>NC_065531.1:55325096-55977205 GCF_020184175.1 Aphis gossypii | reverse complement strand
TAAGTACAGATGATGTAACTAATTAAGAATCAGTTATGATTTCTGAAAATATTAATCCTACATAGGTACGTATACATATGTATACCTATTTTCAGAAATAACCACTATAATACCCCACCTATATGTTTAGTTAGTAGACAGTAGTCTTGATTACATAATTTTTTATTTTCTTATTGTTTGAAATCTTTAACACTTATAAGCTGTTTAATAAATAATAATATTATTCGTGTACCTAATTATTTGAGCATTGAGTGTGATAAACGAATGCATGCATTTAAATGTGATGTTTATCTTACTTTATGGATTTTATTTTTAGTATAATAAAATATGAATATCAGTACCTATACTACACTAGTTTTTAAAAAGTTAATCGGGGTTGATTAATATTATAGTATTATTAATTAATTAATCATATATTTTATTATATTATGTGCTTTTAAAATTTATTCAACAGCTTTATACATTGGTATTTGATATAAACAAAACACGGTTTTATTGTATACTTACAATGATAAAAAATATTAATAGGTATAAGAACAATATTGAAAATATATAAATAAATTCTTGGTGTAGGTAAGTATAAATAAACAAATAATGCAATTTTTAATAGTGAAATTATTGTTAGTTAATCATTAAGTATTCATATAATTCATATAAATCATATCATGGAAAAACTTTTATTCTAATTAAAACATTTATGTTTTTTTTTTGAAAAAAGTAACTAATGGTGATTTAAATACAAATAATAAAAACAATACTTGTCTTTTTTTACATATTCAATTTCAAATTATCCAACAGACAAGTAGGTATATTAAATTGATATAGAACATCAGAGTATATGTTTTAATGTTAAGACAAAAATCAACATTATATTAACATTATAACATGTATACTATAATTACATAAAATATATTTAGTAGGAACCTACGTATTATTAGCCTTACATTGAATCATAATATTATGATAATTTTAAGGATATTTCATATGCCTCTGCCGTATATAGCTAGGAAAATTATTAAATAACACATAATATTTCTTTTACAGTATAGTTTTGTTATTTTTATTTTTAATAATGGAGTACATTTCAGTCAAGAGAGTATAGATAATGTTAAATTTTTAACTTTTATGTCAATTCACTCTAATATAAAAACAACAAAACTCTATATTGAAAGTATAGAAAGTAAATTAGTCATGTGTTTATAATAGATACATCAAATTAGTATGTATTGGCCTCTATGACATAATTGAATATTTTATTTTTTACATTATTATTGTTTATGTAGGTACTAACGCTATAACTTATAGATATGAGTATATATTTGGGGATTAAAATAAAATAAAATAAATTTAGTTTCATAGAGTAAAAATTATATAACCATTACAATCAGATATACACCTTAAACTCATTATGAACCATCAATATAGAATAAAGGTTTTCATGTAGTTATTAAAAAAGAAGCCCAAAATTAAATAAAAAAAAGAACATTTTTGGTAACTAACTTTAAATAATTTTAAAAATATTATAAATTCATTACACCAAGATGAATTGTCTGAATGAAAAAATTATATATCAAACATAATATAAAATCATTTTAATTTGTCATGGAAACATTATCATTATTATATTATATTTTCATAGAATAGAAACTGGAGGGTTATAATAAAACAATGATAATGTGCAAAAAATAAGTAGGAGCGAACAAAATAAAATATATTTTAAGTATAATAATAATACATGACGAGCTGAAATATGTGATGTATGCGATCTTCAGTTCTACATGTGAGAAGTGTCCATATAATATTCTTGAGGACGAATTCTCATATTCGTCAGGTTAGTGGAAACCATGTAACCGGTGTGGTGGTGGTAGTGGTGGTGGTTTGGTACCAGACAGTTTGAAACTGACATCGACATTGAAGGATTACTGTGGGCATGATTTCCTGTCGAATAACATAAAACTTGAATACATCAATATTTTTCAAATCAATTCAAATTTTTTTGATTTAAAACGAAACCATTTGTTGTTTTGATTTTTTTAAAGATCTAATAATTCTTTTTTTTTTGTATAAGTGCACATGATGAATAGTTGATAAAATTAAAAAAATGCTTCGATTTTTAACTTTAGGAATGGTTTTAGATAGAAAACCTTTTTTGGGTCAAAATTAAAAATAAAATATTAAAATATTTTTCAAAATTATCAGGAAAAAAGGAATTTTCACGAAAAACTCGATTTTGTTTTAAGCGTGACAGGCTGGACTAAGGCTTAAATGAATTACTTTAGATATTTTAAATGTTCACAGAATGTTTATAATAACAACAATATAATATAGTATAAATATATATAATTATAGTATAACTATTATTATTAAGTAAATTCAATGTTTTTGGTAAAAATTGAATTAACCTATCGTAATAATAAAAGTAAAATAAATATTTAATTTGAATAGTCATAACACCATTAACAGTTAACATCAACAACTACGCTATTATTATTATTATTTCTATGAGGTGTATACTCATAATATATTATATGTCTAGATTACGGTATCCATTGCTTATTTGAACGCGGTACCTCTTAATATATATGATATATATGTATACTATATTATAGTATACATATAATATATAGATTATATAAGAATATATTATATTTACGATAACAAATTATAATAATAATAATTAAATAAATTTTGATTTTTGGTTAACCAAATTCATTTTTTAATATATTAATTTATACTAATTATTTATAAGGTATAGACTAAAGTTAAATTATTCGATATAGTTACCTGTGGCAGAGACTGCTGCAGGCAAGAAAGCCGGGTAACTTGACGAGTGTTGGTACATTCCGCACTGTGACAAGCCGTTCGATTTCCATGCCGAGTACTCCAGGAGTCCGCCAAAACTGGAGCCTGTATAGACATGTTTTGTTTAAGTTTATGTTTGATTATATAAATAGAGTTAAAATTTAAATGCGTTTTCGTATTTTCATTTATCATAATCATCAACAAAGTTACTTATATAATTATATACCTAATTTGAGAATGAGAATGTATACGGATTGGATACAGCTCTATATGAATGTCGTAATATACATAATTGGTTTAGGACGTTTAGGAGTATTAGGACTTATAGGTACAATATAGGTACATATTCGGCATTGGTATGAAACTTGATTTAAGTCACGGGAAAGATTTTTAATTATTGATTTTCAATAAAAATAAAATAAATTAGATAAATTATAATTGTAGAGTTTTTTAAATAATTAAAACAAAATCAACGTTTTTTGATTTACACGCACGTCGCGCGCGCGTAAATGCACACACACACACACACACACACACACACACACACATATTATAAATGTTAGTATGATTATTACAATTATTTTTAATTAAGTAATAGGTACAATTAATCGATGATTATTTTTTTTTTATTTATCATCCATCGCTAAATCTTAATTTATAAATATTATTTGTAGTTTTTTACATTATGCATAATGATACATTGATATGTCATATACTGCATGTAGGTATATGTACATTTTTGATAGGTATTTTACTTACCAGCTGTGAACGGCGGTTCCGAGTGAACGGTGTTTGTATTCGATCTAGGTAAAAGGGGTTGTTCCACGTTCGGGGATCTGCAATCGGGCGTGGTCGATAGTGAGGAATTATTCCTCGACAGACTACTTCTTTCGTTCCGCCTGAATTTAGCCCGGCGATTTTGAAACCAAACCTGCAGATCAGACGTAAAATGTCTAAATTTAGTGTTTTTAAATTATAAGTATGTATCCGACATGACAGCTCTATGTCCTATGTACTTAGGTGTGCGCTTGAGGGATGCCGGTTGAACATGCAGGTTATCCCTTAACATTTTATAATTGGGACTCTAAAATTGAAATTCAGAGAGATCAATCAGTGCATATTATAAAACTGATCCGATGTTACTAAAATAAAATGTAATTTTTTTCAAGACATGTGATAGATTTTAATATTTCTTAAATTTACGTGGAAAACTTATTAATATATAATAGCTAGATGTCATAAAAAAATTTAAATCACAAATAAAAATTGAAACTATTTTAGAAATAGATAATATATTCAAGTAAAAATATTAAAAAAAGCTCCCAAAAATATCGGTGAACCCCTCCTGAAATACAAGCTGCCCACATCAGCCACAATGACTCTTAACATCATTATAGTGACTGCTAATTGATGATTTGCTGTACTAAACAATATTTCTGATCATACTTGAATATAATTACTAATATCGTTCGTAAATATACAGTAAGTTGATTAACTCTAGTCAGTATATAGTCACTATAGGTCTTTCGTTATGTTGACAGTTAGAACTTGGCACCATATTATTCGAAGATTTCACTTGATTATTTATCCGCATCTAAACAAACTATATTATAATATATGATAGTATACACTGAATTTAATTTCGAAGGCCGAAGGGTTTTATGCACTTATGAAATAATGTAAAGTTTCGATATTTTAATGTCTTTATATACTTTCGTATACAATAACACTACAACGAAAATACATGTTTTTAGACAATCGAAAAAAATATTTTATAAGATATATGTATATAGAATATATAGTCTTTTTGTCATTTTGTAAATTGAATGACCTCAAATTATATATATATAAACGTACCTACAATAATAACTTATACTGCAACGTTTGCAATTTTGCTACAGTTTGAATATATAATAATACCACTGTACGATTTATAATCAGGGCCGGATTAAATTTAGCATTAACTAGGTAACTGCGTTACAAAAGGAACTTTTGCTTCTGGGCGGAATCTTTAACATAATATGTAGGTATAGCTAGTATATTATGCATAAAATATACATATATATTTTAATAGCTCCTTAATCCTTATTGATAAAGGATACCAAGTATATAAATTACTCCACAGCATATATCTGACGGCACATTTTGCAATTATTCCAAACATATGCACTATGCAGAATTTGGGAGGATGGGGTAATTTCTCTCTTTGATATTATTTAAGTGGTTAACACGATACTTTTGTTCTTATAAATACCAGAAAACAGGTAGTGTGTGAAGGAATGTAAGAAAATGAATGTTTCACCAGTGCACGTTTGTTGGAAATTTGTTTTATAATTTTCTTTCAATTTGGTTTTTTCTATTTTTAAAGTATTTAATTTCTTTACACCCTATAGTGTATTTGTCAAGTGCCATCAATATAATTCAATAAATAAATTATATAGTTTAGCCTTATCTTTTGGGTTTATATACTCTGCAAGAATAAGAAAGTATATGTATGCGTATACACATGTATATTGTATAATATTATGAAATATAATAAATACATATAAAAAGCACCGCACTGATTTTTATTTTTTAGACACGTATAATAATAGTATATAGTTCCTATACATTTACACGCTAGAACAGATTGCACAGAACACACAGATACATAGGTATATACGTTGTAATATACGTCTCTCATTCGAATGTTAATTGATTCGGACTCGAGCCCCGCACACGTGCAAGCGCACGGCGAACAATCCACGTTTATATTATACATATGTTTCACAATAATATAATATAATTGTATGTAGCTGCCGCGGCGGCGTTCCTCTGTCGTCAACTCTTGGACTCGAGCCCTCCGCCCGCGCGTCACGAAATCACTGGTCCGCGAATTCCGCCGGGCGGACTTGACAGCCTTCTCTCTGCAGACCGAACTTCCTTTGATTTACCGTGCTTAGGTATACACAGATCATCATATAATATTTACACACACACTCACACGCACATATACACAAATACATATATAAACAGATACTTGTTGAACGGGCGCCGCGACCGTCCAAATTAGGGACACATGTCAACACGTGTGTGAGAGAGAGACTTGAATTGTGTGAGAGAGATTTGAGCTGTGTGAGAGAATACTTGAGCTGTGTGTCTCTGTGTGTGTTTATCTACACGAAACCCACACGCCACATCGGCCACGTGCTCGTCTGTCACTGCTGAGTATTATATATATATATATATATGTATGAGTGTGACTGCATGAGGTGATCGCGTCTCTGTCAATTAGCTAAACGCGTCGGATTAAAAGTGCGACGGATGTGCCGGCAACAAGTGCGCCCCTGGCCCGAGTGCGTCCGCGAATAGAATAAGCGCTTGATGTTTTTCGATTATAATGCTTATAAACCATATCATTAACTAGTTTAAAATGTAAATTATCGTGCAGAAAAGAATTTAAATTATGGTTTTGATATTTCTTTACGAAATTAAATGATTAATACATACATTTATCGAAAGAAATACACAAAATAGATACACATTCATATGAATAGGTATGTATTCGTATATTATAAGGTTATATCTAACAATACAATATTATTATAATAATATATTGAATAGGTATGCTAATAAAAGTACCTAGGTACTATAAATAGTTATCTATTCCGATATAGGAGCAGATTTTCTATATATTTTCATATATGAACTTTTTCATTTTAGATAAAATTATAATATGATTTATTTTTATATACTTATATACTTATCAATTATCTATTATAGTTGTGTTTTTTCATACAAAATTACAATAATTAATTTTTTTTTTAGTAAAATAAAAAATTAAAATTCGTACATAAAATTAATTTATATTTTTTGTATGTAATGGAACATGTAACCAGCGTTGCATTGTGCAACTTGCTCACATAGAGATTAATAACCTTCCTCCGAAATATCTTATTTCTCTACGAAAATGTATTTCTATAAAACTCCCCTCTCCTTTAAGATTAGCATAGATAGTATTTACACGTATTTTTGGGTAATTATTATTAGCATAAGGTATAACCTCTTTTGAAAAAAGTGTGATTTATCAATTTTTTAAAAATATTTATTTTATTTCGTTGTATATATAATATGAGTTTATGTGTTTATTAGAGTCAAATGTTATTATTTCAAATAGTTTTAAGTACAAATATAAAATGATAATAGCCAATAGGTGCACCAATTCAAACGTTAAAAATAAACAATAAACATCGATTAATAAGGAAAAATAACTGTGATTAGATATTTTGCTTAGAAACAATGAGGAAAACTGAAACTTTTTAAATATTTTTTATCGATTATGATATGTATTAAAGTTAGCTACTTTAAATTTATAAATTACTTAATAATAATCTACTGAAGGCTACACATTCAAACTATGAGTATAATAAATTGATAAATTATAAATTAAACAACTTATACAGGATTATGGTGTAATGTAATTATTACGACTTGTTATATAATTTAGTGAGTAAATTTATAATATATATTAAACGAATAATAAATTAATACATTTTAGAATTCAGGTAGGCACAAATTTTACTTATACAGTTATGCAAGTGCCTTGCCTATAAAGGTACCTATCTATATTGGCTGCTATATTGCCTATAGACTATATAATGACTTTATTTGTATATCCTTACTTGAACTCTAGCCTCAGAGAGACAAACTCTTCTTGCCAGTTCTTCTCTAACAAACGCGTCTGGATAATGTGTCCTTTCAAAAACTTTTTCTAATGCTCGCAATTGACAACTAGAAAATGTAGTACGATTTCTTCTTGGCTTGTTTTTTCGTTGACCGTCCGTCTCTGCAGAATTTGTTTCTAAGAAGAAGGATATAAATAAAATTATAATGTTGTATTCACTTATTATTAATTCTATCAGTGTCAATAATATTGTATGTATGAATTTATGACAAATGTTAACGAATATTATCTTTTAAGTATCTATAAAATATTATATAATAACAATAGATAACCACATTTATAAATTCATCTATAAATAATGTATTTTTTAATAACTAGGTAGAAACTCGAGGAAAAACATTCAAGTGATTTTTTTATTAAAGACATATACTCGTATAATTTAATTTCAATACTGATTCAACATACCTATATTATACTTACATATTAATGTAATTATGACATTTTAAGATTAATAATAGTTTATATTTCATTTAATGAAATAAAATTAGTTTCCTGTATTTCTTTATAATACAATATAATAACATGTAAGCATTGTAAGCATATTATAATATGTATTTATTAAATTCAAACACCTCGCCGTGTTAAACTTTTAATATTTACATCAAAAATACAATGAAGTAAAAGAGGCCTTAATTGCTTTAAATATTTTCATCAGTGCGTCTACTTGTATTTTAAATTAAGCTAACCGTGAAATTAAAGTGCTCTACCGTTATGGACATAAATATTAATATCATGGTTATATAAGGCATTGTATATACTATATACTGTTTCGTTAATACTTCACCTTTATATATCATCGTAACCTATTGTAATTTGTAAGTACAATAATTGTATTTCAAAAATTATTATTATTTATATTCCTATTTTCAAAATTGTTTTGAATTTATAACATGATATTTTTTAAAATATGATATGTTAGGTATATATTAAATTATATTGTTGTAACTATGTTAATATAGGAATAATAACGTACCATTATAATATATTTTAATTAACTAAAATTTAAATATCTTAAAGCATCTATTATATAGAGATAGGTACTTAATCGATTAAATATAATATTAATAGATTAAAGGTATACGCAACATATTTATACAAATTTAACTTTTAATATTTTAAATTTTATAAAAACTATTGTAATTTATTATGTTTTATAAAATAAATAAATATAAATTTCACCAAAAATTAACAATTTCGAAACTATTTGTTATATAGATTCTTTACTAAGATAAAGTAATGAAATACGGCTAAATTAATTTTGTCAAATATCCAAAATTAAAAATGAAGAATCTTAATTAAGATGCATAAAATATTTGATGATTTTTCTGAGACCAAATGTATTTCAGCGATTTATTAGTTGTGTTTTTTAAATGCAATTTAAAACATCTGTTTGAATTAGCATACATACTTTAATTTACACGTTTTTTATTTAACAAGCTGTAATACAAATTAATCATATATCATTTAATTGTTTACATTAATAATTTAAGTACGTAATAAAATGCTTATATAATTTCTTATCCACCCACATACCGTTCTCGACTGTAATATATATATTTTAATATCAATTACGTTTTATTTTTTTTTAATTAATAGGTTAAAAATTAATTTAATAATGTATGCATGTATATATTATGTATACCCGAGACGAACACATATAGCCGAGAGGTTTAAATTTACAGGAGACTAATGCAATGGAACATGTCCAATGACACAAATGACGACGTTAGTGTTTTGGTCTATTAACCATATATTAGTTAACCGGCCTAATAAATAACATTAACGAAAACATAAATCAGACGCATTTTAACAACATCCCAGGCCCGGCGTGTGCATAGCGTTTTTAAATTATTATGCGTTTTCATATGCTACTGTGATGAACCACTCGTTTAAATAGTTTTTCGAAACTTTTTGGAGTAAAACCCTTGTTTGATTGTTTGTTTTTCTTAGTACAGTCTTTGAAATCAACATCTATTTTAATTTTTATGTATTTATTTATTATTATTATTATTATTTTTTTTTTTTTGAGAAAATAAAGAATATTGAATTTCAATTATATTATCTGTACCTACAACACTAATGTTGTGTTTTTATAATATAATATTTAAATATGTACTTAATTAAATTTTCATTAAGAACCTTAAAAATAATTAAATAATATGTATACTTATCATAATTATATACCTATAATATTATATGCATTAAAATAAAACACTTTTCAAAAAAACATTATCATTTTTTTTATGTCTACAATATTGAGTAATTTATTGTTGATAAACACTAATTGAGTCTGATTTGACAAAATTGCAATAATAATAACAATTATAAATAAAATAGGTACCTAATAATCAAATTGCAGTTATACTTAGGCAATACGTATTATGTAATAATAATTAATATAATAGTACTTACAATTTACATAAATTAATCAGACATATACGTGAGTAAACGACGGGTTTGTATTATATAGTATAATAGTTATTTACTATGTAGTGTATCAGTAATCAGTATAATATATGTAGTTAAAGTATTTCGAATTCCAATAAAAAAAAGGCGACGGACGTGGCAGATTATTATCGCAGAGAAGATAGCTCGCGATTCGCGATCGCTCGTATATACATTTGGCAAGCATTGAACAATTAAAAACCGTTCGATCAATCGTCGGGGCAAGTATACACGGATTCCTGACCTTTAAGTCACGGGCACGGAGACATCGAAAATGTGGACGAACGAGAAAAAAACCACGACCCGGACGTACGATAAAATGCATTTTTGTCACAGTAAGTACCTATATTATATAATATATATATAGCGATAGGCAGTGACGAATGCGCTTTGCTGGCTTGCTAATCATCAACCCTTTAAAATCGGTATGTATAATATGTATACATATATATAGGTATCTATGTATATAATCATTACAGAAGATAGTAAATTATTTTACTCATGTATTACCCTAGCCGCCATAATACTCATAATAATAATATTAGTTGTTATTACTTAAATTATTGAAGTACCTACCTATACATAATTTTCTGAATGCTGCAGTGTCTAAAAACTACAATTTACCTATATTGTTCGTCGTTCATGAAATCGACGTTCAAAGTTGATAGCGTAGTTTTATGAATAGCCTTTATAGATTTCAAAGAACCGAAAGAACACTAGGAAAAAAGAGAAGCGAAATAATAAAAAATAAAGTAAATAAAAATTTACCAATTGTAAGCTCTGCAAATTGCTCTGCTTCGCTAGAGAAAAAAAATCAGGAGCAGTTCTTCCATCGCTACCGCGCTGTCATAAAATACTAGCTACTGTATGATAAAATAGCAAGAATCATATTATAATAAAATTTATATATTTTATTATTATGCATTATATGTGACACGTTAATACGTCGTGTAACGCGTAGTATATAATAATACATACAGTTGTACGGCGGCTACAGGACTTACGGCCGCGCAGTCAGACGTTAGTCTCTGCAACAGCGGCTAAATTTAAATCCATAGACGTCTGTGAATGCTAAATAATCGCTGACCATATTGTGCGCGATTTATCTCCAGATCTCGTTAAAAAAATCATTTCAAAACAATAATATAAGAATTTGAATTTCTATGCATACTTTATCATTTTTGATATTAAAATCAGTACTTGGATAATAATAATTACATTATGTAAGTACCTAAAGGCTATATAAGATACCTATAACATTCTATTTATTATAAATATTTTATATTACAGCTGTTTTATAATTTAATTTTATAAATAAAAACTGAACTACGGTAGAAAATAAGTATCATTGATAATGTTAAATAAAATAATAATGCCAATCAGTGTGATTTATCTAATTAAATATGGTGCAGAAAATTGAACATTTTTATAGAGAAATGTGTTTTGTAAATATTCCCTCCAAAAATATGTGCTTCGATAAAAGTTTATATAATTATCAAAATAAAATAGAATAATATTTTATAGAATGTACACTGCAAGGCGCCTTTTTTTTTGCTTCTAATATGTCAAGTTATTTTTATTATAAATTTAAAAATAAAATTATCTTACAATTAAAAGCCTATCAAATCGTTTACTACTGTAATTTATACTAGCATTTTTTGTTGACACATTGATAAATTATATTATTATATTCTGTACTTTGTTTAATAGCTTATATATTATACAGAGTAATTTTATGTATACATATGTCATACATAATAGTTATACCAAAATAGCTGAAAAATATAATTAACCAAATACCATTCTAATAAGTTTTGTTATTATATTAATATTAATTTTTATAATATAATATAGATAGTTAACAATTAAGAAGCTAAATACATTATTTTTTTTTTTAATTAACAAGTATAAAAGTTATTAAGTAAATAGTTAATTACACTGTTAAAGTCAATTCTTTCCCCTAATAGGGATAGATCCCCCAATGCTTTATTTTATTAATATGTTGTAATATTTATAATTTAATAGTAATTCAACTATAATATTATAAATAATTGTGTTATTAATAAAGTTTAATAAGTTTTTTTTTTGGATGTGTTAAAGTTTACAGATTTCTACTAAAAACATTTAATTTCCCTTCCCCAAGAAAAATTCCTAATTACACCACTGCTGTATTTATATTTATGTGTTATATGAAGGTATAAAATATATATTATATTTGCATTTCAGTGTATATTCAACTGTGTATCACATAAATTGAGTTAAAATAAAGCCCTACAAAGTTTCTGACACCTTACAACCTTATATATACTCTGAACTTAAACTGTTTTCTATATAAACAATTTGTCACTTGATGGAAGGTATAAAGTATGAAACATTATTCATTTCGTCAGCTTAAGTGTGAATGTCATTACTCATTAAATACGGTTGATATAAGTATATTATTATTTAAATTTGATTTGATTTAGTGGATTTTTGAAATCGATTTTCAATAATTGTTGTACATTTAATTAAAAAATATTATAAATTTGCTTATTTTTATTACAATGACATTCAAATTAATTTTACTACAAGAAGATTTTTTAAAATGTTTTTGGTCTAACATTACGAGTATTACCAATTATTCATTAAGGTAAGCTTATACATAATAGTGGTGTGCTGTTTTTTTTTTTTAAATCGAATAGTGACAAAACAAAGATAAGGAGCACCACCTACTCAAAATATGGACTTTCTTGTTCTATAATTAATTTTTTAATAGTAAAAAAATAACAACATTGTTTCTATTATTGTATATGTTTTATATTTTTAACATTAATTATCGTATTATATAAGTATACAACATATACTCATCAAGTTTAAACTTTGAGCGATCGTTTCAAAAAACATTTTTCGGCGTGCTACAGCTTACAGTTAGATAGTTTATAACATTTATATTATACGATTATTATGTTTGTCATGCTTTACGACCAACAGGCATTTGAAATTAAAATAAACCAGGATCAAATACTCGACTCATTATATTAGTTTGATTTAGTGTTTCATTCCCGATCGATTAAATCTAAATGCATTTACAATAACAGTAGGTACCTATATAGTTATAATGTCCTTTGTTGCCTTAGTATATTATATACCTTCTGCAGGCTACTATACGGCCCGCATTATTTTTTCGATTGACATATAGCAATTCCAACGATAGAGTGGTTATAAAACAATAATTTCTTAAATTAACAACTATTTGTTGATGTAATAGAGATACCAAATAAAAATATTAAAGAAGAAGACGTTAAAAAATTAAAAAGACGTCTCACACTTACACGATGTCTCCAACATCAGTGGTCACCGTATTACTAACATATAATTTAGCGAATTTGCGTTAAGCAGATAAAATTTTATGTTGTTAGGTGTAGTATTAAAATCAACTGATTAATCGTCAAATTAAAAAGTAATAATAATATTGTTTTTGTTTGTAGATAGGTACGTTGGTTTTTACAATTTATCAATTTTTAAGTAAATTATATTGAAATAGGTACATACATACATTAAATTAAAACTCACTTAAATTTTGAATAATATCAAAAAAACCAATATGAAAACGCATATAATATTGGTATTCTTACTTTAAAGTTTGATAATAGGTAAATCCGTTTTTCAATATTAATCAAAGGTCAATTTTATTTACTCTAGTATTGATACCAACAACCAATAGAGGTAACAACATTGGTTTTGCTGAACGCAGATTTATTGTGTTGTACTGTTTGTAAGACGTTAAACAAATTATAGACTAAACACATTCAGACATGATGTCCTCTTAAGAAGCATAATATATAACAGACAGTTTATAAAGTGTCTACTGTCTACATATTATTATAGAAATTGCATACGATTTCATATATTTATATATTTATTCATAGTTTAGTATGTTATATAGATTGTAATTTAGAATTTTAAACTTTAATGGTGCTATTGTAAATTAACTATTGGTATAATAATAAATATTTGATACAAGATGCATGATAAAAATAACAAATTATTATTTAAAAACAAGTACAAGTTTTAAGATGTTAACAGAAATAAAACTAATAAATAACTAATTGGTACATGGGAAATTTATGGGTACATCACGTATATATTATATATTATGTGCAATTTAGGAGAAGATTTCTATAGTTATAATTAATTTTCTTCGAAAAAGCCACTATGTACACTATAGTACACTTTTTGGTACTACTAGGTACCAAAAATGAAAAAAGTTTAATAAATACTAAAACTCATTATCTTTAATATACTTAAAAAAAAAATCCATTATGCATGTTTACTTATATCAGCTTAACAAAATAAAGATAACATTTTAATGTTTATATATAATATATTGTACACTTATATATTGAAATTTAATAATCCACTTATACAAAAACGTAAATGTGCCATCTAATTAAAAAAAAAATGTAGCTTTATAATTTCTCAAAAAGTATTTATATTTGTACTGCACTTTATCATAGTATTCATGATTTATAAGTTTGATAAATTAAAAAAATATGCAGAATATAAACTGTTTATATTTTCAAAATATAATATATTTAATAAACAAATTAACACAAACCTCGTCGATACTTTATAAAAACTACGTTACTCTGAGTAACAAGTTGGGTCAGTTTATACGATTTAACGTACATGCCGCGTGCGATAAACCTATTATAAATTTATAGATAATATGTAGATTGACTCAGAGGTGGACACAGGGACCGTTTACTCTGCGTCCTGCAATACGTGCATTAATCTTCCTATCAGATTTAAATCAAACAATACATTTTTAATTAAACATCAATACGTATGCCCTATACATAGGTAACTTTTTCTATATTGACATAACAGTCAAATTTCCCTTATTTCACGTAAAACTATTGTAAAATAATATATAATTGGCTAATTTAAAAAAGTCATTATATATGATTATTAAAAATTACAATAAAATTATAATTGTATAAAAATCGCAAGGAACTTTAATGTATATGATAATGTTCTTCCGTAAAAATCGAAATCCGGATTTACATATATTTATGAACATACGGTTTATGAACATCATTTACCCCGTGTTTATCTATAATACATAATATTAGTAAACTTACCGATTTCATAGCAGGGCGTCGTGCAGGTAGCCGCCGACCGTTTATTGTCATCGGCCACAATAGCCGGCCTCCGGACTTGCAAGAGCGAGTCCACCGTGAACCTCTTGGTGTTTTCGGACGCGTACTCGTCCTCGGACCTGCCGTACGACCCGCCGACGGCGGCGCCCTGTTCACTGAGCATGTGCAGGACGAAACCACTTTCAAAACGCATACAAAAATTGTAACAGTTATCGAGTAGGTACAGCACGCGGTGTGTTATTAATATATTCTATTATTATTATTATTATTATTATTATTATAGGTGTATTTATATGGATACTGAAACGAACCGCTATTTACTTATTTTTGTTAAAATAATAATATCGAATACGTTAATAAATTGAATTATAATATTATATATTTGTATATATTATGGTATTATAATTACATTTAATGTGTGCTTAAGCGCAATAATCACGGCGGAGGTGGCGGTACGCGAAGACATACTGTGACGGTTTGAGATGCAGGATATTCAGTGGTATATCCACACTTAAAAATATATAAAACAAGACCGCCTCTACAACGGATGCGCGTGCGTGCGTGCGTCGAGCAGACGATATTATTTAGGGGGCGGCGGTGGCGGCCTTTTGGTAGGAGTCCAATCGCGGGTGTCCGCGCGAATTATGGTGTCTGTTCGAAAAACTGACAAGCGACCGTCGCCACCGTGCGCGGGTAGATACCTATATATATTATACATATACAATATAACACTGTGTAGCTCATTATTTCGAGGTTTTTTTCTGGAGACTTGAGAAGATGCATAACGTATATATGTGCAGTGATTTTAAAATTATAATAACCATTAAAATTACCCTTATTTTGTCATTTTCGGTAGTATAATGAGTGAAAACTGGAAAATATTCTAAATAAAGACTTTTTATGAGTGAACATTTTAGATTATAGAATGGAGAAATGAATGTATTGATTTTACAAAATTATATGTTTATTTTGTGAGTATATAAGAACACCATAATAGTTGTCAATAAAATGCTTGGATTTTCAATTTTGAAGGTGTTTTTGGATATAAAATTTAATTTAATTTATATTTCAGAGAGGTCAAAATTAAAGTATTTTTATAAATGGAAAAATAAACAAATAATTAAGGAAAATCAATCATTTTTACGTTAACGTAGAATTTAACTTAATCGATTTATTTATCTTGTTATAATTCAAAAATGATAACTACTATAAAAACTTGAAATATGTATAATAATTTTCAAAATATTTTGAATTTTTTAGCTATTTATAGATAGTTGAAATAATCAATTTTTTTAGTTTTAGAAGTGCCAATAAAAAATTATGAAAGGGTAAAAGTACTTGAAAATTTAATACATAATTCCTAAAATAAATAATTTATTTCTCAATTAAAAAATTATTTATTCATTTATTTATTATTATTTTTATTAAGCCTTTAATCACAATCTTTATCAGCCTATTGTGACATTTATATACTATTACACAAGAGAAAACATGATGTTTACAGTTTTTTTATGGAAGTCTACTTGTTTTAAAAATTTAAAAATATTGGTGGTGCTACTTTAATTGAGGAATTCTTCAAGAGACAAAGAATTGTTGAGGAGAAAATATGAAGTTTTTTTAAAGAATGTTTGGGGCAGAATAATTATGTGTGTAATTGTAAGGGGAGTTTTCTATAATATATCACACAAATGCACTGGGTTCATTAATTATTAAATACGAATATGTAAAATGGGAGTCGATTATCTTGTCATTATTTATCAAATATTGTAGTAGTTATAATTTTGAGGAACAACTATACGAGTTGGTTCTCAATTGTCGAATTGATTTATGAATTGATTTTTAGATTTTACCGGTGTAAATTACTTGTAAAAAAATCTTTTATTAAATTTTCATAAGTTGGATATTTTAAAGAACACTTTTATAGATATTTCTAACTGTAAAAAAGTTTATCTTTTTTTTTTGTTGCAATTTTGACGAATTTTATCAAAATTCTAATTAACAATGTATATAAAATTGTGCTTATGTATTTTTAATTCTTTTATATATCTAGGTCCTAGATATTAGAATAACTTTATGGGATCTTGGATTAAATTGTTAAGAATTTTTACCCAGCGAATAATTTGTATTAATATTTAAGGAAAAAAAATCAAAAATACCTATAGTAACCTAAAGAGTTAAAATATTTTGAAAACTTTACAATGATTATAAAATGATGATATAAACATTTTGTGAAAATTTCAAATATCTATATTTTTTCGTTTTTGAACTATAACAGTTTGAGAAATATTAGTTATTATACGGGTGAATGTATTTAGTATTTTATAACACTAAAATACTAAATAGTAAATTACAAATGTTTTTCCAATACAATTTGTCAAAAAAATAAATGATTAAATTATAAAAACTGTAGTATTTTATTTAAGCGTAATAATACATCTATAACTGTTCATAGTATTTTGTAAAGTTATTTTTAATTGTTATCAAGGCGAGATTCTAAGAAATGTATCATGGAGACAATTTTTAATTCAGTTATACTGTTCATACTCTATAGATAGCAGATCGATTGCTAAAAAACTTATTTCTTATACATTTTTTTTATCTATAATAAACAGAATAAAAAATAGTTATGGATAAAATTCCAACCAAGACTTCAAATGACAATGAAAGTGAAATAGATTGTCCAGAGGAATTAATATTGACGCCGCCGCTTTCCACGAAGCTGATGACAACGGACCAAATGACCAATGCGCGTTGGCCGAATCCTCAATATGTGAAATTGAAACTCGCGAGACGACGAATTTGAGATGGCATCGCCGGTTGTGTGTCGGAAGAACAAATGTTGACGCCGGCGCAGTCCACAAAATTATGATTTCCGTCGGCATCAGTTGCGTGGAAACAGATTTCGATGCGACGTCCGAGGAAAATGATCCATTCATTGAAATTTCCATTTTTGACGTGGAAACGAACAAGATGGCGCCATTAAAAGTATTTAAAACAGCCAGAATAGAAAAGAAGCCGATTTCTGTTGGCCCTCCGGAGAGTCTTTAGGAGCATCTGTTGTGGTTGTTCGACGTAGAATCACCGAGATGAGGACTACAGAGAAGAATTCGTTCACGAGCTTGACAGATATAATTATAGATGACCATACGGGAAAGAAAACTGAAATTGTTCAATGGTGTAAGGCGGTTTTCTCTATTACTGGGCAAGTGATAATTATGGGGCCCATAATAGTAAAATTTTCATGTACGCCATCGGTTTTCTTTTTTTTTCCTTATTCATATATTTTTTTATATTAGTTTTAAGTGTTTTGGTTAATTTGTTAAAAATTATCTTGTTTATATGTTATACCATATATTAATATAAATAACAATTTTTGTGTATACAAATATTTTAATCTTTTGTTATTCAAACTGCATGTACCTACATGTTTTACTAGTTGAGTTAAAATGGTTTATATCCGATAAGAAATTTGGAGATCAATCGCTCTACTGTACAATCATTTCTAGTGTGTACAGTGTAGTATCATGACTGCTCGATGTCGAGAGATATCAATGTAATAAATGTGTTAAACTTAAATTCAAGTCAGCTTTTGATATTAAAACAGAGAAGTATTTTGCATAATTGATTATACTATTAGCATTTAATTAGTATAATATATATAAAAATATGATAACGTCATCCGGTGTAGATATGAGAGTCCAAATTATATAGGCAATAGTGTTGACAATTTGAACCAACTGAACACCTACTGTGGAGGCGTTGAAAAGTGAATTTCCATAGCGGATATGTCACAACGGCGGCGTATACAAAAAAAAAACACTGCAAAACCAAAAAAACGGAAGTCGGCTACACATGAGGCAAAGGATGCGAAACGATGCGCACATAACTCCCAATGATAATATACCAGGAAAGTTAAAGGTCCACGAATAACAAAAAAAGAAGAATGGCGATCCGCATCCACACACACACACGAATTCACAACGGTGCAGAATTAACGGACTAAACGTGGTCGTCAATAAATCTGCATAATATAAACGTAAAACAGACGTCGACGATAAAATAGAAAAAAACTGTCACCGCATAGCACATACATACGCGTTTGTACGAAAAACGGCCAAGGGAACACCCACGAAATCCGCGGCTGCCGAAAATGAACAAAAGATGCGACCGTCACCGGCCAGACGCCCAGACTAGTCCGATAAGCTCGGTCATTGGTCCGACCGGCGGCGACACGGATGTGATAAAGTTCACCGATGGTCTGGACTAGAGAGCCTAAATATTATATTATCTAGGTTCTTTAGTCTGGACAATTAATACAATAATACCGCAACATAGATAAGCAGGGGCGTCATTTCAATTTTTTTTTTGGTACGCATAAATATTAAGCAGGCCACTATTTATTTTTTCTTGACATATTTAATATTATTAGTATTATAGTAGTATAATAATAATTATTAACACAATTAAAATAAAGTAAAATGACATATACAAGCAGTAAGTAGTGAAAAACATATAAATATCTAAATTTAATACAAATTGAAACTTCAACAGTCAAATAAAATAAAAACAATTAGCAATTTAAGGCAACACAATAGATATGTACAAAATAAATCAGTAAAATTTGTGGTTACTAGCCATAATTTTACAACGTTTGTATTAAGATTATAAAGACGTGATCAATCAATCAACTTTTAACCATCATAATATTTACATATTAATCTATTATTTTAATATAATAATTTAAATATAATTTTTATTTTTTTGTGATTCTCTTTTTGTGAGTTCCAGTTAAGAACGTAGATACTACTTATGGCAAATACTATATTACATTTTAAAATTTTAGATTTAAAAATTTAATATTTTATATATTGTTTACAACAAAATGCAAATAATAAGTTTCAAGTTTTTGCAATTGTTTGTTTTTGATTTTAAATTGTAAAAAGTAAATAATTTACTCAAAATTAGTTTAGTAACATTTTTATTTTAGCCTTTTTA
The DNA here is from genome assembly GCF_020184175.1 of Aphis gossypii. Taxonomy (NCBI): domain Eukaryota; kingdom Metazoa; phylum Arthropoda; class Insecta; order Hemiptera; family Aphididae; genus Aphis; species Aphis gossypii. The sequence goes on along the minus strand of NC_065531.1, from coordinate 55,957,099 downwards.
AAGTACAAACTAGATCCTATATTCTATCCAAATCCACTCTGAAAGTTGAAAACCGAATCATTATACCGACTACTTAGAACTTATCATATACAAAAAAAAACATATTGTAAAATAAATACATTCATCATTTTACTCAGATTCTAAAATGCGTTTATTATGATTAACATACATTCATAACGTGAGTAAATTTATCATGCCTATGTATTACGCCTGCTGTTTTAAATATTAGTTTTCTTACCGATAACAGAAATATAATATCAAAGATGGTTATTTTTTTTTTTTATTATTTTTGATTATTCGTATTTATATTAACGAGCCAACAGTAATTTATTATTAAGAAAGAATAATTATAATAAACGTTATTGGCAATCAATCATTTGATTAAACTTTAAAAATAAAATTGTAATTATATTATTTTATATAATTTATTATATTGTCAAAAGTTTAGTTAGATTGGAAATCATGTACACATATATATTTAGCTGTCATTTTCAGAGACATATTTAGGAATTTTGCGTCCCAGGTTATTTGAGTGCCATAACTTTTTTTATTTTTTATCACCCAAATAACCAGCTTGGTATCGTATTATACCAAAATGCTCTCTAAAATTTACCGCCCGGGGCCCAAGCCCTCTCAGCCCCCCTAAATACGTCACTGGTCATTTTATGCATAAATAGAACTTATACTATTATTGTACAATAATTATAATATACTGTATTTATATAAATCGGTACTAACCTGTCATTTTCGTTGGATAATGAATTTTTTGAGTTTATACGTGCTCAGAACCACGTAACTCATGTCCATGTCTTATTGCGCCAGCCACTTATAGTTTATAATTTTGTAACGTTAGTGTGTATATCATTATTAATTAACCATTTTTCAAATACATCTAGTTTTATTTGTTATATTATAAATCATAACGTTGTTTTTGTTTAAAACAACCGAAAAGGGTATACCGTACTCTGCGTTTGATCAACAACGTGTTTATGAAATCCTAAAATACAGGCGTCTTGAGAGACGTTATGTTATGTCGGTGAATGTTTCCGAATCGTTATCTCCCGTGAACGGTGATAGGCCGGATAATCTGAATTCCATACAAAAACGTGAGATCGAAAGAATTAAAAGTCGATATCCATCCAAAAAATACACTCTAATATTTTTGACTATACAATACGATCGATAGACAAAAAAACCACACAGATTATAGACTAACTGGATAGCAAAATATTTCATACTATTTTTAATATAGCAATAAACTAGATGTTTTTTGAACGTTGAAAACTTTTACCAAGTTTACAAAAACGTTTGGTAGAAGCATTGAATTTATTTTTGAAATGTGATATTCTTACAACCCAAAATGAAAAAACATACTTATTTTTACAAATAAGTTGACAATACTATTGTAACACGTAAAAAATATGGAATTATAATTTAATTATCGTTGATTATTTAGCTGACGTTAATTTCATTTGTTTTTTTTTTTTATTTTAAAATATATACATTTTTAGGAAAGTACCTATAATTATAAAATTGTTAAATTTTGGATTACTCCCATGGAGCGTATATTATAGTGACAAACTTGAGGTCCAAGGCGCGGCATTATGTTCCATGCATTCGTATAAACGTAAAATCGTAACCTTTGGAAAGCTATAACTTCAAAAGTAAGCCCGAGCGACAAATTCTAATTTCACCATCATTCTTAACTTGTTGAGTTACATAAGTTTCAATAAAAATAAATCAAATTGGGGAGAGGGCACTAAACTGCATTTATACCTTTTTTCTTACATCAATAATGATAAGTCATAAGTATAATTGAAGACCAGATTTTTGTACAGCCTAATTAAACATAATTATGCCTAAAAAACGTGCAATTAAAAGTTATTAAAAGTATTAACGATAAAATTTTTGTATAAAACACGAGTTGTTGACTCTACGACTGCTGCGGATAGACTAAATAGTAAATAGGTAGTAAATTAACTAGTACCTAGGTACTGTATGATGTGCATATGGTATTATGGTATATCTAATCGAAAATCGTAGTAGAATTGACGTTATCTTAATTACGTCGTATTAATGTATTATTATTAGGTATATACTATATAGGTATACCAATATAATTATTGCATTATTAGATATTATAAAAGTCCAATATTTCATATATACCTAAAAATTAACAATATAATATAGCAATATAGATATTACAGTAACAATTATGGAGTAAAAAAATTTTTCTCAAAAGTACCTACATTTTTAAGAAAAAAAAAACCCAAAAAAGTACAATACCAATTGTGCAGAATAAAAATGTCTTTAAATGAATCTACATCTCGAGAGTAGTTTAATTAACTATACGCATTAGGGAACGGGTTTATATTTTATAATATGCGTACCTAAATTATCAAGATTAGCTGTTGAATAAAGTTCAAAGTTAATGAGAGTGTTTTTTAGTCCATGCTTCAAACTTTGAATTCCATGACCAAAATATGTGATTGGTAGGTACTAGGTACCTTACCACTACTCTATAGAGTTCACAAAAATATATTTACATAAAGGTAATGAATGTGGGTATACTCTATGCAAACCTATGTAAATTGCTTTCCCTTTATAATTATTCTAATTGAAACTATACTCATAACGACTTATGCAACTTTTAAATAGCTAGCAATTAAACGCTTATTATAAGCAATTAAAACAACCAGCTGAAGCCATTTCACTATTATTTGAAAAAAGTCAAATAAGGTATAATGAATATGGAATACACTTAAATTCCAAAATTAAACATCATTAATACAAAATATCAAATTATTAATTATTTTAAAATTTTAATTGGCGGATATCTACCTATTATCTACGGGTTTAATGCGTGCAAAAGCATTTACAGCCTCTTATAAATCAATATTACTTGCATCTCCCTTCTCAGTTTCAATAATCATATAAGATCATATTTTAATCTTTCGCCCATTGTGGATCATAAATATGTTTTTACTCTATTGAGAGATGAAAAAAATATTTAATTTTTATTATAGAAATCATTTTTATAGTTTAGTTGAATGCGTCAGAATAATTTTTAAGATATATGCTTTAGTGTCTAAATCTATATCATTTTTTTTTAGTTAATAACGTTTTAGCGGACAGAAATACCTATATATTTTATTTATATTAATAAAACAAAAGGTAGGTTTAAGTTAATTGTAATGGCTTATTAGTCATTGGAGTATTAATGTCGGGCTAATTGAATTAGTGGTACCGTTGTACACCCTGGCGACCATCCCACCAAATAATGCAACTGACTTTGTGTACGGTATAATTCTGAGCGGAAACGGTCTGAACCTAACACACATAAGAAAACTAATCACAGGAGTGAACTTACGGATTACATATAGCAAGTACGATAGGTACCGGACAACACCAAGTGTCCAAGTAATACTTCGAAGTTCGAGTGTAACAACCAATCAAAGATAACTAAAATTATAATTGAGAAAAAATGTAATTTAGTATGAAATTAAGCTGTATGGAAACATCAAACAGATCATCGAAGTGCCATTATCTGGAATCATTGAATATTTATGTATTAAAGCTCAAGTTTCTTAGTATAATATATTGAATTCAATTCAGAGTTTTATAATTTATTTATGTATTTATTTTTGTTAATTGACAAATATTATTAACAATGTTATTATATTAAAAAACATTATCTTTTTTGTCTGAAAACACTAAATAATGTCCACGATTTGAATTTATTTGTCAAAAATGATAGCAGTATTCAGAAAACTGTATGAACTATTTTAATAGAAGTACAATTAGAATTAAAAGTAGAATACATTTGCCACAAAATAATACATATTATATTATAATATATGTTATTATTTTTGTTTATCTGATTCCCGGATTAAGTTCATAATATGCATTATAAAGTAATTCTAATTACACCATTGCAAAAATAAATTAACTACATGTTTACATAACACAAAAACAATATTTTAAACTTAAATATTATAATAAGAATAGTAACATAATAAAATTGACTTAATAATAGCAAAGGTGGGGCGAGGGACTCTGAACAGGAACTTTTTTGTAAAAATGTTTTATAAAACTTAACTAGTAGTAGAAAATAAATTGTTTATATAATTTCTATTATATAATGAAAAAAAGATATTTATTATTTTTCCACATAAAAATTATTTAACAATTTTAAAGTATTAATTAAATTCATTTGTTTTGGAAATACAAATCTAAAAATGAATAATAATAAGAAAAAAACAAATAAATATTTGATTTAAAAAAATTATGACTATTTCAAGCAAATATAAAACAATTACTATTTACAGAAAATAAGAATGAAAAGTTTTCCATAAAAACAATTGAATAACAATAAAGTCATAAATATAATTTTAATTCAGTTTGATATGAATTATTAAACATCACATTTATATTCTTTCATTATAAAACTATGTAAACATATCAGTCTAGAATGTTGAACAAAAATCATAATCAGATTATCGAACAAGAAAAAAAGTACTGTTTCAAAATTTAATTTTATTTCCATATTATATTATTATATTATACTTCATAAAATTTATTTCTGAAAAAATACTTTTAATACATAACAAATTGAAAAAAATATATTATATATATTGAAGCAAGGGATAATTAGTGTCGATATATTTATCCATTTTTTTTTTTTAATTTCATTTAAACTTAATTAGTTTAAGAGTCTATTAAATGAAAAAATATTATACAAGTATGAATAATAAATATCAATAAATTTTAGTAAGAAATAATTTTACAATTTTGCACCAAAAGAATTAATTATTTTAAAAAAAAGTACATTAATACCAATTCATGTAGTAAACTATATTTTATGAATTAATTAAATAGGTTATACGTTTTTATTTTACTACAGGAAAGACAGTAACATTATACCTATTGTAGGATGTAGATCACATAAATTATAAACCCAATATTTTTCATGAGCTAAATCAGTAGCTTAAGTATGATTACATTTTAAGATATTAATTATGTTGTTCCAAACATGAATTTTTCAGCCAATAAAATAGGCTAATAGTTTTTTAAATATTGATAACCAAAGGATCGTAATTTTATTTAATTTTTTTATGTTCCACCTCCTTCTGAAGCATCACGACCACGTTGTTGTTCCAATAAACGTTCAAGTGGCGATGGCCCTGGGCCTGACCACAATGACTATAAAAAATTTATATGTGATAAAATATGGTTTTTAAATTTAATTTTTAACTATTAATACTTGTTGGTGGAATGTAGCAAATGATCTGTTATTGGGCTCTTGACTTGTATCCATATTACGAGGCATCATAACATTAGGTTGATTAAAAAGTGAATAATATGGACTGTTGTTTATACCATTAAAATAAGTACGCTGTTGATCATCTCTTACATTAAAATGCTTGAAAATTATAGAAGACAATTAATATAATATAAATATTTTAAACATCAATACTTACATTTAAATTATTTTGCAATGGTGAATTATGTGCTACTTGGGGAGGATTAACATTTGACCATGTACCATTTGGGTACTGCCCAATCGGAGCTTGGTTTTGTATAAATGGAAACATTGGATGATTTTGTTGGTTACTAAAAATGTTAAAAATTAAACAAATTATAAACCTTGTATGAGTACCATATTATTTAAACAATTAAAAAGAGTATTCATGAAATTTTACAGATTAAATTAATAGTTTTGAGAAAAATAGTACAAGTTCTTACTTTTGAGGTTGTTTAATGCCATCAATCCAACTGGCTGGTGGTTGTGGCCAAGTAGAAAAATTTGGTAATGGCTGATTAAACCTGTATGAATTATCGGAAGACGATGGAAATCCATTCATATGGAGCTGACCAAAATTATTTATAACAGGATTAATATTAGGCTGAGAAGGGTTGACAGGATGTGGCAATTGATAACCAATAGGAGTAGGTTTCACAGCATTTTGATCTTTTTCAAATTCTGAAGAAGTCTGATCAAGGTCTTCCAATGACCATTTAGCCTCGCTGCTTGATGATGAACTTGGAGATGGAGATCGAAATTTTACCTATATTATATTATTTAATTAATAAAATAATTATTTATAATTTATAATATATTATCCTTTAATATGAAGATATTTACTTGTTTGGCTTCAGTATCTTGATTCTTTTTTAACATTGAATCAAAGTCAACATTGCGCAAGACTGGTTTTATATCTGAATTACTAGAAGATTGAAACTTCAAAATACCACTTTTTCTTTCACCTAACAATTAAATATAATTTATAATAACAATTATAATTATTTATTAAGTTTATAAATAACATTTTAACAACATACTTGAACTAAGTAACTGACGCTGTTGATATGATGATAATGTTTCAAGGTCGGCAGCGAGATCAATTGAATGAGAGTTGGCTGAACTATTTGGTATTATTTCAAAGCTCCATCCTTTTTCTTTTTTTCTAAAAAAAAAAAAATAGGTTATTAGCTAAGGAATTGATACAATTAAAAATAATTAAATATTCTTACATTGCTTTAATTAATGAATATGAAGTAGATGAAAACCATACACCAAAATCAATTAAGCGACTAGCTCTTAGAGCATTTATATTTATCTTTGTATAGTCATCAGAATTTAATCTAAGGTAAAATAATAAGTCATATTAATAATTAAATTAAAATGTTATAGAAATTATTATAGTTTGCCTTACATGAGTTTAGAATGTACCGATTCCAACATAACAAAGCCTTGGAGTAATTTATCTTCTGGTAAAGGAATATGAGCATCTAATAATAATAAAACATTTTAGATTACAATATTAATTGAAAAAGTGAGCAAGTAGATAGAATTTTTAATTAATGATTATTCATAAATTGAGAAGGGACACGGATGCTCACAGTCAAATGCATTTTAAGAAACACAAAAAATTAATCAACACTATAAATCAGGAGTAACCAACATGATTATTTTAGTGAACATGGATAAATACAATGATAATAAGAGTCAAAATACAATTATAAATACATTTTGATAAATTTTATTGATTTATAAGACGTGAACTGCAAATTGGTCACTTCTGATCTATAAATGATACAAACATAATTTTTGAATTTATTTAAACTTTATTGAAAAAATCAAAATAAAAGAACAAAATCCACAGGTAAATATATTTTAAAAAGCAAAAAAAAAAAGTCAGGAAAGTGCAGTCAAAAATGTTTAATCTAAATATATTATGATATTAAATCTAACAATAGACACTGGAATAGCTGAAATATTGTAATATAGATATAAAAATAAATAATTTGAATATTAAACAAAAAAAAAAAAAAATTAATATTTTTAACTCACAATCATCATTGTTTAAATCATTTGATAGTCCATTCAATAATTTACAAAGTCCTGGCCAAATTTGTAAACGACTTTTGAAACCAGGAGAATTTAGAACACTGATATCACTTCTTATCCAATCCAGAATTAGTTTGACTATAAAATTAAGTACAACAATATTTAAATTACAGCATGTGATACTGATGGTAAAATATTTAAAAATCTATTTCATTGAATAAATTGGGTATTTTTTTTAATACCTGCTGGCAATGTATAGTATTCTGAGATATTTTGACTTTCTTTCATTGTGTATAGTGGAAGTAAAAAAGCATTGAGGAAAGTGGCTAATAAATCAACAACAGGAAAACACTGTACCTTAGTTGGTGCAGATTCATTTCCAATATAGTTATATGCTAACATATTTATAGCCACCATCTAAGATTAATCAAATATTTATGATACATAAATAATAAATAACAATAACGATATTAATAATAATAATAAAAACCTGTTGTAATTTAAATGATGTGAATGATTCAGTAGCAATATGCGGTGTAAATGATAGTGAAAGACTTTTAATGTATCCATCACAAGTTTGACGTTTTATTATATCTTTTGACATCAACACTCCATGGAACGCGAGAAATAGTTGAACAAACTCAGTACTAGTAATTTTTGTTTTATACAGCATATCTTGACTAAAAAACAATTTAAAACATGAAAAATCAAAATAAATTATTATTGATTGGTAGAGTTTAAAATTTTTAATTTCTTTTTGCAGTATCATATTTACCTAGAACTAATATACTTATTTAAAGTAAAATTTAAATTATTGACAGCTGCTAGAAATGGGTGTCGAACATTTATGCTTCTCATGTAATAAAATACTGTGCTCAAACTATCTCCCCGTGATGCTTCCAATAGTGCTAATTGGTTATAAGGTTGACCACTATTAGGGCTCAATTGAATGGCATGTCTGTATAAATGTATAATAAATATGTTAAAAGTATGTATTTATAATATATAATATATATGTATATTTACTATGATTAAATACACAAAAAAATTATTTAATTATTATTTCACAATGTTAAACATTAAAATTTATTACAAATTTATTTAAAATTAATCAAATTAGAATATTAATTATTTTGGTAGCATTCTTTATTAAGTATAATATGTATTGATTATCTTCTATTGTGCCACTAAAAAAAGTTTTCTATAAAAAAAAAATAGTCATAAAAGGTTTTTTTGATTTTTAAATAAAATAACTAATAAGTTATTTTGTTTATAGTTATACTAAGAACCTATACCAGAGATTTCTAACTGGGGTGCCGTGAACTTTATTTAGGATTCCGCGAAATTATTTGAAATATATTTTTTATTATATTATTTATGTAATAATAATTAAAAATAAAAATTTATACCTAGTTAATTTTCAATGTAAAAATTTGTTTTATAAAATATAATATGTGAATATACTACATACCTACATCTTACTACTTTTTTTTATACATAGGTATGCACTGCTAAATAAAACCGAAGTAGTCGATAGGGTGCCTCTAGATTTTTAGAAAATGACTAAGGATGCCATGAGTCAAAAAAGGTTGGGAATTTCTGACCTATACTCTATTCAGAATTAGGAGATAAGCACTATAATAACTACTGATAGAAATCGACACATTTGTATTGTCTTCACTATAAATAACTAACAGCAATGAAAAAAAGTTCTATCAACAGTAGTATGTATTCAATGGATACGCTTTTTAATCTGAAAGCTACAGCTATTATAGTTCAACAATTACAATAATAGAATCTAGTTATGATGATTAAATTTAAATAACAGATATTATTAGATAAGGATTATTGGAACAAGTACATGCATTTTAAATTAAATTATTGATTTAAGATGATTTTACAAGGAGCTTGGTTTACTGTTACATATATATTATACAGGTGATTCTTTTATCAAACAATACTCATTATTTCAAAAAGTATAGATTTGTTTTCTAATTTTTGGATACAAGTTTTTCTAACTGGATAAAATTTTAATTTTTTTCACTTTTATATTATTTTAATATTAAAAAATCTATCAACTTTCGATTTTCAAATGACAACCTATATTAATAATTGCATAAATTAATAAAGCCATATTTTTCATGAATTTTCACAATAAAATTTTTAACTTTTGTTGATCCATTAGCTACTCAAAGTTAGTTGGTTTTAGAATGGTGTTATACATCAGTACTAATTAGCACTATCAGAACTGGGATTTAAATTTGTAAAATCCAGTAGTTATAATAGTAATGAATTCGATATCGTTGACCCCATGATGTAGCGGAGAGCAGTGATAATATTTGTACCTGTTACTACTTGCCATAGTTTATTATCAATTATCATATAATTAGAATTAATTGGACTTATGTTACTATTTATTACAACTTATCTACTGACAAGTTATAAAATATTTACATTCAATAAACACTTCCTAAAACTACCCAACATTGAGAAGCTATATCTCGTCAACAAATTAAAGAAAAGTAAAAATTTGAATGTGATGATTCATAAAAAAAATAGCCTTATTAATTAATGAAATGTTAAGTACAGATTGTCATTTGAAAATAAAAAGTTGATAGTGGTTTACTTAATAAATATAAGGGTGAAAATAGGAAGTGTTCTACAATTCTATATTCTATCAAGCGAGAGAACGCGCCACGGGCCGACCAAAATTGGTTTTTCTGCGCATTCACAAACGTCGCCCTGCTGTAGAAGAACCAGTTTTGAAAGCAGGGTAATGTAGGAGGATGCCCAGAATCAGCATGTTCTGTCGCTGGACAAACTATAGAACAATATAGATCTTAAATTTTGAAAAAAAAAAAAAATTGAAAAAAGTTAATACTTTTTGAAATAATGAGTGTTTGATAAAAGAATCATCCAGTATATAGTTTTGTTATAAATAGTAATAGCTAAGAAGACATTTTAATTATTCAATGATAAAACATGGTCACAAGTGACTTAATTTAAATAGGCAACAAAGTATACAATTTATTTATAATAAAACCATGTACCTGTAAAATGATTCAGCTTGTTTATTTTGATTACGATAACGAGCAATATCACCCAAGTGTACCAAACAATATTGACAAATATAATTACAAGAACTTTTCTGTGGTTTTCGTAAGTATGTTGATTCTAAAGACTTATTATCCGTGTCACAAAATCCATATAATTTTCTATGGGAATTAATAAAACATAATTAACTAAATTGAGTACTATTAATTATAATCATTGCTCAATAGCTATTACATACTTATGAAATGGAAGATCCAAATCAAATGTCAAGCATATGCTGTGCAAGAGCATAAGATAAAAGCCATATGCAGACTCAAGGCACGATAAGAATAGTGCGTTCCATTCACTGCGTTTGGCATTCTATTTAAGTAGTAAAAACCATTTATATATAAAAAAAATAACACAGGAAAGTAAATTCATTAACCATAAATTATTATATAAATAATAATATTGGATTTAGGTAATTTTATAGATAATACCTTTTTGTCTTTGGCGAGTTGTTGCAGCTTGTTAATATTGTTTTTAAATCCATGATTCCAGAGGTCTTGTTCAACTTTTTGGTCTAGCGCATATTCCAAATCCAAAGTCAACACTTGCTGGTAGATAATCTAAAAAATAGGAATAAATTGAGAGTAAGATCAATTGATAAGCAATAGTAAATTGTGCGTACTCTCAATTGCTGTTGATACGCTAATGTTTCGGGGCTGTTTATGTCTTTGGATGTACATATTTGTTCTTTCAGTTGATCGGCTTTTCTAGAAGAGACAACATGTAGGTATAATTAACAACAAAAAGTTTTACTGAACAGCACCTAAATTGGTATTCGTACTTTAATGTTTGGATGGCCGCGATGGACACCATGGTACAATAGTGTCCCCCCACACATGGAACAGTATAAATGTATTTTTCGTTCAGGCGACGATCTAATTGTGCCGAAGAACAGAAACACCGCAGGACACCATCAACGACCAATCATTACCTTCCAATGATCTTCGGAATTTGTACATTTGAAGACAATAATTAATGTTGTTATAATTTACGTATAAAAGATCGTGTAGTAATACATCAGTTAAGACATTGTTTACGATTTTAGGATTAGTAGTATTACACCTTATACACTAATTGTCAGTGGTCAGATCGTCACATACTCATAAATATTGTTAAGAATATTACGAGTTCACGACTACAAACTCTCTATAATCGGTCCTCACCACACGTGTTATCATTTATCAGATATTACACAACCATAGATAATAATAAAGGGAACGCTCATTTTCGGCGGGACTATTATCGAAATAAATATTAAATTCCTTTTAGAGCACCGGCTGATAAGAGTTGTATGAATTTGAATGCATCTTTAAAAAAATTCTGTCGGAATAAAAATTAATTTTGTATGATTTCTAACTTAACTCACTCAGAAGTTTGGCCGACTTTTTTTCGAATTCGATTATCGTTATGGATTTTTCTTGCTATCTTTCTCTGAATAGAGAATACTCGTTGGGCACACTGTTTGCCACAACAACAGCAGTAATAATAATAATAATAATAAAAACGCGTCGTTAATATGGCGAGGGGTGACCTAGTCATACATAGCGGTTGATCCTACGTAAATTGTATATATACTAAATGATTACGAAATAAAAATGATAAGTTGGTACATATTTCTGTATATTAATATATTATGATGTGATTTTATCTTTCCAATACCTCGACAAAAATACGTTTTTCCTACGAAATCTCAGTTTTCTTTATTCGACGACGGTAAATTTTCGCTTTATTGAACGTGCCCGCCCAAAATCCAAATCAACTTCCATTTAACGGTGTGTGTAAAAGCGGTTTCCGGAACTTCGACTGAGGTACTGTTTTACGGTACTACTCACCGGTTTGGTTTATCAATTCTCCTTGGGTGAGTAAAAGACAAAGAAAAAATACTACTACTGCAGAATCAAAACGCACAACTGTGCGTACATTGTGATGCTCTTTGTGTTTTTCGTAGTCGTGTTGTCGTTTGTCGCTGCGATGTCTTTGAAGTTTTGAGTGGTTTTTGTGACGTTTGAAACTTCATTGGATTTACTCAAACGTCTCAAATCAAATTATCAAATCTGTATTCGATTTTATGTTTTTAACGACTTTATTCACTATTTTTAAGAGTTTTAGACTCTCGACTAGCGATTAGCAAACGTTAACGTCAGATTTTGACGTACGTTTCTGCGTTTTATACTACTTTTTATTGATGTTAATTTATTATGTGGGTTGTGGGTAATGGAAAAAAAAATGAAACTTATATTTGCTGTAAATTGCGATCTATATTGATTTGTTATCAACTGACCACTTAGAAAAAATTTTTCGTATTTATTTTTTTTTGAATTGTATGTTTTTGACATTTTTTGTCGCAGAGACAGAATTTTTAGATTTTGTTCAGCTGACATATTACACGTCTTTATTGAGCAGGACACATGGATGATACCCATAGATTTGTACCTGGTGCCTCACAATTTTTGAACCAACAACTTAACTATGTTATTGTACCTACATTATTATTTAGAACGTCTTCAAAAATCTTTTCTTACAAAACATTTGAGTAGACTTTAATTTAACTTCATTATGCAACATCTGATATTGGTGTGTTTGGCTCTAACTTAAAAATGTTGAGTTGTTTTAAATATACCTACCATAATATCATAGGATATTATTTATTAGAGAAAATTTTTTCTTGTATGATATTTTAATTGATAACTATTGTTTTTACCTAATTTATTGTTTATTTGTTAGGTACATTATCTAAGCAATTAAACTTAAAAATTTTGCCTAATAGTTATAATGCATCATCATAGAATTAATGTTTTAGGTACATATTAAACTATTTAAGTTTTTTTTAACTTACAATACACAATTAATTCTTAATTGCTTTAAATTGTATATTAATATGATCATTAATATAAAATATGTGTTTTAGATTATACAAAAAAACAATGAACAAAAAAAAAGATAGATGGGATATTTGCCGTACCTGTGGTAACTCGGGGGATATTGAAATATTTGGTCGTGATGGAGTGACTTTACAACTAGAAGAAAAAATCAATTCTTATCTTCCTATTACAGTAAACAAAAAACTTGGTTTATTATTTGAATTTTGAATATTTATAAATTATGTGTTTTGAATTTTGTCTTATTATACTTCAATTATAGGTTTCTAGGAATGATAATTTACCACTCAAATTATGTAATGTGTGTGTTAACCGATTAGAAAATTGTCATTGCTTAATTGTATCAACTATTGAGATGAGTAAAACATTAGAAGAAGTTTTGAAAAAAAAGCAAATAAAAAATAATTCCTATACCTTTGTAAGTATTTACTATCTATACTTGGTTCTATAATAACTCATGTAATCATAACTAAAAAATATAATGTTCTTATACTTTAATTTAGAGGTGTAAAAAATTGTATTATATGTCTATTGGTATACTTAGCATTGATTACTTGACAATATTTCGGTATTTATTTTATTTTTTACTCTTATTTTAACAGGTAAACATAGAACATAATGAAGATGAAAATATGGAAGATATTGATCAAGAAAATGTACAATCCACGGGAATTATGGATATAAATTCTGCTGATGAAGATGATTGTGGAGGAATTGTTACAGTTAAAGAAGAATATTTAGAAGTATTGTTATTTTTTGTTTGATGATTTTTTCATTGATATTTTTTTTTTATTTAACACATTATTTAATCACAATAATGTTATTTTTATTTTAGTATGAACCTGTAGATGTTGTTAATATTGGTAATGATGAACTATATGATGATGAAAATGAGTTGGATATGGATAAAAGTTTAGAGGAAGATGATGGTGAGGAGAATGGTAAATTTCAATGTTCCAAGTGCCAGCGTGTTTTTGATTCGGAAACCAAAATGCGTCGTCACATATTCATTCAACATAATCCCACTGAACTGGAATGCTTCCATTGTTTTGCTAAATATGAATCTATGTTGCATTTTGAGCGTCATGTTGCTACACACTTCACTCGAAATGAATATCTTTGTGACTTTTGCCCTACTATGTTTAATCGGGTGTCTGGACTACTTGATCATTTAGCCAAACATAAAATTGATCGTCAAAGATTTACTTGTTTAGAATGTGGAAAAGTGTTGGCAAACAGACTTTCTTTTTCTATTCATCAACGTACTCATACTGGTGAAAAACCTCATGCATGCAAATATTGTGACAGAACATTTTCTCAGGTTAGTATATTATAATATTAATAAGTACTAATATGTGCTTAAAGGTCACCAATTTAATTTCACCATACACTCTTTTTATTTATTAAAATAAATAAATAAATTATTAGGTACTTATTTATTTATAAAGAATTTTTGGTAATTTACCTACTACAGTTTATCAATGTATGGTAGAAAATTCAGCACACAATTTTATTTAAGGTGATGCTCTAGTGGCCTAGTATGTAATATCCTCATCTGGTATATAAAAAAAAAAATTATAACCTCTCATCAATAATTGAGTATAAAAAGTTGAAATGTTTGAAAGATGGAAAGACATTGATCGAAATTTAAAAATTTAGAGTTCTATTTCACAATAATTTGCTCAGTTGACTAACATTAATTAACTAAAAATAACTAATTAATTAATTATTGTAATAAATAACAGTCCCGAGTCGAATGAATTATAGTTATTATTTCGATTAATAACAAAATTAATTAATAGGTATACTTGTAGGAATAAACGGTTTTTCTTTATAAGACTAATGGATCAATAATCGAGGAAATAAAATACGTAAACTAAAATAAGAAAATATCGGTTAAGACTTAAGATTATAATATGTTCGAGCATTGACTTTATTTCACTATTGTTCAAAAAATATTGATAATATTTACTATCTACACTCTACAGTAATTTATATTTATTATATTTATATAGGTATAGCAATACACCAATACCACTAGTAGCGGTGCTACTAGATTAGATTATATTGATTATAATATTTGTCACGGCAGTTATAGTTTTGAGATGTTACAATTATACCACCTACCTATATTAGATATGAAGCTATAATTGCTTCAAATTGTCCTATATCCCTCCGCCACTGAATACCACTGAAAGCCAGTGGCGTATATAGAAATTAACAATTTATTATATTTTCGGATTTTTTGTCCAACAATTAAAAAATGAATCCGGACTTTTTGTTCAACTTTTTTTAAAATGGACTTTTCGTCCTGGATTCCTTAAAATCATCATAAAAATTAAAGAAACAAGGGTTGACAATCATAATTTTAATACCGTTATTAAATAAACTATAAAGCACAGAAAATATGTTCTCATAAGATTTGATACTAAATATTTTAAAATTTGTTTACGGTTTAATTTAATTGAGACTATAGAGGCTTAAAAAACTACAGCTAAATAAAACTTATCAATTTATAATAATCAAAGCGATAAAATGTTTTAGTAAAATCAGTATATTATACTACATTAACTTGAGAAGGATTTCAAATATTTATAATTTAATATATGCCTCTTATACTCGTATTAAAAGAAAGATCTTGTAAAGCAATAGTGAGATCATTCATATATAGTTCGGAATTTTGGACAGTAGGCATTTAATCAGAACAGAGAGAAAGTGTAACTGAGATATAAATGCTAAAGTTGGCGAAGGAAGTGCTGCAGAGGCTAGAATAAGAAATGAGTTCATTAGGGGTAGGTACTTACATTGATGCTACTCATATAATAATATGAATAGCATCAATGTAAATAAAATGAGCAAAATATATTTGGGATGGTTAATGAGGGTGCCTATAGAGGTTTTTCTAGAAGGAAAAAGCGAGCGAGAGGAAGATTAATGATGTATTGACAGAATAGAAAATGACACAAAAATAACTGGTTAGAGCAGGGGTCTTCAACCTTTTTTTGCAACGGGCCACGTATTATTTTTAAAAAATCTTGTAGGCCGCATTCTTAATAAAAACATGTATTTTATACAAAAATTCAGTTTTATAACAATTTTTATGATTTCATTTTAAATGACAAATTATTATTATGCTCGATCTACAATCGATTACGAACAGGCAACAGCCAACATTTATATCTAGGTAGCCAGGTAGATAATTTATAATTCATCTTATCGCTTATTTTCGATAGCGATGGCTTAACTAATTTTATCGAAATAGAAAATATACATGCTAAATTTTAAATGTGATCGCGCGCCGCATATTATGACAGGGCGGGCCCTGATTCCTGGGTTAAAGTATAGGATTGGTTGAAGGGGGGGATACGGAATATTATGGAGTCGTTGGGTAAAAATGAAAATATAGTTGGGAGCAGAAGGAAAATAAAAATAAAAAATATCTTGAAAGCTAGTTTCTTCCATTTCTGAAGCCTCAGCTTGATATCCAGGTACTGTACTTTTTTATAAGTTTTAGTGTATGACTTAATATACTAGTTGTTCTATAGTTATTAGATTATTATCGATATGACAATTTATTCTAAGCTTCAATAATTCAGATTACTATACACTAGATGTATGGTTTAAATTTCTAGACTTAGCACCGTACAATTTTAATAGCTCTAATTCTACATCACAATTATTATTAAAAAGTAAGTTAGGAGACACATATTGAATGCCGTTAACTCAATATATATAGAACTATATGGTTTAACAAAACGATCTAAAACAGAGGTTTTATACCTATATTATTACCTTTATTAACCCCTTTTGGATGAATTACCGTTATAGAAATAACTTGTTTCCCATAAATATTTCAGAATTCCGCTACCTCTGAACAAAACATGCTACATACAAATGTAACATCCAATTACCACAATGCCGTGGATTATTTCTTAAAAAAAAAAACTGTTTTTCTAACTATAAGCCAAACACTGAAGATACATTTTACCTTAACAAAATTGAGGAATGTAATCGTGTTGGGCATATATTGCGTATTTTTACAGCATTTGTATAAGTATCAATAACATAGAATAGGAGATTTATTTTACATTTAAAATTAACAGTTTAGTTCTAAATAAAAATATTAGTAAAACCCAAATAAAAATTAATCAATATTTTCTTATCTATATCTTTGAAAACATTTATAATTTTCATTAGTTGAGCATGAGTCATGACTCATGAGTATTTTTATTTCTAAAGTATTTAAAACAAAATAAATTAAAATATAATTTAGATTTAGAACAATCTATTGTTGTTAAACGGGTTCTTTATAAATAACCTAGATAAAATGCTGTACTCGATGGCTCGCCTAATTACGTTGGTGTGACCCAAAACTTTATTTTTTGCACCTATTTTGTTTTACGAGAAAACATTGCATAGATTGCATAGAAAACCACTAGATACGTGATTCATTCTTGTTTTTTTTACGGTCAATATCTGCTATGCATTTGAAGTAGTCTATACGTTCTAATGTAATTTTATTACGAACAATAAGAAATCAATCACTACGTAGTTGATTGAACTAGGTATTGAAGTATTTTAATACTTGTCTAGCATTAGATTAAAAATGGTATTCAATTTCAAAATATCTGGTATAATTATTACCAAGTCGTATTAATTGAGTATATATTTATATATTATTATATTCATAATGATATACCTACAGGATTTTGAAGTAATAATTCAAAAGTTAAAAGAGATAAATAATTTTTAGTTTTAAAGGGCACGTGTATAACTTATTGTTTCAATATTTCTACTTGGGGAAATAAAGAGTTATATGGTTTAAAAATATAATTACTGGGTATGTGTTACGATGTGTACCTATCACGTGTTATTATTAGTGTATTATACCTCAAATCTAGATACATTATGCATTATTATTTAAAATATAATATTTTAGAGCATAAAAATATTATTTTAAATAACATTGTTGTAGATTTCATCAAAACAGTATCACGAACGGACGCATACAGGAGAGACCACTCATCACTGCGAATTTTGTGGCAAAGGATTCAATTCAAAATTGACACGTGACACTCACAGGCGTATTCATACAGGCGAACGTCCATTTGGATGTAAGCAGTGTAATGCTACGTTTCGTTGCCTTGCAAACTTACGCCAGCATGAAATGGTACATGCACCAGTGAAGCCATTCCAATGTGAGATCTGCTTAAAGCGCTTTGGGCGACCCGAAAAAGTGCGTGTTCACATGCGTACACACACCGGTGAAAGACCCTATAAATGTCCAATTTGCGGACGTGGTTTTACACAAAAGAATGATATGCTCAAGCACACCAATGTTCATAATAAGCCTCCCCGACGGACCAATTCACAAATGAAGAATTCCGAAATAGTGATTTCCATTGATAATAAATCGCCACAGTATAAAAATGTAAGTATAAAAGAACTACAAGAAATGTGTTATGATGTCTCCAACAGTTATGAAAGCTCAGAAAACGGAAACGAAACAGAAAGTAGTTCAATGCTTTGATGAAACTTCAATCGATTTAATCGAATGTCGCGTATAAATTACCACGGAAAAAATGTTTTGTTAATTTATTAAGTCTTAGACTATTGTTAAATTCATTATACTTATTACTAAATAGAATTATTATAAAATTATTTTTTTACAATACATGTACAATGTACATATTGCTAATTGTCAAACATGATACAAATTAATATTAATATGATATACTATTAATTATTGTTGTTTCATTTTAACTATACATAATGCAAACTATGTATAATGTGTTATACACTTGAATATTATGGTGTTATTAATGTTATATATTCATATTCATTGAGTGAAAACTGATAGTTTGAAACTTTGAATATATTATTTTAAGGCTGTGTCCTAGTACTCTATTATTATGTGTAATTATATTAATAAATTAAATTTTGCAACTATGTCTTTATTTTATTTTATTACTTTTTACGTATTCCACCAAATCATTAGTTTCATTGAAAAATATGTTGTTCAATTGCTTACTTAAAAAACTCAACTAATTTAAAATTATTATTAAATTTTATAAATTAAGTATCTAAAATTTATCATAAAATGTTCCAAAATCTTCCCTACAGATTAAAATGTATCATTCTAAATCCTTATAATCCTCCGAGTGCCAACTAAGCATATTTTGAAAAAGCCTTTTAAAAGACAAAATTGTTGCTGAGAATTGAACAGAAATAGTGCTCATAGACTAAATATTGATACAAATAAGAATTCTGCTAATTCTATAGGATATGGGATATATTTAGACTTTTTAATCTCTGTCTCCCCAAAGTAACATAATTGAGTCGAACTTTCATTATAAAGAAAATAGTTCATTTTTGACTTATTAAACTATATTAACATACAGAAAATAAAATAGTTTAAACTTTAAATATATCACCACATCGCATGTTTCAGTTATACGCCTATAACGACGGTCTGGACGACCCAAACGGCTCACTGTTTTGTAAAAAAAAAAAAAGAACGGCCTTAATATACAAAATAATTATCACCTAATGTACAAAAATATTTAGCTCCTAAATTTTAGTTTTAAAATTGTTCATTTACCTAAGTAAAATATGTTTGTATTTTTTGTTTTGTGATTAAAGTTCGATTATCCTTTAATTTCATTTAAAATAAAAATTTGTCTTATAACTAATGCTTCTAAAAATAATTTATGACAAGTTTTAAAATTACTATTTAGTAATTAAATAATTTTAAGTTAAAAATTATAAAAAATATAACTTAAAAAAAATTATGAGGTACTTGTAACGAACTTATGATATATTTTTTTGTTTTGGAAGTTTGGATCATTATTGGCATTAACCGGATTAGCTTTGAAATCTATACTAGTTTTTTAATAAAACATTTTTCACTCTTTTTTTGTTTTTTCTATCTTGTACCTATTAACTTCATATATTGATAATAATATGATCAATTAGTATTACAAGTATTTACTATCTAAGAAAAATATTAGATTTAAATATTTGATTTTTCACAATTATAATGCTATGCTGAATTAAAATAATAGTTTGCAGTATATTAGGGCGATTGTAAATGTTGCCCACAGTGAATAGGTAGTAAAAATAGTATAGTAAAGTCTAAATTGAGCCCAGTTATTAGGTAATTACCAAGTATAAATTTTTATTTAGTAAATTGCACCCACGATATTTCAGTGCCCTTGAATTTATCGATATCTGTTTTAAACACTTGTGCATTTATTGGTGCAATAACTGAACGTTTGTCGCCTTAATTTTGTATGATGTAAGCCGCGATATTAACGTATATCACGATTACTAATATTTTAATACGTCTCCTTCGCTTCACACGAGACTCGGCAACATGGATGTCCGAATTGTAATTGCATTTAGCCAGAAAGAAAATTAAATTATAATTTACGAGAATTAAAAATTTTCAAAATTAAAACGCAAATATTGTATTCGGGTGAAATAAAGTGATGACGTAGTGTAAAACCGCGTAAAGTATTTTTGAAAACTATGAAAGAAAGCAATAATATTACAGAAAAAAGTGTAAATCATAATCATGAAATTGATTTTTAAAAATTACGAGGACAGTTATAGTAGCCTCCTCGTGTTGTTCTTTGGGTAATGCTAAGTGTTCACTGTTAATACTTAAATATGATTAATTATTTGGTCTTTGTTGTGACGAAGAGATTCTGAGATGTGATTTTATAACTTTTAATTTTGAAAACGACTGCGTTCTGAAGTAATGTCAACAGATAAAAGGATTTGCATAGCTCTACGCCTATACAATTATCAGGAAAATGATACGGTATGATTGTCGCAAATCAATGCATTTATATTAATTCTCTATTTGTTGTTGTTGTTTTTAATTTATGTTCTTAGTATTGTACATTTTTGTAGTCGTCTAATAACAAGAATCAGTTAGAGCAGTATTTGCTACGACGAATTCGTTCAAAACCCATAGGCCGTACGAAATTTTTATCGTAAATTAAATCGCTACCTACATTTTATTTTTAAATTTACCCGAAACACTAATATGTAAATACTTAATTTATTACTTTTCGGTACTTAAATCAATTTACTGAGAAACGGGCGGTGACGCTGCGTAATGTATTCGCTCGACTGTCAAACTAGCGTTCTGCGTTGTTACAATAGTTGTCCGTTCCATCACGATATAACATTTTCGGATTTTGGCGTCCCTTCAAATCTTAAAAATCAAGGTGCCTTCTGCAAGTACACCGTTTCTTTTACTTGCCCGTTGATACGGTTTGTTGTTTTCGGAGTTCACTTGACATATTTTGACATACCTAAGTAGACCCTTTACAACTTACCAGATAGTTGTTCGATTTAGAGACGTCCTGCATAGTGCATACCTATTTTGAAACTAACGCAACATTTTTATGAGACAAATATCTATTATAATCGTATTTTTGAGCTATGAGTATAGATGATGATTGATGATCATATGTTACGTTTAGCAAAAAAAAAAAAAATTTTAAGAGTAATCACAATCTTCGGGCACAGTTAATATGTTCAAAACACGTATAAAATCAATTGGTCAATATTTCAGTAATAAATATAACCGCTTTTGAAATTTATTTTTAATAATAATATTAGTACAATATTTACTTATGTATATGTATATATACACATATATGTTATAATATAATGTATGATAAATTTATAATAGTGTTATAATTATTATAATATTATATATAATATAAGTTACCTAATCTTATCTTGATAATTGGTATCGTTATTGTTTTAATTTGATAACATGGTAAATAAAATGTAGACAAATAATATTATTCAATAAAGTACATGAACATGACATAAATTTTATAGGTAACGGTACGACACAACTCAAAATAACAACTGATATAAATTATTATTCTTTTGCATTTTAATAACGATTATATGCTGTACGACGCAGGTCATATCGGTTAGCGCCGATTTACAAATCATAGAAAATGTGTATGGTAACAAATATCGGTTCGAGATAAACGCTATCGTCGAATGAAAAAAAAAATAATCATATATCGGAATATAATATAAGTAAAATATGTAAAACTATTTATAATAATAACAGTAATAACACTATAATATAATAGTCTAATATGGAAAAAATTGACATTGATTTTGATTAAAATATAACATATAATATATCTTATATTACCCCTAAACATGTAAACACACAATAAGTCAAAAATACATCGGTTACAATAATATCTAAAATTTCATGACGTCGAGTGGCTGTTGCAAGAATTAGACAGGTCAATTATTATAAAGGTAAATTTTTAAAAAGTTACGAGACTTTACATGTGGTAATAACACGTCGTATATGCATAGATTGTGGTCAAATATACATAATATGCTCATTTCTTTAATAAAAAATTAGGTAAATTAAGTTATGAATTTATGAATTTTCGACTACTATTATATCCTATTTTCATACCATATTTTCAAATAGATATATTTTTATACAATTTAGAAATTGCTTCATGGCAATACAAATTTCTTTTTTTTTCATACGAGAATCACTATTCATATTGTACATTGATATTCACTTAGTAATAAAAAAGTTGATTCTCATATAAAAAAATAGTTTGTTTTACCACAGGACACTTCTTATATAATACAACAAATCTAAATACTTAAAAATTTGGCGTTATAGGTACCTATAATATTTAAAAATGATAAAAATCAGAATTGGAATAAATGCACTACTAAAGGGTATAGGTAATGGAAGAGGGTTATCACTCTGTGTATATTGTCAAATATTATTTAAAATAGGTACTGTTGTGGAAATAATAAATTAATATAATTAGTAAATGTCTATATTTACCGGTATTGGATTATTCCACTAAAAAAAATGAATGTGATAAATCCGAAGTATAATTTATGCATTGCCACTCGATGAGATGATATGCTCGTTTATTAAATTTTAATGGTTTTAATTTATATTTTAGCTTTCGGTATTGTATCATTCGCATTTCTATTGACACTGCATAATATTAGTATATCACTAAATTCTATTTGATAGGTTAGGTTATAACTTATAAGTACGAGTACTTATACGGCCATAATTATACTTACAAGAAAAACGATATGATAATTTTGTCACACATATACAATATACATATACATATATAATAATAACTATATTTTATATTTGTTATACCAGGACCCGTTCCCAACTCTATAACTGGAAAGATAGATTTTCTTTTATAAACTAATAATATTCAATAATTAATAATAATCATTATAATATAAAATATATAAAGTTTCGACCACTGCGCTGTACTCGACGGATATGTCACCGACAGAATAACAATGCATTAATCGTGAAAATATTCATATAATATTAGTAATTAGTATAATATATATTATAGGTAACTTTAAACATTTAAAAAAACCATAGAAATCCTTAAGGTATAAATTTACATAGGTTTCACCCTGTGTGGAGGTACGAAGGATACGGATTTCTGTGTCAAATGTGTATTAGGTACAATGATTATCTGTCAAAAGTTGATTTCAAGAAATGGAATAAGTACCCAGGCAGAGAAATTCGAAATTTTAGAAACGTGTGCCAGTTAAACAATGTGGACACACGTATGACACGTGATTAATGTTGTCTGATTTCGTCGGATAAAACCGTATTTCATCCTTTTAATCCATCAAACGGAAAAGCCATGATTTTATGCGGAATCATAATAATATCATTAAACGTCTTTAAAAGTAGTTGGATTATGTGGGTCAATTGTTATATTGTCCCTATATAATAATATACGCAATTATTCAGGTATAGCAGTTTTTTTGATATCACCGTCGCTCAAATTTTGCAGAACTGTTGTGGTATAGAAGGGGGACGCCAAATTTTACGGGCCATATTAACGTACCTATTATATTTTATTTGGTATATACTCAAAATTTTACTTTAACGGGCATTCGGTTTTTGTTAAAAAAAATTTTACGATTTGTGAAAAGCACGAATTAATATATTTTGGTTTTTGACAAGAAAAAAGGAAAAAGACCTGAAATATTAGGCATGAGCTCAATCCACAGTCTACTATTTGCGTGTACGCCTTACGATTACTGCAGTTTATAGATAAATTATAATCCTAAACAAAACGTAATATTTTATACCTATACGACGACCGCATAAATAATAATATGCGATTTACAAGTGATCGTCATATAGTAATAAATAAATATATAATATTATAATATAGAAGTACCTGTACACCTGTAGAGTTTTGTTTAGTATTATAATAATATAATATATGCATAATAATAATAATTCAGTCAGACGAAAAATAAATTATCTCAACATAGGTAGTATTATAATGCATGTAACTTTGGTGGGTTTTCGTATTTTTAATCAGAATAACAAACCTCTGACGATAATATATGAACGTGAACGAGTACACAGAGACGAGATAGCGATTCTGCCTAAATCCACAGCTCGATAGTCGTGTGTAAGTAGCTTGCGAAATATTTGATATTAAAATATCAGTGTTTGGGTACAGGGACTGCCTCGGGAATGTTCAGGTGCGGCGTATGTTTTGAAACCACGATGGTGTTGTAAAGGAGATTAGAAAGGGTGGAGGATCGATCGATCTCCCTCGGACGAGGTGTTGAAAATAATTATAATAACTGTGATCACGAAAACACAATGACGTGATTTACAACAGCGTCACATAGAGTCTTTGTTGATTTCGTATATTAATTTTCGACGAAAATATATTGTGTAGTATAACGATGTAATTTTTCATTTAGATGAGATTTCGAATGCTTATTATATCCGAAAAATGTATATATTATGAGTGATAATATTGTTTTTCGAATACGAGTTTCGTTGTAAAATCGATCAGAAACAAATTATGTTTGTGGAAGACAAAATAATAGGTTTGGGTAAGTTCAAAGTTGTAACTTTGTAATCACCAAGGTACGATTATGAGGAAAAGATAACAGTGTTCAAAATGTACGTGCACAGTGTTAAGTATACAATCAATTAGATTCTGTCGACGTCGAGTGCGATAAAGGTATTAACTGTTTTACCTTATCCGACTTCATAAATTTATTTCTACTGGAATTAATATTAATATGTTCGCGTGTTGTTAAGAAATTGGGCACCGGAAGTCAGAGCACAGAAAAGTTTTCATACAAGATAAAAGTATAACAGTAGGTGATTCCATCGTATGGAACTTATGTTTTAAAGAATTATTTTGAAAACACACGTTTTATACCTTTATATTAAAAATTCAAAACACGTTAGATAGTATTTTTTGAGTACCTGGGAATTAAAAAATATTGAGTACGGATATTAAATATTTTCAACCACATGCGCACTTTAACGAAAAAATTAACGGCGAGTCCGAGTCAAACGATAAACGTGGCCAATATTCGCGAGCAGAACTCTATAGTATGTACAGAAAATTGTCTCAAATTCAAAACTAATTTTATTAAATATCATTGTATTTTTTTATTTAATAGAATTTTTTTTTGTGTTATTATATAAATAATAATATTGTTATTATAGTAGGTATTCGCGGCCCTCTGTCGAGTTATTTGGCGATAAAACGATTTAATAATGGCATTAATAAATAATTAAATTTAATATTATTAATTAAACCAAATAAGATAATATTATATTATTTATATTCAATTATTATTTAATTAAAAAAAAATAGAAAATTTATGTTTCCCTTCATAATATTGTACAGTAAAATATAAATAACGGAATGTAATTATAATATATCTAATTTTATGTGGTATAGATAACAATATATACGTAAGGGATGGTTATTTTTAACGTGCGAAACTCACCGTGCTTAACATCCTACTCACAACTACTTTAGAGTGTTGAATATATTCGTTTTATTTAATATATCTAGTATTTTTGTATTGAATATTTTTACATTTTTTGTTTTGTTTTGATACGTGGGACAACTTTTTAAACCAGAAATCATTAGGTAAGTATATTTTTTAAATAAGATCATTGGAGATGCGCTATAATATGTTGAATTTTACTTTTAACGCGTTATTTATAGTACACCCTTTACAATTTAATATTTTAACAGTATTCCAATCATAAATTAAATAATAAAAAAAATATATCTGATCACGTTTTTAGAATTAAAAATAATGGTTGACATTTAAAAACCAGGTCGATAAATTTAATTTATGGTATAAATAAAGAGATCTCTAGAATATTCACGAATCTCGTGTATTTAAAAATACCAAAAGAGAAAATTCTAAACTAAGTCAATATTTTAAGGTTTTAACTCTAATAAAGAGATAGAGTACTTATCTGAATAAAGTATTGTGTGTTAAAAAATATCATCATGTAGGTATCACATAGGTACTCTTAAACTGTAAAATAATAATCAGAATGCGCGTATGTTATTTTGATACACTGTATTGGAAAGTATGCCGCGGATAAAGATCGAACAAAGTCGTTTTGTAAGTCAGTGATTCGCAACGATTCCATGTAATGAAATGCAGTAGGTACCTAAAGTTTATTTATTTTATGCGCTGTTTTGTGTTTTCTAAATTTAAATAGTAAACGCATATTTTATAATTATTATATAAAATAGAAGAATTATAAGATAATAATATTTATAGTTAATAATAATAATAATCTTAATAATAATTGTTTTATTAAATAACTGCAGTAGGTAGCATATTATCTACGCGATTTTGGCACGAATGCACTTGAATTGACATCGCATTATGATATTTATGACGCGCTTCTCCTCCACGATGATAGTATATTATAATAATATAGGTATACGGTAACCGTATCCCCGTTTTGGTAATGAAATTATTATATTTTTTTTAGTTAAATTAAGAAAAAAAACCTTCCTGTCGGGTTTGTGGACAATTACAGTTGATCGATCAGTGGCGGTGGCGGACGGCCGATTGAATATGCCACCAAGTGATGCACGGTAACAACAATTTTTTTTTTTTTTGAATATTATTTAGGTGTACGCGTTAAAGTGTTTTTGTAATTATATTGCGAGTAACGACCGCAATCAAATTGAATGAACGAACTTTATGTCTTGTGCAGCAGCAGATTAGTTGCATTCAAGCCAGTCGTCGGCGATGCTGTACAACTCCTACTCGCTGATGTCCGGGACTTGCTCTCCGACAGTTTGAGGTTTTCAACGGTCTTGTTCTCGTTTGAGTCGTCAGTCTCGTTGACGCACTTCCGGTCGTACGGGCCGACCACGCCGGTGAGCGCGTTCAAAGGTATCCGGTAAAGGCGAAGCGGTTTTGTTTCCGGAGATACTGAAAACATAAAGCGTCCGGAATTATAATTCGAACGTCATAAATTATTCACATTCTATGGACATTGGACATTAATAGTCATGTAATATAATATTGTTATATCTAATCTAATAGTATTTAGTTTTATATTGAGGTACTTGGATTAGGATTTGTCAGATATTCCAATAATTTGGATTTTCATAAGTATATTTTTTGATTATCCCATTATATTATATTGAACTATTGTAATGAGTTATATTTAATTAACTGTTTATTTTTCATATTGTGTTAAAATTGTTTAACCAAATAGTAGGCATACAAACTACGAATAAAATAAATAAATAAATACTTATAGGCTATAGCCATAGCTACTTAATTAAATATTTTTTTCATTGTTGGTGTAAACATTTTTGAATACTATTTAAAATCATTACCAACTTTTAATCATATAGGCACTCTTTTTAATTTTTTTTTTTTTTTTGATGGGTGGGGGGGGGTCAAGGCGGGATATACTTCCTTTGTTTTCTTTTTCTTTACCTTCTCTCTTAACTATTTAGCTACCATTGTCTTACACCTCCATAGTGCCCTGTCACCCACCTCTCCTTTGTTCACACTACCTAGCTATTTCATGGCATTCACTATTTTATTTAACCGTTTTTTCTTCGGTCTTTTTTTCCTTCTATTTCTTCCTTTAACATTATTCATTTCCATAGCCACCCTCATTGCCTAACTACATAACTAAACATATACATTCGGTAGAATTTAAATTTGTTTAGAATATTTATGTAATTTATTTAAGATAATGTCACTTATATTATTATGAAAATATCATAATTGTTACTATTTTTTATTAACTATATTATGTTCTTTTATTGCATTTATATTTGTATTTGTTTTGTGGTTATCAGTGATATTTATACTTGGCAAATAAATGTATTGGTATAAGTGGTATAAGTACCAATAATTAAGTATTTAACCTGTAAAATTACAGCAATAGAAGTATATAATATAGGTAATATAGCTAGCTAAATAAAACTGTGAATTTATTCTATGAACACCCTTGTTTATCAATTATAATGATATAAAATATTATATAGTTCACTTAATTTATATTCTTCTATTTGGTATTTTAATTTAATAGCATACTTCAATGGAATAACAAATCACGAAGTAATAAAAAAAAAAAATGTATTATCATAAAGCATTATTACATGGCTCGATATCTGATTTAAAACACTTAGGTATATCGGTGTTTATATTTTTATTTTTGATTGGCCTAAAGTATTTTAAGAAAAGTTAGTGTGAATACTTATCCTGCACCAGCTTTTCATATGAAAGTCTGCCTAATCTTAGTAAATAATTGAATAATTATGTTATTATTAGTTATCAAATAATTAATCATTATACACGACTTGAAATTTTACAAAAATTCAGACAATCCGAATTATAAATATTTCTTAATATAATATCTTTAAACTTAAGATTCAAATATCAATATTCTCGTATTCAGATATTATGATTTATTTTCCTAGAACTACAGAACTACATGTCTACATAATAAGCATAGTCCTAAGATGGTAGAATAAATCTTTGTTTACGAAAAAAACGGTATTCACGTATTCACCCAAACTCCTTCCCGGACATGTGTCTGTGTATATTATAATTTATAATATAAATGCGCCTATGCTATTATTATTATTGTATACTTGATATATTACTTTCAAAGAGTAACAGAATAACAAAAAAAAAAAAGAAAAGAAAGAAACTAGGAAGTTAAGTTAGTCATAGGTTTTCACTATACGTTTAGATGATATGGAAATTATCTATTAAAATTCTGGACATAGGAGTTTATTATTCGGTTCAAACAAGTTTTATTGTTTTGTATTCAGAATGCCAAGTTTGAGTTCCACTTTGACATTTTCTAAGTGGCTAAAATCGATCGAAATCTTATATGGTCTATATTATGCATGTATTTTTATTACATTCAATTTGCTTTTATTGAAATAATTATTTTTAGGCCATGTTGATTAAATACGTTTTTGATAGTTAAACTAATGTGGTCTGATTTTTTGAATCGTTTTTATTGTCGTTACCAAGATGTATTTTATATAATAACAATAATAATGTGTATTATTATATGTAAAATGTGAACACCGCATTATTTAAATAACACTATATTTTTGATTCTAATTTAATAATTAATATAATTAAGATTTTGGTTATGCTTAATTCCATTATGTCAATGTTATCCAACAATTGTTTAAGTAATATGTAGCGATTGTACAAGTGCAATATGATTTTTCTCGAAAATTTGATAATGCTGGAATAGGAGAAGTCAACTAATACAGGCTCTTTCTCATAATATGTATATTATGTGCAGTAAATAAAATCTATCCTCGTCCAAACATTAATTATTATTTTTACTACCTACTGTTGATTATTTAGTCGTTTTATGATATACAAAATACAAAAGGACCACGTAAAATATGTATACTTAAATATACTTAAAATTTAATCTCGAATACGTACCCAAAGTAACAGTATTTGAATACACATTGTCGGTTTTAATCAAGATACGGTAGAACACTGAATACATATATTTTTAACAGTTAGGTATACGGAGGTATGCTAATAAAATATTTTCATATTATAACTAAAATAAAATACACTCATATTTATTGCGTGTATTATTGTCGAAACGCTTTAATGACGTCTTGGCCGCTATACGTATACAATTGTATAATATTTCTAAATTCGATGTTTATATTGTTTATTATTTTATCAAAAAGCGTAATCATTAAATACAATACTTCGCAGAATTTACAAAATATTATAAATTAATTGAAATCAATGTTGAATTGAATTTTTATGGCGTATAATACAAATCGAAATGAATTTTCGCAAGACCCTTGAAACGATGACCTACGGTCGCCGCGGGTCTTTAGTTATTGATCAAATAATGTTAATACAACATTGTATAAATATGTTCTGTGATATTAAATCAATTTTAAGAACAAAAAAATACTAGTTTGATACTTGTGATTTAAATAAGGTATATGAGAGATGAATTACATTCTGTACACAGCTACTGTATTACCTATAACCTTTGATGTTAAAGTTCAAGTTTTTTTACACGACCTTTGGTTTTCTTTATTTAAGATTCGTATCATGTGTGCAGTGAACATTTCCATTACTTTTACCAGCCACAGTTACAATGAAGAATTTAAGCCTTATTTGTTCGTTCATCATTTTTATTAACTGTATATACACAACTTATAAAATTATTTATTATTTTTTGTTAAAGAACTTGAGAGTGTAGGTAAGGATGGGTTGTATATTAGGTATATAATACATTTTTTGTTTTGTCTGAATGTGAGTTGTTTAGGTGTGTGGTTGAACTAAATCTGAATAAAGCGTTTATTCAAACGACTGAAGCATTGGAATTACATAGGTAATATTATATATATTACCTACCTATAATGCCTATAGGCTATTTCTACTACATCAGTAATTTTCTGATTTTTTCCTTTTCAACATAATTTATTTAATGCCAAAATTTTAGTTTCTATATCATTAATTGTATGAGCTAATATAATCATATTTACAGTGTGGTGAAGCAGGCGGTGACATGCTCTCTCGTTCGGCTTTCTGTTGGTCCATTTGCAGTCTCTCCATCTTCCCGTGGAAAAATTCCGGAGCAGTTGTTGCAAAATATATATCATTCTATGTTAAAGGATAATACATACAATAATTAAATAATAGTCATCAATAACAAAACGTTATAGAAAAACCACGAACTACTACATGTAGTAGTTCGTGAGAAAAACAATTCTAAAATTTTAAAATTTGATTAAAAAAATTAATGTAGTTTATTACTTGATACCTTAGAACAAATTAATTTTAGTTTCGGCATAGCCATAGTCTGAACTAGATTGCCATTGATTATAAGTCTGATTTCCATTGTATCCGTGGTAAATGCTATGATGTAAGGGAAAGAACACACTGCGGAAACACGAATAATTTAATGTTTATATAATATTATATAGTACATTTTTTCGTAATTTATATGTTTAATATTTAATAACACAAGTACCTACGTAGGTAATAGGCATTACCAAAATTCACAGAAAATGTCTCATTCCGTCGAGTTTAAACAATATGAACAATAATACAATTTATTACAATAACTCAAATTTGTTAAATTAAAAGAATAAATTTAAATATTTGGTGTATCAATTTTTTCGGATATTTGCAAAATTAAAGCTTAGATATGTGAGTAACTCGCTGCACTAGCGTGAGCCAAGTTGAATCGGCAATTTGATTCTGTACTAGAAAGTTTTTGCAAATGGAAAATTATTCATAAACAATCATAATATAGTGTATAATGTACAAGACGTATAGAATATATGATCTATATAATATTTATCTATAACATGTTACATGTGTTTAAATGTATAATATTACTTAACTGATAAATGTAACAAAAAAATAGTTTGCTTGTAGTTAAAATGAAATCGTGAAATGTAACGTCAGAAAGATAAAAAAAAATAAACAACAACATATAAAAACCGTTAAACGTCCAAACTACAGAACTTGACAGAACGATTTCGCTGTCTTGTAAAGTTTGACTTTTCATTGAAACGCCAAACCACTATGCTTAATTAGACGCGTCACTTATAAAGACAGTTCACCATACAAATGATTCATTATAATTACCTATGTCTTTCGGAATGGAATTCCAATGGAAATCAAATTCGGTTGTATTGTTTGTCTCACTGAGTTTTTGAAAATGACAAGTGTCTGTAAAACACGATGTGCGGAATTAATTATAAACTCATTATACAGTCAATATTAATATACTAAATAGAATTCAAACGTGAATAAATCATCTATAGAACCTTTTGTAATGAATTTAAACACGTGGAATTTTATCTAAATGTATATGTGATGTGTATGAGTGTATAGTAATTTGGTGTATACATATGTGTGTGTGTGCGGGGCGTGTGATGGCTAGTCAAAAAGTATTTTACATTTGATATCAAAATATAAATAATTAAGTTTATTGTAAACAATAAATTAAATCGTAAAAAACTAGTTTATGTGTTAGTATAATAATATTATATATTTATGTGATGAACATAATAAATTATATTAATATAATATATAATATATAACCACACAAAACTGTTTTTACATATAGTATTTATAGACGTATAAGGTCATTTATTTAAACGGAAACATTAATTTTCTCAGTAAATTTTTGTGGTTTTAAAAATAAAAGTTTAATATAATAATATGATAACAATTTTTTTTTTAAAATTATAATTTATGATTTTTATTTAGTTATTTAGAGGAAAATATACTACAAAAATGTCGGTTTGAAAATATTGAATATCGAACAAATTGTTTTGTTTTTGTTCATCAGTTTATTTTGAAGTAACTATAACTGTATCAATACCTACTAGTATTGTGACTTGCTAACAGTGAAAATTTGTGGAACACCTCTATACCTTTTCAATTCACCGAATGAAAACTGTTTGAAAATTCCACGATAATTTAAACTGTTAGACTGAGCCAAATAGAGTATCTAATTAAATGGATTATTCTGAATTATATAAAAAGGCAGTATTTTCTACATATATCTATAGTGTTATAGGTTTTATCGATGTTTTTTTGACTGGGGCGTGTGCGTGATACGGTCAAGATGAATTGTGTTGCTTGGCGAGAGGCGAGATTGGTAATTGACACGCTATATCGCACCTCGGATAAATTATATTTTATCATTATAAAGTTTAAACGAGTTTATATTATTTTTTTAAATTGAAAAATATGGCGCACGCCGGGGGGAATAATTTTTCCAAATAAATAGGTGTGTGTTTGCAGACCTGTTCAAACTTTAAAGGTAACGAGCTACGCCGCTAAATAATGAGACTGAATAAAAAACCTATACTAAATCTCATATGTATAATACTAAGAATTAAAAAAAAATTGTATATAAAATATAATAGTACACTCATTACTCGTATAAAAAACATATCAAGTTTATTTCGTTAATAACGTATGTATTACATTGAACATTTGAAATTAAGGCTTGCAGTTAAGACAAGGAATAAAGTTTGGAAATATTGCAGAGTATAAACGATACATAGTATGTTTTATACATCTATATAGATACAGGTATATTGCATGGATATTTAACAGTGGACAATTTAATAAGTCGCGAGGGATTATTGTTGAAAATAGGTACGTAAAATAATGACAGCGGCGGCCAGAAAATACACGAATTATAAATATATTATAATTTTCAGATTTTTAGTACGAGAAAAATATTTAGTGACACGCGCCTATACACACATATTATATATATATTATATACAGTTGATGATTTTTAACTAAATTATATAATATATTAGTAAAAGTCCATATTCAATATTCGTATAGGGATTAAAACGAATTGATAAATTTTAATTGAAACCAGATATGTATCCAGGGGTTCATATCCCCTCGACATCTTTTAAAATAAAAAATAAAAAGTTTTGAGTATCAATCATGTAAAAAAGTAAAAATAAAAATTGTATTTAAAATTATTTAGTCCTCTCCAAAAATAAAATCCCGGCTACGATTGAAACAAGCTTTTCAAAAATCAAAACGTTGACTGAGAAAATTGATGGGTGTTATACTTTTGTAAATGTAAGTGTATGTATTTGTGTGGGTGTTATAAAAAACGTGTGAATGGTAAAATAGTCATTACTGTTATAGCATAACAGCAACTCGGGCTCCTCGTCCTCGTAGAGATCGGTGGCCGACACCAGGTGAGCTTTGGTGCCTTCTTGAACGGCAAACAACCGCTGGGCGGTGCCCGACCCATCGGTGATGATATCGAACTGATGTTTGTATCCGACGCATATACTACAGGTGTCCGAATTACCACCGACCGCCGACTCAATCAGCGTTATGATCGATGGCTGTTCAGCGATTTGGAATTCCTGAATAACACGAAAATAATGATCGTGTTATCGATCGCTTACTTTTTTCATTCTTCCCTTTTTAAAAAAAGTAGAAAAACCAAACCACTCCAGTTTTACCCAGTTACTCTATCCTATTAGTAGAAGAATAGTATATGAACTAATTGAAGGTAAAATAAATCTAAACTGTGAAGTTACACCATAAACCGTTGATCAGAAAAATATAGTGAAGTATAATTTTTTATCACACAACAATATATTCCACGATAATTAATTTTGAATATAGTATAATATTATGTAACGAAAACCGTAGAATTTGTTTTGCTATACAGTAGGTGTTAGTGTAAATCTTAAGTGAGTAAGATAACTATAATGGATTATAATGGATTTTATAATGTTAAATTTAAATTCAATAATAAATCATTGTATACTAACGATTCTAAGTAGAGATGGTGTGACATCCTCTATTTCTAAGAATTTTTCATAATACTCGTTTATTAATATTACTCACTATAAGTATTATTCCAGATAATTTTGAAAACTACTTACTGGTTATAATTTTTTCTTTAAAACCTTCTTCATTCACCCAAAAAGCACTTATCAATTTATTATAGATGAATAGATTGAAAAACACAATAATAAAACAATAATACGTATCGTAAAACCATAATATATCCGTCGTTTTACTCAATATTTAAAAATAAAAATAAATATTTATTTATTTTTATTATTTATTATAATTATGAATGACATTTTTTTTGATACACCTTTAGAAGGTTATCTATAATTTACCATTTATTTCATAGTAGAATATGTAGTAAGACTATGTTCATTTAGACACAGAAAACCTCTTTGAAAATTGGTCTGAGGTACGTGTCGGGTTAGTTGTATATAATACAGTGTATTTACTATTTATTATTTTAACGTTCTCGGTGTCTCAACCAGAATTTTAAAGGCATCAAATAAGGTCGTGGACTGAAAAGGTACGAGATCTCGCTACATCATATTACATACGGATATGGAACTCAAATTGCCTTATTTTGTTTCCGTACTTGTGGTGATCACAAAATCCTAATTAAGTCCACAAGATATATCACAATTGTAAAAATTAATTAACAAATAACACGACCAAATTTAAAAATACGAAGCAAATAATATCCGAAAAGGAGACGTGCGTATTCAATTTAAAAATTAGAAATGGGTACTATAAAATGAAATTGATACATAATATAGTGTTATATTTTTATTGTTTCGATTAAAATGATACGATATTATAAAATAAGAGCGGGTAGTATCCTTTTATTGTTGTAATAAATGTTTTAAAATAAAATGAAAAGATGTTTAGTGTAAATTAAAAAGTTAAATTTGTTGATTATCCGATATTGACCTGACAACTCATACATATAAGTCGATAAGATGGTTTTATTATTTTTAACGTTTCATCGCAGTATTGATAATAATTATATAAAGTTATCACTTATAAATAAAATCAATTTTTAATCTAGTCTACTCAAAATCTTAAATCTAACTGAATGATAAACAGAGTTCTATATAACTCAATAATTATAAATGGATCCCTGGAGTTAATGTTAAGAAGGATCTTTTGGCAAAGAAAATCAACTTAGTAGTTGTTGTGTCATTGGTTTGTGTGAAAATTCAGTGGCCTGATTAGAATTTTTCAAAATAGGGGGAGTTTGAAACCGTATTAAAATGTAGTAAATAGAGGAGAAGTATGATAATATTTCCTTCCCAAATCAATTTTTTGATCTCAACTTTGTACTCGTTAACTAATAAACTTTAATAACGATTTCTATAGAAATGCTAATAATTAGTTGAAATATATTTGAGCACCAACAAGACTTTAAAAAAAATTAAATAACAAATTTAAAAACAAATTTAATTTATTTAAGTTTATTTAACTTATTGGTTATTCTAATTAATTTTTAAATATCAGAGTTCCGACGACATTTTTAATATTGTCTACCTACCTACCTGTATTTATATACCTAATACTATAAACCAATATAAAATTACGATGTATAATATAATATAACAATATAATTATTTATATATTTAATTAATATAAATATTATTACAACACAATATTATATTTACCCTCAGATACATAAATCCTTCGACCGTGTCCGTATCGCTGGCCGGGCACCAAGCCGTCCAGGCGGCCGAGTGTTTCCATTGCATCAGCGTCAGTTTGCGGTTCACACAGATTACCTGTCGGCAGAAAACCAAAATTATGAGGACCCCCTACGAGGTGGTGGATAGTTCGGGTTCAAAACGCGGCGGGTTATAACCATGACGGATAATATACACATATGTATAAAAATTATATCAGACAAGTACTACCTGTCCACTTGTCTACTTATGATATACGATAATAATGTACCTGAACATAATATAATATAATATATGGTGTAGATAATACGAGCAACATAAGCATTCCACTGTCAAAATTTCAGCAACTATACGGTATAAACTCCTCTCGGCATCTATCCGACTACCATATTACCCCATTCAACACCACAATAAAGGAATAGTCACTTGCTGTAATGTCGATGATGCGCAGTGTAATGTGTATACTTAATACTTAATAGTGCGTAGTATTATAGGTCACGCGATGACGATATAAAACGTTTGCATGGTTTGTACATTTTAATATGTTAATTACTCGTACCTATACTAATTCCAGACTATACACACTTCAAAAAGAAGCTAAGTTACCCATAACTATTAACTATAGATTTACTCGCCCGACGATTTAAAAGTTGTAACTGTCGTCGTACTTGTGATGAATAGATGGAAAACAACCCACCATAAATGAGACATCCCAAATGTCTGGTCACACTAATATTATTATATATAATACGGAATACTCGCGCACTTATAATTGTAATGAATGCCTACCGTAGCCAACCTATTGTTTATAGCTGAAGTACCTATTACACGACGGACAGTAGCATAGGTACAACTATGGACCTTTAATTTTGAAGGAACTAAAATTATTATATAAAGCTTACGATACAAATCATTTAATTTAAAATATGTTTAATTTTACTAATAATAATCGATTATTAGTAAAAAAAAAGATAAATAATAATAATAATATTCATATTAAAGTAATTATCTTGTCTTCAGTGGAAATAATATATTAATATGATATCTTCAGTTTTAAATATTGATTTGTAAAATATTTTTCAATATTTAACAGTGATAAGTTTAAAAACTTTAATTTTAATTTTAATTATTTTTTTATTAGTTGTATTATACAAATTAATACACTAGTATAAGTATATAATTAATCAAGCAATGATTGAGAGGGGGGAGTGATAAAAAAAATATTTGATGATGCTAAGCTATAAGCACCCCCCCCCCCCCCTAAGTTCACACTTAATTGCGCCTATGGCACTGTGGCATTTTACCTAGTATAACCTGTAGGGTGCGGTTAACGCAGCAAAACACTACCGTCTCATAATTTATATTAGCTAATGTTTTATTAATGCGTACATAATATAGTTTGGGCATAAACAAAAAAAAATGTTTACTTTTAATTAACCAACATAAATATTAAAACCATTGTTGTTTTTGCTTCGGATGTTGAGATTAATTTCACCGAAAATATATATACATATATTCATGTATAGTTATAGAAACATCTATTATAAGTGAATGTACGTTATAAGTTATGACGAACGCTGTTTGTCGTTTTTACAGCAATCGCGTCCATCACTGGTAATTTAAACATAGGGTTAAATACTCGCAAAAACCAAACTTATAATATTAACAGTGTTATTATTATGTGTATTTGTAGTGTTTGTGCGTCAGCGGTCACACTTAAGAGTTGTTAGATTATTAAAAAAAAAAAAAAAATGTATTATTGTTTAGAATTTAAAAATATGTAAGACAAACACATTATTATACATATACAAATAATATACTATATGTATGGTAATTTTTATGGGAATCATGGAACATGATATAATATTATATATACTTTTTCGTTTTTAATAGTATATAAATTATATTTTAATTATGAAAAAATCTACTATTCATTATAGTATTTTGACATTATGAAAATCGAATAGGACGTTGTCTTGTTTACGAAATCGAAACGTCACGATAAAATAATATTGATAATATATTTACCATTTTGAGCCTCGAACCACCGGGTTTACTAATCGCGTACATGCTGCAGCCCCTAGTGCGTTCTAGTTTATGGTCTTTGAGGTCCGGTTTGCTTTTTACTTCCGTCTGTATGTCCGCATCGAACTCAGACAGTCTGAACACGTATATCTTGCTGTCACGCCCTGTAACCACAAAACAAAACAAAGTTTAATAACCGTAAACAATAACAACATTATTCGACTGGTGATAAAATGACTTGGTTTCATAGAGACAACTACGCGTCGATTGCTGTTGTCCTCATTATAATATATAACACACGCACCCTTTTCAGTCCTGAACAAAAGAATACCGTGGGCTTCTACGACGTTCAACTGATTGGCTTGTATCGTCTTGTCGAAGATTTGCCTCTGAGACACACCGTCTATTGACCAATAAAAGAAAAAAACCATTATGGATAACAAATCAAACACGTTGTAATATTTATTTAAATATGGTCAAAAAAGTTTGTTTAACGAGCGACAGATATTTAGCAGTGTATACATATTATGTATGATTGGTCGTATATGTTTCATAAAATAACAGTAAGTAAGTAGAAATAGATAGGTTAGCGTGTTAACAACAAAGATCGTTTCATATACGTTTAGAGTAGAAATGGATCTGTAGAAATAGATAGATTGATATAATACTGTAATGTCGTAGTATAATTGCAAGAGTGTGTTTTAATAATTTAAATCTGTCCGAAGGTTTTAAATAAACTTATTTATTCCCGTAACACTCAGATTCGTCTGACTACAGTAGAAAATCGAAATGACGCAATCAAAAACCATTAGAATAAAAGACGATTCAATGGCTAGTGTTTGTAATAGGATTTGTATTTAAAAGAGTTAAGAACTAGTATACAATGTACAATGTAGAATTTTAAAACGTATATATTCATATTATTATTATAAATTGTATAAATTATATTATTATAATATTATTATAATAGTCGAATAAACAATAACTTTTACTGAATTTCTAAGAAATTAATAATTCGATTTACAGCCATTGTTGTGTATGGTTACAGTTGGAGAATAATAATACACGTATACAAATAAAATAAACACTAATTTAAACGAAATGTTTAAATTGATTTAATGTTGAAACCATAAAATTCTTTTATTCTGCATTTAAAAATATCTTCAGTTATGATTTTGTTAATTTTTAAATGGAAGATTCTAAAATTGAATTCAGGAAACCTTTATTTTCTTATTTGTGGAATAATGAAATCAAGAGTAGGTAATTGGTTTTAGTTCAAGCTATATTTTTGAATATCATGCAACGAAAAAAAAACAACAATTTTCTTTTTTTTCTTTTAACAATTATAGGTACCAGCCATTGTATTGAAGAAAACGAATGCATTCTCCTTATCGAAGTTAATTTCCATTGTCATAAATGCATTGCAATACAATACTATTATAAATAATTAAATTGTTACATACTAATATTGTTAACGCAAATATGTGGTAACCATTATATTAGGTATATCACTTGTTTTGTTTCTATTGTTTTTCAAATCAAACACATCTGACACTTATGACTTAAGCTTTTGACCTAAAAAAAACCAATTTGTGTAACAATTTTGATACGCGTGGGCCGAGGGTATTTACTATATATACGCGTTTGTTTTCTCAATTATGTTTTAGTTGTACTGTTTCTGAAATTTCATAAATACACAACAACAGTGTCGGAGTAAATGTGTAATCAAAATCTAAAACGAACATTCAATCATGTAAAATTAATCGATGTCGAAATTATTTTAACCATATATTATTAATCAAGTTATTCGACATAAAGATTCGAGTTACAAAAGTTCATTATTGATCATAAACATAAGATACCTACCTAATCTGTGAATTCAATTATAATGGAATATAATATTAAACCCAGAAGTCATAATAGTTAATCAATTAAAAACAATAATATGATTAATCTGAAATTAAATCACTGTATAAAAACTGTGAAATCATCTCATCGTAAATATTTATGTAATAAATACATTTAAAAATTTAATTTTCCACAAATTAAATAATAAAATATCTTTATATTTAATACTACTTTTTACATACATTAATTTTGACGTGTCTTACGTTTTATCAAGCTAATAATATTAAATTATGAAATTAAATATTCAATCAAAATAAGTATTTGTAATTACTGTTAGCTATAATGTCAAAAAGTAAAAATGTAATTATTGTAATTTTGTTACAGTAAAGATAACAAAAAAAGTACTTTTATGCATTTGAGTACAATAAAAAAACTGTTTAAATCTTTATTAAGTTGTGATTTAGTAAAATCTGTGCGTACAATAATAAATAAAGTTAAATTAATTTTGAAACATTTATTAATCTTTTATCCTTTGTTTATTTGTTTAAAAATGTACGATGTTTCAAAGAAAAATATATTATTTTTATTTCAAATTATTAATTTTATATCTTATAATCTAATCAAACATATTTATCTTAAATTTATATATAATACATAGGTATATTATATAATATCAAAATGTAAAAACCATTAACTTTTTAATATTAAATCAAAGTTATTATTATTATTTTGAATTAACCAAATTGATAAATTTTGTATTTAAAAGACTTGGGTGAATGTTTTATACAACTATATATTTTAATGTATTGATTATAATAATAATAAAAAAACTAAAGTCTAGAATTAAAATTGTTATTTTATGAACATACATCTTAATTTATTTTTGAAAAGAATAAAGGAAAAATAATATACACGATGAGAAAATAAGCAGCTTAAAAAAAAAAAAAAAAAGTTTTACTATACAAACAATAGTTTGAAAATAAAAACTTAAAATATTTTTGTTAAATTAAGGTTTACTCAAAAAAAAAATTAAAAATTTAATATATCAGAAATAAAAATTAGAAAAGTTTTTAATTTAGTCACAGGTATAAGACAAAAAAAGGGCTTAGCAGATAAATTTTTCAACACATAAACTATTTTTTTATACATAACATGTAAAAAATAACATTATATTAGAGATGGTTTTGGTGAGGGTGAGAGAGGTTCGATCTAATCTTTTGATATATCGCTATTTATTTTAGAACAAGTGATTTAAAGGCTAGAGACACCCGGTTGATATTTATGGGCAAGAGCAGGAAGTGTCTTCACAAGTATAATTTATTATCATCCATTTAATGACAGCCCACTCAGCTCATACACCCTTCAACCACTTGTTCGAGAAGTGGACAGAGATTAATATATATGTTATTTTTATATAATATACTGAAGGGTGAGCCATCGTGTTTTCTTATAACAAAATATAGATTAAATAGATAGTACATAAGTCGAAAAGTTAAAAGTATAGTACTAAAAACATTTTGTTACAATTACAAATTTATCAAAACTCGTTGATAAAAATAGCACCATAGTGAATTTCTCTAAGAGAAATATATTAAAAATAAATATTGTTTCACCTACTAAGCCAAGAAAACAGCCTATTTTTAATCAATATTTTCGTTGTACTTACATAAAGTACGGTTTATTTAAAATTTAAAATATGAACATTTACAATCTGTACAAAATATATTACAACGCGTATAATAAGTAATTTTGATGTCGGAAGGAATCAGTAGGCGTTAGTGGGAAAGTCACCCAGTGGCGGCACTTCAGATGAACAAAACATATTAAGAAAAATAAGTGTGATCGTATCGAATTAAGTTTGTTCTATTTGTATATGTATATAAGAGTTATTATTATAATTTATAGTATACTCGTAAAACGGTTAGGTCAATAAATATCCCGTTAATCATGAATAATAAAAAAATATCGTAAAATTGTTTTTGACGAAATGTCTATTAGATTTACTAGACGCTAAATACAGATGAAAAAAAATATTAAAAGGCATTTTTTTAAATTTTAAATTTTACATCATGGCAGTCGTAAGAAGTTTAAGTTTCGGATGAAATGTAAAATAATTAAATTATAGTGTTTATTTGTTTATCAGTAGTAGACGGATTAATTTAGCATACGACCAGTAATAGTAAACAAAACAAAAACCCAAGCAACGGATAAACTTTTGTGAATAATTTACTGTTAACTATAAGACGCTTAGAAATAGTATAGTAACTAATAAGACTTTAAAAAATTTTTAATCTTATATTATAATATTATACATCAATAAAACACATTATCCGGATATGTTCAATTTTTCTCTTTATACATTTATTTTTATATGAAACTATTATATTGTTTTTTATTGAATATACAACCATAGCAGCATGATAATTTTATGTATTATATATATTTTAATTTGTTTTTAACATCTGACTTACAATTGCTGCTCAAATGAACTAAATAAATATAAATACATTAATATTCTAGTAATTTATGGTATTTAAGACTTAATACTATAGTTAAATATTATTTGAATGTTAAACTTAAATTTTAGCGTTTGTTTATACTAAAGCATATTTAAGCAGGCTTACATTTATTTAGGAAATAATGTAAAAATTAGACACCTGTCTCTATAATAGTACCATAATTAATAATCATAATATATTTATTTATAATTAAACATTGCATCGTTTCAAAATTAATTATGCAATTAACATTATTGAGTGTAAATTAAACTTAGATGATGTATTTGATTATGCATCTCTGTTATTTGATCATTTTTCTTGGTATTGTAAAGTAATAATATACCTAACTATTGTATTGTAATATTAAACATTCATATGTATGTTTTTTGAATTGAAATGTAAAAAAATTAAAAAGACG
This sequence comes from Aphis gossypii, assembly GCF_020184175.1. Lineage (NCBI taxonomy): Eukaryota > Metazoa > Arthropoda > Insecta > Hemiptera > Aphididae > Aphis > Aphis gossypii. The sequence continues at coordinate 55,913,594 of NC_065531.1, read as the reverse complement.
ATTATAAGTTTTATATTTATAAATACTAATGCAAATATATGGCTACACGGATTTCAACGTTCATATTTTACCCGTGTAGTTTACTATTTTACTAACATAGATTTTAACACCTTCTTTTTAAAACACGTGTAATGTGTATCCGTTAAATATCTGTGAAATATGGACCTCTAATTATTTCGATCCTTAAACTAGAATAATTTGGCGTTTTAGATAGGCAATTTAGCTACACGATAATGATCCCATTTTTGTTTGCAACACTATTAGTTTTACATTCGATATCAATTATATTTGCCTAGTTTGTTTAGGTTCAAACGATCAATGTTATCTGTATAGAAACCCCTGAATCCTAAATTCATATTTTGTGTAATCTTGCATACAATTTTCAAGAACTATGACCCAGTTTTCACAACATGTATAAAAAAAAAAAACCAAACAAATTGAAAAATTATCATGTTTATAAATCGATAACCTAACCACGCATTAAAGAATTACGAAAATTTTATCATTGTATGAAAATTATAATATAAATAATTTTTGACAATTGTTAGTATCTATGTTAATTTGTTATTGAATTACAAGAAAAACCAAAAATTGTTTGGAAAGATAGTTATTATATTAATATGATTGATTATCCAATATTAAAAATATTTGGATTTCAAATTTCCAAAAATTAATTTGGATTTCTAGTTGTTTATTTATTTTATATAGTTTGAGAAATTTATAAAGAACCGTGTATTCAATTTTTAAATTTTAAGTAGGTATGATCAGAAAATTATTGTGTATTTCTATAACTACAAAATATTTTTTTTTATAATTATTTTTTGAGATTTTAGAGAATTTTTTTAAAATTAAAATTCTTAATTACATTTTTATAAAAAAATATTGACACTAAAATGTCGAAATTTTTTTATTTGGAAATGGATCATTTATTAGGAATTTCGTATTATAAACTTCAACTTATTTTGGTTTTTAATTGTTTTTGAATTGTAATAAAATAAAAATATCACTTTAGTCGAAATCTGGTTTAGTGTAAAATTTTTCGTTTTTCTTTAATGTTTTGTTGGTATTTAGTTTTACCTTTCCAAAGTATAAATTAAATCCAATTTGCTACCACAACATATATTTTTTTAAATCAAAGAATTTTTTCGATTTCTTGAGTAAGCTTATTATATCTATAGAATCTAAGTATTTAATGTAATTCTAAAATCATTATTGAGAATATGTGAATAGAATGGACGTTATAGATCAAGTATAGTAACCACGCGAATGTGTTCAGAATGCATAAAGCCGGTTATGTGGGAAAACATAAATCAATAATAGCAATAAATAGTTTTTATCGTTCATCGTAAGTGCGCGGCAAACAGCCAAATTATGAGTTTGCAAATAAGCAGCCGATGACGCGTGGCCGCGGTTCTTCGAAATTTACAATACTTAACTTAAATTGAAATGTCTTCAGTCGTTATCGTGTTTAAACAAATAGACGACTCATAAATTATTTTCATTCCAAAGCCTGAATATCATTGTAAGTTTAGACGGATATGCAAACTGTGTCGTAAGCCACCAGCACGGGTAGTGTCGAATTCTATAACGTCACACGGTTATCAGATTCGATTCATTCATCCGACCGCCACAGGGTCATTTAACGATTCAATGCCACACACTGTTCTAACAATGTTTACCCTTATTGACCCTTTACTGAAAACAAAATTTACCCCGTGCAGTGCGCTAATGGTCTGGTTGCTAAAGCGTGATGTAATACACGTATGTATATTGTATAAATATAATAAATATACAATACACCCATACACTCATACATATATACATATTATAATTTTATTTTACCATTAACCAAAAAGGAAAAATACAAGAACTTCTTTAAAACATATTTTTCCTCTCTCGCAATTGTAAACGTGCACGGATTAATGTGAAAATAAATAACTTTGTTTATCTACCAGAGAATAAGTGTTATAAATTTAAATGAAAATAACGCTTTTTTTCATCAGCTATGCCCAACATTGCAATTAGTGTAATTAAAATTAGTAAAAAGGTAAAATTTGGGGAATCTAGAAATGTTCTTTTTACATTTTTATTTAAAATAATTAATTATTAAATATTACTCTCAATCACAATAAACTTATATTTTTAAATAAATAAATAATATAGTATATTATGTATAATTATGATATATTGATATTTTCCTAGTTTACTCATTATTAGTAATTATAATTCTGTTGTAGTTGTTTATATTATGCTGTTATAGTTGTAAATTAGCTACTTAAGTAAATATGGTACATATATAGATATATAGTCACAATTAAATATATTTTGTGTTTATTTTCAGTTTAATAATAATATTATGGACATGTAAAACGAGTTCAATATTTTAATAGTTACTAACTTCGTGGCACCGAGTTAGGTATAGTGTGTAGTTGTGGTGAAGTAACGTTAAGTTAAAAATGGGAATTTAAGTTTGATGTTAATTTAAATTCAACACTATCGATATTCAGTTTAACTTAAATATTCTGTGGTTAGTAGAGTTATGAAATGTCTTGTCACGCTTTTTTTTTTTTGTGGTCTAGTGCTACTGTACCTATCATTACTCATGGTTACCTAATTCAATAAAATGAAATTCACATTAATTATTTTTCAATTGTTGGCTGTGAATAGTTTTTAGCTATTGTATTCTGCTTGCGCTATACACTTGTTTGATCAGATGAAAACTACTCGAAAGTTTTTAGACAACCAAAAGTGGAAATAACAAGTAGTTTTAATTAGTAGTTTTTATTTTTTTAACCAATTGAATTTAATCCTAAACTTAAATAATTGGAGAAAATATCGAATTTTAGAAAATATAATTAATCAACACTTAATAATCTAAAAAAAAAAAAGCTAGATGGTATTATATTACAATATAAAACAATTCAGAAAACTATGTAATTTAAACTTGGCCAATTATTACCAATTTTATTTGTGAAGTATAGTTTATATAATTTATATTTTATTCTAAACAGAAATTGTAAATAATTTAGTAGTTGCCTATAGAGGTTTCTATTATAACTAATGATATTAATAATTATATAACTTTCTACGTATAAATGTCTTTTACAGCTGCAAAATGACTATGTGTTGGACTGTATGATTGATTTACGACAATATTCATGTAAATTAACTTTTAGTACATAAATAATAAATACGTATTATAGATACTGATTTTCATGGATTAATTTATTACGAATTCATAAAGAAACGTATGATATTTTACGAAATATGACATGAACATCGCCATGATTGTATATTGTGCCAGAAATAAGAAAGGATAAAAATAATAAAATTAATAATGACATTGATAAACGAAAAAAAGTTAACCTTTGCATTTACTTTAAAAGAATCGCGTACCATTGTAATGTAATATAGGATGATCTAAAAGCATTCATCTTATTTAAAGAATTTATATTCATATTAAAAACGTAAATGCAGGGTTTGGATTGAAGTAAAAAATATTATAAAAATAATAAAGTTGTAATAATATAGTGTTACAAATTATTGTAATTATGCTTCTTCTGGCCACCCGCACACTTTAATAGGGTTTTTTTTTTTACTTGTCCGTCATAAACATAAATAGAAGCCATTTACGAAGTATTAAAAATGCTTATGAGACACATTTATTAACAATGAAAAAAAAACAATACTTCACGTTGATTAACTTAATTATCTTATTTTTAAAATAGTACGTTGGCCGTTTACTTGTTATTTATGGTTGCTAAATTGTATGAATATTTTTGAATAAAATCAATAAAACTGTGTGTGTAGTATAAAGTCATGTGTATTATGGGCTGTTGGATATCTGTGGTAGTAGTATATAGATATTATTTTTTTTCGTGAATAGTAACTATGCACGTAACTACTCTGGATACTGTACAGTAGCGACTAGAAGGGATAAAACTAAATATTATAATATGTATTATGGTAGATAAGCCATTACTCGTATGCTTCATGAGACAGAGTATAACGGCCAATCAAATAAATGGTTTGACGTAAAACAAAAAAAAATAAAATAAAAATAAAAAATAAACGTTAAGTACAGACGTTACGATTCGTCTCGTCGGACCTCGAAAATTTTCCGTACGAGTACCGGCTATTAACATTATGACCGTCAATTCAAGTCGTTGTCAAAAGTCATGATGTGATGTGTGTGGAGGGTTAAATGGTCAAGTATAAACGCGTTGGGTCGAGTCCACGAAACGAAAATAAATACATATTTGAAATTTGGAAATCCCCGTTAGGTAAGAAGAGAGTATTTTTGATTTGTAGGGGTAACCAAATTAAAGATATTTTTAGAGATTTTACCCACTTTTTCTATTCGTTGGGTTTTTCATATAGTCGTGCATGTGTAGAACTATACTTATTACTCGTGTATGTATAATCGTTAAGTAAACACGAACTATCAAAATAATAATGGTCTGTAGTTACTTGCCTTCGATTACAAAAACTCCACTGTTTTCAGTGCTGATGACTAGTCGGCTGTCAGCCCATGAGTCCCCACACATAATATCGTGACCAAAGTCTGGGTAAAAGCATTGCGGTTCCCAGGGCGCCCGTTTGAACAACCCTGTGGTGGCTAAACTGGTGGGTGCATCCCCTTTGACGATGGTATCCAACTTGAGCGCCTGGCCGATCCGCACGAACTCCACCTGCCGAGCCTCTTCTTTGCGCCGTGAGCTGCGTGGCGGGTCAGGCAGCACGTCGCTAAACGCCCGTCTGTTCAACATCGCCTGCGAAAAAAGTGTTTATGTTATGATATTTTTCATATGTCCTTATACCTATTATGAGTGTTTGGGGATGATAGTTTGCGATAACCATTACGGTTTTCGAGGCACGTTATATAATATATTATATTTTTTTCAACATGGTTTTTAACGATTCAACGTGCGTCGTCAAATACATATTTCGTTTTGGTCATAACTATAAAATATGTATAGTTCTACTTACGTCCCGAACTCCCACGAACACCCTACACAATACCCGAGCACGGGAATCTTCAATCCCTCGGGGGCATTAAAAAAACATCTTTGCACCACTACTGAGTTCAGCCCGATATATCGCACACAGTCGTTACTGTGCAGTGATTCAAACAAAAACATTTTTGTTTTTTTGTGATGAAAATATATTACTATATCATAATATAGTAATAAAAATTATCATTGAGGGTTTCGAAATAAAAACAACGATTTTAAAACGAGTTTGTGAATAACGTATGCACCTACGTTATATATAGGTAGTATAAAATATTATGGATCGGTATATTTTATTGATTTCTTATTTAAGATCAATAAAAACGTAATGGTGTGTTTTGCATTTTTAATTTGTTTTTAATATATACGGTAAAAATATTATTGTTTTCAAAAACACAATTTTTCTATGCTTTGATTTAAATATAATATTTAACTATTTATATTCATATAAGCAAAATACTGACTCAATCTCGACATCTATATGACAATTTCGAAACTTGAATCCTACTGAAAGCATAATAAAGCATTCACAAACCATCTAAAAATAAATAATTTATTTAATACAATGAAACAATAACAATTTAACTATTTTTTTTTTGTACTATTTATCTTCACTTAGATCTATTGTATTAAATGTAAACATTTAATGCGGAAAATGTTAAGATCATAAAAATAAATTCTTCCATAAGTTTTATTAATGGAAATTGTTTTTGTCAATTTTGTGGACAAAATGTTTTGATTTGCTATACCTAATTACTTGAATAATCTCATTTAAAAACCATTTATGACATTATTATAGATTTAACCTTCAATATTATACTAATATAACTATGTTGCAAATGAAAGTCTAAGGAGTATAACTTAAATTTTTTTCAGTTAAAGTGCATTATAATAGTGATGATATTTAATATATTGTCATATCTATTATTTTTAAGGCTTAAAAATAAAGATATCACATGATGCGTAACTAACTTTTTTTGTAACATATATTTTTGTGTAATAGGTAATTCATTGCTTACATTTTTTAGTATATATACATTTTTTAATGCGATAGAAACATGTTTCTTGCTTATGAACACTTATTACATCTATTATTATTAAAAACTCAATTATTCCAAGTTAATATTATTTATTTTTAAATATTTATACTACTAGTTAGCCTCCCACCCCCTAATAAATGATTTGATTATGGGATGAACAAAAGTTGCCAAATTATGGAAATATTATCAATTTATCATCATAATGACCACATTACCTATTCATTTGATTTAACGTGTGATAAACCTAAATAATATAGTATGATAGTTTATAACTGCATGTCGTGTTCATGTTCGGTCGATCGGTTATCGTTATTACACCTACATACTTAATATTATATATGTATATATATTATTATTATTCTCAATCAATGTGCATTTATAGCCGATGGCGAAACGCGCTCTTCCCAAATGCCTTGAAAATTATACAATCTGTGTGAAAAATGGATCCAACAATGTCATACTTGATTATGTATTATTGTACCTACCTAAAGGAGCGGCGGTAACCTTACCGATATCTGATATCGAAATAATATTATTACTTCAACACCAAATTCAACAAAGAAATAAAATATTTAAAAAGTCTGTTATAGAGATATTAAAGATACAATATTATTGTGCTTATAAAAATATAAGGCTATATTGTTATAATGTTATTATATAAACGAATTCTCGTTATAGCTCGAAACCAGAGTTCGAATTTTGATTTCTATCATATTGAAGGATTTCAGAAATAAATATGTAGGTAATCGTGGTGCTGGGCTGAATAAAGTCAGCCTAACCTAACCTACGAATCGGTTATTTATAAAATGAATAATTTATTATTATTTAATTATAAAATGGAGACAGTACATTTAAAATTTTCAATTTGGTACACCAGGTCGTTGTACCTCATCGCCAGATTTTTAGCATTTATTGAACAATTAAAAAAGTTACTGCGCAATTTAAGCGTTTGTGTATTAATTGTTTGTAAGTTGTGCGTAGTACCATTATACCATGACATTCCGATTAAGTACCTGTATCTCTAAAGTTGCAATTAGTGCGGATAATGGTTCAGATAAGTATGTACTATATAGAAATGGTTTACTAGTGTACACCTTCGAGTTCAGTTCGATCGATTTAAAAATTAATCTAAACTTCACATTTTAAGACATTCAAAGTCTTGAACAATTTCTTTCTTTTATTGTCGATGTTTACTTTAGATTGGAGAGAGTTCTCATGATAGAAATGAAAAATTACCAAATTATTTCAAATATGTATTACTTGTGATATTATGTATGTAGGTTCTACTGTGTTAAATACACATTTTTGTGATACAAATTGAAACAATATCATGAATAAAGATATGCCTACTTATTGCACGGCTAAATAGCTTATATAATATATAAATATGAATAAAGTGATGAAATGAAGCATCAAATGTCTAATATTTTAAGTGAATTTGGTAATTATGGTGATATATTATAATTTATAGACTATTAATAGATTAAATTGAAAAAAAATGTGTATACAATTTTTTTTCATATATAAATTTAGCTAGAATTATTATTATGCGGGTGAAAAAGGTAGGTATATTGCAAACTACGTCCTGTTTCTTATCACCACTAAAATATAAACAATGTGAATGTAAACTGCGCCCGGAACAAATATTTGAACATTATTACTTAAAAGTCAAAATTTCAAATTTCAAACCGAAAATAAAAACTTGAAAATATTAGTTTGTTTATAAATAAATAAGAAATTATTAAAATTATAGGTAACCGTCAGCCAAATACGTCAGTGTTAAATAACATAAGAGGTAAATCTGGTGATTACATATTTACACGTATTATATAGGTATCCTATTATTTACTCTTTATACTTTGATTATGTTTACAGTTATAAATTAATAAACATGTATGTTTCATTTATACTTGTATACTGTATACTTGAATGTTTTTTATAATCATTAATTAAAGTTAATTTTACTATTATTTATATAAGTATTTTAAGTCGGTCAACAAACATGTAATTTGTATTCATTATAATATTATTTATGCAAGTTAAACATACTATTTATTTATCATGTTAATTTATTAAATTTATGTATACATAGTTGTAATAGTGGTGATAAACAAGGCGCAGCTTGTAAATTTGATTTTGTTTTTAGCTGTACTTGGACGCAGTTTATAATCACATGAAATAAATAGTTTTTACTCCGTATGTGGTAACTAACCTATATATTTGCTATATTAGTATTTAGCCAATAATTTTATGTTAGTAACGTTTTATCAAATGAGTTATTCACAAGTCCCGAATATTTTTACGTACCATAAGTATCACAATTTTTCACAATTTTAAGCCATGAACTTATTTCTATTAAAATTGGTGACCCAAAAACGATTTGATAATATTCGTTGGTTTCGATGGCTTATCAAATAATGTATTCATAATTAAAAAACTTTATAATTTACTAGTCAGTTCATAATAAATATATTGGTTTAAAGTGTTTAAACTATATATATTGATTAAATACATTACGCCTTTTAACGCTCACTCGTGAACGAAAAAAAATTAACGAGGGGGTTGAAATTGTGTAATCTGTCTCTGTCGATAGTAAAATATATAGGTTACCCTATTATGTATGTGTGGCAGATCGCGTACATTGCAGAGGCTGTAGGAGCCATAAAAATGACCATCGATGTTTGATCGTAATTATTGGTTTCAATAAAACTTAATATAGCAAACATATACAGTGTGCTTCACCAAGTATACTCATACTAATGTTTTTTTTTAATAGTGAATTTTTAAATGTACTAAACATAGGTATATTCATTCCATATTTTCAAATTATTTAGATTTTTTTGTACTATTTTAGAAGTGTTTTATGTAAATGCTAACTCCCATTTGTTAATTAATAAGAAAGCATGTAAATTTTAATAAGGATAATAGTCCTTGGAAAGATTTACAAAAATACAAACTAGATGTAACTTAATATTATGGATTATAAATAAGATATTATTGTAGTACGCATTTAGTACCTATTTATTGTAATATGACCATTTTATAAAATATATAGTTTTAAAAAAATTGGTTGATATTAATTTCAAAATGTTTTAAATTAGCTCTGACCCCACATTTCTTAAACCAATCACCGTAGACTTTCTATATCTTTAATACACAAAGCTAAGTAACTTGAAAGCTATTCGTTTGAATGGGTACATTCAAATTAAAAAAAAAAAAAATTATCCAATAAATTACTTACAATAGAAGAGAGAGGTTAGTGAGTTTTTCTCATATGAAAAACAGAAATTTGTATTTCTACAATAGAAACTTAGTACTGTAAAAAAATTTCGAGAAATTAAAAATATGATTTTTAAGTATACTTAATAATTCCTAGAATCAGACTTTAAATAACTACATCATTGAAGAAAAAAAAGAGTATAAACATACTTGGTGAATCACCCTGTGTATAGTATATACATATATTAAATACTAAATTTACATATACTTGATACTATCACTGCGGTAAACGAATAATTCAATGTATAATTATTATAAATATATTTATTATATAATATATAAATACTAAACACTGGGAAGGGTAAGGGGTTCATTAGAGGTTTATTTGCTGGCGAACAGTCCAAACGTTCCACAAATTTTGTTACTCCTATATATAATATTCGATGTTATTTCACCGTAGTGGTTATAATGAAAATATTTAATTTGACCGTCCGAAATATCGATAATGCTCGAGTAAAATAATATTACATCGCACGACCGGTAAACGTCGACGAGTGGCGCACTTTAAGGATGGAGCTATATACAGCTTTTTCTGTCCAATTCAAAATGTATTGTTTTATATTAGAGTAGACATACATGATGGATATGAACTGTAGTAAAAAACACTGGCTAGCTTGCGTTTTAGCGGACAAAAAATCTATACGGATTTCTCAAAAAGCCAAGCGGAAGTTGGAGTTTGAATAATTTTTAATAATATAAAATTGATGTATAATTTATTGCTAGTTCAATTTTTACAGCGGAATCATACTCGATCCTTATATAATTAGTTATATGAACTCAAATATTTTGAAATCAACAATTTTCTCAGATTCATTTAGTATGATGACCAATATTAAAAAATGTACACAACACTAAAGAGATAAATTTACAGGAATAAAATTTGTTACAATACAGATGAGAAAAAGGAAATATTATTTAGTTATATTCTAGGTCATTCTAATATCAACGAAAATAAAATAGCGGATAAGGTAGCAAAAGATGTAATATCTAACCCTCTGGCAACATCAGTAAGTTCAACTCGCAATAAAACAAGACGTAATACCTACCACTTATTAAACTTCATTGTACCAATACGTGACAGGTAAACTGGAAATTATTTTATACAAAATTCCACGAAATTAAAAAAGACGTTTTCATATGGCAACTTCTGTCTAACTTTCCAAAAAAGACTCTGGATTGGAACAATTAGCTTCGGAACATGAAAGTCTATCACGGCCACCTAATGAGTAAAAATGACCCTCTAATAAGTTCATAATACGGGACCCTACTCTCGATCAAACACATAATGACGGGATGTCGCACATACATTGAATTTAGAAAAAATGCAAAACTTTCAGAAAATCTATTAGAATCTCTTGGCCATAACATATCCTCACTATCAGGCACTATCGATTTCATTAAAAAAACGAACTTTTAAAACAAACTGTAAATTACAAAAATGTATATAAATTTGTAGTACACTTATCGTTCCTAAATATTATAAACTAGTCAGTATTTACATTTTTAATAATTAAAATTAAAACTTATATATAAAATAATATGGTTCCCAATGGCTTATGTCACTGCTGTTATTTTATGTATAAAAAAAACACACGTGGTATTTATACATGGGTGTAAATTATTATAATATTTATATAAAAAATTTACCACTTTACTGGAATCCGACATGTAGTCTGAGTACAGGTCTTTAATGAGCATGTCGAGTGTTCGTTCTCGTTTTTTCGCAAATGTAGGCGTATTGAACGTGGCTTTTTCACCATTTATCACTAGATTAAAAACATATAAATGAAATAAAGTTGAAATTTTCTATTGAATTAGTTATCGAATTATTAAATATACAACATAGGTACTTATATCGATCACGAGAGACTTACTAAACTAGACATCAATAAACGAAAATCAAACATGTACCCAAAATCAACGTAATTTGTTTTATGTGACTGTGTACAAATTATAGTATTTGCTAAAGATCTTGATCGATTTATATATTTATAATTATTCAAGGGATTTGATTTTATCGATAATGGCGTGATTACATTTTGAATTTAAAATTCAAAGAGTACGAAAAAAAAATTTAATTTATTTGATTGTATATGAATATTTATAATAATTTTTCTAATAACTTTTAAAACACGTAATTGATTAACTATCGATAAAAATGTCGAATCTTATTATATAAAATGTATACTACTGAAGAATATTAACGTGGGTAATTGTTTTTGTTATTTTGGTATTGTGAGCATTTATTTAATATATTATTTATGCTTTATTAATTTGTTCATCATCCACAAAATATTTTAAAATATATTTGATAAAAATCAAGAAAATAATTTAAAAAATATTATTAATAATTTTTAAGTAATTATAACATAAAATACATATTATATACTACAATATTAATGTAAAATGTCAAAAATTTTTACATAATATAGAACTATAATAAATTATGTAAATAAAATAATAATATAAAAAAACATCAATTAATGCCTTGAGTTATTTTATATCTCGTTATCGTTTGATCATGATAATAATACAATAAATTGTACGGGTCGTAAAATATTACTAATACAAATATCATAAGTAAGATAAAAATCTTAACATTTCGCAGTATTTTAGTTCATTGTACATTTTTATTTATCGGAATATTTGTATTTATAATGGTGAATAAGAATACGAAAATTATTCTCGACAAGTCAAACTGCAGTTTATATTAACATTTTTATATATACCAGTATGTAAGATCAACACGACATTTTTATCGTTTATGTCTTTATGGTAATAATTTTGGATTTGAATACGGTAAGGTATAATATACATTATACATACTCTACAAGTAACAAAATCACCTATTTGAATATTATATTCTCATCATAGCTATAGATGATAGTAATATGTGTATAAAATATCGAGGGATGCAAGAAGATATATAAAAAAAAACTCCAATTCTAAAAAAAAAAAAAATAATTCTTAAAATCAGAATGTAAGTTCTTTTTTGTATATAATAGCTGTTCTTCTAAATACATTTTTTGTAACGTAGCGTAAGTTTCTTTAAGGTATGTTGGTAAAAAGAATGTGTAATTTCTATGGAATTACGGAATTAGTTGGTAATTTTGATAGTGACTTTGTTTCATTCTTGAATAGGAAAGTTTTTAATTCTAGAAAATAGAAAAACTTAATGAAATTTGGCCTTTTTTCGGCATGAAATGTTTTTCTCGAAGAACAATTATTGCGTATTTAGAAGTATGAAACTGTAGTCACCATCAAGGTTACGACTAGTTCTACAGAAATGACTTGACTTTTTACCCTGAATATTTAAAAAAAACTTGTGCTGCTTTATAAGAAATGTACTTAAAAGAACAGCGATTATGTGGAATTGTTTTAAATTTGTCAAAAAACAGTCATTGCTTACTTTTAACAATGAGAAATTCCCTGAATTCTTGAGGCATTTTAAAGACCGGAGGACACGGTAGCGATGGACCAAATAGTGGTACAGATTCTTCGGAGTAAACCACCAGTTTATAGCTATTATCTGACGAATCATATGCTACCAACGCAAAAACATCTGATGAAAAAATATATAGGAAAATTACTGATATTAAGGCGTGAATCAATCTCCGTTTATTGTGTGTGTGTGTGTTTTTTTATATGAGTTATACAATGCATTTATAATTATGTATGTAAGAAGTGATATGAAATTAAAACACATAATATTTGCTTATAATAAATGAAATTTTTTTCTGTAAGTATATGGAGATATATTATAATGACATAAAACATTTGTTATAATATAATTTGTATCGCCAAGGACGAGTTAGTTTAAAACGATTTATATTTTCAAAGGATACGTGTAAACTGTGACTTGATGAACGCGGGGTTGAACTGAGACATTTGCGTCGCACCCCCGTCTACGAACACAATGTTGACGATGTCGTTTCCAATGTGACGTTTGCGTTCCACCTGTTCAAATTGACAGGATGACAACCATTATAATATGATTATAACATACGGGTTGGTAGCAATAGTGTGTATAGTGTTTGTTTATTATATAATATATAAAACAAAAAAATAGGAAAAAAAATAAATATAAATATTATATATATATATTTATTTTATTTTGTTTTCTTGTGTTTTTCCTTCATGCTTATTCAGTTGTCCTGGATATGTTTACCTGCTGTCGGTTGTCCTTCGAGTAAGGCAACATTGTGGATACATGAAACATGATTTCATGCCCTTCGTAAATGGTGTACACCGAATATTCGCCCGTCATGTCACCTATACGTAAAAGTATACACAATATATTGTTATAACGTAATGTATTTTCATACTTGAGGAAAACGTCAGTAAATGAAAGCTGTGGAAATTATTTTGATCTTTGGGGGTGGGTAAGGTGGAGGCGTATATATTAGATGGGTATTAAAAATCACGAAAAACACACGTAGAAGGATATCTAACATATAATAATTTACCTTTTACGTCCAATCCTCCTCGGTACTTATCCCATCCTTTCAGTCGTACTCGGTTGCCTAATAGCGATATGAATTGATTGAATTCCTCACTACCGTTTTCTGCAAAAAAAAAAAAAAAGAAATATGATTAAATTATTATTATTTATTTAATTCTCAAAAAAAAAAAAAAAATACTGGGTCTCACTGAGTATTGTGTGGAGGCCCAGGGGTTATTATAAAAACATTAATTTGTATTAAACTCAAATTATATATCATAAAGATGATGATTTGTATATCAGCAATTAAATTATATATGAGCGGTATTTTCTTTTTTAGCATATACAAATATATGTTTAACACGAGCTAGGTTAAAATGTACGTTGTAAATGAAATGAAAGATATGATAGAAGCCGAGTTTTAAACAAATATAAGTTTGGTGTAAAATGTACATCTTATTTCTTCATGATTAAATAATAATTAATAGCACGTGTATTATCGAAGAGGATATTTAAAATATCTTGGAATCTGTTTTCTAAAACATCTACTCATTGCTTTGCTATTTACACACAAAATGTTTGGATGGAGATGATTTCATTTTATTGAATTTATTTTATCGCTTTATAGGTACATAACACCTTAAATACACAAACATGTGATATTGAATACATAATCCCCAGGAGAAATGCTCCATGATGATATTAAAATATTACATCGAAGATACTTATCAAAATGCGCCGTTTTGAGTTTTCGTATAATGTATTCTACTTATGCTTGGATGAATAATATATATGTATAGTATAAACATTAAACATTGATTTTATTAAATTACGTTAAAATATGTTCATCAGGTTTCAATATTAATGTACAAAGTTGTATAATCAGTTTGTAGAATAAAATGTATATTTTATTTTTGTGTCCACGTGTGTTATAATATGAGAAGTTCTTACTATAAATATTATACCACTTAAAATAAACAATATTTACATACCTAATAAGTATGTATATTATTTTAATAGAAACGATAAAAATGTGCAATATTGGAAGATAAATTCTGCAGTGCATTAAAATAATATTTTTATTGCAGAACGTTTTGGCATTCATTGACTGTGATAAAAATGAACATTTTAGTATAATAACAATTATAATGATGAAGTTTTTCTCTATATTTATTTGTTTTTTTTTTTTTTTTGTTTTATTGACACTTGAATAAGAGTCTCGTTTTTGTTAACGAAAAAAATACCAATAACATGACGTTTGAATTTCAATGGATATTTTTACGAATGTTTAGGGACGAATATGGTCGGGTAAACAATCACAGAAGGGTTAACAACACAAAAACGAACGAATATCATTCAAAAGTCTTTTTAAAGGGCGAAAAATGTATTTGTGTGTATAATATATATATATACATAAAGGATATAAAGGGGATCAGAAATCTTACGTCTTTGAGGGTATGAATTTATTACGAGAAAGTGTCTGTAAATCCTAGGTTTTATTTTTATGACGTTGTCACATTTATCTTTTTTTACATAGTTTTTTTTTAATAAAACATTCATTGGTTTATATTATAAACTAACACCTATAGTAGTATTATATCATATCAGTTGATATTTTCTTTTTTTATACATTATTTAACTGTAATACGAGAATGCACTGATACAAGATGATTTACTTTCCCCCAGATTTTTATTTTTTAAATTGCTTATATCAGTTATCACTATAATATAAACATTTTTGGTCATCCAAATAACTGTCAAATCGAATTGTGTACACCTGAGAAGTCAAATGTTTTAGTCATGATCTCGGAAGTCTATAATATATATTTATCTTCAATCCCCCAATTTATGTCGTTCTGATTACTTTTGTTAGTTATTGGTACCAATATAGTACTACTGAACGAGATTTATACTTTTATAATCATAATATTTATCGATAATTTTTATAGCAAAAGTATATATAAAACAATAACGACTACGTTTAATAAATGTAAACTAAAGCGATCAGAACAGTATTCTGTTTACAGATATTAAATTATAAAATATAATTTAGAATACGTAAGTTAATCTATATGGTTTTAAATGTAATGAGTAAGGAGGTACTGCATCATTATAATATGACGATTAAGAAAGATAGAATTATTTTTTTACATTGAAAAGTCATAGATAAGCTATATTTTTAGATTATTAATAAACCTTTTAGTATTAAAGATATTATTCATAAAAAAAAAAAAAAAACACTTACGTTTATTTTTATTCAAAATATTATAATAGAATTATGATATTATATATATATTATGTAAGAAACATTTATTAATTAAAAATTATAATTTATAGTAGAGCCACTGTAAGTACTAAACTATGGTGAATTATTTAAGTTATATACACAACAATTTGAAAATATAATATTAACCCTTGGAATCCTCACTGTTGACAATAAATAATATAGTGTAGAAATCAAAGATTACAATTGGTTCGAGTTATTCACCCTCAGTTCCTTTGTACCATCAAAACCATATAAAGCTTAAACATTATGTTTTATTGATAATACGTATAGCTTAATAATGGATTATTCTTAAGTGTAGGAAACACTTTCAATTATATTCCACTAAAGCAACATAAATGATTTTCGTAAAACGTACAATGAAGAATAAATTAAATTAATTTAGTTCTACATTATTATTTCCGTTCTAATGTCTACATAAGTATATAACAGATTAAAATCTATGAACTCTAGAATTAAGTAATCTTCGGTTTCAGGTGCATATTATACTTATTAAGTATACTTTATAGTGATCTTATTAATATTATTAGATAAAATAGATACCTAAAATAATTAACTAAATAACAAATAAATTTAAATTATCAAGTTTTAAGATGATGTATGACTGTTATTTCAAAAAATACAATAAACCCATAGTCAATAATATAATTAACATTTGTGCTCTACAAGTGCTGAACGTAACATTAAAAACCAGAATCGTGATGAAAATTCATCAGTTTTTAATTTAATACGAAGTGAAAAAAGCGTAAAGAAAATATAAAAATGCATTTTTAAAGTGATTATTTTTGAATATTGAAAAAAATCCAGTTTAACATACTAAACATTTTTATTTTCCAAAATAATTTGTCAGTTTGGATGTTTTTAAAAAAAAATATATATAAATTACCTATCTAATCGATCGACGTTATTATTACTTATACTTGTTGAGCAAGTACAACAGTGTCGGAACATTTGCGCCAACATACATTACATACGTGGAATTGAAATATTAAGATTAACTATAAATACAATGTAGACATTAAACAATTTTTTATTTTAACATAACAAAATTTATGTTAAGAAGACGCCACTCGCATGTGTTGTATCCATCTTACAAGTACGTAACATAACAATTGTACGCTTAGCAGATCACGTTTAGCTCCATTAGTTTAAAAACTAGAATGCATAGAACTATTGTAAAATTTGATGTTGAAAACATTATCTGTGTATGTATGTTGGTGTTTTACGATAGTTCAATTTTTTAGCAAGTTATTCGTATATGATACAGCATAAATTAAAAATGCTCATAATTCACATAAAAACTGAATAATCATAAAAAACTAACGTAGAAACACAGAAAATATTCTTACCATAAAGTTTTAAAATATATCAATTTTCGATTCACTCTAATGTTTAAACTAACGGAACTAAAAGTGATCTGCTGTGTAAATTTACTATGTTACGTCCTCTTAAGGTTTTTTTTTATGTTTTGTTAATTTCAAATCTTATTAAAATTGCTTTATTTTGATATGCTTTTTACGTTTTAATATGTTACTGCATTAATGTGGTGGTATAAGTCTATAATTTGAATAATTATTTTTTATATTTAGCTTTGGGTGTTTAAAAAAAAAAAAAATGATAAATAGTCTTCAAAGTTATTAGAAAAAATACATTAAAATAAATATTGAAAAGTGAGATAAATGCAAAAATAACTAAGAACTTCACTTAATTATTAAACTCTGAGATCTCGTAGTTAGTCAATATTATAAAGCTGATAAAATTCAACTAAAATAATATTCAAAATAAACATAAAATCAAATAATTAATTCAACAGATATTAGGTTTTCTTTATCGGAATCGGAATTACGTGTTTTAAAACAATCATAACAATATTAAAAAAAAAAAAAAAAAATGTTACTAAAACAATCGCCTTTAAAGCGAAGTTTTAAATCAGAAAATCAGAAATGTAACGATTTGTCGTATGATAACAAAATTGTATAAAATAACAGTCGAAATAGATGAAGTGAGAAAAGGTCAAGAGAAAGACTCTGACGTAGATAGTTGGACAACGGTATTCATGAGGAGACATAGTCAGTGGTGAATGGACTGAGTAAGACGCAGTATAATATCATATAGAATTATAAAAGGAAGGCGTGTGTGTGGACGTGTGGTTGATTTTGTTGGTGGAAAGCCTATAAATAGTCCGTGAAATGTAAAACAAAGTTTCTCCAACAAAACATATATTAGATTAGTCTATTATTATATATAAAACCAAATAACTTTTTACTTAACTTACAACATAAATTCCTAATATTTTATTATATTGTATTAAACGTATATTTTAATCTTAAGTATTACAATTTTTTTTAATCATCTAATATCTATTCATGGTATAAATAAAAAGTTTAGAATTTAGTTAGATATATATTATATATATAATTTATTAAAATGTTACTTCACAGTCATATTACACATATTATAATTTAATAGAATATTTTTGAAAAGTTTATTAACATAATTTTGATTATATCAATTGATAAGTTGAATGTATACATTAATAGAATATTGTTTATTGATCCATCTCCTAGTATCTATTATAGTGTTCATACTACTTTAGAGCACTAGTTGTGAATTTATACATATTTTGTGTATTTATTTTATACATTTAGTAAGAAGTAATATAGATATTTTAATTTTTTAAAATAAGATAATATTATTATACTTAAGTTTATTGAATGATAATTCTTAATTGAGCTACTTTGAATATATTGTTTGGAAATTCAACATAATCAGCAAGACTTGTAAAAGGCTATTGTTTTCTTGAGTGCATTTTTGATTGGTATCAAAAAAGGCTTAATTAAATTGTCTTAAAGTTTAATTATAACATTCATATAGAAATACGATAAAACCATTGAATTCTTATCTATTTTAAAACTATTTTCAGTAAAATATATTACTCTGAGCTTTTAAATAGGTAGTCTAAGCGTTAAACCATTTATAATTATAATACTATATCCACATAGTGAATGTATTAACTTATAATTTATTTAATATTATTTACGAGTAAGCAATATAAATAGTAGTATGCTGCAATACTGTATGCTATGTCAAAAAACCATATAGTATTTCATATATGAATGTATTCATTGAGCGACTTTAAGATTGACGAAAGGAATTGTTATTTGTATTTTGTTGAAAAATAATAACATTTAAAAAATAATCTAGTGTAACATAATGCTAGTTCATAAAAATATCTATAATTAATTTTTTTCTCAATTTACATTTATTGTGAACTGAAAACCCTATTATTATATTGGAAAGTAAAAAATTCACAAATCAATTATTATTTGGTGTTGTAGACTTGAATAGAAACTTTTTTAAAATTATATACATAATATAGTTGTTTGAAAATAACTTCGGACCAACACACGTGTATCGAGTCCATTAAAAGTTTACAACGAGTTTATAACGAGTCCATACATACAGAATCTACATAATAATGTATTTTATGTATATGTACGTTAATGTATATAATATTTCAATAGTGTTATTGAAAAAAAAAACATATGTATAATATCACACGTATTAAATACATAGACGAAGTGTGTCAAAGCAGTAATGTTATAAAATAATAATTTTGCAAAATATCATATTTCATATCAGTCAAATAAATTTATATATTTTTTTCTTATATTATATGTCTAATAAGTATACTTTATTGATACTTTCGAGTTTTGATATCTTAACTAGTTGAAAATCATTTTATTAAATGTATAAACATTTTCAGAAGAAGCGTTTAAATACTTTAGATGGTATTATTTTTAAAGTTTGGAATACCAAAGTTGTAAATGGAAATAGAGATAAGAAACTTTTACATTTCTTAACTACCTACTCTACATATGTTTTAACTTTAAATAACTTATAATTAATAATAACAGTAAGCTCAATATTAGTTTTTTGTTGACATTAGATTTATATTTATTCCATTTAACTCTAAAAATAAATTCAATGTGTTGACAATAAAATATCTTATTTAATGACGAAAATAGCCAATTTGAAAAGTTTGTAATAGTTTATTAGTATTCTGCAACTAACATAAATATATTATTAGTCGAAAACACGTTCGATGAAATCAAAATCTTTGATTTTATAGTCTCGTAAATTAAATTTATAAAATTTAATTTTACGATCGAAATATAAAAAATGTGACCGCGTGACAACAGTGTAGCTAAATTGCCTATCTAAAATGCCGTGTTAGAAATTGTTAAAT
This sequence comes from Aphis gossypii, assembly GCF_020184175.1. Taxonomy (NCBI): domain Eukaryota; kingdom Metazoa; phylum Arthropoda; class Insecta; order Hemiptera; family Aphididae; genus Aphis; species Aphis gossypii. The sequence goes on along the minus strand of NC_065531.1, from coordinate 55,893,289 downwards.
TGCTTGAATAATAATAAAAAAAAAAACACTCAAATGATAGATTTTGGAAAAATAGATTTCATTTTCAATGTTGGGACAAATTAATTTTTCATTATAAAAGAGCTTAAATTATTTAAAATTATCCTTACCGTTGCTTAACATTTCGTCATCGGTTAGTTGGCTTGGTTTGGTGTACAGCACGCCAAATTTGAAATTCACCGATCCTTCTTGCTCTTCCAAAAGCAACAAATCCTACAACAAAACAATTTGAAAAGTCATAAATTCTTTAATATACTATGAATCATTTATTATGATTACCTTTTGAATTTCCGGAGAAAATATTTCTTTTGGACCTTTCTCTAACTTATCCATTGCCGGAAAATTACTGTAACCATAAAATAAATAAATAAATATTAATATTAATAATATATTTTATGCACACAGTTTTTTATGGTTATAGATAATATTTATTTGTATCCTAACCCTATATAGTATATTTCTAGATCTTATTCTAGATTAGCGGTTTCATGATTTCATCTTTCATATAACTTAATTTTTATGTTTATGACTTCATGGTAAGATTTTATATATATTGTCAAAGTGTTTATCAAAATGATTTTTATTGTAGTACATTTATATTATCTATTAAAAATTTTGGCACACTTTTAAAAATATTTCGTACTTTTCAATAAATAGTACTTTTTTAAATTCAAATAAATTTTTTTTTTTTATTGGTAATAATTATTAATTATTATTGATTTTAATTGATTTTTTTTTTTTTTTTTGTTGTCTTAGACGAAGCGTTAAATTCATGTTTTTATAAAGTGAGAATTCGAGTTATAGAATAATAATATAAGTTTGATATTGAAAAAAATAATAATAAACATTCTATAAATCTTGTGTTTTGAAAAATGTTATGAGTTCATTTTGATACGTTATCGTAAAATATAATACCTATTAAGTATTTATATGTTTTTTCTTTCATATGGTTTCGCGTTTTATCATTTAATAACACATTATTTGTTTCGTATTTGATCTTTTGGTCTTAAATTTCGACTACATATTCACACTATTCATAGAAGATAAAGGGAAATATTTTTAAATTGGTTATACTATTAATTATGTAATCGCTATACTTTTGTTTTCGAATCGACTACATGAAAATTTGAAAATATAATGTTGTTGGAAATTTAAAACTGATAAAACGGTGGCAATTATTTTTTGTTCAACTAACTGAATATTTATTAACTTTCTGTATTCAATAATAATTCTGAGAAATACTTTATTTTTATTTTTGTGAGAGTTATTTCTAATTTTGCCATTTCTCTGGAAGATCCCGTGTAATCGTGTTATATTTAATGAAGCCATGAATCTTTATTGTGGTGGGTTTTTTGTAGGAGGGGGAGGGAGTAGGTATTATATAAGAAATAACAATGAAACAATTTTTTTTCTGTTTTTAAAATAATCAAGTTTGGCATCTTATTTCATTCTGTTAATTATATTATTATAATATACAATTTACATATTGTATAGTTTCAAAACTTTTGTCTGTATTTAATTATAGTACAATGATAAAACGTATAAAGTTCGTTTTTATTTCAAATATATAAATTCGTTCGACATTTTCATTTTTAATTATAAATTGTACATATTATGTCATTGTTATAGATGATTTTTTTTGAAAGTGCTTAAACGAATCATTAAAAAATAGAATCGACAAATAGCGAAAAACATCGTGAATAATCAGTAAAATCATTAACATCGATAACTGCATGCCTGCATCTATACCTATATCTATTGGTTATTATAATTACATGTGCTATGCCCATTAAATGTATGAAATATTAACTTAAAAATTTATAATAATATATAATTAAGTCTAAAATTTTAATATAAAAATAAAAATTGATTAAAATAACTTAATATCTGAAAATTGTATTTTATTTAATTCAAAAAAGCGAAGACAGCATGATTATTATTACTATATATATTATATTTTATAATAATGTTTGTTTTTTTCATCATATTTTTATAATATACATTCGAAATATTTTCAATTATAATAAAAAATGTCATAAATGTAGATTATAATACATAGTTAATAGACACTTTTAATAATATTAATTAAAAAAAAAAAAAAAAAAATTAAATAAAAACGCTTAAAAGTCGATAAAAATAAATTCGTCTCAATCAGTATAAAATGTATATTTCTTGAAGCATATTTTCCCTTAATAGATATTTTAATTCTTCAGAAAAGCATAATTAAATCGCAATAAAATTCCAATCAAGAGAACTTAATATTATATCATGGTGTGTACAAACGATAAAATAATAATTTAATATCTCCATCGGGCGGACGCGTCCTTGCAGGTATATTATAATATATTGCATACTATTTTGTGAGCCTAAAATATACGACAAACACTGCAACAAAAACAAAAAAAACACCGCCGTCAACTATCACTGTGGTAATAATAACACGTGTCGTTGTCGTAGTTTTCGTCATTCAATTATTTAAAGTCTCTTCTGATAGAATCTTTTCCGACTTCACGTCGTCAACCAAAATTCGTAAGATAACCACAACACACACAAACTTTCTGAGAGCTCATTGTCACTGGCCGATCGATCAACCTGTCGACATCCGTTTATCGTTCGCGTAATCCGTCTTTGCGTTTGCGGCAACTCAGACGGTTTCTACAGTGGTGGAACGTCGTATGGGAAATTTAACCCCAACATCGTTGACAAGGTTGAAACAATCCATTAATATACACCGAAAAGTCGTAAAAAAAAGTAGTAGTAATAATAATAATAACATCAATTTTATGCGATGGACGTTCACATGGGCCGGTAGTATTATATTTTTGTATGTATATTCAATATTGTATATGCTTTATGTTTATATCGAGCATATCAGAGAGTATGTTTGCACATTACACGATGATATGACAATAATGTTATCATACATTATTATTATTGTGATATTTTTTTTCTTGTTCGATTTTCATTTTAAAATGATATTTGATTTTTTCACAACACATATCGATTGAAATACATTTTTAAAGTTATTTTTAGTTGACCATTTTATTTTAAGCATACATAGAATAAGAATTTCTACGATAAAATATATTTTATTTATCGGATGACTCAACTCAACTGTGCAAAATGTGTGGGTATCATTATTAATTATTAATAAATAATAATTTATTCTATAAAAAAAAAAAACCGAATCTCTCATTTCTCCTTGACTCTGTTCTCAAAATATCAATAATCAATACTTCGCTTATTGTACATAACAAACATAGTAGGTATCTATAGACAAATCAATCATTCGAAAACACTTCTTAGAAACAATGTCAAAACAATTCCAAGAATACTCTTAAATATAAATTGACACTTTCAAAAACCACAACGGGTTGGGTTTTTCAGTAATCAATGGCCAGAAAAACTACATTTTACGATTATCATCATACACTATAATATTATACTTACAGCTGAAACCTACGACATAAACGAAGTTCTTAAAATTATTTCATCTTCTAACTCGAGCAACTGTAACATTATTATCAGCGATTTCTTGAGTACCCTTACTTCAATGTAAAATCCATAACCAAAAATAAACTAATCCAATATATATAAAAACTAATATCAAGAACGAATAAGCCGATATCATTCATGTGGGTTTTCTCCCATACCCGGAAATAAGAAAACGCAGACGCAATAGCCAACTTAGCAACCTCTCTTCACATCCATCATAATGATCAAAGTAGTAAAATTATCAGAGACATTCATTTAAAACATAATTAAGGAAGAATGGCAGAAATATTGAATCAATTTACTCTTATCAAACAAAGTAAGAAGTATAAAATACAATATTAAAAATTCTATTTGCTCCAGAGATAAAAATAAAAGAGGAAGAAATCATCATGTGAGCACGAATAGGATATATTCGCTTTTAACCGTACACACCTTATCAGTAAAGATCCAACACTAATATGTGAAGCATGTAATACAAATCTATAGAACTTATAATAGCCACCTGCCCAAAATACTTTAAAGCCTGTCAAATTCTCAACAAGTCGTCCTCAATATAACCAGCCTTTAAAGAAAAAAATCACCAAAGCATTTACAAATTTTTTTACAACATAAAATTAAGTCAAAAATATTGTAAAAATGTTATCCTTGATTAATTTTATCCTTTTTTTTCTCTTAAAAATTTAACTTATAATCTGTAATTAATTTTAAGATAAAGTAAGCTAAAAACGTATGTAGTTGTAGCTTTAATATATTTAAAAATAATAATAACGATAAAAAGTTAAATTTATCACCTATTTAATATACATTTATTTTTGTATATCTATTATGCTTAAAAGTATTGTTCAATCTGTTTTGAAATCATGTACGATGTATATGTGTCGACGGATTACGATAATACACTGCAGATTTGTGTTTTTCACGGTAAATGTCAGCAGATTGTCATTTTTTTTTCTATTTGTTTATTTCTGTTTCACCCCTTTCTATCTCAATAATGCCGTATTAGATTTCAACGACAACGCTTTATTCGTGAAATAATAATATAATATTATATAATAACTTTGCAGTCTAGGTCACGATGAGATTATAAAATAATAACACAACAACTGAGGACAACGGGTATAATGATATTAGTCAGGATTTCTTCATACCTTTTGTCTCATATACATATATGTTTACCCCTAATTTCCCGCTGTGTCATATACCATGTATTATATTCCATACTAAAAACACATCTCTTATTATTATTCTTCAATGGTATTAATATTGTTTAACATCATGACGGGATTTTGTGCTAAACACCGTGATAATGAGGAGAAGATGCTAAGAGATGGAAACGTTTATTTTATTTTTTACGTATTATATAATAACATGTTATAATATTATGTATTATGGTATTATTTTTATGGTAAAAACCTTAATTTGCACATTACCTCAGAAACGAATCTGAATTTCAGAAAGATAATACTGTAGTGTGAAAGTGTCAGATATCATTATAAATGTATATAGTATAATATATAATATACCTATACATATTATTATCTGGTTTAATTGTATTGAGTAAAATAATCAGTACACTCACATAGTCGAGTTAATTAATAATGAACTTTAAAAAAAAGTAAATGTAAGTATTAAAATAGTATCTATGATGTTTATAATAATAAACTAGAATCTATAGTTGAAAATATTCCAAGACAGTTGTCTAAAAGTTTCGAGCGTTTTAAATATTTAATATTTTGCACAACTATAACTCATTTAAAAATTAAAATAATCTAGATAATATGTAATATTATTTTCTTTAAGTTTGATAATAGGTAAATTGATACAAATTTTAAAGCTACTAGTACAAAATTGATTCAGCTGAATGTTAATGTACTATGTCTTATACGTTCGTAAAACGGTAACAACATATGCCGGTATAAGGTCCTGTTAAGATGATTTAAATTAAATAGACGAACGAAGCAAATACAACGATGATGAGATGCGGAAGCAACAGTTGATGAGCGTGGTTTGATGATATTATAGGTTTACTATAGGTATCGTATGTTGCTATGTTGTATACAATTATTACGGATCATATCGGAATTTCCATGATCATAGCTGCTGGTTAGTACAAATTATTATATTGTATAGTTGAAGGTTAGGCAATATGAAATTTTGCGTAAAGAGTGAATGACGTCATTAACACACGTGCTAGTAGATATTAAATGTGTACCACAGCTACACCAGCACTTCAAAGATTTTTGAGAGTTCGAGTGATAATAAAGTCTTAGTTGACGGCCCTCGTCGGGTGGATAATATTTTATGATTCACCGTGTATCATATACAAGGCGATTAAATTGATTTATGGAGACGCGCTTGTCTTTTTTTCTCATCACCCCGCGATCCTTAACTACGCTTAGCTATGTATAGGGTCTCAATTAAATCGGATCAAGCCGCGACCCACTCGTCCTATTCGAATGAATCCACCATACATAATGGTGACGATAATATTTTGCGATAAAACGTAGTTAGGGGTTAAAAGCCAAATTTGCATTCCGTGTCAACACGTTTTTGCACAGTGGTAAAAAACTAAATAAAAATAAAGTTAAATTTAGCATATAATTTGTTTTGCGCAGATTGTTTCTATACTTAATAATTTTATATTATTATATTACTATTATCAATAATTTTTTAATATAATTAAATTTTTTACCGATTCTGTAGTTGGGTACATAATTTTGTATTTTATATTTTAGTTCGATACTAATAAATTATCTTTCTTTAAACGATTTAAGAATCGATCTCTCCGGTTAAAAAAAAAATATATCAAATACTAATTAAAAAATAGGTATATCGTAAACATTTGAAATATTTCTAAATAATAATATTTAAATATAACATCAATATGTACAACGGAATAAAAATTGATTCACGAGATGAACAAAAAAAGTTTATCAGTCTATAACGATAGTAATCACAGATAAAATTTCAGTAAATTAGATTTAATTTTAAAAGAAAAAATGCCACAATATTAGCATTATAAATGTTTTTTGTCATTAATATGACACAACCATATCGTTCATTCACTTGAAAAGAAATTAATTAAGAAAAAATATTGGTTGTTCTTAAAATCAAATAATTGTAACACCAATTGTTAGTATAACAAGTTAAAATAATAATAATAATACTTATAATGTCATGGGGAATAAGTACGGATGTCACATCTACTATAAAGTCTAGTTTTTGCCCTCAATTCACAAAAAAAAATATACGTTTTATAATATTATAGTCTGATTTACTAAGCATACTGCTCATTACTGTTCTTTTCGCTAATGATTAGGTTGTTCAAGTTTTGATTTATAAAACTTTTAAATATAGTTAGTATATAAAATAATATGATACACTTTAAAGTTATAGTAATTAATATTAATCCGTCAAAATGTTATATAATTAAAAAAAAATAATTGTTCAATTATCATAAAAACTAGATTAAAAATGACACATATTTTATATTTTTAAATGAAATAATAATAATACATTTTTAAAATATTTTTAAAAACTATTATATTATTAATTTTGATTCAGATGCTTTGAAGTGTTGTATTACTCAAGTTTATATTCCAAGTATAATGATGATAATACATAATACTAAGCTATATTATAGGAAAAAATATTATTTCATTTTAAATGTTCAAAAATTGATATTGAATGTGATTACTGAGGAAATTATTTGAGAGAACGATCAAACACGTGTTTACAATGTTTTTACTATGCTCCTATGCACTAAGACAATTTTAAAATATACATTATACATATAAAAAATACAGCATAAAAAATAAATAAATAAAAAACAGGGGTGGCCGACCTTTAGGATTGAAAGGCGGTGAGATAGAAGAAGTAACCCGCAGTATTATCTTTTAAAACATCCCGCGTTATAAGCAGGAGTATAGGTACAAAACAATCTCGGATTATGATAAAGGAGAAGAAACCATTTACCGAATATACCGCTGTATATAAATATATAATAAATTACACCTAAACACGAATTTATAATGAGTGTCATTCAATTTACGTTTCAAATTAAATAAAAAATGTTTCGTGGTATACAAACAAAGTGCTTTGGATAGGTACTTATATTTATTTATTCATTTTCGCATTACTGTAGCTCCGCTACAGGTTTTAAAAAAACGTTTTCAAACTACAGAAACCGTACCTACTTCAAACATAAATTATACGAGATCGATATACGGTGAACACGGCTGTAATAAATATGGTGAACTAATGAACGTTCAAAATTCAAATTAGGTACAATATAGGATAAAAGTATGGTTAAACCAGTAACGTAGATGGTAGCTATAATTTAGATTTAAAAAAAATATATATGATAAATAAATCAATAATAACATAAAATATAGTTAGTTGTTATTTATTTATCGTTAGTACACTAAAATATCATAAAAAAAATATTTTATTGATTAGATTTGTAAAAAATGTATAATTCAATGTTGTGTAAATATCAAATAATTTTTTTTAAATAGCAGTACCTATTGTTATTGCAATCTATCAACGTTCGACATTTTCAACAAAATATAACCATCCGATACTTAATAAATTAAAATTAATACTTTTTAGTACTTTTAAAGTTAGGTAATTAATTTTAAGTGAAACAAAAACTTGAAAACAACCTAATTTGATAGAATATATAAAAAGTTTTTACTTAATGAATTGAGGTGAAAGGAAAGTTTAACTTCCATGAAAGACATTAAACCTAATATAATATTTAAAATAAAATAATAAATTATAGAAATCCATTTAACTTTGATAAGACTATTAATAAAGCATAATGAGCAATTCAAATGTTATAGTTGAGTTTTGAAGTATAAAAAGGTTATCGTATAATTATGTAATTGAAAAAATAAAGTTATAAGTACCTGTTATGAGTTTTTACTATTTTAACTTGGATATTTTCATAAACTTAATAATGAGACCTTCGATGAATCGATAATATTTTGTGATTTTACGTAAATTAGATCGTTATCTAATAACGAGGAGATGCGACTGGCCCTTTAACTTCAAATTTTTACATATCACTATTTTATCATATTTTCATTTCGATTTCGGTGACATAAAATAGCTGATTGTGTTTTCGTTTATCAATTATTGGTAAGGTACAATTATTATTACCATAATTTGCATCGGTAAAATATTATAAATCAAGTCTTTTAGTTTACCTACTCGGTTTTTATAGACATATAATATAGATTAGTTTTACGTATAATAATTTAAACACTTGCACACCGTGTAATTTAATTACAAAACCGATAAATTAAAAAAACAGAATATTATTGATAACGAAATTAAATATTTAAATAAATTTACATTTTCAGATTCAATAATAATAACAGTGTAATTGGTATAGTACTGATGAAATTATAATCTGCATAGAAACTGTAATTTCAATTACTATAGGCAGTCACTAGCTATACCGAGTAATTATTTGACATAATATTAAAAAAAATACATTCTTCTCATCATCTAAACAAATATAACCGTTATAATATTATTTTAAAATTAATCAAATAAACTCACTGGTTTTTTAAAATGGTATCAATATATTTTTAAATAATATAAATACATGTATTTAAATATTCTAAATAATATATTAGTTTGAGATTTTTTTTTTATGATTACTATTATTATAATTTCGTAAAATTGTAAATACTTACTACAAATAAAATATTAATAAATTTTACCATTTTAACTGTTTAGTGAAAATATTATAAATTAATAATAAATACATTTTTCTAGATTTTCAATTGAAATCGTGATCATGCCCTTATGTAATTGTAAGTATTAGTAAAATGATGTATAACTTAATTTAAGTTTGTTTAACTTCACTTACATATGATTATTCTAATTTCAGGCATTAAGAGAAAAACCTGTATAGTAATTTTATTATTCGGATAAAAGATTCTTAAAGTTTATAATCATAAATCACTCGTAAAAAATCCAAAAATTAAGTAAACTCAAAATTTTTAAATACTTATATTAATAATGCTACACACAATGCTCAATAATTTCTGTGACATATTTATACATCTTTAATATATTTTATACCTAAGTCCTAAATCGATTGATGATATTGCAGCTCATTTGAATTCATGATGAAAAGAAACTCGAAATAATTTAAGAAGTCTATAACAACGTATAGACTTGAATTTTTTCTATTAATTAAATAACAAATTGTCAGATTGACACAAAGAAATAACAAAATCTTCGAGACCAATTTTTATCGGGTTTAAGTTGTATATATTGTAATTTGTGACACTTCGTTTGTCATTACTATACAGAGTGATTCACTGAACATGACTAATCCCTAACTCTTCTTCGATACCTAGTATAGTTATATGATTTTCGTAATTTATAAATAAACTTAAATAAATTTTCAAATTAATGAGACTTTTTTATACTACCTATGGAAATATCAACTTCTATTTTTCCACTGCTAGTTATTTAGTTGATCATTTTTCTTAAAATATTGACATATTAAAATCAAATGTTTTTAGTTGTTTAATTTATGTACAAAGGATAAAAGGTCTATGGTGATGGGCTTGAAAAATGGGCTAAGGTGATTCTAAACATTTTTGTAATTAATATTTATCTATCAATATTTATAATTTGTATAAATGGTCCAAACATAATAAATAGGTAGTACATTTAATGTTACTTCTAATTTATAAATTTGAAAAACCTTTTTTAAGGATTATCATGTCAATTAAAATGTATATGCATATATACATATATATGTTTATTTTTTAAAAAAAGGTGGTTTAGTCACAGAATATTCCTTAATTAAAGGTATAAAGTACAAAATAATATTAAGAATTTTAAAATATGGTAGGATTTGAGTATATTTAAAATTTTCAAAAATCATATCTTGAATAGATTTATAATCAAAGAAAAAATAGGGATGGGCATCATACTTGGTGAATTACATAATATTTGACGACAGATCGGTACGAATCAAATAGAAATTATTGTTGACATCGACACAACGCCTTCTTATAATATTATAAGCTTGCAAAATTTATTATTGTTGCAACTCAACAAATATTTTTGGGGAGCTGTAGTGAATGGTGGTCACTGTCAAATTACTGACATATAACATAAAAGATTATTATATATTATGTAAATAACATATGACGTACAAAAAAAAAAAAGCCCCATCAAACTAGTTGCATCAATGCACTTTAAAACGGTATACATATAATATAGGCTGGCTACCTATACAACATGTATATCAGATGATATACGCTTTTAGCCTGGATAATCATGTATTATGCACGTACCTATATGAGCGGTGTATATATAAGATATACAAGCTTATTCAAATCGGATTACACCGGATCTACTCAGCTTTTATCTATTTTCAGGATCCCTGGGCAAACTTCACGGGGCGCACATGCTTATATATATCTATATATATATATATTATAAATTATAATGCACATCATCTTATTGGGTTATAGTCTCGCAGTTTTTCAATGCATATTAATTATTAAATAACCGCTCATAGTGGTCTGAAATAGTGAAATACAATAAACGTATAGGCTGATAAAAAATATATTATTACAATAATATATTGTCATCAAATATTTTTCAAAATGTCTAAGGTAATAAATTATTCTTGTATAATATTATATAAGCAACATATAATAATATAGTAATAGCCTCACTCAACAGGTACCTACGATAAACATAGTTTATAAGTGATAACATGTCATTGAGTTATTTGATTTTATGCCCTCCAGTTTATTGTAACACAAGTTTTCAAAAGTCTTTTGAAATTGAATATTTAAAAGAAAAATTAAACAATGTAGTATTAAAAAAGTGTATAGTTAAATTATTTTAATAGCTAATAGATTTTATAACTAATCAAAATAGTAAGTTGATAGTTATACCTACTTCATGACTAGACTTTTATGGAGGGTATTTTAAAAGTTAATAATTTATATTCATTAAAAAATAATTTTTAATTATTTTTAATATTATAACTCATAATTTATAACTATTATTTACATACATTTTAAGTATTATTTTTAATTTTGATTGATTTTTACAGTCAACATTTTAGTATAGAGTCAAAATGGTATGTGCTAAAAATTTGTATGTAAATATTTATTTTATTTATGAAATTTTGTGATCACATTGATCATTAGTCATTACAAATTAGTGTTTTATAATATAGAATACGTAATAAATAATTTACATCTAAAAACCCTTTTTAAATGTTTATTTTGATTATACAAAAACTAATTTAATGAGAATCAAAATATATAAATTCAGAAGTAGCATAAAATTAAACATAGTTTTGGACTAAATTTTACAAAAAAAATAGAACTTGAAAAATAAAGTTAAATAATGTATTTGACCTAATTTAAGATGTATTGATTTTGTCTACTTGAATTTTAATTTTTGACCATTATAGATGCTAATATGGACACTTATATAATCGTGACTAGTAATCAAATTCAATTTTGTTAAATAAGAGTCACATTAAAAATAGTTTAAAGCGGGAATATAATTGTATTATAGTAGTATAATTTACGTGGTCGCTTATAAATTTACCCGAATTCTGCCCAAGTATGGCACTCTCGCCTTTCATAGAAATCCTAAGCCAATTTGATGTATTATTTCGATGCAATTATTATATATGACTGACTCGACTAGATTACGCTCGTCCAGACGTAGACATGCACGCACTTGAGACTATTAGCGAATATATATCAGATCCGATTGGATAATTCGGTTTTAATCGCATATATCATCGTCATGTCTTCCTTATTTTATCCAAACAGTAATTACGCAGAGCAAACATGTTCAAGCTATCCTGTTTTATAATGTGACTTTTCAGCGACTTGTAAGCAGGCAATCAACGTATATAAAATGACAAAATCGTGAACAATCTCCTAGGCCATAAAACGCTTGAAGTTTAAACGAAAACAATTACAGTTCCAATTAAAAATGATAAATCGTAATAGAGAATCTACAAATATGATTCCACAGCTTTTGTTTTTAAGAATGCGTTTTTAAAAATAAATTCGTGCTAGAATTAGAAGATACTTATTTAAAATTATAATTTATCTATTGATTCAAATTAAAATGTATTCGTCACAGAATATGAAATATTAATACAATTGGTATTGTAAATGATAATAAATCGAATAGTTTAAGTTAAATAATTGATTAACTAATGATAGATAATTACGTTTAAGTAGTCTTATGAATTTTATTACGGTGCATTTATACTTTATAATAAATCAAATTTTATGATATTAATTACGCGTATAGGGTGGATACTTTTAGATAAGATAAATACTTGAGATAATTATCATAAATATGATAATTTATCATCACGTAACCACGGGAAAATAGTATACGTTTTAATAGATGCACGAATTATGTACATATATATTATTTTAGGTGTGTAAAAAACAAATTTATTTAATATAATTATGTTTATGACCATTATATTTCAAAATGAATACTTCAGTGTGATATAGTAATAATAAAATTCTTTTTACAAGGGTTATAATATATAATATACATGTGTGTGTGTGTATTTTTTTTTAAGTCATTAATTAAAATAATTTTATAAAATTGTTGGTTGATGCGTAAAATATTATATAATATACATTATACACATTCAAAGCTAATAAACATATAATTAACTAAAATACAACTTACTACATATTGATAGGAGATTATTATAAAATAATATAAACATGTTGAACGTTACATATGTAACACATATGAGGTCATTTCCATGAATTATTATTTTTTTTTTTTATTGAATTTACTGTTATTTTAGTGAAATAAAAATGTTTTGATTTAGAAAGAATCACTCGAATCCTAAAGAGTAGATGAAGTGAAGTTTATCCCCTGAAATAATTATTTTGAAAATATAATACAAAAAAAAATATATTACATGAATTATTATATTATATGTTATTTAAGAGTTTTCGAAAAAAATACCTAGGTATACACTGATCTCTTGTTATCATCGACATAGAAAACACGATACCTATGTGTGTTATTCAAAGAAGAAAAGAAAACTGTGTGTCTATTTTCGTTTAAGGTAGGTTTTTAATCTTTTGGTCAAACATAACAGGTAAAATAAACAACTCTTTTAAACTTATTATTCTATTTGGATTTCGGATTTTCAGATTCTATCACATATTTTAGTGCACAAACATAAAATTTTCTATACTTACAAACAATTTGACATAATAAAAATTTATTTAGCTTCACTTAAGTATAAAATAAGGAAGTAAAACATGTTCAGACTTAAAAAAAAAAAAAAAAAACAAATAATAATTGATAAATTACGAGTTCTATATGTTTGAGACAAATAGCATTTTTTATGATTCAATAATCAATATTAACATGAAATACTTTTATTGAATTTTAAATTTAAATTAATTAAACATTTATATTTTACCATGTATAGTGTATATGACATATTGTATAATAAATTATACTTATATTATATGTAGTATACAAATACATATATATATTTTAATTATTATTATAATTAAAAGTATAATTTACTAGCCATATGCTTATAATAAATAGTTAATTGTTTATAAATAATGTATAAACATAGACATTTTTAACTTCTAGTAGGCACATCTTTCAAAAATTGTGTTTGTCGATACTTGAAGAGAAATTAACTTCCATTGATTCTAAGTGGCTAAGGTCGTTGTAAAAAGAAAAATTTAATTACTAATCCTAATAGTTTGTATTACAATTAAAATAATATAGATACCAAGAAAAACATAATTTATACTAAAATTATCCCTAAAATAAATATATAATATCTAAAACAGTCATATACAATTTGTAATGTTTGTGACTACTCAAAAATATTTGGTGTTTTAGCCATCGAATTTAAATCTATTTTAATGGCCATAATACGACAAAAGCTTATGCACGAACTAACTGTTTGGAAATTAATAACAATAATATATTAATATGTCCATAAAACGTACACAGTTGTCAATTTGAATTAAACATATGATTTCGAAGCGATGATGTGTCGAAAATGAAAATTATTTTATCTCTCTACATTCTATTTATACTATCTAAACGTGGAAAATCTGATGATTCGGATTATACAACATACACACAACACACATTTATATATGCAGGACATCAAAAAGAGAGATAATACTACCGGAAACTTATTGTATCAATTTGTATGTTTTAAAATGTTTTTTTATTTTATTATTGTTATTTTATTTAATGTAAGATTATTTTTAATATTTTATTTCCATTTATTTTCTCAATTTATTATTCCTACAAAGTATTTTAAAAATTACAAAACACGTTTACCCGTCAAACAATATAAAGTTATCAACTAAATATATTATTTGAAATAATTTTTATGTTTTATTAAAGAAGAATTGAAAACTACAATCTAAGACAAATGTTTATAAAAGCTTTAAAATGTTGTTGAGTATGTTTCTATTAATGGAAATTAATAAACAGTGTTTGAATTTATAATCAGGTAAACAAAACAGTAAGAATATTTTTAAAACTTTAAAATTGAAAACAAATAAATATTATACATGATCAACTATAATTTATAATAAAAACCATTATTTAAATATAAAATACTGCGTGCAGTGTAAATTTTATTTTGGATTTTGTTACTATCAGTTATTGTGGAATCGTTTTAAAATTATGCTTTTAACTTTAAAAAATATTACGTTTAATAATCGTGTTGTCTTTAGATTTCAAAAGTTTGGCCACGTTTAATCAATGTGAATTCATTTTGGATAGTTTAATTCTCTAAAACCTCCTTAAACTGTATCAAATATACATATATATATTTATAAATATTACATATATATACTACCACAGCATGTTATAATAATGCATTTTTGACATATTATAAAGCCTAATGGGAGACTTTTGGGCAAAGAGTAGCATTAAATTCTACGTCGAACCCAACATTACCCCCAAACTACCACATACCGCGAAATATTCATATATTTAAACCATAATTCATTTCTGTTAAGTACCCGCAGCTTGAATTTCAACCATAACAGTATTTTAAACATGCACAATATACTCATTAAAGTACTATTGCACTTTTATGTCATATTCATTGGTGATGTTTTTTATTCAGAGGATTATACACACGATATATACATATTAAAGCTAATAAACAATTTAAGAACAATCAAAATAGTAGTAAAATATTATTAATAAGATTGTAAACATTAATGTAGGTTAAAATTATTACAACAAAAACAACGAATGGAATTGTTATCGATTTAAATTAATTAATTATAAAATGAATTAGTTTTTATTACAATGGATACCACATACATTTAGTTAATGTAAAATACATTAAATAATTTCACGTTTGATTAACCATGAGTTTTATTAGTAATGTATTGATTAAAATACATACATTTGGATTTATAATCTAAAATATATTTAAAGGGATTCCACGCTACCTTTTTTAGAGCTAAATAGACCTACTACCTTCTATATGCGTCCAACGTACTGACATGAATTTCACACGGATAATTATTTTAAAAACAAATTGTATTTTATTGTTACATCAATTATGGATCCTTCAAGCTATATTTTTAATTTATTATTCTCAAATAGAAAAATTGTTACTTAAAATTAAAAAAAAGAAATTCATATTTTTAGAAAATTTTCTAGGTGTCTACTTATGCGCTATTTATAAGTTTATTTTGCTCCAAAAAAAAAACGGTTGTATGGAATTATATGTGATTAGAGGGTTAGCAAAGGCCGTTACACAATTAAAGAAATAAAGATATAAACTATCAATAATTTTAATGAATTTCAAAATTTACTGTAGATATTATAATATGATTTACTGTGTTTTCTAAAAGTAATTAAACCTACCAGGGAGTGTAATTTCGAGAGGCAAAGTTGGTATCCAGAAAGTGGTGTGTACATTTGTACTAATTGATTCGTGGGTCCGGTCCATACCATTTACTTTGCATACCAAATGTTGTATGTACCCAATTAGAAACATGACAAGAATAAATTTAATTTATTTAAAAACAACGTATGTATATAAAATTGAACTCAAACGCCGAAAAGATATTAACAAATATATCGAATGAAATATAAGTCAAATATTACATAGTTTTTATTGTCAATACTTATAATAATTTTTAGGGCTTAAAATAAATATACGTAATTACTTATTTTCACAATACGCATCATTTGAAATTTGAATACTAACCCAATTCGTTTTAATATTATTCAAATTTATTAATACATGGAGGACAAGTAAACAAGTAAACAATGTTTATATTATCGCTTATGAACAATTATGAATTACCATATTTAATTTCTAGTAAAACAGATAAATTTGAAATCAAACTCAAAATGGTTTAATTTTTATGATAAATTCAAATTTTAATACTTTTTGGTTAAAATAAACTATTTTTGTACTTCACTAATTATTAATGTAGGAATGTGAAATAATATCTATATATTAAAACTGACGTGATACTGTATAGGTATGTATTATAAATTTACCTACTCAGTACATATATATTTAATTTGTATGTGTAATTTTAGATAAAAATGTACTAAATATCAAATCAAGTGTTTGGATCAGTTAAAATTGTTGATATAGATGCGTACCTACTTATCGCACAAACAAATGTAAGACTATAATATAAGTTATGTAAGTAAACATGATAAAAACACTAATATAACTTCATTATTAAATGTGATATAAAACTATTTGTATTTTATATAATATTTATTTATCTAAACATCCATTGCCATATTAAATATGTTTAATTGTTATATTTTTACATAATTTATTTTCAATTATACCATTGTTATTTTATTTTTTTAAATTAATTAATTTGATAAACTATATTAATTTTATAATAAGTATTACAATCACATGAATATAATATATTTTATACTTCATTTTTTTAATATTTACTTAGAATAAATGATTAATTATTGTCTTTCTACTTATAATAAATGCACTTGACTATCTGAGTGTCCTAAGTGGTATAAATAACACATAAAGTCATCTTATATAAATTTAGTTGTTAGGTATTGTCTCTAAGATAATATTATCAAATATAATTTTAATTTAGCATGAATCAATTAAAATAAATCATCATAAAATATCTAATAGAAAAAAAAATAGATTATCAAATGCAATAAAGAATTTATTTCAAAAATATTTTTAATATTATTTACAATAATTTAATAAATTTAAATATGTCTAATATATTTAAATGCTTAATTTGACATTTAAAAAAGAAATTATTACACGAGATGAACATTAGCCTAAGATTATTGAAACAAGTAGCATACTCCCATAATACGATATACATACCATAACAGAATAATATATAACAAACGGTTAAGTAATCAATTCATGTATAATGCATAACCTAGTAATTTGCATAATTCTATATAATATCAAGCGATGTACATTACAGTAATTATTACTAAATTAAGATTTTCCTAATAATATAAATTTCATACAATACAGAATAATTAAAAAATAAAAATTATTTTATTAAAAAATGTTGATACTTATCCTACCTCTCTGCGAAGAATAATGTGTATAACTGAACATGAAATAATCCAAGAATAACAAAGAATAAATGAGGAAAAAAAATAAATAGGAATGGAGAGTGGAGATTTTTAGCATAATATAGAATATAATTTAAGTAAAAAATAATTATAATACTGTGGCTGGTTGACTATATTGTATTGTTGTGGAAAAATAATAAAATAGCTTTCTAGGCAAATTATGATGGTTTTTTTTTTGAATATATGTAACTATACTGTAGTGTTTATAATATACTGGTAAAATAGAGAATTAAAAATAATCGAATTAGAAGTCCCTTTCTCTTTATTTTCAATGCTCAATAGGTTTTAAATAAATATTTCGTATTTCAATTCAATTGGAAGGAAATCTGTTCAATTTTAAAGATTTTGAGTGGTTTTCATTTCCGTCCTCCTCCAAGTACTATCAAGAGAATAAATAATAATTTTTAGACTTAAAATGAGGAATTTTTTTTTAAAATAAATTACCTACTTTAAATTTAATGTGTAGTTAGATTTAAATATGTAATATAGTTTTTGAAAACCAGTTTGAATTTCTCACCTTTAGATCCTAGTAATACATTTTATATAAACTTTTAAAATTGTACTTGAAATACTATTATATTATAGCAACTATGCTGAATATTTTAAAATTTTAAAGTTTTATTGTTTATTATTTACTAAATGAATGTAAAATAAATTTATTTTAGATAATATAAACGTGAGTTTAAATTAGGTATATAATATATATTTATCAAAATGCATATCATACATACATAATATTTCACACTACGTTATGTATTATAATGTATATACTAATATGTATTTAGTGGTCTATGGAGTATGTTTAATATATAGAAACTAAAAAATACATATAAAAAGAATAAAGTAATATATTTTTATTTATAAAGGGATATGTGAAAATGTATAAATATGTAAATTCCTATTTTGTTTTTCTTGGACATACCACTAGGGAGAAGTAAAACTAAACATGTTATACGGTCTTTTTTTTATTATTATTTCGTCAAAATTTCCTAGTTAATCCCACGAGTGGATACCAGACAAGTTGTTTATAGAGTGTATATACATATATTCTTCACCAAGGTAGAAGAAAAAAAAATAAATGTAATGAAAAATAAACAACGATCTTTTTTTTTTTAAACTTTTACAATTTTACGTTGTGTTTCATATATTATTATGAATTTACCTTAGTACCTTAATACCTAATATGTTTCTTGGGTATACCTATAAGATATCAAAATAAAACTTATACTTATAAAAGTATTGGTGTGTATTTTATCACACTGGAAAATAAATAATAGGTAAATTATTAATTTCAATATTATAAAGATTTACAAATGGTAGAACATGTCAAATTATTTTAACTAGAATTTTTATTTTAATTGATATAATATAATAAATTAAATTTATTCAACTGATAATTTTATTATATAGCTTTCCCTTGTAGAAGCTGTACTATAGAGAACTGTTAAATTATTATTTCAGTTGGAGCTTTTGGCTTATCGAACCAAAAAAGCAAAATGTAAAAACTTTGACTATATACAATACAGCATATGTATACTGGGGTATTTCTAGAAGAAACTGTCAAATATAATGAACATGTATTTCACAGGTATAAAATATTAAAAAAATATACATGGTGTTAAAAACAAAGGAAAGTTGATAGAAGTAAAGGCATTGTAAAGGAATAAAAAAATAAGCTCCATTTTCGATTTATATTAATTTTTAGTTTTTTTTTTTTAATTTTAATTTTAATTTAAGATCGCGTGTCTCTTAATTTTTGGCAACACAATAATGCTTTGTGGTGCTGATTTCGTTATATTTTTTAACGATTAGGTTTTACAATTCAATTCTTTATACTCTGCATTTTTAATTAAAAGAAAAAAATGTATTTTTTTTGAAATCGTATATTTTTATACAATATTTTATTTTATTCAAACCTTAGATTGAATTTATTATTAGTACAAAATATGTGTAAGATATGTACATCATTTTGTTTAAAATGTATTTCTTTACAAATTAAAAAAAAGTCTTAGTATTATATTACGGATAAAAAAAATAAATTAAATTATGGTATTATTTGCTAAAAAGAATTTATAGTTTTCTAAATTTTGTAAATTTCTAAAGAATTAAATGAGTTTCTATAGGTACCTTGTAAAATATATATTGTATCAAACTATTTTTAATTGTAAAAATATTAACCATATGCATTACCACATCAGTAAAATAGTAATATATTGCAATTACTGCACGTCTCCATTACCTATTTTATAGTTAGGTACAAAATAGGATGTATAATAATATAATTTAGGTACAATAGGTGTATATTCGCTTATTAGGTATCAGCAATTTTCTATACATTTTTTTTTTCAGAAAAAAATATATTTATAATTAATATTAATATATAAGAACAATTCTTGTAATAGGAATTAATTCATATTAAATACTTAATTCTTAATATTATCTTAGACATTTTGAAAGGAGGTTGGAAGTCTCGTAAATATAGTAATAACTTGAGAATCCAAACATAATTATAATACGTATATTGTGTACTTATATTGAAGTAAATATTATTAAATTGATTGATATTTTAATAATTATTGTGTTGTTTTTACTATTATTTTTAGTTTTGACGTCCATATAATGTTTATGTCTATTAAACTAAGTCCTAATAATGTATATATTTGTCCTAGATCGGTAAATTACGGGCTGCATACATAATGTAATAATGTTAAAAAAATGTTGACGAATCGCATGAATGATGTGAATAATTTAGTTTGGAGGAAAAAATATAGTATAATGCACCTGTTGGTTTTGCATGTGTGTAGTGGGGTGGTCAAAGCATCGTGTAATTCGTTACGGCGATCGTCCCCTTCAGCTCACTTTCATAACCGTAACGTTAGATGAAGAAACGTATTATTATACAATCCAGTGAAGATTTCCTATTGGCGCAACGCTGCGGCCTGTGATTTAGTTTATTTTTTGTCCGTTTCGTTATGATGATAATAATATAAATATATACGCAAAATAAAATACATAATATTATTATCATCTGAGAGTATAGTATGAAAAGATGGTTTTCATTTTTTATCTTAAAATAACCACGAGAACACAATTTTCACGTAAGTGTTTGCGTATTAATAAAAACTATCAACATTTTACAAATTCAACAATATTATGTTTCTCGTTGTTATTTTTTTTCTAATGTATTTTATGCGTTTTTGACTGAAATTTACATAATATAGTAACAAATCTAGCACTTTATGCTGGTATTTTGTGTAATATAACAACTGTAAGATGTTTCAAAAAATAAAAATGATTGATAAACCAATTTTATGGTAGGTACATTTTACAGATGATCATAAAATAATAGATGTTTTGTAAATGTGATGTAGACACTTATGAATAAGACTTCTACTTATAATCATTATGATCGAGTCATCCGTGAAAATAACATTTTATTACTAGACCTACAATATCATTTACCTTTCATAAAAACATATAAAAAAGTTTCAATTTACAATACCAATAATTTATAAATTATGACTATGAACAATTTACACTAAAAGACTTAAAATACTTTAAATCGAATACACAATTATAAGAAAATAAATCTTATTCTATAATATAGCATGAAATAAACAATATCGATCGTTCAATTTTTTTATTAAGAGTGCAGTATTGTTTTTTGACTAACCACGATATATATTTACGTCGAATATTAGGCTGCAGTATTATGGCGAACAGTAGACTGAGCATATTATGTTTTATGTTCTAACAAAACAGAAATGCTTTTTATATAAATTTATTAGAACCTCCCTAGAGACAATGTTAAAATGTCACACTCCAATTAAAACCTTATCACGGCAATGTGTGATTCTATAAGGTCTACTGGGACCACCAATGTTAAACGTTCTGAATCGAAAAATTTCGTATGGTTTTACTACATACGTATATTATATTATACTGTTTATAATACATTAAGTTTTGTGTATGATATTCGATCACACGAATATTGAATAATTCATTATAATTAACATTAAATATATATGAGTAATACACAATGTATCAAGATACCTTAGCAACCTAAATGTGACGGTTGGAAGAAAAAAAATTATTCATTTAACAAAAAATTGAATGTTTATCTAAAAAAGTAGTAGGTATATTATTTTAAAAAAATATATGTATAAACAAATTTTATCAACGAAAAATTCTTGTTAAAAATTTTAAAATTAATTATTATCTACAAAAACGTAATTTAGTCAAACAATTATTATTTGATCTGAATACATAAATCAAATGTACATCAACAAAATCATTCTGCTAAAATAAAGAAAGAAAAGAAAAAATTAAATTGTATTTATTATCATGATATTATTTTGTCAGTACTTTAGTACACAGGTAGTACTTTAGTGTATAACTTGTCAGTTTTGACGAAGGTATTTGAAGTTTTTGTAAGGGAAATTGTTTAAACAGTCCTTTATGTTTGTCAAACTAATATAAATAAATTATTACAACTATATAACATGGTTGCCATTTAAATATAAGTAGGTACATATATTTTTTATGGGTACGACTTAATCATCTATGTAAAACCTTTATATTTTTAAAGCTTATTTTTTCCAAATATCTAACTATAAATAATTATTATTACATATAACTAAAAATAGTATTCAATAAATTATTTTTTAAACAACATCATGTATATTATACTATGAGTTGTTATAATATATTCTTTAAAATAAAATGTTGATAACGTAAAATTTTATAATATTGTAGTTGATAAAAAAAAATAATGTTAATATTTTTAAGTATAATATAAGTAAGGTTTGCTATTTTAAATTATTTTAAGATAAGATAAATTATGAATTTGTGATGAAAACTGTGGCATTTAAAATAATCAAAACTATATAAAATGATATGATCATAAAATATTTTATTACAAATTGTATTTCAAGTACGTGATTTGTGACATATTTTTTAAAAGGTACCTAAGTTTTAAGCACATTTAAATTCTATGAATCAATTTTAGTTACGTGACAAATCCAAATTATACTAGTTCGTCAAGGCTAAGCTATTGGCACTAATATGGATAATACAAATGTTTGTTATGGACTACAATCTTCGTTAGGAACAACATTTAATTCAGACGAATTATATTGTTTTGAAAGTATAGATTTACTATAATAATTTATTATAAATAATAAGAATACCAAAATTACTTATTATTGTTAAATACGAACGAAGATAACTAATATTTACTATTATCTAAATTTATATATAATTACAATTTCCTAGTACATTATTTCTGTGTATTTTTTATTTGTATCGTTGATTTGTAAAATTAAGAATGTCAGAGGGTCTTGCCGACTAAATAAAACTGATTTTTTATACATTTGTAATAATCGTATAATCTTACCTTAAAATTTGTTTGACTGTCATTGGCTTGTGCGGAGTATGAGGTAATAGGATTTTTTGTGCTCCCTAAAAATTAATATAAAAAGATATTCACATTAATTTTTATTTCCATATTGATAATAATACCTAGTATATAATTAAAATAACGTAATATAATATGTATAAACTCTATAATAATGCGTCGAAAATCGTTTAGTATTAAAATATATTTTTTAATATTGAATTATAAGTACTGTTAGTTTATAAATATTGTTTTAAAAAATATAGGCATATTATCATATTGTTATCAAACTATTATAATTTTTCAGTATTAGTTAAACATATAATATAAAACATAAAATTGTTTATTAAAAAAGCATACATTTTTATAAAAATCTAAAATATTAAATATTTATAAATATATTAATTATTTTCAAATACGTAGGAGTATTTTAATTTTAATCAAATAATCAGTAAACTTTTTCAATTTAAATTATTAAACCCATATTATTTTACGAAAAACGATTCTGAATGGAGATAATATGTCAGCCTAGGACCTAAAATATAATTTCCATTATGGTTGGTGAAAAGGGGGGTTTATGTTGTAATGGCCTGAATACACCAAAATTTAAGTCATTTTATAATTATTGTTAGCCAAATTTATGAAAAATCTTGTATTAAATTTTCAACTCTCAGCTACTTATACAAAAAAATTTTATGAATTATACCTACAAAATAATTTGCAAATATTCATGACTTTGAAGAATGTTTGTCATTTCAATGTTTGTCTTCAAACGCTAATAAAAAAATTGTGCTTTTGTATTATTATAATTTTTCAATCACTATAAGAAAAACTAATGAGAAATTTTGTGTTAAATTTCAAGTATTTTGACTTAGCCAAAAGATTTTTATCGATATTTATTATAAAAAAACTAAATAAAAAAAAATATTTCAAATGCCTATAAATAACATTAAAATAAGTAAAATATTTAAAAAATTAAATTATGTAAATAAAATGCAAATCTTAATAACTAGTAACATTTTCAAGTATCTACGACTTATACTTTTTGAATAATAACAAATATTTAAAATCGTTTGAGCATAAAACGTTATCGTTACACGATTTCGTAAATTTTTTTAATTCTGACGCTCATAACATTTTTTCCTATAATGACGCTTCGAATTTTCTCTGTAGCTATTTAAAGGAAACTTAAGCGATGAATTTTTTAACCTTAGATATAAATACAAAAAATTGTATGGATTTTCAACTACAAAATTATTTACAAATTTTTGAAGTTTTGACATATTTCGTAAAAATTTGAATTTAAAACGATTATATAACCGATCAGCAGACAATCCGAAAATGTGATATCATAAATGAGTATACTAATGGATTTCACATTAAAATAGCATATTTTTAAAATATGATCTATAAAACATTTTCTTATATAAAGTTTGAAACTTGTATAAAACATAATATAAATATTAAGTTTAAATTCTGAACATTAATCCATGAGAGTAATAAAAATGTATCTGCAGATACAGGTAGGTATAGTTTTTATAGGTTTTCAGTATAGACCTATAAAATGTGCAGGCTCTAAATGGTTTAACTGTTTGTCCATTATCGAGATTATGATTCATAAAGGTTAAGTTCAGTAAGTTTAATATGGAATTTAAATATATATTATATATAAATTAAAAATATAAACTTAACTTTCAATGCATTTATATAGTTTCTATAATATTATTTAATAGATTAATAATGCTAAATAATTTTAGTGATCCTATATGTAAATGTTTATCATATTAAACTGGTATGTTATGTTTTATTCAATATCTATATTAAATTAGTACAAAATTAATTGAGTGTTTTGTTGTATAATAAAATAATACATTATTTAAATTAGCCAATTACGCTATTTTTAGGATTCAAGTATATTTTAAAAACATACTCTCAAAATTAACTATTTTAGATTATGTGGTGAACAATGAATATCAGGGACGTCCCGAACAACAATTCAGAGGGGGGGGGTGGTAGATCTATTAATTAACCAACTAAAAAATTTTTTCTCGCTCCCCTCGAATACAGTTTTCTACTATATTATACTAATATTTAATTTATTTTTAGAAGTGTTATAAATTTATACCCATTACCCATATTATGTTAGTCTTATTTATAATACTTCTAAAGAAAAATACGTACAAATACTCAAAAAGTGACCAATAAGAATTAATTATAAATGAAGCTCTTATTCAGTCAATTTTTAAATTTTGAATTTAGAACCATAGTTGATACATCAAAATTACTTTTAAAAAATGGGCCTATCCAAATATGGTGTTAAAAATAGGAGTTGCTATTAAAAAAAAAAAAATTTAGTAGACTAAAATTAAAAAAAAAAAATTGAGATGTATTTAAAAATGTGTTGTGTATTAATATACCACCAGCTAATTATGTTATAAGTTATATCTTATTATACCTTTTCCAACAATGCTGGTTGTATTTTACTACAAAAATATTTTTCATACATAATTATTGAAATTAATGATAATATAAAGTAAAAAATAATTACCGTTTTGCGCCATAAGATTGCTCTATACTGAGGCACGCACTGGTGATTAGCATCCGTTAGCACAACGGATAAAAAAAATGGAAACTTATCCACATCTGATCCTACATAATTCTGATGCACTAGATAAAAAATAATTAAACATAATCTTTAACCATATAAATACAAAAAATATTTTAAAATAAATATCAATGTATGGCTATTAAAATTCCAAACACAAATCAGCAAGTTAAAAGAAAGCAATTAGTATGTTGAAAATACGTAATAAACAAACACAATATGGTTTTAAATATATACATACATTTTCCCAAAAAATATTTGAAATACCATCTTGTCTGAAATTCTGGATTTTCCAGAACTGGAGTACAAGGAGATCCAAATATCTGAAAAAATGTATTAAAATACAAATTTTTTATTGCTAAAGAAATATATTAAAAGGTAGTAAAGCTTTTATTTTAAATTAATATTAATTTTTAAAAACGCTAGATTATAATATTATAACATAAATATATAAATAAATGTATATATTTTATTATGTTTTGTATTACCATTGAATAATTTTGAATAACGCAATTTTTTTAAAAGTGAATTATTATTAAAAAAATAAGACAGAATAATTTTTAATTTTAATATGATTAGTGATTTCTATCGTATTATACTAGTAAATTTTATTTATAAGATGAACATCAAACGAAATGGAATAACACTTATTTAACTTACTCATTCAGACCATAATTATTATTGTAACTTATCAGATTCTCAGGTATGTTAAATATTTTTTACCATTAGTATATTATTAACCAATCATAAAATACAGAATAAAAATACCATTGTTAATTATTATATGTTTGAACAAAAATAGTTAAGTTATTGATATAAAAATTATTTTTTAGAGATTATCGAAGTAAAATAATGGATTAAAATTATTTTTGAAATAATCTATATAATATGACCATTTTGTTTAATTTATTTTCAATTATCGTTAGGAATAAATATATATTTTTGCACACTTTTTTCGGCTCTTCAAAATCAATTTAATTGAAAAAATATTTGTAATTCTATCTCTCTTACTCTTTTCTTTTTTTATTCAATAAATGTTGACAAATTTAATGGTGAAAGCCAAAAGGTGTATATGTATTTAATCGAGTTGTTTTTTTTTATCTAATAGTGTTCTCAGAATATATATCAAAAATAAATATTTGAAATTATCAGTTTACATTAGAGGTAGAACTTGACTAAAATAATTGAAGAAAAAAAATATAAGTAGATAAATTCTTAAAATAACACAAGGATAAGTTGGTATTGATGATAGTAAAGTAACTACATTTTTTCTCTAGCATTATATTTAAAATTATTACTACTAATCAATCATGCATCACAGGTATTAATTAAAATAAATATTACAAGATAAAAGTGTACAAGGTTATATAAGTGCTAAAACTTAGATATAGTCAGTGATTATAATGAATTATAAAATTTTCTCTTTTTATAAGTATTTATTTTAAGTAAATTTTAACTCTACTAGTTAGTTATTCAAGTAAAAATATTTAAATTATATTTTAAGTTAATATTATCAAAATATTAAGAATTGGGTAATAATATGAATTCAATTGATAATTTTTAACTAGTATTTAGCGTTTAATTAATCAAAATTACAAAAATGTATGTTATTATAAAAAAAAAAATAATAAAAAATACTATATACATTATTTTTATAGTAAATATATACTGTAACGATGTTTAAATTGAAAGATGTAAACATCAAACACATTTAAATTAATATTTCGTTTGTGTCCAATATTTTTTGTAGAAACAGAAATGCTTCAGTTATATTTTTTTGTCAATTAATACATAAATGTTTTTCCCTGTATCTGGGGATTATGTATAATACGGTATATATTTCTATGATAAACGTAAAACACTCATTAGTATAAATAAATCTAAATGGTTTACTGGTTTACTACGACTACAATATTATATTATTATGTAAAAGCGTTATACTATCGGTACGCTATAAAATAATAGTAGGTACTATTAGTTAGTACTAGCTAGTACTTATGATTAATTTTTAATCCATAAACATTTCCGATTTATTGAATCGGTAAGAAAATTAAAGTATTATACTGCATGACTATGTGTAACATTTTATATTTTTTTATTCAACTGTATTCCTACTTTGCTTGAGTCTATATCATATTCTATATTTAAAGTTTATATGTTGTAGGTACCATAAATTCTTCACATAATAAAACGCATTAGCTTAAGAGCAAGACGTACACCATTGATTAATTGCAGAATTTCCAGTCAATTTTCTTTAAGAAGAAGATTTACTATCCATTTGTCACTTTACACATTCGGGAGGTAAGATATTCATAGTTGTTAAAATGAGAATGATTAATAAAACACTATTTATGTAACTAGGTCAGGAAAAAAGAAACCAAATTGAAAAAAAAATGTATGATTGGTAAGATTTCAAATATATTTACAACTTAACAAGTATTATTGATAGTATTATACTAGCATATAATATAATTAATAATATTATATTATACTACTTAAATTTTCAGAACATAATATGACTTAAATTGGTATTATGTGTTATAATTTTTGGTCGTTGCCGAAGACGAAATAGATTATTTAAGAGTATGATCTTATGAATTTATTAATTAAAATTGTTATTTTTAAATTTATTCGATTTATTTTCAAAAAATATGTAATTACTAATATAATATACTTTATTGTTTTTGTTTTTTTATTCTTATGGAAAAATGAAAGACTAACATTAAAAACATTGAAAATTTTTCATCTTTCTATAATATGTTAAAAAATTGTTTAGAAATGTATTTATTATTATATTAATTTCGCTGTATAGTTTTAATCATTTTTAAATTTTTAATTTTAGCAAGTTTTTGTTTTGTGTAAATGAAGTCCAAAACTTAAAACGAAGAAACGAAGCAATCATTTTAATATATGTCAACATTCAGTTATTCACTCTCCGATCTAAATTATGTGATATTTATAATAACAGGAGAAATAGAAATTATCAGAAGTATATTATGTTCTAGAATATTAGAATATAAAATAAAGAATAAATGTATTAATAAAAGAAACCTCAATTTAAATATCAATCATAATACAACTAAAATCCAGTAAACTTTATGAGGTATTATACTAAAACGTAGTACAGGATGAGGTATTTATTTTGAACGAAATAAGAAAACTGAAATTACCTGGTATGCATACATATATTACCAATTCCCTAGATATTTGACACAGACTGTACTCATGGTAATGTGTATGGAGATTTTACACTATGAAAGCTGATAAAACTGATTAATTGTTGGTATCAATAAAACACTACATAATTTATTTATTGGCAAAAACATCGATTTTTAGTGTGCATCTATGTTCAGTCTGTCGATTTACTACAAACACTGTGAATGTGTGCTATAATTACGTACGTTTTTATGGGAATAAAATTCATACAAAATTCGTATTATGTTTAACATGGGTAAAACTCAGTCACATCAATTATGAAATTGCCGAATATATCTACATTGCAATACAATTTTAAGATAATTTAATTTTAAAATTGAATCTGATTTCAAGTGATTATAGTTTCAAAATTTTGATGTTAATACTTTGCAATTATTTATGTTATTTGTAACTTACCCCGAAACCTATATTGGTTAGGTTAGGTTAAGTTAGGTTAGGTATAGAATTGTTTAGACAAAAATTATGGCAAACGGTTGTAGCTTAAACTGAAATAAAAATAAACGTTGAGTGTCATTCGAGGCTTAACTCATGTATCAAGAACAAGGGTACCTACAATATTTTATCATGAGAGATCTCGTCGAGTTTGATAATAGACACATTGATATTATCAGCTATCACGGGAGGCAATAAAGTATAAACGAAGATTCGTAAAAACAAAAATTAATGTAGATATTTCAGGATATTTTGTACAATATAGAAGTGGTATATAACATAAAGCTATACTATAAAGTAGTTCTTCAACATTTTGTTGTTTGCAGTGAAATATCATTAAGTTGATGAGATGGAGATGTAGGTACAGTGTTTTTTTTATTTAGATACTGTGCATATATTATTGTAATGCACGGAACCAACCAATCTAACAATAAATGGTTTGAATTCGTTACAAATTATTGTAATTCATAATTTTCACTAGGGTAAAATTATATTGATTTATTAAAACTAATTAAACACTGAACTATAAATTTAACCATAAGAAACATACGTATTAAAATATACATACCTACAAACATAAATTTTATAGAATTACATTTATACCTTGACAGAGATGTGAACGGTTTACTACAGAAATATTTATTTTAGCTGGTTCACTATTTTTTTTTTTACACTTAAGTTCCGATTAATTTCTCACGCTTTCCGTGACCAAGCTAGGAACCAAATAATAGTTTAAAATAGATACATGAATATTTCTACAAAACATATCATCAATGAGACATGTATATATGTATATGTTTAGTAAAATATACGGTTCAGGGAATCAGGGAATTATGGTTTACAACGAATAACAGTGAAAAACGATATAAATGTTTGATTTAAAATCCTAGGTTTAAGTAACCAGTAAGTAATTAATTATCAGTATTAGTATACAACATTTACATTTTCTAGTATAGGTACGTGTCGTAACACACGACATCGAATTTAAATTCAAAATATTTGTTATGTATCTACGCCGTGTACAGTGCATGTATAATAATAGTATACTTACATTTACTATTATACGTACCTAATGAAACAAATATAATTGACGGAAAACACATTTTTAATTTCTATAAAAATTAATAATTAATATATTATATATTAATACTATATTTAGTTGGAATTTAATTCCTTAAAAAAAGACTTATTATCGAACAGTTTTAATATTTTTTTTTGTATTATATATTTATATTATATCACATGATGATTGTATAATACAAAAATGACAAATAGGTACTGTTTAAATAATTTTATCTTGATTAAAATTATTATTTTGGATTTTGAATAAAAAACATTTTAATTTGAATAATTAATTCAAGAAATATTGTTAATGAGACGGTATTTGTTAATTGTAGTATTAAGAATTTTTTTTTTATACCTTAATATTATTAGTTTATGTTATCGTTCCATCATTAAATTTTAGTGTGTTTATGGAAGAATATATTCTATTATTTTGAGATGTACCTGTATGCAAATTTTATCCACAGTTATTCGTTTTGTTTTTTTATAAAAAAAGTAGATTTAAAATACTTTATTTAATGTTAATCTCACAGTTGGAATATGCTTAAGTGTTCCTATAAAGGTAATTGTCTTGAAAAATATGATTATTAGCTATCAAGTTTAGTTTGATTCTTAAATATCCTATATCCTTATATGTTACACATATAACATACGTATACATAATATAAATACAATAAATTAATTATAAAACTTTGCTTTAACAGCGTATTTCGGATATATTTTAAAAGTATTTCAAATTATGCAGTTTTTGTTAGTACTTCAAAATGTATTAAGACATATAAATACATATTAATTAAGAGGATGATTAAAAATGTAAATGTCTATTATAATTAATAATAGTAATAGAGTTTGTGCAGAATAAAAATAGAGTAATACTAGTATATTCTCTTTTGAATCATTCATTATAATAACATAGAAAAAATCAGTATATTATAATATTATTTAATATTATCTGCCACATGAATAAATAAATCAATTTTAATTTTAATCGTAGGTAATGAGTTTTACAGAGTTTGTGGTTAATGGAAAATAATAATACAAAATTTCGCGTATATGTAAATATCAAAAAAAAAAAAAAACAAATAAAAAAAAAATTTGTTGAAGTGAATATTATTAGTTTATGTATATGTAAAGTAGTGTTCAGATAGAAATTAAAATTTTTTGTGAAGGACTATTATGGAATATAATGCATAAAAATAGCAAAATAATAATAAGAATAATTTTAACTTATATGAGGTAAGTAGGTAACAATTATTTCAAAATTTTAACCGTCGATAAAAAATGTTCATTTTTTTATCAATGCTCAATAATAGATGTATAAAAAATATTTATACAATGACTATAAGCACAATAAAATGATAATTTTTAAATTTAAGAAAAAAAGAAAAGTTATTTAAAAACAGTGAAAATCTGATTTTATGGTGAATAGGTAAAATACTATAAAAAAAAATTGAACGTTAACTACACGTGCATGTTTCCAAGACAATTATTATTACCTACTTTATAAAATGATTAATTGTGCTTGTTGATACATTTATTTTCAAGAGTTTAAACTTTCAATCATTTTAACTTGTTGTGTATTTTATTAAAATATGTATGATGCTACTCACTGATATAACATTAACACTTGTGTACTTTTTAAGTTAATATTTATTATATATTATAAAAACAACTTAGATATCAATAGTAATAAACAAGAAAAAGAACGAGTATTCTTAAGACAAATATTTTAACATTTTTAACGTGTGTGTAGAAATAGGCTTCACATGAGTACAGCTTTGCCAATGTTCCCGCAAGGTAATTCCTGAACCATGATTACCAACGTTGATAAATTATTCATTATCAATGTCTGTTATATTAAACACTAATCATTAATTTATAGATATGACATTTTAATATCTCTATCATAATATATTTTTATAATTTCATTGAAATATTTTAAATTAAGAATACTAAAATACTTAAAAATTAATAAACATTATTTTGATTCGAATATAACATGTTCCATGCAAGTACAGGTACGTTTAATAGATAGATAGATTACCACAAAAAAAAGTTTTTTTTGAAATTGTAGTAAAATACTTGTATTAACTATTTAATGATTTAAATATAGTTTGTAAACGTAACTAAAATGACAAATTAAGCTATTTATTTAATATATTTTTTTTTTAAAGAGAATGCTTATGACTTTTGAAATTGTTTTTATCTTAAAATAAAATCTTATCATTTAAGACTTTGAATATAGTAAAAAGGTGATAGTATTCTTATTCAATTTTATATCAATTAAATTAATTTTTAAGAATACTAAATGGCTATATTATATTTGACATTTTAAAATTTATTCAACTAAATAAAATATAGGTATTTATATATTATATATATTTAGAGCAATTGCTTGTATAATAAAAATATAATTATTAGATAAAGACAATGTTATTTGAATATATTTATAGAATTATTATAATTTTTTTAAATTTAGATTAACCTTATACAATCAGAAACAAATTATATAGAGGGAAAATATCCATAAAAATGTTCGATAGATCGTATGTGATACAAAATCAGTTTAATTTTTAATGAAATCTATATTTAATATTATATTTAAGCCGTATAGAATAATGGTTGAAAAAACGAGGACTGCTACTTTCATTTCACAAAATGAATAAAAAAAATGAACACATATTATCTCTTGATAGAATTTATCTTTAATAGTATATTTTTACCTAAAACACAACAATTGTTTCTTTATAGGACTAAACTAAGTAAGCTATAAAATATGTAAAATTATAAAATATTATTAGCTATGTAGGATTGTGTATTCATTGATTATACTCATACATCTATTGATTTTATTGGTTTAGTTTATGTTTCAAATACAATACTATAAGAGGGTTCTAATAAGCATACTCTGTTAGACACAATAGCCTATTGTTATTAAAAATTCAATTTTCAAAAAGAACTTAATCTTGTATTTTTATTTTTTCAAGAACCAATATTATTCTGTTTTAAAATAAGTTCAAAAAAAATAATAATAACTACTTAAATTCCCATCTATATTAAACTATAATTTATTGAATACGACATAAGTTTGATAGTAATATACTAAATAATCATAAAATCTTAATGTGATATTATTTGTTTTACGAAAAACATTAACTATAAAATACAAGGGTTTTTTTGACAGATAAAAATTAGACATCTTACAAAAACAAAATAATATATATTTTTATATATAAATCAATCAATATAAGTTGAACATTTAAAAATCAAGTAAATAAAAAAAAAAAAAAAAATTGTAATAGAGCAATAAAAAAAAAAAAACTATCTAGATATAGAAAAATAACGTATTAATCTAATTTTTTTTTTAATTTAATGTGATTGAATTTTAATAATTGGTGCCAATGAAAATCAGTCAAACAGACATTCATAGATAAAACCGGTGGAGAACGATTCCGAAAATATTGGGAATCGTGTTGATTTTAATAGCTATTGATATACATACACAATTCTGAAAATTTCATATATATATATATAATTCTGTATAATTTTAAATACAACGTTGCCATTTTGAAAATATTGTCAATCGAAAACAAACGAAAAATGATTTAGAGCGAAGATGGTTTATCAGCTTATTTATTGTTATTTATAATAAATGTATTAACAGTGTTTATTACGATAAATTTTTATTGGTATTAAAGTAATTAATTTTACTTTTCAATAATTATCAGAAACATTTTATTACTTTTTCAATCCTTAGACATAAAAACTTTTAACTACACGATTTTTATCCAAATTGTTGTTATTTTAAATGCTTAAAAAAATAAATCGTGGCATGTAGGTATGTTTAATATTTAAAAATAGCTATAATAACAAATTATGAGGAACCTTAAATTAAATTTTCAAGCTATATAACCGAATGACAATTTTATTTTCATTGATATATATATATATGTATAGAAAAATAAACTAAACAAAATATTGAAGATATCAAATGTCTGTAAAGAGTTCAAAATGTTTCAAAATATTATAAAATTGTTATCATGTATAGAAAATACGTATAAAAACATTTTATGTTTCTAGGGTGTTTTACATAAAAAAAAAAAAATAAAATCGATTGGTTTTGTGTAAATATTTCCATTTTTTTATTTTATTTTTTTGTTTTTCTAGTTATTCTAATAATTACTATAAATCATTGTTAAGTTTCCGCATCCCTCCAAAATATTAACTAAAATTAATTTTCTACAAGAAATTATCATTGGAGTTGAACATTAAAACATTTCTACTACTCCAAAGCTTAAAAGGTGATGACAAATAAAAAAAAAAAATTATGTTATTGTAAGACCAATACATTCATCGCTCCGCTCAGAATCTAAAATTATATCCTTTTTAAAATCAGCAAAATAAATATAAAAAAATGAACTTAATCAGATCATACCCTTCATTTATGAATTTGTATGCTAAAAATTCTGTTTCATAATTATGATATTCAAATTGTATTTTATTTATTTTTGGATTTTGTTTATCATTAATGCATCTATTCAAACTTCATTTTATTTATGTAATGTATTTTTAAAATATTTACAAATTAAGTATAGAAAATTATTTACGATTTCTCTCGTAAATTATTCGAGTAAAAAAAGGTCGAAAGCTTAATGATACGACGTAGATAGAAGGTATTTTTTTTTCATTTTTCTATACCCTTTAGTTTCCGAGAAACCAGAAGAAACGTCGTAATAATGGTGGAGAAATCTAACCTAGCCCTCTGAATCGTATTTTAGAATTCTACGACTTAATCATCATGACTTTCAAACATAAATATATTCGTTCGTGTGTCTCACAAGTATATGATCATTTATTAAAACTAGTATTAGTGTTATTGTGTAAAATATATTATACTGATATGTATAGAATTTTTCATTTTAACAATAGCCCAATTAATTCAACCGTTTTAATTGAATGTAGAATAATCTACTGCTGAATTTTATAAACAATCGACATTTATTTGCTTGAAAACTATTATTAATTATTTTATTATTATTATTAACAGTAATATATACTACTAAAATAGCTAAGCCTAACATCTATAAACTATTATATTTGGTTGGTATAAATAACATATGCTACAATTTTTGGTTACTATTATCTATATCCTTACAATATTAAATATGTAATGCCAAACAAAATGTTACATATGTATATTGTATACGTAGGTTGTAGGTATAAAGATTAAAATAATGTAAACATATTTATTTATTGTATTATTTTATACGAACTCTCTTTTTATGAATTTATATTCTTCACAAGATTATGAATTCCAAATTTACTAATAAACAATGCTTATGCTGCTTATAATTATTATATATTATCTGATTTTTCAATTGCAAAGCATAATATAATAAAGATCCAGTAACACAATGCATAAGACAGTTGCAATTTCAATAAAGCAAATATTCCATAATCGCAATATCAAAACATGTTGTATTTTGTTAATTCAATTAAAATAACATTTCTATACGTATGAGTGTACATGAAAGTTTAATACATTTAATTAGGACTAATTTTTGAAATTATAAGTGTTAAATTATAATAAGTTTAAATTGAAATTAATAACTTTTTGTTACCTCTTCTTTTTCTCCAAGAGAATCACCATTTTCGATACGAAATCTTCTTCCTCCAGGATCTTGTCCAGATGCATCCAATTGAGGCAACTAAAATAAAAATCATAATATTGTAATACTTTAACTAAACACAACTTAATTTAAATTAAGTGTAAGTAAGAAATATTATATTTATATTGATTCGTTGAAAAATATAATTATTATACTAAAATCTAGGTCTCTTGATCTTGTTAAGTTTTTATTTGTCTATGAGTTGTGTCCGATTAAATGTTTTTGAATAAATGTTATGATTACATTTAAATTAAAATAATTTATGTTAGAATGGCATACTTTTAAATTTCTTAATAGTTGTATTGAAACATATATTTTCATCTCATTATTTCTATTTTTATGTTTTTTTTCAAATCCACTATTGAACATGTATTTAATTAAAAATATATATTATGAAATTAATATGGTATGTGAATTTTTTTTATTTTTAAACAATTTAAATAATATTAGCCCCCAAAAAAGTATTCATTTTGTTTTATTCAGTCGTATAAGTTATGACCAAGTTGTCATTGTGTTGGTTTAGCAATTCAGTATGTTCAATGACCGTTAAAATTATTAATATTTTTTTTTAAATCAAACTATTTCCTATGATGACAGTAAAAATATAAGCTAACAATTATCTAGATAACAGATAATTCATTAAAAAATGTACGTATCTACATAATATAACAACAAAAAACACTTAAAATATTTATCTATATTATATTTAACAGTATTGATTTAGTTAAAAAATAGATCATTTTTACATATTTCAAAGCTTAAATTTTGTTACAAATATAATAATTTATAATCTATGTAGGTTTTATATTATGATTTAAATTTTCCTATAAAAGCATTAACATATACTCGTATTTACTTATTTTATTAATTTAAAGGCATAAAATATGTAAGTTAAAGTCTATTTTTTGATTCGTATCTAATACCTATGTATAGTTTTTTAAAACTTGAAAATTATAAAATACCAATTATTTTAATACTATAGTACTATAGTAATACTATTTATGGGTCTTATAAGATTTAGTTGAAATCCAATAATTTCAAATATCAAAATAATATGTATAATATATATATTATATATACCTACATATGTTTAATTTAACTGACAAAAAATATTGAATATTAGTTGTTCGTAAAAAAATGTTTATATTCTCGTGATTACTGTTGTCAGTGTGATAATATTATATCCAGTAGTCAGTGGTTAGTATTCATATTGATTTAGGCAGGTGCTTTAATTGTGATAAGCAAAACTTATACTTTGTTTTATATTATTGAATATTTCAGTTAATTAATATAAATTGTATATATTTAAAATCGGACAAAATGCGTTCGTTATAATATATTTCCATATATATATGATATGAATATACAATAATACCAATTGTGTAGACATTCAAATTATATAAAATACTTGGTTCAACAAAAATCGACACTATTAAAATGTTTCTATTAACAGTATTGGGTATACCTCTTATATTGACGTTAACTACAATTTTTACACTCATGAATACGAGTATATCAAATATGAAATAATTTAACTTTACGTCTTAGAATAAAATAATAATAATAATAAAAAAATATACTTCTACTTTTTATGTCACAAAATATTTTATCTAATCTACACAGTTTATTTCAGAACACCAACAGTTAAATATTTCCTATAAATACTTAATCTAAGTACAATATTAATAACAGTTACATGGAAATTTATCTCTATGGATAATAATTGGTTCGTTTATAAGTGATAATAATAAGTACACATCATTCAATGTTTTTTATATGAACAAGGATTTGTGTAGTTTATGTACAACAAAACAAAACACACTGGCGCACTATTTTAAATACATAATTGGTACATATACAGTAGCTAGTTTAAATATTATCTTATCGATACACATATTCGGATATTATTATTTTATTGTCCATAAAATAATTTTTGAATTGTTTGGGAACAAGATTGGTATTTACATAATATTTTAGCGATGATATATTGATAACGTAGATCAGAATGACTGCCGTTTAAAAAATATAAAAATAATAATAACGTATAATACCTATATTATTCGTATGCGGTATGTGTATACATTATCTGCCTTTGTTTTATCCAAAGAAAATTATTATTAAAAATAGATTCTTAAGTATACTAATGTCAGTCCTTATGTGATTATTGCTGTCACCGGCATTTCGTTTAAATCATTTTACCGCAAGCGCGAACAATCGATCTTTTGGCTTTATCCGCATGCACAATGCGTAATATCGGCGTCATCGTCATCGCTATTATCCCAAAAAATATTAAAACGAATGTTAGTGTTTTGTTCTTATAATGACACAGTTGCAGTCGTCATATCTCCGGCGACCGCATCGAGCGAAATATTCAACGAGTGTTATATTACATATAATATATTATGATTATTATACGCATTCATGAGATAAAAAAATAAAATTTAAAAACCAACGCTGAGAGCAGTTGCTGTATAGTGGATCGGTTAACGACAGCTAGGATTAATCATGGACACAAATAATGATAATTATTTATCGCCCATGTCGTCGTGCGTATAACCCGGGTAGGCAAGTTAATGACGTGACGGTAGGGACGCGAGTGCGCGCTAATAGAGTGAATTCGGTATTGTTGAAGAAAAGGAAAGGAACAAAAAAGGAATTGAAATTCGGTAGTGGTAACAATACGAGCTAACGCAACGATGACGGAGAAACAGTGCATCGGTAGGGTGTAGGGTGCCTCCTTATCTCTGACACACGCCGCCGACTTCGATCGATAACCCTTATTTACTTGATTTTGATATAGCAACCCCCCCCCTCCAGTTCGAATATTCGCTAAGATGTAGAAAATATTCCAACATATCATATGTTACAATGTAATCAATTGTCGGTCAGATAAAATCTCTGTCACTAAAATAATAGGGTATTTAATTATATATATATATATATGTTTGTAAACAAACACTTGTGTATACTTCCGGCAAACACGTCATAACTACGACCTAAATAACTAAACTCACTTTATGTATAATGAATATAATTAGAAATAAGTTTTAGTTGTATATATATTATGTATATGTGTGTATATACTATACATAATATAGATATATAAAGTTTACTAATATATAGTAATATATGATTCAATATAACAACATACAACAATTGAGAATGTGTTTATTAATTTATATTGTATATATGAATAACGTAATATAGAGTCAAAATATTTTATTAAATCCTAACCAATTCATGAATTACTTCATTGTAAATAATAAGCAGACCACTTATCTATCCGTTTGTGATATGTATAAACTATAAACTATCAAGTTCAGCAATCCCTAATTTTTCGAATGTGATGTGTGATTTATAATTAGGTATCGCTTTAAAACTTAAAATAAAAATATAATTTTGCATTATTTTTTGTTTTTTAAGTGAGTAACCGCAATTAGAATTAAAATCAACAACTATAAATTAAATCATTAATGTTGAATTGAAATTAATTTTCCTTCTTTTCAAGTAATTGTTTTTAAATTATTAAGAAATTAACCTGCACATGTCTGTTTTTTTTCTTGTAAATATTTCAAATTTTTTAAGCTCTCATTATAATTATAATCGCTTTGAGTTTATAAGAATGATAAGATTTTCAATATTTTTCAACATAATAGTATGATATAATACACTAGGTAATAATATATGTGGAGTATTATGCATTTATATGTATAAAGGTAGGTAATGAACAAACTGTCCTC
Source organism: Aphis gossypii (assembly GCF_020184175.1). Lineage (NCBI taxonomy): Eukaryota > Metazoa > Arthropoda > Insecta > Hemiptera > Aphididae > Aphis > Aphis gossypii. The sequence goes on along the minus strand of NC_065531.1, from coordinate 55,852,996 downwards.
ATAAAATATTTTTAATATTTTAAAATAATGATTAAATTAGATGAGATTTGGTAGATACTAATTATTTTTAAGAAGTGTGTTGAAAAAATTAAACTAATCTGAAAAGTGTAATTATTTATCATTTTTAAGCATAATACGACAATTTGCATCTTGATAAATTCATAATATTATAATGTTGAGGAAGGAAAACGTATTATCTACTATTAAAGTAATCCAGATAAATGTGTTCTATTATTTTTTTTTTCAAAATTTAGAGATTTTTTAGTTGCAATTTTTAATTTTAATAAACGTATCCATTTTTTTTCCATAAAGTTTTTAAAATACTGAAAATGCCGCGTATCTAAATATTTAGTCTTGAACTAGTGATCATTATTTATAGGCTTATAGCCATTTAAATTTAAAACTGAGAAGTGGTGAGGTAGTTATTGCGCTACTTTGTTTTCCTAAAATGCATAAAAGTGTTCTTAATTTATTAAATTGTAAACTAATATTGTTAATAAAATAATATATATAAATATATATTTTAATAATTCTGGTTTAATATTGTTGTTATATATTAATTATGAATATAAAAAATAAGAACAGTTAAATTAAACTTAAAATAAAATAGATATAAATTAAAATGGTAATATTTTAGTTTTATATTTATTGAACACATTTTAGGATATAAAAATGGGTGAAGAAAATAATAGTGCCTACGTACCTAGCAAAATATTAAAATTTGATTTTATAAATTTTATTTGTACTATTTTTTTTTTTTTTTTACAGATATTAATGTTTTTTTTTTCTGTTATTTATTTTGAATGATTATACATGTAAATTAATGGATATAAAAACATGTGTTACAGAATATGTCTCGGTTTAGATATAAAAAAGAAATAGTGGAATTTAACGATCATAGGTTTATGTTGTATTATCAAAAAATCGTACACGTATGAAATATGAAAACAAAATCAGATTGTTAAATTAAATTATGAATATGAATGACGTTATGATGTTTGAATATTAATTAAATATTAATACATACTGCTCGAATATGGTCCAGTAAAAGTATTAACATTCCAAGGTAGATCCTGCAGGTATTTACTTACAATTTGAAAATTATATATACCCACACGAATATATTATTTTTTTAAATACAATTCTATATTAAACTATCTATTATAAAGCTGAAAAAGAAGCTTAATCGATAAAACAATAAAAATATCTATATAAAAATAAAAGAATGAAGAAAACCCAATAGAGGTAATTTGTCATTATAAATAAGATTTAAAATCAGATTTTTCATTTAGAAAAAAATTTACATTATTTCTTCCTAAAATAACGTCGGTCGTGTATACCAGCTCTGCGTCTCTTGCTGTCGTTTTTTCTTATAAAAACAGTTTATGTCACTGAAATACATTTACACAATGCAGTAAGTCTTTTTTTATACTTATTCCATCTCTTCACGGTTTTGAGTAGTCGTTAATCCATACAAAAAACAATAACGAACAATTTCTCATTGCGGCTTCATCGACTCGAGTGTAGCCATTTTGAAAACGGTAAGGTGTACGCAAAACATGTTTTACTAAATTGTCTATCACGAATGATTGAATTATGCTATGAGGCCTGATATTGACTTATTTAATTTGTCTTATTATACAATATAACCTAGTATAATAATTAATTATTAAGGTATTGTTATTATTTTTTTTTTTAAATAACAGTCTTATTGTTTTTGAATACCCTTTGTATTTTCTAAGAATTATAATTTTACAGTTATACACATATATAATTAATAAATAAAAAAAGAACTCACAATTATGTTTATTCTTAAAAATATTTAAACAATTTTCATTTATCATTATTAAAAGTATAAAGTAATAGATTTCAATAAACAATATAAGTATGATGGATAAAGGATATTAGATAAATAATTACAATATTGTGTTCAGAGTATATTCAATGTAAAATGTAAAATGTAAATAATGTTTCAAATTTACTCATCGTACATAACTGTACACATTGTAGATTATTTAAATAAAATATAAAGTTATATTATTTACATTAAGAAAGTAAAAATATTCATTTGTCAAAAAAAAAAAAAAATAAATAATAATAACAAAAAAAAAAAAAAAAAGGTTTTTAACTTAATATAGTTCATAATAATAATATTACAGTATATTTAAAGTATTCAATATTTCTTTTATAATATTATATATTTTTTATAATTTATGATTAATTATAAAGTAACATATGGTACAATGTAAAAGTACGTTTTAGTTATCGCTCGCTACACAATTTAACCAAAATCCTTGACGGGATCCTGTTAGTGGTATACGTAATTTCACTATATATAAGTGGTAAACATTTAAGCGTCAGGAACCTGTAACCGTTTAGATATGTATCTCTCTGCGTATAGCTGTGTCCTGCGTCCCAAAGATTTACGGTTCTAACGAATCATCAATCTTCAAAGACTTCAAGGGTATATACAAAAAAATATATACCCAAGTTCCAAGATAGGGGTGGAAATTTCTAGCTAGAGTTCTTCACATTAACTCTCTGACATACCACGGAAAAATCGTTTCGCAAAATACAATTCCACAATGTTACAGCGTCTGTGCTTACCAACCTAATACTTGAGAAACTAAACTATTGAAATTATAACGAGACAAATGCTTGTGTCATCCAATAGTAAACATTCACATTTTGTCAATACCTAGTTTTTAAGTCAACACTATATGTAATTATGTATACGATATATTACATTCATAAATCAACATACATGATTCGTAGATTTTGATAACTTATACAATTATATTTATATAAGTATAAAGTTTTTAGTAAGCTACCCAAAACAAATTTTTTGAACACTAGTAAATCAAACTGTAACAATCTTAACTCTTAAGTTTATTATAGTTTTTGAAACAAAAATAAAACAAATATCCATTGAAATGTTAATAGAATTTTGGATACAAACAACATAATATGATGCGTATAAGGTAAGTTTTAAATTGCACTAGCATGTGTATTACAGAATTATAAAGTATTTTTTTCAAAAATTTATTCAAATTAATCAAAAATCATTAAACATTGTTTACTTATATAATATATTATTATCAACAGAGTCTATATTATTAAAAGATCTATTAACAACAAACCTGTTACTTTTCCTACAAAATCTAATTTTTATAGAATAAAATACAGTGAAGATTTTAATATATACCAAAGTTATGAAATATTTTTTACTCCAATTCAATGAGAATATATTCGTATCATATAATCATCGGATATATAATTGTATACTGTCAGTTGTTTTAATACATATTATATATAATTCTAATAAACTATTTTATTTTATATATTCAATAATATTTCGTTTTAATGTTTTTACGATAAGAGATCAAATTTTAAAAATACGTTGGAAATATTGAATATAATATTTTGATTATAAAAAAATTCAAAGCAAATAAATCTTTCAACAACTCCTATAGTTGTTATTAAGTATACAATACATCTATTTATTCATAATAATAACTGAATATTAATGTAACTGATTACATTAATATTGTTTATAATAAATACTAATGATGTATTTTTAGTATACGTATATAATATTGAATTATGTACTTGCGTTAAGGCCAAATTCAATGAAACTAAGTAAAATTAAAAAACTCTAAATAATCAAGAACAATAGTTATAAAAACAAAATAAAAATATCAAAAAACTACTTCAAATATTACAAATAAGTATAATATAGCCTCAAATATATATACTAGAAAACAATTGTCATAGAATCCTTAAAATAATTTTAAACGAAGCCATTTTGTAGAATATAGGCAAATACTGGTAGTTGTAATAACAATTTTAAAATACATAAAAAAATATATACATATTTAAGTAATGATTATTTAAAAAGTACTTTATTTGTTTTTCAGGCAACCATATTATATTATTGTTTTAGAATTATATTAAAATTTATCAGAGAATTAAAATATAACTTATAATTTTGCGATGAAGATACTTACAATTATAAAGTTATAGTCAAACTTGAATCTAAAATTAATAAGAATCTAAAATAATAGAGCTATTTAATACAATATTATTAGTCATCGCTCGTCGTTTAATACTTAGTTTATTATGAAGCATATTTATATACATATTTCTGTGTTCCTAAAGTTTTACTATTTTATTTGAGTTTAAGTGTTATCATGTAAATTGATTATTTATTTATATTAGATTTGATATAATATTATTAAATTAAGTAATTTATGTATTTGTTTACTTATACATTATACAGTACTAAAATAAAAACATTACAGTGTGATAAAAACTTTTAAAAATTCAATGTTTGGAATTAAGATTATTGGAAACAATATAACGATCTCAAACACTTTAAAAGATATTATGTTATTATTAAACATTCCAATATTAAATTAATTGTATAATATTATATTAAAAAATGCTAGTAGTTTTGATGTACTTAATAATACGTATTTGTTCAAATGTTCTTATAATATATAGTTGTGTATTAATAGTTTTATTTGTAACTATTATTCATAACCTAACCTATAAGCTGAATTAATACATTCATTTTCGTTGAGTTGTTTTCGTATAACTGGTGGTTCTATTTAACAACGTATAATAAATAATTTAGGCATTCTACTCAAGCTTATAAGTATAATTAGAGCCATTTATTCATCTATCTTCTCCATATAGTTAATAAAATAGGTATATAATACAATATTAATTAATATACAGTTATTATAGTTTGTATACTCATATGAATATTATTTTAATTAATTTAGCATAAAAGATTATAAATATATTAATTAATATTATTTTAACAATGAAACCATGTATTATATTATCAAAATATTAAATCATTAATTAATTTTAACATTTTATGTATTTTAAATTAAATAACACTGCGGGAGAAAAATGATTTATTTTAGTACCTAGATGTTAAAACTTAAAAGCTTGTATTACACCTTAGAAAAATAACTGAATCATCATGACTTTAGTAAATTTGAAGATATTATAAAGTACAAATATACATATCATCAAATATTAAAACATATTTTTTTGATTTTCTAAGTTGCTGATTACATTTCCATAAACTTACAATGTATGAACGAAGAAAATTTGATTTTTTTAATGCAAATTTGTAAGACTCGTTCTATCCCATTTTATAGTGTTTGATAAAATGTTGTATTTAATCATTTTAATTTTGAAAAAATCAATAGTTTTCTTCGGGAATTTGATAAAAATACGCACAAAAGTTAAATTTTACCTAGTATAATATAATATTCAAATTTCCTGATCATGAAAAAACATATCTATCTAAAATTTAATAATAATAAAGAATATACTCGTAAAACAAAAAACCGTAGACAAGTCATTCTTATTGATAACAAACTGAGTTTCTTATTAGATAGATTATTGTATGGTTTTTTTGAAAAATCCTCTAGTATTATATTTTATAACAATATCTATAAAATATATTATATACAATTGTACATTCGAAATGTCATGAAGTTTTTATACTAAAGATCGGGTGGAGTATGAACTGTTTGTATAATTATTATTTAGTGAATTAGGTATAATAAATAGAGGCTTAGAATAATATATATTATAATTTATAATGTATGTTGTACAATGTACATAGGTACCTATTTAAAATTTAGGTTTTATTATTATTTACTTTAAAATTTTACTAAATATTTGATAATAATAATCATAACATGTTTGTAATTCTGTTGTTCATTTGCGAATTTTTAGTTAAAATTTATAAAAAATATAGAAATAATAAATGGACCATTTACTACCATTTAAAATATAGCTATCAAATAGTTTATTATAAAATTATATTATATGTTAAATTTTTACAAGATAGATGATATTGATGTCAAAGAATGACAAACAGCCGTCATACTCGAAGATAAAAGACAATATCATACTGTCTATAAAGTGGGAGTTAAATATTTTGGTAAAACAAAGTAGGGAAGAAGTGTAACTAATATTAGTTTATATTATTATAACATTAAAGTATTCAGCTTATGAGATATTTGACATTTATTTCAATTCACTCATACCAGCATATAATAATTGAGAATTATTATAAATTTAATAAAAAAATAAATGTTTTACAAAGTTTGATTTAACACAGAGTCTATGAGATAGGTAGTTTAAAATTTGTTGATTTTACTTGAAAATAATTGAAAATATTTATTTAAAATTATATGTTATTATATAGGTTAGGTTATAATATATAATTATAGGCAATTAAAATTGAATTTTGTTAAAAACGGGTTTACTGTTTATTTTACTATGTTTTTTTCCGGGGCCTAAGTGATTTTGTTTATACAGAAATAATTGTGAAAATCGTAAATTTCCTTTTTAATGTACCTACTTGATTTTATTTTCAGCTATTAAAATTCTTACAAGAAACTTCTAGATCAATATTTCTATTGGGAAAAATATTAGAAAATAAGAAAAATCAATAAACATTATTATTTTAAAACCAATTCATCGCTTTTGCATTGTCTAGGATAAATATAATACAGTATGACGAAATGATAGAAAAATAATGTTAATATTTTATTTTTATATACAGAGATGTATGGTATGTATTTAAATTATGTATACGTTACAGTATTTTATATAAACTAACACCAAACAACTATATCGTGTTGATCGTTGGACGACCAATATGGTAACTAAGCTATAATATAAAATTTTGCAAAAAAGGCGCAGCAGTCGGTGACTTATTTAGCCTTTTTGATTTGTGACAGAACGAAGACATCGATACATTTTATTGAAGAAAGAAATGGATTGTGTAGGATAGATATAAAGTAGGCATCGAAGTTCATATATTTTTTTGCTTTACTGAAAAATAGAAAATCTCACTTAGAACGATTGTCAGTTGGAAATACAAAAAAAAAACCAACCACATCCCAATAAAACGATCCTAACTTTGGATTTAGGAACGATGAAAACGATAAAAAGTTTCTAATGAAACATTGCGAAAAACGAATACAAACACCGTACTTAATTGCCTTGTCTTGCTCGTAGCGTAGGTTTTTACTATCAATATACACTCAAACAGAGCACTAATTCTTAAAGAAATATTTGTATAGTTAAGTTTTCTGATGTGTACCTATATATTGTATAGAGACGAATGGATGAATCGCAGATGTTTATTCAACCGTCGAAGTATAGACACTAAACAGATATAATTATACAACATTTTGTTAATATCATTTCAAAGGTCAATAAACTATAAAATTGTTATAAGTTATTATGATATATAACACAATAGCAAATTTTGGCATAGAAATAAGATTTCATATTTCATAGTTAAATTCAGGTGAATATATATTTTTAGTAAGAAACACGGTGGCGTTTCTTTTATCTAAATATTTAAGAGAACGATACAGAAAAATTACAGATATTTAGTTTTATGTATTTTTATTATTCTTTTTTTTTAATGTTAAAGAATAATAAAAATAAAAACTATTCGTTAAATTATTTTTATTTTTTTACATGCATTTACAAAAGAATTAAGAGTATAAAATTACAACTGCTTTAATGTTTTATAATTAATTAAACAATTACTATGATACAAATAGTAAGAAATACCAAACCTTTAATTTTTGAAAATAATTTTCTATTAATATATTTTTCTAAAGACGTATTGTTCATTTATGTATAGATAGGTACACAATTAAGTACAACTATATGATAGATACAATGATTAACGGAACTTTTTAAAACAAAAGCGTATTATAAATACCTTATACCTAAAGTAATCACAGTATGTATCTTAGATGGAAGTATATTATCACATTTAATAAGGTTCATTTATAAGATTTCTATCTAAAAAAAAAAAAAATAAATTGTAATACAATATTACACAAGTACTCTAAAACTCTCTAATAAATTGTTAAGTACTAGAAATAAGCTCGTTTTTTTTTTTTTAAAGAAAAAAATTATTGAAAATAACTTAAAAATAATAGATGATAGACAATGATTCGCTTGTGATAATTATTAAGTTAATCGATCAATTTAAAAATACTTTAAATATTTTCATATATTAGTATTATTTTTTTTTTTTTTTTGTATGTTATATTGAAGAAATGAACCAAGCAAGTTATACGTTACATTTATTTTTCAAAAGAATAATATGAGAATACTTTTTTTTTCTTTTTTACAGTAGTTATTGCTGTAGTGGAGTAAGCTGAAGAATTATAAATATTATAACGCACATAATCAGTGCATTCAAAGTAAAAATTAAGTAAAAAAAGTTATACTATATTTTATACTTTTGTACTAATATAATATTATATAGAATGTATTGTGCCATTTAAAACGGTATGCACACAGGGTATAAACCGTTAGTATCGTAATTTAATAAAGAGTTTTTCAATCAAAATCATTTCCTTGATTAAATTATGCTTTTATTAATTTAATTAAGTTATGAAATGTATCTTTATTTATTATTTAGTATAATATATTAAATATATATTTATATATATATAAAAAAAAGTTTCAATAATCATATTGACTTCATCGATTTGGCTGGGAATAAGCAATACTATCGTGGCTTCAAGAAGGATTTGTCAAAAATCGCTCACATCCGATGGCTACTAAAACTGTTATGATAAAACGGATATTTAATATGTTTACCCTTTAAAAGAGTTAAGATGAGCAGATAAAAATGTTGTCGTGAGAAATGGAGGTTATATAGAAAAATGGATAAAGCCACTAATGGAAATCTCCGAACAGTCTCACTAAAACGCTTCTGATAAAGCTTATATATTATATTATATATATAATAGACACAAACGTAAGCCTTTTTTTTAGAACGAATTAAATAAACTACGATGCTATACGCATCTCTGTGGTCTTTTTTATCAGTAATTCAGACAAAAAGTGTCGACAACAATGCCACATACCTACAACTAAAAATATCTACCTTATGTTTACCTACAAAATCGTATCACAAATCTAATAACTTTTCTTCAATTTTTTTTTTCTATTTCTTCTTTGAAATATCTCCCTAATGTACTTTGTATACATTGCTAAATTGGATTTTAAAAGCACTTAAATGTTAATGATTTTTACAGATTCATTCAATCTTATTTAATATTAATAATATATCTCCTTAATATCGATAAGTAAATTTACTTACCAATTCAACAGAACCATAATGACGCCTACTGAACACACCACGTCGAGATATGAGATCATTAGACGACGATCTGAAAAAAATTAAATAAATGTTATAAAAATAAATACAAACGAATACATTTTACTTTTTCAATTACTCTCAATTTTTTTAATTTTTTTTTTTAAGTGATGAGTTTTAAAAAAACTTGTACTATAATAAATATTTTTCAGGAGTAATTGAAATTAATTTGCTAGTATTTAGTTTGTAATACTTATTTAAAAACAAAAATAATTTGTTTAACATATAGAAATAAGCGGTTATATAGTATTTACTATTAACAGTTTAAAAAACAATTGTTTTTGTTTCGATAATCATTTTTCGAAAACAGATTGCTCAATGGTATCTACCAACCACTCTAGCATTATATAGTTATTTAATCATTTAACTTAGGTACATCTTATATTTTTTTATTCGTTATGAAATTATATTCATACAACACAATATAAAATAAAACTGTGTAATTTAAAACATTATTGAGGTGTAACCCTTTCTGAATTTTCAGTATATCTCTGTCTTAATATGGCATGACTAAAATTCAATTATAAATACTTGCATAAAATCTCGTGACAGACACAACTGGCACTTTATAATTAAGTCAGTAATATTACAATGATGATTTTAATAATTACGTAACAAGCAAATTGTAAAATGTACAAGTACCTAACAAATTATCAATGTGTATAAATTATAAGCGAGTACAAAATTATAAACAGCAACTTAAGTATATTAATTTGATGAATACTTTTAGTAACTATTCATTATTACAATAATTAACAACTTATACGGAATATACATTATCCGCAAAACTTAACAAAATATTTTTTATATTACATAACAAAAAAAAAAAATATGGTTTTTCAACAAAACTGTAAGTATGTATTAACCAGCTACTTAATTTAAAATTAAATAATATTTATCGTTAATATAATTTTTTATTTTATGGAGTATAAATAAATGTACTAAACGTGTAATGAATTCATATTATAAATTATGAAAATGATTAGAATTAAAAAAACAAACGAACAACATTAAAAGTATATAAATTTGGTAAGAAAAATAAGTCGAAACAGTTATGAAGCACGCTGTAGGTATTTACTAGTATTCACTTTCTAGGATGAGGATAACGGTATTAACTCAGACTAGGCCTGAAATATATTTAGATATTCAAACAAGAGCAAACAATTATATTATTGTGTTAAACTATATTATGTTATATTATAATCAATGAGAGAAAATAATTTGAAATGCTATGGATTTTTATGAAATTTAATGTAATTTAATAACTTTTTTTATAGGTACTTATAAACTTTCATAGAAGTTAAAATATGTATAATTAAAATTTGACAACATTTATTTACCTATTAGAATATATTTTATAACTATTTAAAGAAATTAAATTATTTTTTGACATATTATACAAACCTTCAATAAGTATTTAAATAGTTATATATTACTATTAATAATAGCTGATATTAAATTTACTATGCTATTATTTGAAATTCTAGTATTCATTTAAAAAAAAAAAAGATTAGTTGTAAATATGATTTTTTTTTAATTAAAATATGTGTTGTAAAACAAATCAACCATTTTTTTTTTTACTTATTTACTTATTTGCATAATTTTCTTTTAAAAAAACAATGAAAATAAGAGTTGGCAGGTAACAGTTGTAAAACAATTTATCGAAAAAGTTCCTGTTAACATTAAACTTTAACAAGAAACCATTAAAAACAGTGTTTTTGGCAAGCTTTTGGGTTGAGTTTTCTTTCTTATACTCCTACGGGTATAGTGAGTATATACATTATATTTTTCTTTGATAACATAAAACTGAAATATTTTACTTCAATAACCTGTATGATAAATGTTGATAATTAGATTAGGTTCTACTACAGTAGTTAAATTTAAATGTATCAAATATATTTTTACATACCTAACTATTAAATACGTTATACGATTAAATGCCTAATAATTAGAGCTGGAATTGTAATGCCCTAAAAAATCTCAAAAAATGTACTATAAAAATACATTTAAATTTCTTTTATTATAGCTTAAAATTGGGAAAAAAATGTATGTATGATTTTTTATTTTTATTATATTACTTATTTCTTACTTGTTTATTTTAGTCCTGAAAGTACTTATTTGTTACTAATTCACTGATACTTATCAAGGCCTAGCGGTGATTGAACGAAATTGTGAAAAATGCTCTAAAAACTAAGAAAATGCACTAAAATCGTCAAAAAATACCAAAAAAAATATTACTTTAAAATAACTAGTATCACTCAAAATACATTTTATACCTACGGGGCAACCTTTCTAAACACCAGAAAAAAAGATAATACCTTTACATCAAAACTCTAGCCCTAATAATAAAAAATATTTAACTATAATTTAAAATACTGATGAGTTTACATATTTGAATATCGAAATAATTTATTTTAAGTTTGAGGTTTTTGATTTTTTAATAGTAATGATTTTTTTATACTTGTATTAAATTTTCACGTTGTAATACATATATATATATATATTATAATATATTAATAATATACCTAATAATACAAATTTTCCATTTAAAATAATATGTTTATCTAAATTAAAATAATGGATGAATGAGCCAAATTGACAAAGCTTTGTAAAAATGTTCGACATAAATGTTTATGTAATATTAATATTTTAATGGCCTTATAATTATCACTTTAATAATTTAACCTAAGCCGTAATAGGACTAAGCCCGCAGACCAAAACCAGTGTCCCGTATTCCAGTTATATTATAAATATATTTTTTAATTAATATAAATCATAATTAGAAAAAAATTATTTAAGAAATCAATAGTAATAATGATATTTTGACCTCAAAAATATTAATTCATACCTAGTAAATTAATAAAAATTACGTTTCAAATAAATTAACTCAAAACGATATTTTATAATAAACATTTATCGGTAAAAAACATTAAACACACTTATGAATTTGACAAAGTTTTCAAATCCTCATGATAGTGCTTATGTTACAAAGCTTCAAAACACAAAATCGAGCATTCGTAAGAAAATATCAAGTGCATGAAAGTTTACGCTTGTATGCATTTTTATAACAAAAATGCATAAATAAATTCAAATTTTCCACTTGAACTGATACCGTAAAAATACAACATTATGTACTCAATAAAATTCTTAACGACTCAAGTATATTTGCATTTAGAAGGATTCGAGAAAAATATGTATACGCCTAATGTTTTATCCTTAGCATTATTTAGTGCATATAGTTGATTCAGCGGTATCACTATTTTTATGATGGAAATATTGTTAAAAATAACATAACATTACCAATGTAAATGTACTTATAAGAAGACAATTTTTAATATTACACATAGTATAAATCATAATTTATCTTTATATTATAAAATAACATTTGTTATAAATCAAAGTATTTAATATGTTTTATAATATTACCAATATTTGTATTAAAACAAATATTGTATAGAAATAGATGAACTTCAAAACCTATCTGTTCAATGTTTTTTTTAAATTTTATTATTGTTATAAGACAGGAAAAATGATTATTTGTTTTCATTAAGTACAGTTTAAATTATCATTAATCTATATAATATAGTGTATAGTATAAATATAAAACGTATTATTAATTATTACCATTGGAAATTGTCTAAACATAGTTCGTAATGTTTAATTGAAATTTGAAGAGAGAGTCAAAAAAAATTTTGTTTAAAATAAAAAATATTATAAATCTAAGATAACATCATGCATAGAAAACGATGGCCAAGTTGATGTCAATACAGTAGGTATCGATTGGTCGATTTGTTAATAGAATCATTACATTTGTGTGTTTATGATATGTCGTTGTATATTCATTGTTAAATGATTTCTGAGTAGTGATAATTTGTCAAAATATATCACTATAAAGTATAAGTATATATTTCATATTTTGTGATATTTATATTCATGTATTTTTCTTTACTAATTAATAGTAAAATTATTTTTTCAGATGAATTAAAGAAATCAACATGTTTTTTTGTGTATTCTTACATTACTTTTACTAAACATGACGAATAAAATATGGAAACATATTAATTTAAAGTTTTTAAACCTAAGACAACACGCCAAATATTCAGTATAAATCAATATTATAGAAAATATTATGATCTATAACGCCGTTGTATTAAAGTGTACTATGGGGCATAATTTTTCTTTTTATGATTGCGTATAAAAATTTTTTTATGATCCAAATACCACTTTGAGAAGTATGATAACTTGATGCACCGTGGGAATTGAAAACGCTTTTATATCATGAATCTGGTAAGTAGTCCCAAGCTACGACTCGAGAGATAATCATAATAATACCTACCCAATAATTAAAAATATTTCAAGCCAGATCGTCATTTATCCCATAATTTTAAAGTTTTATGTGCAATGTTATACTAATGAACATTGTGCATAAAGTACAACTTAAAGATTCGTTTAAGATAAAAAATGATGCTATCTCATACAGGTTTTTAGGTATAAAAATATTTTCTTAGCCTGTGCCACATTAAATTTTTTATAAGATTAAAGCGTTAATTTAATATAACGTTTTGGATAATATATTATTATTAATCCTGTACAATCAACTATGAATCTATATTAAAGTTATTGATATAGTAAGTTTTAATTACCTAAATTACATTATTGAATTTGTTGAATTTGTACATGTATGAATAAAGAAAAAAAAATGTAAATACAATTCTTGTGAATAATCTTTTAAAACTAACATTATAATTTAACTTAAAAATATTTTATGATATTAGTTATTTATAATTAAACTAATTATAAATAGCTTGATTTGGTTAGTTAAGTATCTATCTACAATATAAATAATAAAATTCGAGGTTATTTTCATTGTTTTGTTATACGTTTATAAGTATAATACCTATATGGTCTCATATAATTTAAATTATTTGAGCCCTGTACTATTATTATTTAAAAAATAGAATGATTTTATTGATTAGTATATCATGGTTAATAACTATCAAAGCTATTCAAGATAACTTCACATACATAATATATTATGCGTATATTATACTAAATTAAATATAAATCGGAGTAAAATAATATATATATATTATATAGTAATACTCACTATAAATTAAGAATTTTGATTAATCTAAAATAATATTAATTTATTTTTACAGAAGTTTTTTTAAAATATTTTTAACTATATTGATATGAGTTATTGTTATTGAGATTTGTAAATCAAATAATGAGGACTCATTATTTTTAAAGATGTTTTATAAACATTAGGCACTATAATAATAATACACTGCGATATTTAAACAGAACAGATAAGCTTCAAATATCTGCTTTCTATAATTTGTTTGTTTTAATTTTGATATCATTAATAATTAAACAATGAAATCACGTTACATTTTCAGTCATCTAGTTTTTAAGTTAAATTTCTTTATTACAGAAGCTTTATTATTTGATACTAAAATTAAACTTTATTTATAAATAACTTTTAAGAAGTCATTTACTGATTAATAAATCATATTTTATCTCAATTTGTTGCAAAAAAAAATATTTGAACTACTTTTGAACATTTATGAAATCTTTTTAAAACTTCAAATTTTAACGATTTTAAATTACTGAGCCCATTTAAAGTCGATAAATGGTTAACTTTTTTGATAAACTGCATAGTACTTGCAGAAAAATATTATTATTTATTGTGATTTTTTGGAAAATACCTACAGAAGAACTGAAAATGATAACGAAAACAAATGAATAACATTGTATGTAATTTATGATGATTTGCATCGAAGAATACTGATAAAACTAAGTACCTATACTATGTAGAATATTGTTATGCCAACTCGTGAGACCAACTTTTTCTGTGCCAAACTTTAATGTATTGATAATTAAATTAGGCCATGCCTCTTGACAATCTAAAAGTCTTTAAATATGCAATATAAATAATATGTTCAAAAGTATATCTAAAAATAACAATAGTTATATTCCATTGTACTTTTTAAAATACAACCGTCTGTTGTTTTTTACACACAGAGCAATAATACACTCTTTTCGTAATTTAATTGTATTGGCCGATCGATCTAAAGATATTCGCATTAAAAAATTGTTTTCAGAGCAAAAAATGTTACCCAACATAACATAAATCACAACAAAAATATAGGTATACATATTATTATAATCCGCAATTTTCAAATCATAAATCAATATATAAAATAATATCAGTATCAGTAGACTGCACGTCGCTTAGCACGGTCACGTGGACAGGGTCTCGTGAACAACGATAACGCAACTTTTAAATATTATTATAGTAAAATGACAATACTCACAGTGCGGACGAGGCCCGCCTCCTGTTGAGTTCTCTGACCGGTATGGCGGCCGGGTGCAGGAGCGTGGCCAGGCCCAGCCGTTCGACGCACAGCGACCTGGACCGGTCCCTGGCCGCCGTGACGCCAGCGGCGGACGCGGCGCGGGGCGGGGCGGCCGCGACGCTCAGCCGCCGTCCGCCCGGCAACGTGGACGGCGGCGGCGGCGGAGACTGCTGCTGTTGGCCGTCTCTATTACTGTCCACACCCCGGAGACGCGACACCAGCTTCATGGTGGTGGTCGCCGACGACGTCCGTTCGACGTCGCCGATAAGGCCACCGCCGCCGACGCCGCCGCCGCCTCCGATGGAGGACCGTCGGCGCCACGTTCGCGAGTCCGTGTTGGAAACGACAACGGCAACGTAAACGATGGTTATACGGAGACGACTGTCCGACGGGCGCGGGTCCGGCGTGCAAATCTACTAGACGTGGGGGAAGGAGAGGTCAGAGGTTTTCCCGCGATTTTCGACTCTTGTGTTTTTTCTACGTTCACAGCTCGCCGAACCGATCAACAACCGTTTTCGTGTTCTATACTCAAAATACATTGTGATTATAATACCGTTTCGTCATATTGCGTTTCGTTAGATGTCCACTGCATTTTACTATCGTTGAGCCAGACAAAAAGACAATATTTTCGCCTGTTAAAACCCCGATGTGCGTGTCAGCGGCGTAATTGTAGGGGGGGGGAGTATTTGGGTGTCGTACATCCCCAAATGACCTTTTTTTTTTGTTTTTAAAAACTATAGTTAACTACATTTATTCATCCGCTCTCCACAAACACGCCCAATTTACACCACTAGTGCGTATGTGTGTTATTATGATTGTTATTATGTGTGACCCAACTGACCCCATAACCACCGTTACGCTACCATAATCTTGGAAAGTTCTGAATATATAGTCATACAGATAATACAGTGACACAATATTGCAATGTAAAAAAATATCATTATCGCCGGTACACAGTCCCCCTCCCATCGACTGTAACAACATTAACAAATTAACGAAAATTTTCCGTTCGTGGTTTTAAAGGTGCCATTTATTCTCTACAATATCATGTAATTCATAATTTACCGCATGTAATTTATCGTGTAAAAAACTCAGCATTTTAATCGTCCTAATGGTGATGCATATTTTCAAAATATACTAAAAAGACTAGTGGATAAAAATAAAATCGGAATTTAATAAGTTAATAATGTATTATATTAGATAATATTAATAATATGTACCCACATTATAAACTATTATATATTTATGTACATTTAATATCTGATACTATGTATTTGATAACATTAATTTAAATACAAATAAACAAATACATGGTAGATGGCGATTTATTATAGTTATAAAAAATATTTATTTTTATTTAATTAACTAATATTTTTTGATATTTGAGTATTGTGTTAATTATAACTTTTCAACATTTGTTTGAGATTTTCATAATTTATTATCATCTCATAATTGTGTATACAATTCGCTTAGGAAATCGGTAAACCTAAATTTGAATGAAAGACAGAATTTATATATAGTTATGATAAATGTATGATTATATTACTATGGAAATATTAAAGACATTGTTTGATAAGCCAGATTGAATAATTAACTAATAATAATGGATGCCACTAGCTTTGAGAGAACTTTTTTTACTACACACTTACTTAATTTACTTGTTTATTTTTATTATAAGCGACCAGCTAAATATTCAGTACTTATATTTAAAAGCTATAACTTATATTAAATTATATTATCATTGACATACTTTATTCAACTAACTAAGAACTTAATACAAAACAAAATTAAATTATAAACAAGTCTCGTAGGTATCCCGGTAAATTAAAATCAAAAATGTGTTTGCAAATAAATATTTGAAAAAAGTTACATAGAGTGACAACAATTTAAATAAAACTATTTTTAAATATTGATTTTTTTTCGGACACAATTAATTTCAGTTGTAAGGTGTTAATAATTAAAATATTAAAAATTGATATTGCAACCACGCTATAGCAAGAAGAGGCAGAATAAGAACTTGACCTTATCTTTTAAGTCTCTGGATTAAAATTTAAAGATAGCAATAACTATTTACACTTGATTGTATTGTGTAGGTACATATTATACTAAATAAATCATTTACTAAATTAATCATTGTATGTCAATCATGTGTTATGTACAAAAAAAGTTGAAGGTCTTAACATTTCTAGTTTTTAGACACACTATGTATTTTTACCATAAGTATATAATTTATCTAATACATTTAATATGTTACATATGAATACATTTTTTTTTTTTTTTTGATTGTTACTAAAATTTATAAGGGAATTCAGTATTATTGAAGATTACCTGCTCTACCAGACCATTATTTCTAGAAACGAGCTTTGCTCCCCTTCGTGTGCCGCAGAATAATATACTTTCTACCTTTTTGTTAATTATTATTTTTACTGTATTTATTCCAACTGCCTTATTATTTATAATATGTTAACGAAAAAAAACCATCAATTGATTTTTTTTTAACTAATTTAAATAATAAATGTCAGGTCGATTAGAAGGTACTCTTACAAAAAAAATTGTAAACCAATTTTAAAATGTACTTATTTAAAAAGTTCGCTTTAAAACCAGTATTTTGTTATTAAGTATATTTTATATTATAGATTCCAGTAAAAATTATTATTATTTTATATTTGTATTCAATCGTATGTATACTTAGAATATAAATTAATGATTAGGTTTCAGTTTTTCAGCTATTATAATCAGTATAACCTAATATTCTTTGGTGTGAAATAATTTTTGGAAATATATTAATTAATAAATTCTAGTTAATACTGAAATACGGTGCATGTATTAATCATATATACATGAATTAAAATTATAAATTACCCAAACACCCCAAGTGCATTGTATAGCTCACGAACATCGAAAGATTTAATTTACTACTAATACAAATAGTATATCTTGAATAAACAAAATGCATTTATCCATAACAATAAATTTAGATGAATATCATGTTTGTGTGATCTACGTGTATGAATATGATAATAATATAATGCATTATATTATATATGACTATATAATATTATGTACATAGTGCATATACATACTCTATATAATATGTATACATAGCCATGGTACACTTGTCAAAATTGTATATCCGTGTTCATGACAATTTAATAATAACAAATTAAAATCTGACAAAATAACTGGGCTTTTCAAATTTCAAAGAGGAAAATATACAAAATAATTAAAAAATTATTATGACAAATGAATTACAGTGTTTCAAATCGTCCAAATATAGGAAAACATAACACAATATTAAACAGTTACACATTTAGTATATAGCATCGAGTATGGATTACGCATTGCAATCTGCACTTGATAATTAAAGTGGAGTAGCAACGTACGTAATTGTTAATCAAAACACGATTCGTCCAAGGTATAATATAGTTAAGTTGTGTATTATATAATCGAACGTTTGATGATTTTATTAAAATACGTATTGTAGCTCGTATTCCATTCAAATTATTATACTTCACGGTAGAACGACGGCGGTTATTCCGTTTCATCGGTAAAATATTTCTCGACAACTTTGGCGTATACGATGGTTCAGAAACGTGAGCGGATTGATTAGAGGGCATTTTTCGATCAAACTGACGATATAATATATATATATATATATGTCATATTATGATGTATATAAGGTGTATAGTACTTATATATATGATAAAAGACGTGGTGGCGTTGGGAAATTGCGGGCGTTCTATATTTCCTCGCGTAAAACGAAAAACGAAGAAAAAATGCAGGGAAAATGAGAGAAAAAAGGAGTAGAAAATAAAACCAATCTGCCAGCCGAGTAAATCATTTTACGTATGTCGAAGGTTTACGCAAGCCGCTTTTTATCTGCATCCGACGTGCCGACACCGATTGAAAACTACAACGTGAAAGGTACAGAAATATGTTGCGTTCAGCGTTCATCATACGTGCGCAACAAATTTGACGACGAAGCGTGAGGTATATAGTTGTATAATATGACAAAGTAAAATAGAAAAATCACCGGTTAAACGGGCCGTCGAGAACTTTTAAGTGCGGTACTAAAACAGGAAAATTTTTCCTGTCAATTTTTTGGATATATTGTATGTACCTATTATTCTGTCACATTATTATTATTATGAATTGAATTATGATTTCATCATTGCTTGTCTAACCTAACCCTGTTAATCCAGTTCTCGTATTGTTGTAGATTTTATCTTATTATATTTTAGTAGAACATTTTTCTGAAAATATTTTTGTGTAAATATCGTGTAAGTATTTATTTTATTTACAAATATTACGCATTTAAAGTTCAAACAAATGGAGTATATAATACAAATACGATTTCTATTCAGTTCACCTCTGTAATCAAAATTTTAAATTATTCTGAGCAGACTGAATCGCAATAATAATTTTATAAAACGGCGATTATATAGAAAGAACAAATGAAAATTATCTCAATTATTCGGTAACCTTTTTTTCTCTCCTGGCAATAAATATTGCTGTTAAAAGTATTATAACACTTTACTAAACTAAAAGAAAGAGACAACTATATAAAATTTAATTGATTTTTTGAAATCACCACTTACATAAGTTGTATGTAAGTAGGTACTCTTATGTTTAATAGAAGAAAACCAAGAATTATTACGTAGAAAATGAATGATTTATGTTGAAAAACGTGTATGTACATTATTGTGCACTGCCCAGTTTTAATTCAGGTGTAGAAAACACAATAACGTATCTGACAAATCTATTTATTGAATTAAATGCGATATATTGATAAATATTATTTTATTTGTTCCAAAATGTAATGAAAAACATATACGTTTAATTATAGTTTAGATTTATTACAAATCGGTAATTATTTAATAAACTGAACTAAACATTATATTGTTATTATTCACTGAATTGTCTTATTTAATATTTTGGTAGTTCCCTAATAATTTTTTATCACTTTATAGATTGTATGAGAATTTTGTAGAGAATCTTAATGTAAATTACTAAATGTTAAGAATATTAACCTTATTAACGTAATGTTAATATAATGATGGTGGAGGTTAATATTTTTGTAACACGTTTTTAAGTGATAAATCCCTAAGGACATTTATGATAAAGCTTTGTAAGCTTTCCTTTCCATCCTCACTTAATAAAAAAATATCAAACACTGTATCCGGCCGGAGATGGAACCGGAAATTGGGCAGAGAAAAAAAAATCACATATGTATATTATAAAATATGTATATAACAATAAACAACAGTTAAAAAGTGAGTAGGAATTCAGGTTTTTTCTATCGGAAACTTGATACCGTTCTACCTATATAAGAAATTATTGATAAAACTCTCCACCAATATATGTCTGGGTGGCTTGGTGGGTGGATAAGATAGACCGCATGAAGAAGTAGAAGTATTATTCTTATTATTATCATTATATAGGTGCGTGTGTAGTGTTACGCGCTGCGTGCGACCGCGAACAAGTGTTGCTGCCAGCCGGGCCGAAATAATCTGCGAAACACGGTTATATAGGTATATCTCGCGAAAAGGACCCATTTGTCATGTGTCGGGTAACTGTGGTAGTGGTGTGTAGGACGGGCATTTTAATAGAGGGTGAAGGTCTATTATAGAAGTGCGGGTGGATTGTGTGCCGAGGAGTAACTCTAATTTGTGTGTTCGTACGCCACTGTAACACGCATGAGGTACTTGCAATCCTCCTACCGCATATACCGGAGACAATTATTACCCCCGACGGAGGTGCCCACAGAATCTTTGGAATGTCCAATATTATATATATATATACACTCAATGAGACAGTGTAACAATAGTGGTATATACCTACGATATTTCCAATGGATTCGGTGGAATGGTGGTAGTCGGATGGATGAGAACGAAAAATGTATTATTTTGAAACATTTAAGTGCGCCCGAACGGTTAGGTGAAATTTCGTTTATAAATAATAAATTCGATGAATGAACTATAGAATTTAGATTAAATAAAACAACTTGATCTATATCTATGTATATTCTCTTTTTACGAAGATTATAGGTACCTTTAATAATAATAATTAGAGTATAAAACAAAATACCAAAAACTTTGGATGCGATGTGGTCAAAATTTAAAAAAAATAACATCATTCATAAATAAAAAACAATTGCTTAGTATTATTTAAAATAAATCAAAATATTCTGTATTACATTCCAATACTACTCTCTCACTGACTGATAACCATTTCTCAAAAATAACAACGTGTATGTACTTGAAATTAAAAAAAAATTTCCTTTAATACTTGAGAATCTAAAGTTTACATGAACAATAAGAAAGAATTTAAAAAATATATAATTTTAAAAATAGATTCACACAGGGATTTTATTTCAGTAAACAGAAATCAAATATTGTATATTTGTCAAAACAACACAAATAATCATGTTCCAAAATCCACGCAGTTTAAAATTAACAGAATTTGAAAGGGTATAAATCCACGGGCATTTAATTTGTGCACGGACAACCTTGTATAGGATAAGCTAGTATATAGTGACTATAAGTTAAAATAATAATAATAAAAAAAAAAATCGTATATGAATCAAAAATTATTTTTTAATTAATAATACAAATTACTAAATACTTAAAAATATTCTAAAATATGCAAAATATTATGCTTTTAAATTTTGTTAAATTAGAGTATTCTTTGAAAAATAGTTCTTACTGAAGATTTTGTTTATTATTCTAATAATATTACTAAAGTTTAACTAGTTTTTAACTAAACAATTTTTAACAAAAATCTCCCCCAAAATTGATAGCATTTATTAAATTAAAAATTGTCTTCAGATGCAAAATAATACATAAATAATAAAACCATTTATCAGCTCAAAATTCAAAATAATAACTTCTGATTAATTTAAAATTAAATTTAATATACCTAATGTTATTTTTAATTTATATCAATATTAAACAAAAACTTCATATTATACACCTAGAAAAATGTATTAAAACTAAAATTATAAAGACATTTTTTGAATTTCTAAATGTTTAAGTATTTTTTAATATTTTGTTAAAAGATAAATTAAAATTTTCAAATAATTTTTTTTCTTGATAAAAATATTAAATTATAAATATAAATCTGTACATTTTATTTTATTATTAAAATAAAGTAAAATTTTAGAGCTATAACATAAATCCCCATAATAATTATATTTATATATTATAATATGGTTCATGATGCATAACAAAACAAACACATTTTTTATTTAAGAGGTCTATTATGTTTTATACAGAATTATAAATTGTAAAATAATTTAAAGTCTTTTAATATTTATCAGATGTATTTACTAGCACTTGTCAAATATCATTCTAATCTATGAATAAAAAAACTAAACTAATTAAAAGCGTTAAACGGAATATTTTTCTTTAGATAAAGTATTACTTAATTGTTTTTGAGTATTCAGAAAAACGAGTACATTTAGATAATGTACATTTAGAATACATTGTTATTTAATAGAACATGTATCAATTAGGTATTTAATTATAAAAAAGTCTGAATACTCATAATAAAAAAAATATATATTTAAACAAATTAAATAGTATTATATTCCTCATTACAGAAGAGAATATTTGTTTGATAGAAATAAACGAACTAATGTGTTCTTTAAAACAAATAAACTACAACATTTTCGTTATTGCATACGAGCGTAATCACTTTATAGATACACACGACACACCATTCAAATAGCACAACAAAATACTAATTTCCTTTTGACAATTAAAGCACTACTAAACACTTTAAATGATAATATAGTATATATGTACCTAATATCACAGGTATAATACATTAATGTACTATTGCATATTTGAACTGGGGTATAGCATAGTATAATTGACTATTGTTCGTGATAATATTATACTTTTTGAATAACAGTGCAGTGTGCAGACGCCCGCAAACTGTCATACATATAAACACACGTACACAAGGACGTAAAGGATAGGGGACGCTAATAAAGTACAAGTATTGATGTTGTTAAAAAAAACGATTCATTTAAAATTAGTTTTGTTTGCGTTATTATAACATTTAGAATGCATATTTCGAACTATAAGTTGAATATTAATGATCGAGGAATATATATATATACATAAAATATTTACATTAAAAAAAAAAAAACAATTGCATAAAAACATGTTTGAAAATTATTTATACCCATATACACACTGGAATATTAGACACTTCATAATAGGTACACGAAGAAAAATAAATTTGTGTTTTACCTAATTTACTAGAATTATATAAGTATAATATACGACATGTACCTACGCAGGTTGTATAATAATTTTACATTGAAATAATTCATTTTTACAGAAAAAAATCAGGTTAAATAATAAAATATATTATTACAAGAATAAATGAGTAGTTTTATTTTATGTCGTAAAATGTTTAGATTGGTGTGATGTATTTTTAAAAAAGTAGATAGCTATATAATATTGACAAGTGAATAATGGAACTTGGTTTGTATAATCTGATTGTGTAAACCTTAAAAATTACGTATCATATGAACCACTTTCAAAATTCTATTCTCATATCACTTTGTGAGGGAAAAATAATACTGACATTTTATTTATTTTTATAGATATACACGATGATATGATCTTTTTCAGTCAAACAAGATTGATGTTTCAGAACATTTTACATGACATTTTTTTTTCAATACTAAAAAAAAATAATTCACAAGATACTATTGGAATATAACACACATTTATGCACATAAACTAACATTATTTTTTTTAAACTAATTAAAAGTAATACAAAAAGCAAAACTTAGAAAATTATATTATCATAGAGTTATAATTAATGTAAACAAAATTACTAAAAATAAAATGAACGTAAGAGATAAAATTGAAATAGTTAATCTCTTCAGGAATTGAATTAGTATTAAAACTTAAATTGGGACCTAATTAAATTATCAATATTATATTGTGATAAATTACAATCTATTATTAAATTTTAATACTATTTATTTTTACCATAATTTTTATAGTTATTTTTGAGCACATTTTGTGATATTATTGTACATTTCAAACATATTGTGTATATCAATAAAAATTGACTATTTTAATAAATTATAAATAAATATAGGTACGTTTTGTATTTAAATTTGTAATACACAAAAAAATAAATATTAATTAACTTTATTTTTACGATTTAAAAGTTTAAAATATAACATAAAATATGATCTACAAGTCAATCAGGGTTGAATATAAGCTGTCAAAACGTCATACACAATACAAAATAAAGTAAGTTACATTTTTCTATATCATCACTGAATATAGTTAGGTTATTTTTATAATAGATACACAATCAATTCCTAATAATAGACTATTTTTATTTTGAAAATATTAAATAGGTGGTTAGGTACCTTTAATTAAAAAAAATCTATTTTTAGCAATACTAAATTAAGTTGATGCATAAATATTTAATAGGTAGACAATGAATATATTACGATGAGTATGTACATGTTTTATATAGACGTATCGTAGATAATAATATACGTCAAGTAGTAACACGCGGTATTCAAATGAAACCAAATTTATAAATTTAAATAATTATTTAACATGTTAAAAAAACATCATAATAATATCATTGTGAATAATGCCTTAAAGATGTATTTAACAAAATTGCAGTTAATCTTCTACATTACAAATCAAAATAGGTATCTAAAAACCTAAACCCGAATAATTAATCCAATAGGATATGAAAATCTATAATATTAATATCTATACATATAGATTATAAATGTTTAATATTAATAAAAGCTAAATAAACTAATAAGTAATAACTGAATAGATAATTTGATATTCATATTAATTACAACATAATTTAAAAATAATAAAACAATTTTATGAGTTATTATATCGATTAGTAAAAAGCTAGAAATAATATTTTGCAAGTAATAAGTAAATACGAGATTGACAGTTACAATACTTATATAAATATATGTTTAACGGAATTGTAAAACAGCCAACAGGTATATAAATGCGAAGAGTAATAATGCTATACCACTTGAACACATACTCAAGTTAAATATTAAACTATTAAAGCATTCATTTGAATAAATTATACATTAACAAGTGTCATTTTAGCGAGTGATTGTAATTAAACATTTGTTTTCAACCAATATTAGATAAAATAAAAAAGAGATATGAATAGGTATAATAATATTAGTCAAATATATATTTTTATTTCTTAACATTAATTTTGTAATTTAGTTAAAATTTGAACTTAATATAAAAATTACAAAAATCATTTGAAGAAAGAAGCCACTCAGGAAAATTGTATTATTTAAATTTAGTTTACTATTAGGTATCGTATATGATATATGAATACATAATACAGGATAGGAAGTTTTATTTTTAACCTATCAAACAATACTTTTTTTTCTAAAATGGGTTCATTTGCTTATTTTTGCCTGTGTTTTATACTTATACAGCATGTATATATATATTATATATTATTATTATTTATAAATTGATAGTTTTATTATTGTAAGACAATTAATAATTAAATGTTTTATGAAAACAAAAAAAAAAAAAAAAATTAAGCTTAAGTTAAATTTTTTGTTTTTACTGTTCAAGATCCAACTTTGGCCTTTCAATTGTAGTGTGTGTCTTTAATAATAGTGTCAATCATTTATATGTTGTTAAAAGAAAATGACTATTAAAATACAGATAAATAAAACACAATAATTTAGTTTACATGATATGTAAATATATTGAAAATCAAATATTTTACTACCTATTAAAGTAAGTAATTATAATTAATTATACTTGTTTAATGTTTTATATTATTTGTTATTACTTATTATGTTAATAATGATGACTTTATGTACAAATAAAAATATAATAAAGTAATATAAGTAATAATGATTAAATGTCACATAATGTACGTATAAACGTATATTATTAACAATATTGAGTATCAATTACATCTATACTTACTGAATATATTTATATTTATAGTGATAATAAGTAATACATTATTTAAAGGAAAAAATATTTTACTGTTGAGGTAACGGTATAAATATATATAATTTTGTCATTGTATTTCATGTTTAATTATTTGTAAATAAATACGTCATATTATTATCTCCTAAGATAGAGTCCTAAACACGCCACTGACACACACGCAAAATATACATAATATATATGTTATACATAAACCTTCACAAACTATGCAGCTATTAAATTTTCTCAATAAATGTTTACAGTACGGTAGACAATTTAACAATTCAATAATATATTAACTCCCACGACTAGCAAGTATTCTATCTATAATTTGTCTTTATATTTACTTTATTATTATAATATATTACAATAAATAGGAAGTAGGTTATCATATACATATTAAATATTATAGATTATAATATAGAATATAGATATTCTCTTCACATGAAAAAATGTTAAGAAAATAAAATCCACCAGAAGGAATGAGAGACATTTTTTATTAAGATCGTCTTAAATAAAAATATATACTGCATACTAAGTGTGTCTGGAGACTTTTGAAATAATACTGTATTTTAAAATTTTTCTAATATGATGAAAATTTATATTCACACTTAACTATAAAATTGGCAAAGGATTGTTTTTCTAAAATACTTTTTTACATTTTCGAAACAATATCAGAAGGCACGTTTGATAAACTGTTTTAACGTTTTCTTCGGGGCAATATTCGTCGACCGTCGTATCAACTTTTGAGTTCTAAGGCGGCTATATTATCTATATTATAATGCGATATGTATGTGTACCTAAACGTATGTCTCTATTATACGACATGGCAATAAGTGATAACCCAAAATTATATTATAAATTTGCATACTTCCTCGTCAACGTACCTTTATCATAAGCGTTTAAATTTTTAAACATCTATATTATATTTTTATTGGATCTAAATAATCTCAACGACGACCATCAAACACGAAACTTTCCATGGCGATAGTAGGTATTATGGTATCCTATTTTATTATATAATGTACAAATACGATATTTTACAACGACAATTATTGTATTGGTAATTATTATTTAGCGAACTACGAGTATTGCGTACACAGAAACCGAAACCGCAGATGAACTGAACTACTGAGAAAAATATTTCGTCAACGCCGAGATTGATCGCGTAGCGGACGGTAACGACTCACCCGACGACGAATTGGCACTGCAACACGTGCGCGTACCGCTAGCCGCTGCCGACCGATCATCAGCCGGCCGGCGCGCCGCCGCGAGACGCCAGCGTGCCGCTACCTAGTGGACCATGACCGCCGCTTACTGTTAACGCCCGGTGGTGAATAACCGATTATTTTCCCTGTCGCCAAAAAGCACCGTTAGACGTCGCCAACGTTATTTAAGTTCGGCCGCTATTTTAAATTATATTTTAAAATTAATACCCGATACATATTAAATTAATTAATATTGTATTCGAACGTCTAATGTACTTTGATAGAAAAATTGTTTTTTTTTTTTTTTTAATCCAACAAGCTAATTATTATTATTACCTATAATACTATAATATTTGAAATTAAAATAACTTAAGTTTGCACACCATGTAAATTACATCATACATGCCAAAATTAATGATCCAAGTCAAAGCCAAATACATATCTTCAAGTATATGGTTACAAGTTGTGATGTGCCACTAGGAATATTCCCCAAGAAACGTTCCTGAGAGGTTGGAGAATATTTAATATTTAATTTTAGAATTTTACATTTGGATACTTAGTTTCATACTTTTAATTTCTATGTTACTACGTAATATACTAGAAAGTAAAGTTCGTAGTTTCACACTTCACAAACTTGTGACTCATAACCATAATTATTAAATAAATGAAAAAATAAAAAAATTCAGAATCTCGAATACAAAAGTCTCGCACTCGTCGTTACGTCGCCAAAACCATATCACTATGGTTCATCATATGCCATTATGTCGACATAACAATAACCAATAAACAATATTTACGATCCAATATCTAGTTTTCTAGTTTCCTTATTGAAATGAAACGTTATTAAACCCTTTAAATTCTTAACTCACGGGCCAATGGGCCATATAAATAAAATCACTGTACCTAAACTATCCATAAATATTACCAAAAACGTCATAAATAAATTTATAGAAAATAGAAAAACATAGGTACTAATACTAATACTATAGTCTATAATAATCAAATTAATTTCACATTTTGATCGTAAGAATAAAATTGAAATTAAATGAATTTTGTAACAGGATAATACGTACCTATAAGCTCATATAGTCATACGACTTTAAATTTCTGACGATTAGAAGCACGATAAATTTTACATTTAAATACTATATTAGATATATAATAATGGTGAAATTCCAACATTATAGTTATTAAATGTGCTGTGTTTTATTATTACGCAATACATTATTCTATATGTTTATAAGATACTAATTCAGTTTAATATTTTAATGGTTTTATTATCAAAGGATGAAATCTGAATCATATCAGCCGTTACATTATATACCTACCTAATATAGTTTCGTAATGCAATTATTCATAAGTCATAACAAACATCAAACCTCATCCTTACAAACCATTTTAAAATTCCAGTATTTTTTTTTTGTTTTTCAAAAATTATTTAACTTTTAGCTATTGTATATTCTGATCAGGTTGATTAATGCATTGGTTTTACAATGCTATTTTATTTGTATTTATGTATTTATTTATTTTATTTGTCTGATAACACCTTTGGGGACAGTAAACATGTTCCGGTTTTCAACTTTGAGGATAGTTTCTGATAGTTAATTGGACATAGTTAATACTTTTTATAGTAAAAATTATGATTACAATAACCCGTTCGATGATAAGATATATTAATTATAGAATACCTTTACAAAAAGAAAAAAGAAAATTTCTCTTCTCTTAGCATTGAAAAAATGTCTTATACTTTATAATAATTAATTTATAAACACATTGTTTATCAACACATGAGTAAAATTAAGTATAATATTATATAATTGTGTTATACTGTTATAGTGATTTTATTATTTTGAATAAAAAAAGGTATATGTATATTTTGTTATTTTGAATATTAATTTTCTTTCAATTGTTAATATTATTTTTAAAAGGACTGAACGGGAAGTTAATTATTGAAGATTTCAATTTAGTTCGATGTAAATGTTTGAGTTTTGTTTCATAAATATTGAATAATTTATTTTAATTATTATTGGTTTGTATTTACTTATGTATCAAAGTAATATTATAAAATATTCAGTATACTACTGAATTTATACTATTTAAATATTATTTCCTTTTTAAGCGTATAAAAATAAATTTAAAAAAAGATTATGATTATTTCTAATTTGTTGCCTGCTTATCGAAATATCTGGAACTGCATAATAATAATATAGTATTTATATTAGTTTCCACAAATAATTTTTTTAAATAATGTTTTTTTTTTTTTTTTTTTTTTTTAATAATAAATAGAGGTAATTTAGATAGCTTTAGACTTTGACAGTTTGAATAGTGACACGCATAAACTGAGATAGAAATAGGTACCTTGAGAGTTAAGGACAAGACATCAAGCAATCTAATAAAGGTTTAGATGTTTGAACATTAGTTCTTATAGTTGGATGTTGGATTAGTTAGATTAAACCAACTATTAAATATAATTAGATATAAACTAAACAAACTACTTAACTTAAATTGAATTAGATTAGATACGATTATTTATTGTTAACTTTCGCTGACATTTTTTTAACATTTCAATTTTTAAAATTAAAATTATAATATTTTTATAAATATGCCATGCTATATTATGTATAATTATATATAATTTACTATATATTTGAATCAATAAGTACTAAATTCTTATATTACCTTAGTATTATAATATTAATAATATACATATTTTATTCAACTATTAAAGTTAGATTATATCTTATGCCCTTATGGGCTTCAACATTTTTAGTTTAATATACCAAGTTGTTTACTTAAATTGTATACTGATAAATTTCAATAATAGTTTATATTAAATGAATAATGACATTCATTAAGATATAGGTAAATATCTAATTTATCACAAATTCATGTTAAATCCTATATATATTTTTATATTAATATAATAAGTATATTTACAAAATAAATTATAAAAACATTTTGAGGTATCAGAATTCCTAAAATTATCGGTATGTACTAAGTAGTTTGAGCAACTTTGTTATAACTTGTCAATTGAAAGTTTTTGAATTGAAAAAAACATTTGCTACATTATTTGTTAAATTTCGAATTTCTAATACTCAGAACAATAACTGTAAAATATTTATTTTGACACGTCTATGTTTGAACACTATAGACAATTCATAAGAGTTATCTTGAGTTATTTAATATTTAATTCTACAGAGCAGTGGTTCTCAACTAGTATAATCTACTAAATTTAACGTATCGGACACTTGAAAGAAAATCTTAATTTTATTTTATAAAACACTGCTTGTTATTAATATAACCAGGTTAAAGTTATTGCCGTATGCAACATTTAAAACTTATAAAACTTAATAATATCGTAGTACATACTTATTAGTATTAATAATTTTTTTTTCTACCAAGTAAGTATCATCAATATAATTTTATTGAAAACCACTGTGTTATAGCATAGTAAGTCTGTACAATTTGTATAATAAAAATTAATATTATATTATGGATTAAAATAGAAAAAAAAATGAACCACAATGAATTATTCAAATCTTAGAAACACTGTAAGTTCCCTTGTTTTTGTAGTTGATAAAATT
This sequence comes from Aphis gossypii, assembly GCF_020184175.1. NCBI lineage: Eukaryota > Metazoa > Arthropoda > Insecta > Hemiptera > Aphididae > Aphis > Aphis gossypii. The sequence continues at coordinate 55,821,628 of NC_065531.1, read as the reverse complement.
GGAAATAAAATAATTTATGTCTTGATTTAGATTGAGAAGATTTTTAGTTACACAATTTAAATAAACTCCTTTAGTTTTAAATTTAGAGAACAAAACCATAGAATATCTTTGTGACAATTTGTTTAGAATGTTCCAAGAAGTTTTATAAATACTGTAATACTTTAACTGTAAATTATATGTTACGATTCGTTGAATTGTGAATTATCGATATCTAACTATTTATTATCTAAAATAAAGTTTTTAATTTACTTTTGCTGTTTAAACTTGAAAACAGTAGGAAAGTAAGTTTATATTTTTTATATACTATGTGTTCCATGAAATGGAAGGTTTACTAAAGTTAAAAATATTTTTATACCTTATCCTTTTTTTAGTATTTTAAAACTAAGTTGGTGTTAAATTATAATACTATTAAAAATATAATATTGTGTATTTTATTCAATTTTACTTAAATTGTACTATGAAGCTTGTTAATTATTACATAACAATACTGTTCTTAATTTATTGAAAAATATAATCAGATTATAGTATTATACTCATTGTAGGTTTTTCAAATTCTAATTCTCAGATTATAATATTTATACATTTGTTTTAAAAATGCTCGACTAATTAATATATTATATATAGCTCGATATAATATTAAATATACATAAAATTAATTACAGTGTTATTAGACACATTGTTAGTCAATTTACACTTCACAAAAAACTACAAAAATTGAAATTGTACCTATATAGACCAATTAAATAAATATACGCGGACAATTAGTGGAAATTATATTAATGCTATATGATAATGTATATTGTATTAGAACCTACATAATATTTAAACAGATATTTATTTTAAGGTAGATCTAGAAACAAGTGTACAACATGTGTTTTACGCTGTATCATTCTTAAAACTAATTAATTTTATTCCACACTATAGGACCACAATAATGTTTAAACTGTTTATAGTTCAAATCATTTAGTATTTAGTGTATACATTATACGTTAAATGGAATTTAAACTAAAACAAAATTTTCTTTTAGATACATATAATATAAATATAATATAAGAGTTTTATAAACGTTATAATACATCAATTAACATTTAACTGAATAATCGTAATAAATTCAAAAATACGTCTAATCAAATTAAAATATGCTAAAAATAGTTACTGCATGCAATTTTATTTGCTTCGAATTTAACTAGTATTATGCTATACTCTAGATCTATAATTTATTTCTCTAAAATTAAGTATTAGTAATATATATTTATTTGTTCTAGACTATCAAAGATAATAATAAAAAATAAGCTTAAATATTGCTTAATAAGACTTATACCTACCTGAAGCCCTGAACACATATTATTTAATATTACCATACATATTCAAAAAATTATAATATACATATATGCTGGTAATGTTATGTTCATAAAAAATTATCTTATATACTATTTATTTTTTTAATTTTAAGCTTCATGATTAAAAATATACATGATATATATACTAATTGAACCAATTATGTGCACAAGAGGGAATTATTGGTTTTATAGCATTTTTCTATCTTATGAAAAATATTTTTTTTATGTTATCAAATGATACACACATTATTTGAATAAAATTTGTATTTGAGAAGCCATGCACATATTACGATCGGAGCTACTCTATTAAAGTATATTTGATTAGGTCATAAAATATAAATAGAAGTAACAGCTATAAGAATTCTTTTGGTTGCTAAAAAATATTTTCGTTGATTTTATATACTATCTTAAATTGTAATTTTATCACGGCGCTTTTAATTTTTCTTCTCATGATATTCGTAATAAATGTACGGTTACAATAATACCATATCCACAGATATACGTAACCACCATGTATCAATACTAATGCACAGAACATAATATTATATATCTATGAATGCATTCCGTACGAACATCCTGCAAGGCTTGTAAACAATATCAGCTGAAAACTAATGATTTTATTATGTTCTATGATTAATTGGCATGTTTAAATAATCGAAGTGCATACGCCATTATCTAAAGACTAAATTTTCTTATAATTCTGGTATTTTTGCTATTTATTTTACCCTATATCCAATTACACTGATATCTGCTAGTCAGTTATTACACTAATATTATAATAACGCAGCAGTAAACAAATCCATCATGATTTAATAGTTATCTATTTTACTATAAATAAATAATACTAATCGATAATTTTCAATAATCTAATGGTAGTACCTACATAATATTTACGTCACATGACTAAATTTTATCGAAGTACTTAGATTTTCCAAACCTAAACAATATTACATTATCTATACCTTTTTACATAATATGCAAATTAAATTAATTTTAAATAACCATCGTAGACTCATATGAAATTTTTAATATTCCTAACAATATAGGTGATTGATTTACATCCTACCTTTATGAGACGCCCTGTGCATAAACTTCGAGAAACGTGCGGTGCATTTCATTAGACTATAGTACATCCAGTTATATACATTAAATACGTGGAGACTCGTTCAAGACTTGTTTTACTGAAATGTCGTCGCATTACACGATATTATATCTACACTATGCTCTCATAAATAGGAGCGCAAAGACGTTTAATTTATCGAAAGTTAATGTTTCTTTTCACTATAAAAAAAACTTTACGAAAACGGTTCAATTGAATATATATAAGATATAACAGTCAGTTTAGCAACAATAGAATCCGGAGAAAATGATCGTTCTAAGAAGACCGACAGAAAATATAGTGGTTATCTGTTTACCACGAATACACGTTAACAACTATATAGACCGAGATCACCTCATTTGAGTTTACTGTGGTTGTCGGCGTACAAATGGCCGAAGGTTTATATAACCTCACAGTTGAAAATCCCCAAAGAGTTCTCATTTGGTAAGTTGTCGTTAAAGTAATTATCGACGAAACCTAGTGAGGTTCTAAATGAGTATGGTTCAATCACAGAAAAACCCATATTTTTAATGGTACTCTTCACGATATTTTCAATTCGTTAGTCTTGAAAAGGTTGTAACGGTTATTAATTCTGCCTTTTTGATCACACCACTTTTATAGTTTTTTTTTTTTAAATTTTTTATGTACATGGACTACAATTGAACACAATTAATGTGTTGACGTTATGTATAGTGTGAAAAAATTCTAGCCATTAAAATAGTTAACCATGTACTTATTAATCTGTTCAACAAATTTGCACTTATAAATAGCATAATATTATGTTATGTATTATAATTATATAAATATTAATCATTATCATGCATTGGTGTTATAATCAACCAGTAATTCGTGTACGTATTTTCAAGGTAATGTATAACTGTAATATGGCAAATAACGCCGTGGGAACTGCTTTCACATTGCCTCCGTGGTGGATGGCAAATGCATCCATGTAGTTCACGACACACCCGATCCAAAGTTTCAAACTGTATTCAAAGTTTCTATAATAATACATATACATAGTATGTCCCAAAATAACTATATTTCCATAATAATAATTGGTAAATGAATATGTTTAAACATACATTTTTCAACATAATTTTTAACTAATTTTCGATTTAATTACCTTAAATAATGAACTAATTTATTTAATTTTTAGAAATATAGTGTACTCTTTTTTTTCGTGATTATCCGTGGAATAGCATAACATGCATCAACATTTAACAAATAAGCGAATTCCGTGGGTAATTTGTAAAATTAAAATATTATGTTATAATTACATATATTAAGTATTATTAAAAAATTAAATCATGGCATTTTAAATAGTATTCAAGACAATAAATCAGAGCATGTTTTATTTTTATTTAAATATTCATATAATATTACGAAAATATTTTAAATTTCATAATTATTATTATAATTTTTGTATACATAATATATATGTATCTAGATGATTACTCAGAAGACTACGGATAATCGAGAGTACATTCTATACATAAATATTGATTTTTTTTAACGAACATTAAAAAAATAACTGTTATATTTGTGATGAAAAGATTTTAAAATATAATTTTATTTTTCGTATTATTGTTTGAAATTGAAAAACAATTTGTAAAATTTGTTGTAATGGAGATTTATATAATTCGTTCAAAATTTGATCCTATTTTTATATTGTATTGAAATTATTAGATAAATATAAGAATACATTGTGATTGAAATTTAAAATTAAAAATGTATGCTATTTATAGTTAAAAAAAAATTTAAAAAATATTTATTCAGTAATGTTGTTTTGAAATGACTTCAACTAACGTAAAATAAATATTTCTTAAAACGTAAGTAAGTTTCAAGATAATTATGAGCTTTTAATTTTAATAAAATTATACACAAAACAAAAAATATAATATATATTATAGCTATAGTTATTATATTATATTATAGTTTGAACTATTGCTATATTTTTATGATCAAAAATTCGACAAAAACGATAGAATTTCGTGTTTATATTATCATTTTATTTAACCGAATACACAATAATTTGATCCAAATACCTTGTGTACTATGTTAAACAGATAAAAACATATTATATTATATAATGTAAAAATATACGTTTAATGTTTATGTAATTACCATTTTAAACGATTTAAACATAAAAACAGAATAATTATACTTACTAATTAATTACTATGTTATATGTATATATCATGCATGGCTTACTTTGAGTGTTACCTATTGAAGATCCCCATTAGATGTGTTTTAAAAATAATTTAATGGTGATAACCGTATTAAATATTATTAATATTACGTTATATTTATAGTTGTTATATTTTAATTAAACAATACTTTTACACTTAAGAAACAAATTTATTAAATGCACGGAGTAAAATTCATTTATGTAAACTTGTGTAGAATAATGGTCTTTAAATTTAGTACGAATTGTTTCATTACTTTTGTTCATGGTATAAAGTGGAATTGAAAAGTTTTCAATAAAAAGTGACCAAAAGTTTGAAATAACTTCTCAAAATCTATATCCAAATAATGTATAACACACACACGCGCGTAAATACTAAATATATATGTGTGTGGCACTATAAGAAGAAAGAAATTAATTGTATTTTAAAATCAAAACTTTTTATTCTAACTCAATTTATGTTTTAAATTTAATGAACGCTTTTAATATTGCTTAATTCATTAAATAAAAGAAAATGTAGTAAAACTTAATAAAAATGATTTAAAATATATCATATGAATGTGTTATTGTCACTAATTCTAATTATATAAGATACAATAAAGTTTTTTTGTCAAAAAAAACAAAACCTTTTCTTAATCCTATGTTAGGTTTTAATCTGTAATTGATACATCGTATATTCGTATCAATCACACTTTTATAAACAATATTTTATAGTCACTACCATAGTACATTGAAACGTACACATAGATTGAGATTAATTTTATTAATTTGAATATAATCGTGAAAAATATATTTTTTACGAATAAATAAAAATCACCTCAACTCCATGAATAAATAAAAATAAAAGTCATACAGTATTATAGAAACAATTTAACTACATATACATTTTCTATGCTGCTTTTCACATAAACCGTGATTTTAGAGTTCTATGAGAGTCCATTTAAGAACATTTTTAATCCTTTTTTATGTTTCAATTAAAATTTACAATTTCTTTATATAGATTTAATTTAGTATGAGTTACTTTATAAAATTTATTAGAAATTTGGCTGAATACATTAAAGTATGTAGTTAATTTTCCAAGCATAAGATAGTTATATTCTGAAAGGGTTTTTATAAAATTGACCAACTATAAAAGGAAGAAAATAATAGTGTTTAAAAATTCGTTATCGATTTCAGCACTCCCGACAACCATAATATTATATACCTATTATACACATTTTGAATTAAAATAATATAATTTAAATAAAATTGAATATTTATAAAGGAATTAGGACACTATCTTAATTAACTAATTGAAAACATTAATTTAATAATATTCTAATTAATAGATAAATTAGTTTTTAGGTTATGATTAATTTATTTTCTTCTATACTATAACAACACCTTTATCCATTAAATATTAAATAGAATAATATCAACGTATATTAAAATATATTATAAATAATGAATAAAATATTGAAGTTTCCATGCATTATATATATATTTTCGTTTTAATATTGTAACTAAAAACCAACAATAAATTTTTCGAATTCAACATATTTTATTACAATAAAAACGAATCAAAAGCTTAAAATATGTATCCTTTTTCTTTTAGCTTAACATGCATACTTAATTAATAAAAAAAGTGTGCAGTACTGCAGATGTACACAGATACAAACTTCAATACTGTTTAAAGTTATTGTTTTATTTATTTATTATTTTTTATTAAATATTTGTCACATTTTATTTATATTATATTTTTGTCAATTGAAGTAGGTATTACTACCTACTACCTTACTAGTTTAAAGTAATTTATGATTAAAAAATGTAATATCATACAGCTATCATAGAAAAAACTAGTATAAATTGAAGATATTATTATTATTTTTTAAAATTTGTAGTTCAATGCTGAATTATTTTATGTAACTTAATAAATCTTTTATCTTTTATATGAATACATTATGTGAATTAGTTTTCAATAGAAATCAAAAATAAACATAGTATTAACTTTAAATATCTTTGTTGATTATACATTTTAGTAAATCATTAATTTTTATGTAACACAATGTGTAAAGGAGTTATTAAAACTCAATTTTATATTACTATACTATGGGTAGAATGTATTCAATAAAATATGATTACGTCATGAATATAAATTTATATATATATATATATATATAATGGCTAATTTTAAATTTACAAGATTCTTGTTAAAAATATATATAATAAAATACAAATGACAAAGTAATACCTTTTAAAGTTTAAAGTTATTTACTCATGTCGTTGGATATTAATATGATATCCGTAATAATAATAATAATAATAAAATTAGGTTTATAAACATTTTTTAATATATCAAAATAAAAATAACAATATTATACAAAAGAAAGTGAATTACGCATATATAATTTTACATAACTTAACTATAAATCTTTGAATTTTCTATCTAAAATCTACACGATGTAAATGAAAGTACTTTTCCGAACTTTGTAGAAATATTTAAATAAATTAAGCCAAGAGAACAATGAAGGGAAAAGTCTGAAAAAAAGATAGGGAAAAATGTTTGCAATAAATGTCGTTTTAAATCACAAATAATTCATTATTAAAATCGGTCTCGCTGTCTATAAAGAAATTCATTAGTTTAAAATTTCCCGGGATAAATTGATTAAAACTAAATATAAATAAATATATTTTATTATTTATCTCCAAATAATATTAACTTTATAAATAAAGTATATTAATTCATATTAATATATTATAGATTATAATACTGTACAGTGTACATTGTGCTGAATGAGCATGAGATAAATATAATTTACTTATATACATTAAAGGAGTAAATAGTGTAGTAGTATAATTATGTATATTGAATACACTACTATAGTATATTATATACAATATTCTATTTCTCCAACTATTAAGTGTTAGCTAATAAGTTCCATCTGAATATTATGAACTTAATCATAAATCCTCATTCATATATTTTATTTTTATATTTTTTTAATATAATCTAATTAAAATGTACAAATATATTTTTTTATCGTTTTGATGTGTCCTGAAGCTGTCAAATGCAATATAAATTAATAAAATTTGTATGCGTAATGTGTAACATGATTTTTTTTTTTGTAAATAAGTTAAAATAGTTCAATTTATTCATCTCGCTCTTTTATAGCAATTTTTAATTAAAAACGACTGTAGGTACATAATTACTTAAATTAATATCTGTATTATATTCTTAAAATGTAAATTTGAGATTATGCTAGGTAGTATTACAAAATATATTTCATAATTTAATAATATAGACCTGATATAGTCTTGTATACGAATTATTAGTACTAAGATTTTTATGTAAAAGTGTGTATTTTTAGAAATTTCTGATTATTTTATTTCTAGATTATTGCTTAGGAATCACCTGGTGATGATGTAAATGGTAGTGTTATTATTAAATTATGCATATTTGGATAAACTGAAAATGATTACATATTTCTACTATAAAAACTCGAAAATTCATATTATCTTATGGTATATTTCATTACTAGACGTTTTTACATTATAATATGTCGAATGGAAATATTAGAATAAAATATAAGAAGTAATAATAATAATAATAATATTTTATTAATTTTAAAATGTGTTAATTTTTTTTTTTATATTTTATGTTTTGGCGTGTATTATACTAATTGCATAATTTTGCATATTTTACAACAGTTTTTTATTTCATATAAATACTTGCTTGACTAACACTGTAGAATACTGGCTAATTAATTACTTATACCATCCCCAGTTAATTATTAATAACGGTAATATTTTATAGTTTTTATCATATCATGCTCAGTTGATAGAAATTACAGCTGTGTGTTGCATTGTATACAACAATATAATTTAAAAGTTTAACCGATTGCTATAATAGATAATTGTCATATTATAAGAGTTTAATAGGTATTGCGTTTTAATATTCATCGAATAATATCGGCTTATTGTGTGCAGAAAATAAGATTTTATGAACTACAACTGTTATAATAGTGTACATACATATCTTGAATTCTGAGCTTGTGCCGTAATATATCATATACTTCATTGAGTTTACGTATGATGTAAGAAAATATTTATGTAAGAAAATTCTTTCTTTCGTATTTTTTCAATAAATTCCGTGTATACGAGTACACAATATAATATATAATTTTTACATAAAACACAATAATACTTTCCGTAGATTCAATAATAAGTTGTCATCTTTAACAAATATAATATAATAATTCATCACATTATATATTATGATATGATATTATTATTTTTATTTTATGCGTATTTAAACAATACAGATTGATAAAATTATGCATGCTTGGTGCAACGAAACTTTTTAAATATGTACCAAATATCTGTTCAGACCTGCCTATAGTCGTAAAATGAAACTGTCAGGTTGTATTTTTATAGCAAAAATAAATTATCAATCCAAATGGACCGTACATATTGTATGGTATTCCATACCGAAAATAATAGGTAAATCATATTTTATTAATAAAAATATTTAATAGTACATGGGTAACTATCAAAGCCTACTGAATGCGATCCCCGAAATTTCATGAACGGAATAATGTATAGAATTACATACAACGGTAGCACTAGTCAGTATATTGTATAGGTGTTCTGCACACAATATAGTCATTATGTTATCCGATAGGTATAATATAGTGTTCTTCCACTCAAAAGTAAAATCATGTTGAGTTTTTGTTGCGTGATTTGAACAACTGATTTGAACAACACGTTGATTTATAAATTAATTAATTTTGTTTCTCGTAATGATGCGGATTATTCTTCCTAATGATTCTAAATAAATAATTATTCAGTTTGTTGTGTTCGAGAAGGATGCGATTTATCAGTGAGTTTATGTTAACTAGAGTGTCCGCTGTCAGTGTTTGATACCTTCTACAAATATTATGTACCGAAGGACTACATACGGAACCTAGAAACCCTGCTGCAAGCCTTAATTAATTTTTTTACTCATCAGTCATGATTCAACTTTCCTTGAAGATAAGTTTATTTTGCAAATAAACTTATTTAGTTGTGTTTACTATTAATTATCACGATGTTAATTTAACTTGTTATATGAAAAAAAACAGTATTTTTAATATGTACATTTTTACATAATTTCTTCATTATTATATTTGCTTATATTATAATTTATAACAAATATAAATAACTCTTCCCCAAAAGTTTAATTGCAGATATAAAAATAATTAAATAATAATCGTTTGCATATTGAAAAAAATAGTTTATTATTATCTTAATCAGTTCATAAAACCAACAAAATTTGAATTGTATTAAATTTGCATTAATTAATGAATCATTATTTTCTTAAAATATTTAAACGTTGAAATGGCATATTGAAAATTTGAATCTATAGCTGAATAATTGATTAATTGTAAAACAGTCATTGTTGACTGCGTAACACTATTAATAAAACATCGAATGGCGATACTGTCTAGTCCATACTACAACGAACGCGACTAAGTCTTTGGGGGTTCTCAAGAGAAGGGACTGTTATCGACGACACCTATCCGACTACCACACCGTTGACGATATTCCTTATCGTCGGCAGTCTGTCTTTTGTCTATCATTACGGTTAACTTTTCAATCCGATTAAAGATTTTATGCACGTCGTTATGATAAACTGTCAATTTCCCTTCAATTTTGTTCACACGCGTGCTTTGACTTTTGAGTGTGCTTCCCTAGGCTTGGTACACCTCCAGTTACCAGTGATGTATATATTTTTTTATAAGCAATGCGAAACACGCCATTTCTAGCATTATGTAATTGCTCTTATAGTTGTTGCCCATCCGAATATGTCGCATTGAAAATATGACGTTGATTGTTGTTGAGTCACGTTTTACTGCAACTACGGACAAGCATAGTGGTCTTATCAAATCTTATCAAATATATACTAGATCTAATCCGAAGCGTATTTAGTCAGACATCTTACTGTCAGTACGGGTCCACAGGCATAAAATCACAAGTAAACAGAAATTGGATTTACACGCTGTGTAGCCGTAATTCGTACAGTCAATAGACCCAAAATCACGAAATAATGCTAAATATTTTTTACTCACGTGAACGTGCTTAATCGACTTTTTATAATAGCGAACGACGGTCAATTTTTGTAAAATATATTTAGCATTAAACCGTCGGTTATTATTAAAAAATAAGATTAAGCGTATTCGTAAGTACTAGTGGTTAGGTACTGGTTGAAGGTTGTAGTTTTTGTAATGAAAATCAATATTAAATTAATTTCACGATATTATCGATGTGCCGAGAATAAGAGATGTCGTTTTGTCCATGTACTGAACTTGCCTGAACATCGCGCCGGCCAATCGATGTAAGCAATAATAATATTATTAATAATGTAATAATATTGTAAATAATAATTAATAAACTAAACTCACTTAACTCAACTATAAAAAAGTACCTTTAACGTAAATATAATAAAAAAATTCTTTTTTTAAATGATTTTGAAATTGTTTAGGTATTTTACACTTAGGCAACACTGCCATACCATTAACTTACAAAAATTGTTTTTTATTCTATGATTCGTAATATAAATAAATACTTATTTTTCTATCAATGTTAAATTGACAAATTGTTTAAGCTTGTTTTATAAATTTAATAATAAACTGGTTTTAATCCTACTTGATTTTGATTTTTTTTTTTTACAGTAGGGTAAAATATAATAATTTTTATTAACATTTTTATTTTTAAAATAGGTAAATGTATATTTTATGATTAAATTGTATCAAACACATAATAATGATTTTACGCAATTAATATTTAAAATTTACCAAGCTACATAGATAATAATAAGAAAAATACATAGATCGCGTATTTAATATGATTAAAACTTCTTAATTAAACATGATGGTGGGGTACTTAAGTTATTTGCTTAATTACTCTTTGTAAATGTTGATTAAAAGACGTAATTAAATACATAATATACCAAAGATTTAGTTAATCGAGAACAGAGTGTGGATTATATGATAAGATATTTGTTTATTTATTAAGTTTCGGCAACTATGGCCATTAGCTTTGGTGTTTTTTTTTTTTTGTTACATTAGGGTATGGTAAGATAGATTTTTGAAACACGTATGTGTTCTCGTATGTGTTTTCGTATGTGGGACATGTTTTGACGCAGAAAACTCGAGAACTACCGATAACAGATAGTACTTGACCACAGCACCAGTTATGAACTGTGGTCAAACACTATGTTAAACTGTTACCTAACTATAGTATTATCTGATTACCTCAAACTGTTTGTGTACCTACATAAAACTTATTAATTTAGTATTATGTAGTAACTTAAAAGTATAATTTAGACTTGAACAACTACCGTTTTTTTGTCAATATATTCACAAGTAAAACTATATAATTAACCAAATTGTATTGATCAGTATATTTAATATGATGTATAGCATAAATAATGACGTGTAGGATGGGCGGTAAAAATAATTAAAACATATCTTTAGTCATTCCAGTATGAGTTTTGGTTTGGCCCCCTACATAGAGTGTTGGTAAAATATTTCAAATCACGTATTCCAATTCACTAGTAAAAACCGGTCGAAAATATGATTTATAGGAGTAACCATAGCCGATACATGACGTAGGTCTTCAGCGTTTAATAAATCATAAACTATTTTACCGAATAGTTTAAAATTGAACACGCATACGTGCATAAATAAAATTTAATCACCCAAGTTTTGTATATTATTGTTCTAAGTCTTTAGTCAAACTTACAAAAAGTATTCGACTGTAGAAGTGTAGAAACAATAATGTTCACAACTAATTCCGTCCAATTTGAGGGTTTCAATATAAATATGATGTTATCGTGGTTTTTAATACAAATTTTCCCTTCATTTTGCTCTTGCAGAATTTACGAAATTGATTTTCTGTAAAAGTTTAGCTAATATTTCATGTATTAAACTTGACCAGAGAATGCGTTTCGACTATTAAAGAATGAAAAAAACTATTTATTTTACAGTAGTTGATCGAGAGAACTGCTGTGCTTTTGCTAGATTTCAGTATATCATTGTAATATAGATTAAATGAACAACATTTAAAATTTGTTATCAATTATAGTGCTTAACTAAAAATAGTTATTTACATGTACATTATATTTTTTTATACACATTATTATTAGCTGTACTTTGCGCTCGTTGCTAAAATTCTGTCCGAAGTTTTATTTGAAGGAAATTCATTATAACAATATTTAATTTTCTTTGATCATTTTTTTTAAAGCTTTTTGTTCATTTTATTATTTTTTTTTTTTTTGTAAGAATTCTGACAATTTAACTTTTGTTTTAATTCCACATTGCTTGAGTGAACAGCGTACATAAAGCCGAATGCGTTTGTCGAATATAGGATTTCTTCAACAGCTTTACCATTTTTGTGACTTTAAAACTTTTCCTTAATGAATTCGAGTTGTAGGATATTAGTATTTCAAAGTAAAATAGTATATTTTCAAACATATCATCCTTAACAATGAAAAAAAATTACAAATAACTGACGGACATGAACCAATTTCCAGAAAAACAACGTTGAAGGTTGTATATATCATAGGCTATAATAAAGAAAGAAACTTTTATTTTTAAAAATATCATATAATTTATAGATTATCATTTAATTCAATTGTTCAATTATTGTAGTAAAGACTGTGACCTATAATTGATTGAATATTATTAAGCGATTTTCCATAGCATGATGATTATCTATAGAATAAAAATTCTATTATATTTATTTTTTAACTGAAAATTTGATTTATATATTTGACTAACGGATTAATTATTTTTTTTAAACGATTTTTGGAGTACAACTAGGTATTTGTCACTTTTCAAAATAATTTTGTAATTAACTAATAGTCTACCCAGTCTCAATATGCTTTTCTTCATGAGACGTGTACATTAGCACTTTTTTATTCAAAATTGATATGCCATGGATATAAGTAATTTATTATTCGCTTTTTTTAAAACGAACGCGTATGAGTTACCATATTTAATTAATAAATTAAATATCAATGAATTCACTTCATTTTTATTATTTTAAAAACTTACTTAGTATAGTTGTATTTTTTCAAACTAGTGTAATGCAATAACGCTTTATAGTAAATATTTATATACTTGAAATTCTATGTTTTCATTAAATTTTTGACATTACACTATATGATTTTGTACACGAATTCAATTATAATAATTGTAGTTAATATCAATAATAATTTATATGATTTATGCATACTAGCAAATATGTACTTGGTACTTTATGCTGTATAATTAGAATCTTCACTCAATACAATATTCTAAACTAATTCATGGTTATGCATCATTATGGTTTTTACAGTAATAATATTATTTTCTTTTATTTAGAATTTAAACAAAAAATGGGTGAGTTGTGCAATTATATAGTACAATGTAATATATAATAGTAAAATACGTTAATTTAATGGTTGAATCTCAACGAAGTGGTATTATCAAGGATATTTTTAAAAGAAAAAGTTATTTGACTTACACTTAGTCACAATAACAGATATACATTATACAGAGTGAATTTACGTTTCCCTTTTTTAACGTCAGAACACTTATAATCTGTCAAACAAAAAATACTGCAACACGTTGTAAATTATAATGCAATATTATTTAAAAAATTATACATATATATTATATATATACACACAAATACAATACTCACTTCACTGAAAACACTTAGTAAAAGTATTTTATTTTTATTATTGCTTTTTTGCCGTGCTTGGTTATGAGATTCGTTTAAACATCAATATTCAAGCAATATAATGAATAAAAATAAAATAATATATACAGCTTGTAACATATGGTGGATATGGTGGATAACGCACTTAAATAATATTTTACAAAATAAATTAACTATATATTTTTCATATTATTCTTCAGTAACAATTGTATTAGGAAAAAACAATGTAATTTCATTTTTTAAATTCTATATACCAGTGGCGTGCTCACAGGGGGGGATCAGGGTGTCATATCCCCCCCTTTGGATTTTTTTGCAATGATTTATTGTTTACATGAAAAAAAAATTAGGTTTGAAATTCAAGATTTCGCTCGTAGATCAAAATGAATATCCCCTCCCATTCAAAAAAGCTGTGCACGCCACTGCTATATACCTACATTATACTAATTAGGTATATAATATAATATTTAATATGTCAAGATAATGAATGACTTGAACTTGTATTTGATTTGTATGGTTGTACCTACCCTCATAACATAATATTTACATGTTTTTTTCTCTTTCTTTTTCTTTTTCTTTTTTTTTTTTAAATGAAGTTATTGTGAACTTATGTAATGTAGGTAATTTCTTAAATAAATATATTTTAAAATCGATTGTTTTCTTATACAATTGTATAAAATATAAATACCTATATTAAATTTCAATAACAATGTGTTTTTTATTATTTTAAAATATTTATGAAACCATATAACGTTAAATTCTATTCATATGTGATATCTCATAGTCATTAATTAAAAATGTAGGTAATATTTAATAAATATAGTCAGTTAAAAGTGATACATTTCATAATTTTCAAGAAAACTAAAAACGATTTTGTCTTTATTTTTATTTTAAAAATGGTAGGTATAACTTTTATAGTTTTATAGATAATTGTTCATTTTTTTTCACATAATATACTAATACACACATTGTAATATTAATCTTAAAAATAAATTAAATTTCATAGAGTTATAGAATTTTTTAAATTTTTAGTTAACATCTAAATGTTATTATTTTATTTATTTATTTATCACATTTTAATTTGCTTACTTGTACTTTTGTCGCGTACGTCATTTACTAATAAAATACTTCAAATACCATCAAACGTAGTAAGTGACACATACTCACGTTGTTACGAATAATACATACATTTAATCAAGTTTTTCTTAATACATTTGAATAATGTTCTATTATTTTATGAATAATTAAAAAAAAAAAAAAAAAATTGTGGTAATTATAGAATCTGATAAGAAGATAGCATAGGTTATTGATAATGTATAATACACACCTAACCTTCAGTAACGTGCCAGAGAGAGACGTTGGTTACTCGGTTGACATTTGACAGCATCACGAGACGTTCATCAAAACTGTTTATAATATTTTGATAAATCTTTTTATTTATTCTTAGCATTTATACGAAAATCCAGATCATCTAAACTTTGACGAAATTCTTAAAAATAAAAATCTTTTTTTTATTGATTTTCTGTATCTGTTTCATCTAAGTAGTCAACTTTTTCTTGAATAATATTCATATTATAATAATCTAAAAGGTAAGAGTTTGGAATAGTTTCGTTCCTACATAATTGATATAGATCATCCAGCTGTCACAATTATTATGATTAAATTGAACTAATCTAAAAATCGTTATTACTTACAACACTACTTTTTTATTACCTATTAAGATAACACTTATTTGTTTACATAATAAATATACTGTCAGCGATGAATTAAATTGTTATAAACGACAATTTTGCGTATTGATAAATATTAGAAAAAAAATAGGGTGCTTAAAACAAAATTATTATGTCACTAACTGATTACTCAATTAAAATAATAATGTCACCTACTTCAATTTGTTTTGCTTACACAGAACTTTCTTCTTATCTTTCGTTTACAGCATAAAGTTTGATCGTTGATACGTTATAAAATAATGATACCACTACATGAAAACTATCTATAGATTCGATAAAGCGTTGGCTAAAACGCTAGATAGGAATTGTCGATTAAAAAAAAAAAATTGATGTTCACAGCAAATAGCATTTTAACCGAAGACATATTTATTACGTTATATTTTTATTTTATTATCAACAAATTTAGTCTTTTCCTTAGCAAAGATTTTCTGCAAAAACCCACTAATTGGTAAATGTTGTAATAGTTCAAAACAATATTTAATAATTTATTGTATGGTTTTTTTTTTTTTTTTGGTAAAATTGTATATTTCATAATTGAACATTACTGATATATAGTGATATGCCTATGATGCCAACCTGTTACCTATATTATTAAAACACTATATTACAAAATACTCTCAGAACTATTTATTAATATATTACGGGTAAATATTAGACACCATGTATAAAATGTTTAAATGTGAACATGGCAAATGTTATAAAATAGGTATATATTAAAATTTAATATAAAAATATATCATATTATGTGATGTGTGATTTCATTATTATATTATTTAAACTTTAAACGCATACTTATATTGTTCATATTATATTATATAGTAGGTATATTAATGTCAGTACTCCTATCAGTGTATCAATTTAATATTACTAATGTGTGTATTATATATTTCATTCGCTGATATAATTATTCAAAAGTATTATTAAAGTCGATTTATTTATGCATATGATTATGTATGAATAAAAATAAATATTGTTTTAAATCATTAAGATTAGTGGATATCATCACTATAGGTATTATATTATTATTAAATTTCAATTGAAATAAAAATATAAAAATATTACTTAAACATATTATGCAGTTTTGTTGGTAAAGATTTGGGCTGATTTCACCTTAAAATTTTCTTTTGGTTTGCTTTAAAACAATGTTCTATAATATCGTCTTAAATTTTAAACTATTTTAAATTTTAAATTCAAACTTTTTAAGTATTAACTGTTTTTATAATGCATAAATTGAAAAATGCATTTATAAATATAATATCGTTGAAATCTGTTTTTGTTTATAAATTATTACCCAGTTCATTTAGATTTTCACAAATTATTTGCAATTTTTAATTATTAATAACCTCTGAAATATACAACAATAAATGTCTGCTTTACAATCAACTAAATTATATCGGAATACTCGTATATCAAAAAAAAATTCAGTATACATAAATATTATATTTAAAAAAAATTGTTGATTGAATAACTAATAAATATAACAGCATGATACGAGTATGATACTTATGCCTTCTTCAGACACAAAATAAAAGATAACACACACTCACATACATACGTTATACATAATTATTTATAGATAATTCATAAATTAATATAATTTAAAATTGGAAATGTTTAAAGTACTTAGGTATACTTAAACATTATAATATCGTTAGATAAAAAATGTTTATTTATATACATTTGTATAAATGGCGTTTATGTTTTAAACATTGGTGTATATGTATAGTGTATACAATCTGATTCATCATGTTCAACGTATTGCTATTTAAATCACAACACGTTTTACTATGTATGCATTGTACACGA
The DNA here is from genome assembly GCF_020184175.1 of Aphis gossypii. NCBI lineage: Eukaryota > Metazoa > Arthropoda > Insecta > Hemiptera > Aphididae > Aphis > Aphis gossypii. The sequence goes on along the minus strand of NC_065531.1, from coordinate 55,803,748 downwards.
TGTCCATAATATGATAGGTAATACACGTAGATATCTACATGTTTAAACACGGTGAAAATCAGTTTTCGAATCATTTCCAGCTGAAGTTACAAAACGAGCTTACATATTGATAACGATGATGATGTACACCAACACCTATGTATCTGGTACATGCGATGTCAGTTAAATAAACGTCATTGTATTATGTGGTTTGTGTATTACCTATTATTGAATGTTGTGTGTTACCATTACACTTCTGTAATACGACTCTTAACGAACGTGTCTTGTCCGGTACAAAACTTTAAAGGTACAGGACGTGCTTATGTAGATATTTTACACATAAGTTATAAATTGTAAAGAGTTTTTTTGACTTTAACTTTAAATTTAACACATACAATACTAATTTTAACTAACCAATTATTTGAATTTTTTTTTTAAATGTATGCGATATTACGATTATTTTTAAAATGTGTTGATACGGTCTTGTTAGCTTATTTGGTACCCCCTCTCCAAAAAAAAAAAATTACCAATGAACTGAAGTGATGTTATTCAGCTACGCCGGTAGCTAAAATGATTGACATTTATTTTATTTTTCCAGTGTTAGCAACATTTTAATTCCACCTCTTTGGAAGAAAATACTTTTTTTAAAAAACATGGAACCATCCCAAATGACTATTTTTGCGATACCAATAATCAGAAAACTTTAAGATCATAATAAATTACAAACTTAAGAAATAGCCGTACAAATGGATATAAATCACATACTAAATTTCTATGTATATTTTTTCAGATAATTTCAAATGGGTTTGATTGGGTGATGTACATAAAGAAATTCTGCCGGATTCTGACGCATATAATTCTCGGGTCGAGTTCCGGTTTCCCATTTCCTTACATATGATACTGTCGGGCCTCGGGGGCAAGAGAAATCAATACGCTTTTTGATATTTTAGCTGCAGAATCCGAAAATGTCCTGTTGTCGCTCATTTCAGTGTTATTATTGGATAAGTGGCTTTCATAATATTTTAAAGGAAATAAATAATATTATTTTTGAGATTTAAAATGTATTTACGTGGTGTAACCGGTCATACGAACGATATCTGAAACCATTTATAGAGCGATTATTTTATAGAAACGCACTCGTATTATAGCTTCTAATTTAAACCAACCTAAAAGTTAGAACAAATAACATACATGGGATAACGATATAACGATGTATACGATAAGAAAAACACTCTCGTAAATTGTTTACTTATATAATACTATTGTGACTATCGCTTGATGTGTACACTATTTTCGTTCATTGTCAGAAAATCCGTTGAAAGCATACTTATTCAATGCACAATAATAAAATTGTTTCGTATATATGGTGAAAAAAAATTTTCAAGACAGATATATTTTGTTGAAACTTCCTCTACAGTATATTATAACTAATAATATGAGATGTACTGAAACACGAACTAGTTAACGATATTTTTTGAGAAAAAATTGCTATACAAAATTTTTGATTTATTTTGATATTTAACAGAATTGCAACATAATATTTATTTTGGACATAATATACTTATAATTTTACTATAGAATGACACAATAACTAGTACAAGAATATCGTTAATTAAAAACTATGTTCAATTTATTTTTTTAAGTACCAATTTAATATTAATATTAAATAAACATTTTTTTAATTATTTATCTAATACCCAAATGAATATTATTATTGTGTTTTAATTTATATTTAATTTATTTACCAGTATACTTTTTAGAGATAAAACTTGAAAGAAAATTACAAGATAGTGTAATTAAAAAAAACTTATTGTAGTTTTGTACGTTGAATTTATTATTGATGTACTCTTGGGGACAAGGATAAAATAAGTTATAAATGTAATTTATAAGTTTATAGCTGATAACTATGGTGTCCAAATGTTGATGCAAAAAAAAACTAAAATGTGTAATATGAAAAAAACTATAAATAAGAAAAATGATTTAATTTATACAAGTACCTATTAATTTATTAATACAGAGTAAATATATTTTTATAATCATAAAAATCATCTCATTAAATATTTTTACTAGAAACCATTTTCAAAAATTCTTCAATACTTCTACAGTTCTACTTCATAATTGTAAGATCTTAATAAAAAAAAGTATAATTGCTAAATTATTTTTTTTTTCAGTATCGGTTAAGATGTATGAAATTAATTGAGTTTTTTACAAGTACATTCAACAATTTATTTATATAGGTATTATAGTTATTACATAAATATATTGCTAATTTATCACATTTTAAATATTGTGGACAAATAAACTGCATAATTATTGAAGATAACAGACATTTTGAATTTCTTGTGTTTATAAAATATATATATTTTTAAGTTATTTAATAAATTGTACTCAAAATTAACTATTAAATATAAAGCATATAACTTAGGTATTTTATACTAACCAAAAATAAGTGTGTTCGACATTATAAATGTAATGAATATATTATTATACATATACGTGTATATTATATTGAAGCGTATAATTAGGCGATATTATAATTGTTTGATGATAATAGTAGTTATAGTATTATAGTATAGGTACACTACAGTGTTTGATACAGTCAATGTTTGAGTTTAGTAATTAATCGTACTTTTCTGTTTTAAACGTATTGACATTTTATCTGTAAATTAATTGTACTTCGTTTTATCCTCTTAACAGTATGGTATTAATACGTATTATACGATTCATAAGTCAACGATGTAGAAACGTAGTCGTTTATTCGTTTGTCTTATCGAGGACGATTGTTTGCCATAAAATACCTAAGCTCTAGAAATTAAGTGGGCACGTTTGACGTTGACAAATTTATAGGGCTGTACACCTTCCCGTTTTCTGTTTCTTTTGGTATTTTAGATCAATAGATATATACATATATATCTACAAACCATCGCAATCGGTAAGTATCGTATAAGTGACTGCCTGCAGGGATCACTCTTCGGTTATAATAAGGTATGGCATAATATAGATCTTGTTCAATCGAATAAGAACAATTTTCGAAAACAGTAAGTATGCATCGATAAAAAAATATCGATGTATGTTTTAATAATTTAATACACCATCTGTACTATGTCACATGATCGCCTTTGGTGTTGACCTTTTTTTTTAAGGTTCTTGGAATAAATATGGTAGGTATTATTGTACCCTTAATAGTACCTTTTTGGTACCAAGAAAAACATCTTAACAATCAACTTAATAAAATATACTACCAATTATATTCGCGTGATAAACAATAGAGATGGTGAACCAATAAATGATGGTAGAAGAATTGACCTACCATTAAGCACAATATTTAAACACCATTTGGTGTTATTTCTTACAGTATAGGACGTTATTATACGTGACTACTGACTACAACCATAGTGGAAACAAGTGACTCCGCGCCATTCTCAATAACCAAACACAGCCGGTGGCAATGGACGGTACCATGTGCATCGAGTAACACGTGTGGTGTGAAGAAAGCAGGTGAACTCAAGTAAACTGGTGCGAATCACTAATTAAATCATTACACTGTCAGAGTTCTATGAGGGAGGACATCCTGAAGAAACTAACGACAAATTAGTAATATCGTTGACATTTACACTATAATCATTCTAGGAACCACCTGAACTTTAATAATATGTTAATCTTGTTATCAATGATTTATCGTAATAGTTCAAGTGAGAGTTAATTTATATATCTATATAAAACAAAACTTAGTTATTATGTGCAATCCATTAAATATATAATGTATATATATAGAAATATTTTACAGCGTACTTAAAATATTTTGTAATTGTACAAAAACAGTGCCTGTATCATATTTATTATCAGCTGTTGATTGATTTTAATGTTTTGAATGCAATTTAAAGATTTTTAATTATTTAAACGTCAACGCTAATTCAAATTATTAGGACAAAAAAACAGATATCATGGCTTTTCAAGTAAGCACCCATTTAATTCTTAACGACTTTGTAAATATAAATGTACAGAGTATATGAAGTATGAAAGTTTATTGAATAACGGTAATCTAATAATCCTAATAATACGATGTAAATCACGTTTCTTAACATGGTAAAAAAATTTAAATATTTTCTATGACTGCGTAATATACTTTATATATTATACAACCGATAAACAACATTATTCATGGTATTTGTTTTACCGTCTTAATAAATGTAGGTAATGAAGTAATATCATGATGTATATAGAATAGTTATTTGAGTTGTACGGTAATTAAACTTTGTTTCATTAAAACCCTTATACATTTAAACTTGACATTTTCTAAGTTAATATATCACGTACAAACGTATAATTTTTCGGTAAAAGCAAAATTATAAAATAAAGTTTTATTTTTAGTCAGTGACCAAACGCATTATAAAAAAGCCGCTTATCTTTGACACTCTGACCACATGATAATAAATTTTGAAACAATAAAATATAACTATAATATTCAAAGAAGTACCTGTGCAAGTAACGCAACTTCCGGAAAAACAATATGAATGACCGTCCTATTGTCAAGAGATATTAATTTCTACTTAAACTCCATGTGTATTGTTCTTTTCTGCTTACTAAATAATATATATATATATAAGTATATATAATTCTGCCAAAATTAAATTATCTTCATTTTATTTTATGTAAGAGTAGGTATACTATATTTTATTTATTAAAATATGTAATAAAATGTTAACTTAATTTTTTATTGTTTAAATCTGACGTACTCAGATAAACGTACTAGACAATTTCATCACTGGTACACATTTATAATTCTTATTATTGTTTAATTATTCTTACGATTTATTTTAATTGATGATTTTCTTGTACAATACATTATGTAGCTATTTTAGTATAATAATATTTTCTCCGCTTAATTATTCGATGGTTTTTTGAGAGTTTTTAATTTTTAATCTTTCCCTTTTTTAATTTTAGTTTTAATTTAAATTTAATTTTTGATTTTTACCTGTTATCTCAACATTATTACATTATCAGATGGTCACGGTATTATTAAATTTATATATTATCATCACAAACATTTATTAAAAATAGCTTTGGATATTGTAATTTACAAAAATATAATATGTACTATGTTAATTTCCATTACATAAATTCTACAAATGTTGCAGTTCATATCAGTGTACAACCAAACAGCACTATACTTTATTTTGTTTTTAACAGTCCATTAAAATTAAACAATTGTTTCAGTAATAACCATGATAATGTATTATATGTCACTATATCACATGTGTTAACCTAACTTAGAAATAATAGCATCACCAATATCAAACAAGTCGTTTTCTAATATTATTTCTTTTGCCAATAAATACTAATTGCAAAATTTGCAGGCATGCTAGAGCAGAAAATTGTTTTTGAGTACAAGAAGTTGTTATTTTTTTAAGCGATAATAACTATAACGGTACAATAGGAATAACATCTCCATCAATTTTTGATTCATTATATTCAGTTTCACATGTTGGATTTTCAAAATGACTAATTGTCAAATTTCTATTGCTGATAAAATATGTTAACTCGATAGTGAATATTACATGTATGTTAAAAGTATGTAAGTATAAATAATTTGTCGTTATTAATAAACAACTACATATAAAATAGATATAATAAAAATGTACACTTTTAAGATGACTATCATACTATCATAGTAATATTTCAAGTTTAATTTAAATCAGTTCATCAGTTTAAGAGAAAATTATAGTTCTAATAAATGTATGTTTAAATTAGAATATAGAAAGATACCATTTGTATAACGTAAATATTTTAACCTAACCTATGTAAAGGACCGTTTATATAAACTCTCATAAGTTTAAATACTTAATTTTATTTAGTTTATGGATTTATACTTGCGTATAATTATTATGATAAGTTTCTAATGAAAATATTTGTATTAATATTTCAAATATGTTAAGATCTAATTTTATAATTGTTTGATCATAAGTTTAATTTCAACATATTTTATTCAAACAGTTAATAGTTAATGTTAATTGATTAGAATTCTGTTTAAAACTCTGGAAATATTAGCTATTGGTATGCATTATGAGATAGTATTTTTATGAATATTTCAAACAAACTTTTATGTATTTTAGTGATATTAAATAATGATTCTAATCACTATTGAAAATTTTTATTTTCAGTAATTTATTCACGACATAAAGAATGAGCGTTCACTTGCCAGGGCTTTGTGTGAATAATTGTCGATTTGAGAAATTTCGATAGCTAAATAATAAATACCTAATTCTTTTGTTATAAATAAATATGAATAATATATTATTTTATTGTTGACCTCGGTCGACGTAGGCATTGATAATGCGTGGGCGGTGAATCATTAATATTAACCACGTGCGCCAATAGTACGTTAATTTATGTATACGTATCGGCTGTATTAGTATAGGTATAATATGCAAAGCATATTATATCGTATATATTTCATTGGTCCACAATATATTAAAGGTATATTATTGTGCCCTGTAATGAAAGTTCACGGGGTAAAAACTACCTACTCGCAGCTAACTCCAAACAATATATTATAATTATTAATAATGCCGGATTTACTAAAATATTATTTTTGAACATTTACCCGATTTTTAAGTATTCAGTGCAAAGGTCACGCAGAAGTTCATGTGTTTCGTTAAAATAAGCAAGCTGTTGTCTTCGCGGTAAAATGTACACAATTCTCATTTCAAAAGAAAGAAAATAAAAGAACTTAAGCATATTATATATTTATAAGGTATTAAGGTATACCACCAAATTGAAGTCATTGTAATCTCATGGTTGCTAATAATATAATCCTACGACGGCGCATTCAAAAGAGGAGCCAAAAGCCATTCGCGATTTGATTTTATTGTAGTGCGGTTATACGTAATATTATATAGTTATTTGGCTGGAGAAAATCCGATATTATTTTGGATAGCGGTGTTGAAATAATTAACTTACATACCTATTATAGTTAGAAAGATTTTTTTCTAACAGTTAACTGCATGCTATGATATTAATCGTACGTAACTATTAAGACATTATTTGAGCTAAATTAAACCACTACCCGCAATATGATATATAATGATTATAATTGTCACTTAAAGAAAATACGATAACTAGTAGTATTTGTATATTATTTATAAAATATTTCAAGAAGTGTTTTAGAGGAAGTTTATAATCATTTATTTTATTTGATTATGGAAAAAAAGTGAAATTTAAAATTGTATTTTTCCTCGGCAGTTTTTATTTTTATTTTATGTACATCCAATTATTTTAGTGTCTTAAAAAAAATAATAAATAATTACACATATTTAATAAATATTACCTGAAATTTGCTATTAAAAAAAAAAAAAAAAAAATAACTTCCATATAGTTACAGATGAACCGTTTCGTATTTATATATTGTAATATATAATATTATAGACAACATGTGACAGTACACATTTTATAAATGTGCAGTACTATTAAGAGTACGATATAAAATCAAATTATTATAATATATTTTGAAAATACGTTTTATTATTCTGCTTGCACACTAGAACGTATGTGAAAAAAATATCCAAATAACCATCTTACCGCCATTTATTTATTTTTATTATTATTGGAAGTTCTTGCTAGAATCTCATTCATATTATGCTCAATTCCCGTCACTGCAGAGTTACGAAACAAAAAATACATTTTCAATCTAAAATTAAAATCGTATAAGATTGTTATATATATTATTGGTATATTATATTGATGTATAGATTTTTAAGAAAAATAATTTTCTTCGATAATAGTTACGATTTATTATTACAGCACGAATTTATTGCAACAGGCATTTACATAATGTTAATATTTATTTTAGCTTCAGTTATTTTAAACTCTGCGTACGATGGTTTCCTATAATTTATAACATTGTATTCAAATAAAAATAATAATAATAATAATAGAAATGGAGTTATTACTTATTTATACCCATTATTCAAAATTAATAATATGTATATTATTGAATAATATTGTCGTAGCCAGTTGTGTCGATTCAATAACGGTAGACACCTACCCTGATAATAAAATCATTAAAACACTTAACTCGGTATGATATTTTCGATTATTATATTACTTTATATTGGTATATATTATATATATTCTTATCCATTTTGTAATATATTTATAAATGCTGGTTATGGCATATTATCTGACAATATTCAGTAGACAGAGCTCCGAATGGATGCTTACATTTAGCTCGACTTGTTACTCAAATTTACATATTTTAATTCATTTCAACTTCCTACTGAAATAGACTGTTTTAACTCAATTATTTAAGTCACTTATTAAATTTATAGTGTCAAATATTAATAAGAAAAATAGGTAGTGTAATTTAATGGCTTTATATAATAATATAATATAATAGGTATATATTTTAATATATATAATACAAAATATATTAAAATATATTCTAAATTTTATTGTTGAGAAAGTTGCTGCAATAAATTTTCCCATTCTATTCTTTTGGTCAAAGTTTGGAAGTCTTACTTGAAATAATAATACGACCATTGAGACGTTTTTAAAGGATAAATAAAATGAAATGAAATATTTTACACAAGTTGTCTGAAAATATATCATCAGTTATCACGGTATGTAGATCATTATTTTAACGTTTCTCATAAGTTACGATGGTATTTAGTATTAATTATCGATTAGCGTATGTGAGATATATATATTAGCAATACAACTTCGTATTATTAATCACCAACTTACTCTAAAAATAGTTTAAGGAGTGATTCGGGAAGGAAACTATAGTAAATTCTTGATTGAACAACTGGAATAATCGATATCTTACGTTCCATCGTATAACAGAGAATGTTTGAATTTTCAATGTCGTAAAAGTTTAAATTTAACGAGCTTTTGCCATTATATTTTAAACGGATATTATTATAATATACGCAATTTTTTAATGGGAGCTAGAAAAAAGCAAGATATATGATGATATATAGGTACGTCACAACAACTCGAATTGCATATTAAAAAAAAAAGAAAAGTGTTTTGCTCCGCTCGTACGTTAAAGGCATATACGAGTAAAAACTTATAATTTATTTGTGCTTTGTAATAGGCCCCTCTTAATCACATAGGATTGATGGATACTTGATTACCTCCATCACCAGTAACAAACTGTTGTGCATTTTCCAAGTAATGAATTGGTCTAAATTTGTGAATATACATATGCTTAAATATAAAATGTGTAAAATTCTTTTAGTTACGTGTTAAATCTAATAACATGAAAATTGTATAATACGAGTATGTAATCAATAACCTTTAGTAAAAGATAATTTACTCATGGAGACTTCAGTAATATAGTAGTTATTTTAACATCAACAACAATTATACCTAGGTAACATCAAAAGTTATAAGTACGACGTGGTTCAATAAATAATAAGTGATGTACATTTTCCAAATTATTCTCTACTTATAGTTTACTTCAATTGGTCGCAAACAATAAAATGTAATATGACGTCATGGCTTATAATATATGTCTAGAACACACACACTAAAATACTCGACCGTATCAATAGCTTTAATAATTAAATTGATTTTTTAAATAGACTGTATGCTCAACGTATTTATTGTGTTGGTTTAATAATTGTAGTTAGTATCTGCTAACAAGTAAAAATAAATGAAAAAGCTTTTCCTACATATACAAATATAATATATAATGCATACACGTTGACTGGCCAATAACTTCAAATTATCTATATTCGTTTTTAGTGTCGCATTTTGTCAATATTACGTAAGACACTCGGACTGCAGGGTTTGTTTTGTTATTGTAAAAATACATTCATCTGCGTTTTAAACTTGAACTGTCTAGTACAATCGATATGTATATTGTACAATTACTTGTGTTTGTCAAACAAATGTACTTACTAATTTTTAAATTAAATTTACTTTTATAACACAACCGAGTGCCTTACACCTAAATCCGTATATATTTATCCGTATGTCTGTGTGTAAGATAAAATAAAGTAATTTTAACAGTACGAAATCAATATACATTTGTTTTAGATGTTGAATTGTTATTAATTCCTTGTTAAATAACGTAGTTCGTCGAATTCGTTGATTGAATAACTAAATAATAATTGAATATTAAAATCCTTTCTGATACTTTTATTTAAGTGCAAATATGCATAGTAGTGAATTACATAATAATTACAATCAAAACAACATGCGGTATGAATAAAATAATTCGAGTAGGCATATTTAAAGAAATATTTGAATTAAAAATATATTTGGTTAAAAATCACGGTGCCAAAGTATTTGTAAGAAATTTAATTTTTATTAACATAAAAATATGCCTAATTTGTTTAATATATTATTCATAAAATTATATTCTCTAGAAATAAATTGCGTTAACTGATAAAGAAAAAAAATTAAAGCCTTTAAATATATGTACGTTTTAAACAAAGTTAAATGGTTTAAGTATATATATTAATTATATCATGAAAATGTATTTATTTAGTTTCATAATCATTTTAATTATAGACGATTTTAAATTAATAACTATGAAGGTAACGTAAAATAGTGTTAATGTCAAGCAGTTCAAGGGATAATTATATATAAATGTAAAATATACATTGAATAAAATTTGTATTTTACTTTATGGGTGATAGATTGTATAGATAAATTTTAACTTGAAGTATTTATTTCGTACCTATATTAAAAAAAAAAAAAAAACGTATAAATTACAAAACCTGAATATAAAACCATTAATTGTTAAAAAATTAATAATTTTTTTTTTTAAGGCAAAAAAAGAGAGGGTTTTATATTCATGTTACAAGCAGACATTAACGCCGAACATCTTTGTTATCTTGTACTTTTATATATGTAGTTCTAAAAACCATTTTGTCAGGCTATCTGAAAGAACTCCCGATATTATGGTGGTGATAGTAGTGTCTGCAAATCTCCATGGACTCTTTGTATGAGTTTATTTTAAATCGTCTTTTTTTATCCAGGGTTTGTACTCATGTCACTATATTTTCACGCTGAATATGACAGATCGATTGTGAATACGCTAAGCAAATGTTTAACATTAGAATGAAATAGTTTAAGCCGAGTTTATTTTGGTTTTGAAGTTTCCGTGTTTTATATAAAATATTTATATAGTATAATCATATTTGTTTCTAAAAATGTATTATTTATAAGAAGTAGATTAAAATATACATTCTTTGTTGTTATTTTTCAGTTATACATATCACTATAATGTATACTATCTATGCAATATACATGTTTAAATATTTATTAGTGTTAAATTGTAATACCTGTTTGGGGGTCATACATATCTCGTATTATAATAAATTATTTATTTTTTATTCATTTACATGCAGGTAGTTATATGTTTTAGTTTATAAATGTATAGCAAATTAAAATATTGAACACAGTACTAAATCCATAACTATTTAAATATGTTATAATAGATAATATAAAAAACAGCGTAGGTAAATTGTTTCCTACATTCAATTATAGACATGCAATATATTGTATCAGTACATTATAGTATGATAGATGCATTATTTATGTTACATACGTATTTAATATAATAAGTTATCGAACTTAAGTTCACACGTATTAGCGTTATTAAAACTTATGAACACACACACACACACACGCACAGAAGAGAATTATAATAATTATAATATACATAAATAATAAATATACATCATCCGATGTACCATTAAACGGATCGAAACTTATAAGGCCGCCACAATAGAATTTGTTGTCTTATTCCGTTATACATATATTTATCTCGTGCGCAGTATACTAAGATTGATTCCCATGCGTAAAGATTAGGAGTAAGTTTATTTTATAACGAGGCAGAGTTTCATGCGTTGTATTATAATTTATACGAAAAGTTTATTTTTAACTCACTGTTCAAATGTCTCGTCTATTTATTTTAATATTGTATAAATATTTTTAAAGAGCGTTTGATCTCTAATTGATTCATTGAAATCGGCCGCGAAATTACGTCGAAATAACGCAACACGAGTATAATATTATGGTGTATGCGCATAATGCTATTAAAACGAATTATGGTATATAGACCATTTAAATAATATCCATTATCCACTTAGTTTCTTGTCCGATGTAAATTTGCTACTCTGTGTCGGGTTATATATAAATAATTGGAAACATGGGATTACTGGAATACAATTTTAAGTGTACATCATACGTTGTATAGACGATAATAATAGAAACAGGCAATATTATGCCGTTAAATTTGTTTCAAAGTGCAACAATGTATTATACAAACGTAGTGGATAATATGCCCGTATTATATAATGTTTAATAACTAAAATTCGAAATATAGAACACAATAATATAGTATAGTGATTTTGAAACACAAATTGATAGAATAATGATAGTAAATTGATTTTTCTCGACAGCTTATATTGTCAATACTACAACGAAAAAATAACTAAACGATCATTTTTTTCACAATTTGTCAAACATTCTTCATTTTTATACGTCGTAGAACGAAAATTTATTTATAGAACGCTCATCGTACTACTAAAATGTTGCTTTGGATTTTTTTGTAATGCGTATTATCATCAATCTTATTTCTTAGAAGTTCAAATTCGACTTGTTTACTGCGTTCTAACAAATCTGCAGTGCGTATTTGTTTTCAGAACTTTATTATTAAGTCAGTAAAATTATTGGCGTATATTGTTGTAAGTTATTCTTAATACTATTTAAAGAGTCACGAGAGGTAATTTAAAATGTTATGGATATATTTTTCTCCGTATTCTCATTCTAACATAAACAATAGTATTAAATTAGAGCAATGAATATGCAATTATGATTGATATTACAAGTTGTTATTCGTTGTATGACTGAAATAACATGATCAAAATACTTGAAAAATATTTGTGGCTTATCGAAGTATTTACTATGTTAAACACAATTGGTTATTTGAATGAAAGTTTATAATCTCATTATGAAGGATCGCTTAGAACTTGACTTAGCTTTAATAATTCCTTCGTTATTATGGTGTTACCACGGCAATATAGATAGGCAATTTTGGTACATAATTGACATGGTTAAATTTCCTTTGTTAAATAATATTTAAAATTATCTGTTATTATTATTATTATTTTATTACTGTATTATCAATTTATTTAAATTGTAAGATTACATGAGTAAAGACACCATTATTTAAATACAAAATATTAAGTTTGTTGGTATTTTTTTATGTGTGGATTATGAAAAATTATCAATGTTTGATAAACATATGGGCACTAATATAAATTAAGTTAAAATAATTAATTTTTTACATGCAATATTTATTATAATATAATATTCTTTTATTTATTAGCAAAATGCAGTTCAAGGCTATTTTGAATGATTCAATAATGAATAATTATTTAACCACGTCATTTTATTAAAAAAAAATATATATATTTAGAAATTTAATATCTTACCTACATTATGATTTAAAACTGTTTAAATAGTAAGTAAGGTACAATATGTACCTTATTATTATACATAATTTTTATATTATATGATTTTCAATTAAAACTTCTAATGTATTATCATAAGACATAAGTCAACATGTTTGTAGCTGAAGGACGTGTATTAATCGATAAAAAAATGATTATAGGTACATATTATGTGAAAATACTATGCGTTTTCAAATTTATTTTTATACTTATATTTTACAGGATAACTATAAAAGCCAATTTGTTTTAGAATGATTTGTTGTTTTATATTTAAGTTTTTTGATTTATTCATTTTACAATGATATGTTATTTCCTTTCCCTGGTAAAATAACTTTAAGAATAAAAAATGTGTTCTATATAATGTTCCACTTGGTTAACATATAATCGATCATAAAACGAAGTGTACAATTTATATAATATACTGGTATGCATGTACCTATTAGCCGTGTGGATGAATAGTAAAATGTTGAATAAAAAACCTTATACGTATTATAATATTATATGTTATAATCAATTACCACTAGATTTGTTTTTTTTTTTAATATTTATCAAATCGTTTTTTACACATCATTTCAACACTTTTAAGTTTTAACTCCGTATTTAATATTTAACTATATTTACTTTTATTACACTTATAGTGTATAATATATTGTTTTATGAGATATGTATATTTATCATAATATTATAAACTATCATAATCATCTCGTTATACATTCACGCTGATTCCTATTATCACGTAATATGGCAACCGTTATTGATAATTATTATATATTGGAAATTGTTTAAGTATATCATTTAATATGTCTTAATTTAAATTTTGAACACATAGTTTTTTTTTCGTTCAATATTTCCAAACCATCTGCAGAACTAAAGTCCACATGGTTTTCTCAAAATTCATTTTTGCGCTTCTACCGGTAAAAACCGATCCGTAACCGAAGTTTTCATTGATTATACGCACGTCGTACTTGTATATATTATACGAGAGTCTGTTGCTGTGTACGTATATTGTACGTTATTTGCACATATTACGTGTTACAGTTTTTACTGTTATACGCGTTTGAAAACTTGTTCTTGTTTTAGTCATTCATTCCACGCACTAAGCTATAGTATATAAAATAATACATACACCGCGAACACGATTTTAATATATACATTGCGTTCTACTCGAAATCTCGTACATAAATTTATCGTTTGTGGTTCAACTTTTAGGCCGTTAAACCTCCTCGTCATAAATCTCGACCGGCCGCTCTTTTATACTATATTTTTGAATTAAGCACTAAATATTGTGACTAAAAGTCAGTAAAATAATAACAAAAGTACCTATATTCAATACATTTTAATGTTGTTTTTACAAAAGTGAATAAATAAATAACGGATAAAATGTCAAAATAACGAAAATCAAAACACGTGTTATAATCAATATAGCAATACAATAATATGTTAATAATAATAATACGTTATTATAAATATAATACATTATATTTTATAATTTATTATTTGTTGTCAATTTTTAAAAATTCCTTTTTAAATAATACGTATTATTAAACATGATACTTTGTTTAAAAACTTTTTTTTAGTGACGTTTACACGTGTGTGCCACCCTCTTTTACTATTGCTTAAACCATATAATTTCTTTTAGTTTTCGTCACTCGAATTCAACACTTACTCAAATATATATTTATGTAAGTACTTCTTAGGATATTATATACAATCTTTTATTCGTGTCTAAAATATTTCTACCGAAACTTTTAGAACGTATGTATTATGTAACTCCTACGGGCTTGCTCTTTTTTAATTTAATAACGTCCCAATAGTGCTGAATTGATTTGTGAAGTTTAATATGAATATTTCAATATTTCTCCCTCTTACATTTATTATTTCACCGATGCAAATAAACTCCAAAATAAATTACACGATTTGGTATTTTTAAAAATGAAATGGGGAAATTTTTGTTTACTATGGAACTATGAACTAAATCATGAATCCTATATCTTTATATGACAAAATGTAAATCATACTCTAAAATAAACTATTTTTTTTTACAGATTGGTCTTTAAAATCTCTATTTAAACTTAATAAGCGTTTGTAGAAGGTTTTTGCAACGTTTTGGACTGTTGGAATGGCTAGGTATTTATGCAAAGTGTCATTAGATAGGTACATAATATGGGGCATATGGTTTTCACTTACTTTAACGTCACATCAGCTATACTCGTATTATTAAGGTTTTTCAATCATAGTATTTAGGTAGATACTATTGTCTCTGGATCGTAAACAAATGTTTTAGTATTAGGTATATTAAATTATTATATTTTAGATGTGATCATGTTACTGATAAATATTATTTTTAACGTAATATAGAAAACAATTTATAGATATTTATAAGATAATACCACAGAATTGATAATACCATACATTACAGAAAATGTTTTCTATTATTGTTTCCTTAAAATCATTACTGACTCTATACTTCATGGGTACTTATTTTATACTTTTATAAGATCTTTTGCTATATTATTATTATATTGTTTTCATAAAATGATTCTAGAAAAAGAAAACGTATTAGACGAGGAATATTGAGATCTTTATCATATCGCTTGTTTAATTTGAAACAGTAAATATATGTATCTAATGTAGGTTCATGTATACAATATATTTTAAACTCTACTAGACATTTCTGTTAACTTTGATTTCTCGCTATGACTATGTCCTTAACGTATTTTTGTGCTTAAATTTTTATGTTGGCCCATTATAATTTTTTTTTTTTTTATATAGTAGTTCTACGTAATTCTTGAAACTTGACACTATTTTTGTTTTAATGGCGACAACCGAAACCTTACAGGTATTTTGGTAATATATTATGATAATAATAAAATGACACTCGTAAAATACGAAAGAATCTCAATTATACAGTTTTTAAAAATTATAATAGTTTTATTTGGAACATTTTTAAAATAAATTCGTTGTTAGAATTTTAAATGTTATATTGAAACATTCTTGAAACAAGATCATATCCAAGTTCATTCTACGGAGAATTATTTTTTATTCGGAAGCAAGATACTATATGGGTTTACAATCACGTGTTTTATTTTTCCAAATCAACAATGGTAAAACCTTAAGCCTTTTAGTACCTTTTCAACTGTCGTCAGGACTTTTATTTTGGCTTTGTGAGGACAACTAAAAACTTTGCACGACCGTCGAATAATAATGTTGGTATTCTGCCTGTCTATTTGCCGTTGGACTGTGTGAATAATCAATAGCAATAAAATGGTTTAAACGAATCAAATCAATTTACACAATTTTTATAATTTTAATAAATTGATTAAATTAACTGGAAAAGTAATTAAATTAAGTGTAATTAATCGAATAATTGAATAGTAGTTAAGTTCATTTTTTATTAATATTCTATTCTATAACAATAAATAGCAAAGGCATATTTTAATAATTGCTAAAAATAAGTTACCTACAATTAACACCATGAGATACAGAGAGTATCAAATTATTTTCTCTTATTAAAAATCTACTATATTATGCATTTTATAAGATTCGTTTTAAATAAGAAATTTTTAAAACTAATGAGTTAAATTAAAAATGTTTTAAGCATTTAAATTTTAAATCACAATTTAAAACAAAAAAGTAATAAAATCTAGAAAAATTAGTTACTGTTTATTATACTATTTTATATTTTATGTACAAGTTGTGCATACCAAATTAATTAATAAATGTAAATATAATTAAAGTAAGGTAAAGTGAATAAATTTATTTAAAATTAAAAAAAAAATTAACATAATGAGTCATTAAAATAATAAAATAACATGATTGTATTCTGAATAAATTAATAATATATAATTTGTGTCTCATGTAAAATTGAGTTAACTAAAACTATGTGAACACAATCAAGATAAAACACTGGTAATATAATAAAAATTGTCTCGTTAAAATATAGTGAACATTTCTGACAATATACGTTTATAACGGTATATTACAGGTATGAGTATAATATAATATAATATAATATAATATATTGTTAGTCTGTGGCGAGCACAATATGTGTATCCGACGAAAAAAAATGTAAAAAAAAAAAGAAGAAATTTAGGTAACCACTGTACTGTACAGTTGGTGTTGAGTGTTTCTCGTTATCATGGAGTTATCGCATTGTATATTAAATTCAAATTCAATAAAAAATCATTTCTTATGAAAAACGATTTCTAAGCAGAGACGGTTATTTATCAACCTACTATGTACATATGGTTTTTTTCGTGTGATGTAATTGTTTATATTGCTATTAAATTCATGAAGTTGATAAAAATGTTAATTTTAAATACTCATAAAAAAAAAAATCGTTAGAAATTTCAAATTACTATAATAATGACTTATAAAAAAAACTTATATTCAATTTTCAAGGTTTTTAAGCTTAAATACTGTGATTCTGTGTTTCCAAAATGTCTAATACAATAAATGTATTATAGAATTAACGGAAAAGGTAGGTATCTCAAAAGTCAAATTATTAAGTTTTCCAATAAAAAAAAAATAAGATTTTTCAACACGTTCATCCGTTGACAGTCTGTTGGCTGTGCAGAACATTATTAAAACACAAAATATGGATTATCCGAAAACTAAGTCATTTTTTAAAAAAAAACTTTAAGTAGTTTTACACAGTATGTAATATAAAAAGTTTTAAAAATATTTATCTTTTCTTTCACATTTATGTATATTGTTGGCATGTATATTTTTTGAACTGTACACGTACATGATATACTTTAAATATCAGTTTTAAAATAAATCCTGCACAGAGCAGATTGATTCACACACACATTTTGTAGGAAACATTACAGAATTATTTTTTTTTACTTTTAAGTATAAAATAAAAATTTATGTTATTACTATTTATAATGAAATAAATAAAATTCAAACAATTTAATATGTTTCACCTTTATTTATAACGTCTGTTCTCAAATCAAACTGTATCTATAATATAAAAATATGCATATGAATAAAATATGTATATAATTGCTCTATAGATACGCAAATACAGTGAAACTTATAATTAACGAAGTGTCGTTGGGAACGAAAAAAAATCGTATTATAGAAAAATTCGTTAAATATAATTAACAATGAAAGTCATGGTTCTCAAAAATAATAGAAAATTTCGTTAAATGAAAATTTATTATAATGGAAGTTTCACTGTAATAACAAATTACAACCGCAGGCAGATTCTGAATCCTTGAAGTTTGTAAACTGTGTTTGGATGATTTAAATCTTCGCACTACGGCCGAACTTCTATACACTAGTCTATGAACAATTATCGTATAATTATTTATATTATTAAAATTCATAGCAGTAGTCTGATAGTTTAACGAAATTGCTATCGGGTATGATATGTGACCATATGCTATTACGAGTAAATCGTTCGTTTAATATGATGTGGCATCGTCCGATTAAACGCAACAGCGCATAAGAGTTAATGCGATTCTGAAATCAGAATATATAGTCGAGTAAAATGAACCATGCTTGAAAATATATCGATGTGTTCAAATATTCTAACTAAATTATTATTATGTCTCGGACATTATAAAATGTTGTAAGCTAGACGAGGAATTATTATATTTTTGTCTGAATTAACGCGATATGATTATTTTAAGTTTTTACATAAATCACTGTTAAATTCATCGTGTATTTTTACAGCTAAAAATTAAATGAAAACAAATTATGGACAAAAGTGTTATACTAACAGCAAGTTTATACCAACTGATATCTGTGATATCATACACCTAACCATAATTTATTCAAATAATTTAAGGTTGTTATATGCTTTGGTGTATATTTTTGGTATTTTCTCTTTTAATTTCCAGTAATTTTACAGATACCGGTAAAATGGGTTGTATATTTTTATATAATATAATATTATGTATAAGAAGAAAAATTTAATTTCTTTATTTTATAGTGGTTTTTATGTTTTTTTTTTTTAGTTTTTAGCCTGATAAAAAGTTGAAAAATGTCTCAATTTTCATCTTCGAGAGTGATTTCTAGTAAAAAGTTGGATTTTTTTTTAATTTATAGAAGTTATAATAAATTAATAGTCAATATTTAAAAAAAAAAAAAATAAACAGCAAAATAATAAAACCTGGAATTTTTAGGAAAATATATAGATTTACAGACCATCTCCTCTCGGAATAATATTGTTTATATACAATGATACATCATGACTGAATTCAAATCAAGTATATCAATTAATAGTAACCTACTTGACACCTTTTAGCGGTTACTAATTTGTCATATTTTTGTGATTATAGATATAAAGAAAGGCGATGTAACTTTCAAAATAATGATAACAGGATATTTTACTAAATTCGCGCTACACTATAGTTAAATCATACACTTTATAAGCACTTATTTAGACATTATACAGATAAGTGTAGTTAAACACATTACTATGACAAAAAAAAGTAAAAAATTATGTACATATACAGTGTTTCGTAAAATTAAGGTATCAATTGATACAAGACAAACCTATGTTCTAAGTGTTTCTAAGTTAGAAATTATAAAATATTCGTAATTACAAAAAAAAATATTTATGTTATAATTAAATATAGAAACTTTAATATTGAATAATTGTACGTCATAGACATTAAATATAACACACTACATTAAATGTTGGGTTTTAAATATCAAAAGTGAGTGCAATAGGAAACTCAAACAGAAAATGGAAATAACAAGGCCATATATAATTATTCGTTAAGAATAACATATTGTCATACTATGGATAGGAGTTAATTGTTTATTTAGTTCATGCATTTTACGTATATTATACAGTGATTCTATTTAAAATAAATTTTCACATGTTTTTACGAATAATAATATTTTTTTATCAGAAAAATTGAGATAGGTACATACATTTGAAACAATTAGTACAGTATAATACAGTCTTCTAGTATTTAAAATACTAAATACGAAAGCAAAAGTTAAAAAGACGATTATAACCTAAGATACAAATATTGTAAAAACATCATTGTCAAAAAGTTAGGTACACATAAATTTCTTAAAAAATAATTAAAAACAAGGAGTGTGTTTTACTCTTTTAAAAAATATTGTTTGTACACGTTATGTTAAAAAGCAACTACATATGCACGGAAGTTTAAATCAACCAGATTCTAACTTCCAAGTTTAATCAATTATATTAGTGCAATCATCTTAATCGTGGTTACCTATAAAACAGCCGTAATGAAACTTTTCGGTTTATTAAAGGGTAAAACCTGTTTTTGGTCTTCAGATTATGCGTATATAATGTATAACAAGGCATTCAGTATATGAGCGGTGGTCGAATTCAAAACATTTTAAAATTTTCTGTCAAAATAATAAATAACCTCATCTTTATTATAGTTTTGAAAATGGTTTTAAAACATTTTGCAAGATAATAAATAATAATTTAAATTTGGTTAAAAATAATATCGAATAATATTAAATTTTGTTTTATTTTACTTGCAGACAGTGGATATACAAAATAAAGTTATATCTACAGGCTACAATACATTATAATAAGTAACTGAGTAAAGTTACAATTTAAATTTTCATATTTTTTTATGTATTTATTTTATAATATATTATATTCTGTTTTTTTTTTTTTTTTTTTTAATATTTCAAACTATTGTAGAAAAAGTATAGATCTATTATAAGGAGGTAGATATGTTGAAAAGCTTAGAAAAATGTAAACGTCGCATATTTATTTGCGAATGATGTTTTATTAAGAATAAGGGAGTATTTTAAAATAGACGCAAAACCAGGACAATGAATCTTAAAAATACATACACATAGAAAATGTTCTAACAACTTTTCATAACAATAATATAAGAACTTAGTAGTAACCGTTCCATTTTTTTCTTTACATTAAAGAAATGAAAAAGCTAGAGCCATAAATCTAAAACATGCATAGGTATTATTTAACAAAATGTTTTTTTTTTCGTATGAATGTATTTTTTAATCTTACAAAAATATTATAGTACTTGCCTTATAATAATTGTTCCGTATAATATCAGTGTACGTCTTTATTATTAATAATATTGTTCGAATAATGTTTCACTAATTTAACCTAGATATTGTAAATGACAATTATTATGTTTATCGTTAACTGCTTTGAGCTAACGCATACATATAGATTCTAAAAATATATATAAACAGACTTTTGAATCGACAACAATTGTGTATTCAACCAAATCCATGTGAGAAATCGACAACTATCAGATAATACTCGTTGTCGCCGTGATTTTATCGGTCACATATTTATAATAGAACTATCGATATTATCGTTGACGGTTTATTTTCTGCGAGAAAATTTTATAGCAGTATTTCCGGCGGGTGATTTTGTTTAATAAATCAATCCCCCATCTCTCTCCCCTTCTCTCTCCTCTCACTATCTATATATAATGCGTGTTTATTTGCTTGCGTTGTTGTAAAAAGTGTCGATAAAAGAGTCTCATATATAATTTTAAATCGATTTTTTATTGCATCATTTGTCAAGGAAATATTTCAAGTTTGTGACTTTGAATATCACATCTTAATACCTACTATGTGTCTCGAGTGCATTTCTAACAATACAACCGTTGGGTTACAAATATAACTAAACTACGCTGCTCAAAGATAATAAGGTTATTCTTATACCTCGATTTATGTTCGAAGTGATTCATTAAGCGTTTCCGTCTTTTAGAGGAAAAACAGCAACGGGGTTATGTTTTCCATTATCATATTGTGAAAAGCCGGATACGTTTAACACGGAATCTCTAATTCATATAAACTCGAATAAACAATAATAATATATTATATAATAAATCATAGTTAACAAAATCATCCCGATCCCGTTCTCATATTCATAAAATCAACATGATTCGAATTTATGTCGTAACATTTTGCCAAATGTTTCCTATTAAATTTCTATTTGTATTTCAGATGTTTTTTTAGCACAAAAAACATAAATATGTATGATTTTTGTACATATAGTGGTCAAATATTAGTGATCAATTAATTATTTATGTACTTAATTATAGCTTCCCAAAAACAATGCCATTGATTTTTATTCCAGATTTTTATATCCAAAACATAAAATCATGTATAAAATTATGCAATATTAAAAAGAAAATAGTTAATATAATAGATACAATTGTACAAAGAAGTTGACGTAACAATACAATATAAACGCCACGAATAATGATAAATACAATTAAAAATTAAAACTGAGCCAGAGGTTTCAAATTTTTCTAAAAATCTATAGCATTTTGACGTATTTTCTGTCTAGAAAAGGTTTATGTATCGATCGAGTACTCAATCGGAAAGCTGGTGATAATTTTGAACGAATCATATATATATGTACATGTCAAATGGCTAGCAGTTCGATGATTATATTAACAACAATATTAATTATATCTGTAGTTGTAGATTTTCATAATAATTTTATACCTAATAAATTAATAACTATATTGCTTCAGATTATTATTCGCCCTAATGCTACATATTATACAATACATTTTAAATTAATGATTACATTGCATCTTCCGAAGAAAACAATTTATACGGTTTAAAATACTATGTACTTGGCTAATAATATTATGTGATAAATAAATAGATACATGAACGTCTCGATACTTCCATGCGCATAATATGTGTACAATACATTATAGTTGCATAATATGCAAGATTTGACAGCGGTTTCGAACTGAAATCACATTATAACACGTATGCTATATCTTTGTGGTACGCTTTACAGTGTTTAATTCATACGCAAAATCTTACGGCGTGTTCATAAATATGTATAATAGTCATAGCGGAGTTTGTGGTGTATGATATTATTAGTGTATTGCTTTGGATTATAATAATAATAATATATTACGTTAGTTTTGGACTAAAGAAATGCATTAAAAGACCTCGAAAACCAAGTCGATTTGAATTTCAAATATTCATTCTTTTGTGTACGAAAACGGCTTGCGAATATAATATACATGTGTTTTATGTTATTAGATGTAAAGCATTATACCACACTGTGCTAATATACGTGTTAAATGTAGGTATCTATTTAGCATCCAGTAGTTTAGTATAGTAACACATAAGCGGAGTTTTTATTTTTCAGTTTTAAACGATTCGATAGATATCGTGTCTCATGATTGCATGTATACAAATGCCCAGTTATAAAAATAAAATGTCATTTACAAATGTTTCATATGAATATAGTATGCTATACAATTTATAATATTTTACATATTACAGAGCGCCTGAACATTTTTCTCTATCACTATTATACTTTCTGTCAGTATTAATCTAGTTTATGATTGAGCCCTTGGTAAACTCGTGTTTATAGGACTCGACAACTTAAACAAACTTAAATACAAATTGAAGTGTTTTTCATCAAAGTATTCTAACAAAATAATTTATGATTATAACTCAATCAACACATTAAATAACAATTATTAATTTAATTATAAATTAATATTAAAATTGTTTTAATTGTATTGAATTTATCAAAGTTTTCATCCGTTTAAAAAGACTCATGACTCATCAGTGATTTAATTTTGCATATCTTTATTTGGCTCATTTGAATATAAAACCTCAATATTGAACAAAAAACTTAAAAAAGGCTCCATGACAATTTTTGATTAATCCGGATGATACGGATCTATACTGCTTAGACTTACTGCATAAATTGGTCTACTCCGTTGATTGTTAAAAAAAAAAAAAAAACACGGAGAAATTACGCGAAGAGTGTTGTTTTTTGATTCGGAGTTTCAGTAAAAAAATATATTTTATAAATTTCAACTACCATGATTTTCCAATGCACACGTAGTATTAATTACAGCTTTCATAAAGCATTAAAGGTGATAAAAACACGGACAAATCATTAGGTATAATAATAATATGTATATTGGTATTCTATTCTTCAGAACAATTTTCAATTGAAACTCATTTATGTAAACATATTTTTAGTTGAGCTACTTACAATAATACAATATAATAAATAAATTATTTGAATTCAAAAATAAAAGGATTCTAAACGTAATTTAATACGTAATTTTCATTCGAGATTTCAATAACTTTGGTTCAACATTACCAAGTAGATTTGTGTTAAAATACAAAATATGTGGATGATAGATGCAACCAGCCGGGTTTTTCGATTAAATTAATCGAATTACAGTTATCTACAAACTTGCTATTTCAGGATACGATGCCGCACACTCATATGCATACATATTATGTATTAGACGGATATAAAATAACCACAGCTGTCCTCGACAGTGACTAGGGTATTACGGCCTTACAATAGCAACAAAAATGATCGGATGAGATTTTTGCCTTAAAACCGCACACCCCGCACGAAACGATTGAGTAAACTATGTATCACTCGGTAAAACGTTTAATAAATCACAATCGTTATAATTTTTTATAAACATTAATGGTTAAAAATAATACAAAGTTATTATTATCTTTAACACTAGATATACTATCAAGATATATATTCCAAAAACAAAATGGTAAAACGTGTAACACGAATTATAATAACTTTTTGCGATTTCAATTAACCGCTTAAGACATACAGCACACGACATGCAATTTTCATTCGATTTATCATAACATTATTTTACGTTTATATAAAATAATACGTTACAATAATAATGATATATTATGTTTGCAACTATTAATGTGTATTATTGCAGCGAAACTTCAAATATACTATTGAAAATAATATTCAAATCATTATCGTGACACAACGCATACCCAATGCGTTGTACACTAAAAAGACTCGTCGACTAAAGTTTATACAAAATAAAATCTAACAAAAAATATGTAGTCTAAAGTCACTATGTAGGAACAGAAGCAATATTATATGAATGTATAGTGATTACCGGAAAAGTTCTGTACAAAGATGTTCTTTTCACTATTATTTGAAATTTCGAGGTGATTTTTGCGGTCACGAGGTTTATAAAATAATATCTTGTGACCTGTTTAATATTACAAATAGTATCATTACATATTTGTGAACATAATACTATAATTAAATCAGGTCTTCTTGAAAGAATGAAATTTACGTATTTCATAATGTTTTCATTATTGTAAGAAAAAAAAGTCGGCAAGTGGGTACCGCTCTGCTGTACATTAGGGGGTGGGGTAGACCTCGGACTAGGGTAGATTAAATTTGAATGCAATGATAAGTATCATTGTATACGAAAAACGATTCTGAACGGAGATGATTTGTCAGTCTATAATATATTATAATTAAATATTGTCATATATTCTATTTTGAAACAAATATTCCGATTTCATAAAAATTTAAAACTCAAACGCTCAAAACATTTTTCCTATAATGACTCTTAAAATTTTCTCTATAGCTTTTTGAAGCAAAACTTATGGAAAATCTTGTATTAAATTTTCTACTCTTAGCTACCTATACAAACAATTTTATGAATTTTGAACTACAAAATAATTTGCAAATATTCATGATTTTGACGAATTTTCGTCAAAATTTGAACTTCAAATGCTAATAAAAAAAAATTGTGCCTATGTATTCTTATAATTTTTTAATCACTATAATAATAACTTATGAGGATTTTTGTATTAAATTTTCAAGTATTTTGATAGGGCCAAAAAGATTTTATCGACACATAAAAAAACAATTTTCAGAAAAATTGAAAATTTCAGTTGTCTATAAGTAGCTCAAAAAAAGTCAAAATATTTTGAAAATTAAATCACGTAAAGAAAACGCGAATCTTAATAACTGGTAAAATTTTCAAGTATCTACGACTTATACTTTTTGAATAATAACAAATATTTAAAATCGTTTGAGGATAAATCGTTATCGTTACGCTATTTCGTTAAAATTAAAATTCAAACGCACTTAAAATTTTTCCTATAATGATGCTTCGAGTTTTCTCTATAGATACTTGAAGGTAAACTTATGGAAAACTTAGTGTTGTATTTTTAATCCTTAGTTATAAACACAAAAAATTTTATGATTTTTCAACTTCAAATAATTTGCAAATATTCATAATTTTGACGAATTTTCGTCAAAATTTGAACTTCAAATGCTAATAAAAAAAAATTGTGCCTATGTATTCTTATAATTTTTTAATCACTATAAGAATAATATATGAGGAACTTTGTATAAAATTTTCAAGTATTTTGATAGGGCCAAAAAAATTTTATCGACCCTTCAAAAAAAATTTTTCAGAAAAATTGAAAATTTCAGTTGTCTATAAATAGCTCAAAAAAACTCAAAATATTTTGAAAATTAAATCAAGTAAATAAAATGCCAATCTAAATAACTGGTAAAATTTTCAAGTATCTACGACTTATACTTTTTGAATTATAACAATATCAAAAATCGTTTGAGGCTAAACCGTTATTTAACGCGGTTTTGTAAAAATTTAAATTTCAAACACTCATAAAAATTTTTTGTCTGAATCCGGTAGAGTTTTTTTTACAGATATTTGAAGAAAAATGTATGGAGAACCTTGTACCAAATTTTCAAAACTTAGTTATAAAAGAAAAAAATTTTATGATTTTTCAACTTCAAAATTACTTGCAAATTTTCGCGTTTTCGACAGATTTCGTAAAAATTTGAACTATAAACTCTTATAAAAAAAAATTGTGACTAACGATTTTTAATTTTTTTTAGCTACAATAAAAACAACTCATAAGGAACCTTGTATTAAATTTTCAAAACTTTTTGGTCATCCAAAAATTTTTTATCGACACTTTAAAAAAAATTTCTCAAAAAAATCGAAAATTTCAGTGGTCTATAAATAACTCAAAAAAAGTCAAAATTTTTTGAAAATTTAACTATATACAGATACCACTGACATTAACATTTGGTGAAAATTTCAAGTATTTTCAGTGATTAGTTTTTGAATTACAACCATAAAAAAAAATCGATTTGGTCGAAAACTGGTTTTGCGTAAAAATTGCCGTTTTTCCGTCATTTTTTTTTTGTTTTTCTCGATTTTTTTGAAAACTGTTGGAAAATGTTAACTTTTTACCTCTATAATGCACCAAGGATATTCACTTTTACATCGGAAACCACCCCCATTGTTTGAAATTGAAGCATTATTTCGACTAGTTATGCTGTACACAGACACAAAAAAAAAAAAAAAAAACAAAAAAAAAAAAAAAAAAAACAAAAAAAAAAACATACATCATTGTAAAATCAATACATTCTTCACTCCGTTCAGAATCTAAAAACAGTTTATAAAGTATTTACTTTTTTGTAATCATCTTTATAGATACATTTTTGGTATTCAGATTAAAGTATTTAAAAGTTATTATTTATAATTGCATTCCATTTTAGATTTTAAATACAAATTTATTGTTTTGAAAATCATAATTTCAAAATTAATTAAATTAATTCTAACATAAAACATTTTAGATACTATACATAACGAGTAGACCATGATTATAAATGCGATAAATTATTATTTTTAATTAAAATTTGGTATTTAATTATGACAGGTAAATGTATATACCTATTAGAACAGTTTTTAAGGTTTTTATCTTCATAAGTTTTGTACAAAATAAAAATCAATACTTTTCTCGACTATGGTTAGGTTTTAGTTCGTAGTTCGTGCACTCGATAACTTAAAAAAATATGTAATGTAATTTAACGTACAGGTTGAATTCACCAAATTATTATTATTTTTTTAAAATTTTCTCTAATAAAACGTATTGATAACAAGTGCATAATATTTAAGGACAATTTAATAATAAAATGTTACTGTGATAAAAAATAAATACATTCTTAATAAACCGAAAACGAAAATGAAGCAATCTATAAAGTTTTGTACACGCCTCATGTCCCGATTAATAGTATTGTTATACATATTTAATTTTTTTTTTCAACTTTACATTAACAACACAACAGATGGAACTTTTTACGTTTCTATCAATTACCTTCCATACACGAGTACGGCATACGCGTGTTCATACAACGTGGTAATTATTTTTAATGTCAATAATAATTTTTGTATGAATAAAAGCAGTTGTTGTTGAAGAGAGAGTATAAGTAAACAACAGTGAACACTGTACTTATCATGTATCTATGTGCTTATCATGCATACGTATAAATAAATTTAAGTAAGTATAAGTACGCGTGTTAATTGACTCCACTGTTTGGTAACAACTGTTATCGAATTATAGTATAACAATGTATTATGTATCATTGCAAACGGACATGTGTTTTTCGTTCTCAATGTAACGGAACGCAGATACTTAAAATATTTAAATTCAATTTTTTTTTTTATCTCGTGGTTTTGTTACACGCATAATGCACGTGTTCAACACGCACACATTAAAAGTGTTTAGTTGTTCACACTCTATAGAATTATTTTAAATAAAAACAAACAAATAAATGCCTAAACTACAACAGTAAGGTACTGTACACATAAGAAGTAATAGTATATAATTATATATTGATAGATTGATTTATTAAAAAAAGTTAGTATGAAAATACCACAACCCCTATATTATTATGAATAACTCAAGTGGTATTAAAAAAAATAAGCCATTTTTTTATGCATAAAGTTTATTTTTATACATAATATTAACATAAAACATTTGTCTTTTAGAGTTTAATATATAGTCTGTTTTCCGCTATGAATGTTAATTATTGACTTGATTGACTCAAAAGAATTTTTTTTTTTTTTTAATTAGCTTGGAAATGTCTATAGGGATAGATAGGTATATACATCAAATACATTATGACTTCTTCAGATTCTGTAAAACTTACTCCGTAAGCGTATTGTAATCTATTCACGTAGAAGCACATGGTTATTTCAGTTCATTTAAGAAAAAAATAATAATACCATATATTTTACATAATATTCTTATACCTGTTATATTATATTATTTTCATGATACGAAACTTGGAACTTTTAGTTAGAGTAGCACTTACATAGTTACATTATAATATAACGTAAAGAATATTATGCTTTTCAAGCTAAAATCATGTTTAATGTATAGCAGAAATGTTACATATGAATACTATCCATGATTTTCATGATTTTATAAAACTATATAGGCCCTGCTTACATAATATTATTATTATTATAATATATAATATAATATTTTGCACACAGCTTTGACATTTATATTAATACAATATACGATGACGACGTGATAGATGGTCGCTACTATATATAACCATGCATCTTACGAGGCCTTTTGTAAAATTACAATATAATCTCATTCTAGCCAGCCCTTTTCGATCGGTAATAATATGGATGACACCGACTTTAACGCTTATCGACTATCCCGCATACGAGGGTATAACGACTGTTGACTTCAATATCTTCACGGCTCATTACGCCATCGAACCCGATCCGTCGTATCGTGATTCGTACAAGTATTATATTATGTTATACGAGACGATTGTTGTGACAGCGATGATACAATTAACGATTTGTGTCAACGAACAAAATGTTCACTCTTTTTCACGTTTTACTATTGGAAAATTTAGGGTACGCTCGTAATTCTAAAAATAATACAAATCATCACGTTATTACCTTAATTGTTTTCATCATTATTTATGTCTCTTGGAGAAATCATTGACGCCGAATTTTACAACATTATAAACTATATATTTTTATTTCACAAATCTATATAGTTTTGTTTAACAAACTGTTAAAATATTTAAACTGCTGCATAAGTATTTTTTTACTATTTTTCGTAAAAAATGTATACTATTCCTTCAGTTTATGAATATATTGAATACGTATTGACACACATTAAAAAAATATCATTCGTTGACAATGGTCTCTTGTTAAAACAATAAACAAAATGTCACCCAAATTAAAAATGATGTGGAAAAAAGTTAATTCTTTGTTACTCGTTTTTATTTAATTAGACGAGTGTGAGCGTTTACCCTCGTGGTATTGGTGAAATCTATACTTCAATTGAAAATCTTGATACACAAATCCATTTGTGTCAATATAATCCAAATATTGATGCCTTACATTAGAACTATGTAAAGTATACAGTATGATTGATATTTATTTGGAATAATGAATAATGACTAACTTTTGCCGTGAATGAATAGACTTGTGAAAAACTTTAACGATTCCCCGAAACAGAACCACCCACACGACTGTAAATAACCGCTTTTATACATAATATTTACTTGGAAGAGCAATATTAATGTTATTAAAATACATTTTGTCTGAATTTCAAGTTGTTTCAATTATACTTAATCGAGAAAAAGCCGTTGAAACTTTTATTTTTTATAGTCGATTTAAATTACAATTATTTGCCTCGCTTTAGAAACTCACTTCTCTACTAACTAACCCTTACCCGTCAACACCCGTTCTCTCAGTATACTCGTATTATAATACTTATCCCATCATTATCCTAACCCTGTTTTAATTTTGAAACTGTTTGATGTAAATTTATTTTTGACCTTAATTTAGCGATATTCATCTTGTAATGACTTTTTGCCGATTAACATCAATTTTTAATACAAAATATAAGTAATTATATTTTTTTTTTAATTAAAAATACATACATCCATCTCTCAGAGTTGAAAATATGACCGGCTATTACATTTAATTTTTCAGTTTTTAATTTTTAATACATCTTCTAAAACTATTATGAAAATGGATTTTATAAGTACTTGAAAAAAAGACGATCGATGATAGACTAAATCTAAACAATCAAAGAAATGCTAATTAATTATCTAGTTGATAGCTACATTATTATAATTAAATACGATAAAGTAACTTTAAAAAGAAAAAAAATCATAATATAAATTGTCATGTATTTTTAAACGTGGCAATAAATAGGGATTAAGAATTATAATAGAACTCATGAACGTAATTTCATTTAAATAAAAAATAAATTAATATATCTTATAATAGTTTTTTGTTTGTTTTTTCATTTGTTGGGAGTGACATCAAATGTATTACTAAATGTCTTATAATATATTCATCGTCTGACAAATAAAACATAATACTAAATATAGCATCAAGCTAATACGATTTTCTTAAATACAATTAAATAATGAAAACAATAAAATAAAACTACTAATTTAATTACAATATAGAACGACTTATAGTGATATATTGTTGAAATTTGTTGTGGTTTTTACTGATTTTTAAGTGGAAATAAGTGCACTGGTTTGTATCAACAATGGCCATGTACGGAATGCTTCAGCTTAGGTTATTAGCAAAAAATTGAATGATATAAAACATGAATACATAGTAGTATAATTTATAATAAAAATATTAAAAATTGTATTACTTTTATAAACCAATATCGTATCTATGCAGAACTCTTCACAATAAAACGTTACGTGAGTACATTTTGGAATTGAACAATAATTATAATTCGATTAAATATTAAATTCACACGCAAATAATAATCTTGCAGTGCCATGTCGACTCCGATTTAAAGTGAATAAACTTGAATATATATCTTAAACCGTATGCTAAATTCATAATTCCATAAAGTACGATTTGTTTGTTATACGCTACGATTTAGAATAATTAAAAAAATACTGTTGTACGTGACGAGTTCACAAAAAACAATCTTAAAATAGAACCGAAAAGATAAATTCAGCAATATTTTTTTTTATGTTTGTGATAGTAATAGCTAAAATATTTCTGAAAAAATCACTGACATTGAGTTTCAGAATTTTTACAAACATAGAAAGCTACATATCTGTTGGTGTGAACCGAAGGAAACTAATAATTCAAAAACGATCATGTTGTATTGTTTTAAGAGATAACATTTTATACGAAAATATTTGTATGACTTGTCTGCCATACCACGTCATGCGTTTAGGTTATTATGTATAATTTGTGTGTTTTTACATATTTTATGTTTCAATTTATAGAGTCCAATTTTTTTATAGTATTTACCCGGTGTTATCAAATGTCATCTTTAATTATAAAATAGTTTAATCGCGTTTTGCGTTTATATTTTATTTTCAATATATGCAATTTTACAAATCCCATGTATTATACAATAAATTGTTATCGACAATAGTGTAATACTCTGTTATTATTGTTAATAATAAAATTATGGAATTTTGTCAATATACAGAAAAAACAAATATTAATAAATCACTTGCATAAAAAACTTGTTCGGTATACGTATTTTTCAAAGTTGAAAAAAAACATTTTATTATACCTACTAGGTACTTACCGAAAATATTATATTATAACTTCTAATCAATACCACACTGCTGCAATTACCTGTGGGACAAACTCCACACAGTCATCAATACTGCGTAACGCCTAGTCACATGGGCTTTTGTAACACACGTATGGATACAATTTAAAGCATGCTGTCCTTAATGTATTGATTTTAAAAATTTGACATTTTTTACCCAAGGGCATACAATTGCCAGTAGTTGTGGAAAGACGAAAGTTATCGAGAGCGCAGTAATTCCGTCTACACGTAACTTGATTCACCACAGCATAGCCAATTATTATCACTACTTACTTACAAGAGCTTATATAGTTAATTCGTTAAATGTCCATTTATGAATTAAAATAATTATGTTGTAAATAATAATTATAGAGTGCAGTATACAATAAAACGTATAATTAATATACATGTTTTACAGTAAAATTAAATTTAAACAGTCTTATATTATCGTATTGTAATATAATATAAATACCGATTACATATTTTGTATTCATTTTTTTAAATGTGTGTCTATGTTTGAAGTTGTGTTGTTTGAGCTACGTGTTATGTCTTCGTTTTACAAACTTACCTATAAAAAAAAAAAAAAAACAAATTGTTATTGTCAATAATCAAAAAATTACAAAATAAAATATATACCTATATAATGCATTATTTATTGGATCGTAATATTGTAACGAATTGAATGTACAAAAATGTGTAAACAATTAAAAACAGATTAAATTGCATATAAAGTTAGAATGGATGTTTTATACATAATATATTATTATACCTAACCTAACCGTTAACAAAGATTTAACATGATATCAGATTTTTTTCAGTCAGAATTATATTTACCACTTATCATATTAATCCTTTTTTACCGACAAATTAAGTCAGTTTAATTCGTGTAGTTTTATTGAAATACTTACTTTAATTTTAAGGTAGATGATTTGTAATCAATATAATATGTATTGTAACGCTTAAATTGTACAAGTTTTTTTCCTAACAATGCTAGCACTGTAATAATATTTTATTTATGCCTTAAGGTATTGCATGGTTGACTATGGAATGATACGCATTCAATAACGATTGTGCTAACTACTTCATAGCCGTTTAACACATCGTTGTATCCACCGAATTCTAAACTGAGATTTATTACCAAATTGTAATATAATATAACGACTGATTATATTGGTATTTGTAAATATTGTGTGTGTATGTATATGGACAGAATAGTGCTATTATATTCAATAGTATGGTATTACTCTGCAAATCCGTAAAATAAGCCAATATAAATAACGGAGTTTTTATATCTTGAAATATATATTATCGTATGGGTTAGTAATATTATGTGTGTGTGTGTATTTTAATGATACAGAAAAAATAGATGGATGAGATAGAGATAGATGGAGGTAAGTGGTTGTTGCGGCAATGGACTTAAATGGCCCGTAAAAGCTAAAAAAGAAAGAAGAAAGAAAAAATAACTGAACAATTTTATCTTCGTGATTTCTGTAGTTATATGTATCTCTGTATTTTCGTTCAATCCCTTCCCTTACACTCTTTTCCATAACTTTTAAGAGGCTCCTCACACACATTATAATATAGTAGAGATTACTTGACGCGTTATCGTGGACGAAAACTATTATTCAAATAATACAGGCAGAGTGTATACATAACATGTTATATGGGTGGGGTATATTAAACAAACCCTAGCAACAAACTTATTTTCTTATTTAGAATCAATAGTGAATATTTTTCAGTTACATGACATTAACATAGGCATGTTCAGACTTGTATAATTAGATTATAATAGGACGTTCGATAGGTAGATAGATATACTCAATAAGTATACGTAAATTATATTATTCAGTGTGAATTTATATGCATGAAGTTGAGTTCAATAATACACGAATAAAAGTTAACGAAGAGCATTTTTTCTATATACATACAATTACTCTACCAATCAACCACGCGGTGACACATATGACGTGTAAAATATGAAGATATGTATATTAGTATAAATATCAAGTATATATTATGAGCTTTATACATAGGTTCCTCAGTGGCAATAATTTTTCATTTCAAATATTTTTACAAAAAAAAAAACGATAAAAAAACGAATTCCAGATTTAAAAACACCTAACTAAAAAATACTGTGTATAGTGAGTACTCATATTACTACTGTAATCGATGGTTATCTGTCTATATTATTTTAAATATTTCATAGTTATCTACAAACTTTAAAACACTATACACCTTTACTATATAATATTAATTGTCGACTGTCGTACAATAAATTGCTCAAAAATAAAAACCTGAAAGTTATATCAATAGAAAAAATGACCTAAAAAATTGTAATCAAAAATACGTTTATCAAAATATAATTAAAAATGTCAAGAATTTTGAATGTCTATTAATACTTAGGGTGGGTTACACAAACGCCCTGTAACTATTTATAGATCTATAAGTACGTTAATGGATCTGTAAATAAAATTAGGTGTTGCTTAAACGCTCTGTAAATTATCGGCTAACGGACCTGTAAACTGCAGATCCTATTTGGGCTCTGTAACTATAATAATGATATTATTAAATACCTACAACAAATATTCGAAATTCATATATGAATATAAAATAAATATTAATTTAAATAGTTTGTATTTACTTTTATGAATTTCGATAAGAATTTTTTTTGTTTGGTTTTATGAAAAAAATTAGTTTAATTTATTTGATTTAGTAACCACGGTTATCAATAATTTAATATTTCTTTATGCAACTCTAGAATAATTTACACCATCATTAAAAACCTTACAGAGCCGATAAATTACAAGGGAGGTCACAAATTTACAGACTGTTCCTTATGTAACCCACCCTTAATAGGACAATTACATCATAACATATGATAATATCTCCTGCTTAAAAACTTAGCTACCTATAAATATTAAATGCATTGTAATTGTTAATTTTCGAATAATTTTAAAACAAATATATAAATTATATAAATATAATTCGTATATTATAAGAAAGGAAATTAAAGTAAAATAAACTAAGTATATATAATATGTACGTAAAGTATGTACCTACGTAGTTTATCGTATCATTGTGAGCTGTTGTATGTGTTATATGTAAAAGCTTTTTAAAAATTGAAAACAGAGAAAATAACATATGAATTATAGGTATGTAGGTATATCTTATATATTCTCCTTGTAAAAAAAAAAAATAAGATGACTACGAAACTTATAAAAACTTATAGTTTTTTCGTTGTACGGAAGATATTTAATGTAATATTTATACGTTCGTTCGGTTCCGAATGAAATACAATATTTTCATTTTCAGTGTTAGCTTAAATTTCATACCAATCATTCTCTCGTATAAAAATAAATACTTTAGTTATACTCTATGGCAAAAAATCATAGTTCAATAATTTTCATGGTAAATTTCTTTTTAATTTTAAAACAGTAAAAGTTCATTTTTGTTTGAAAATAAATAGAACGAAAAACAACACTTAAAATTGTAGAATGACAACAGCTGTGATCATAAATATGCTTCGGAAAACTTTACGATTGTAATAACATTGTTAAAAAGAAAAATATGAGATACTGGTTAGGTTAGACAATATTGGTTAAACAATAAGGTGAGTTTTTTAATATTTTTTTTAGTTTTACATAAAAAAAAAAAATACATAATTAATCAAAACTTGTCAATAATAGGGAGGAGATTCCTGAGTTTCGGTAGAAACCTGTGTTGCACTATTGCTGCAATGACAATCACCGTAAACAGTGATAGATGTAGAACTGGGCAAATTAAAATAATTTCACGATGCGTTGTATTGAATAGAGGGAAAATATGCAGTGACATAAGCATTAGGTTAAATTTTGAGATTTTTAGACATGAAAGGCTATACGTTATATTTTTATATTTTTATATATTTCTATTTTGATTTTAATTTAAGTACCGGTTGAATCCAGTTTTTAGCATTTATTTTAATATAATATGTTAATATGTACAGTGTTTTCCACATGATTGTTATACAAATTGTATTGGATTTTTTTTTTTTGTTTTTATTATATTATTTTATTTGATTATTATACATATATTTTGAAAATTAAATAATTTTTATAACAAACGACTTTTTTTATAATTATTTCAGCTTTTTATAATTTTTTTTATTTTCATTTCCAACTATAACTACAAACATTTTGAAACTTTTCATATGTTCTATTACTGTAATAAATCCATATAAAAACGTGGGTAATTTTTGTGATTAGTATATTAGCATACAGAATTTATTTTTAGATGTTTAATTCTGTTAAATACTATAATTTTTTTACGTATATGTATTCATATATAGAAACATAACATTATTTAGCTTCGCATGTCATCATAAGTTATTTTTACTACATTTTTTATTTGTATCAGAGATTATAGTATTGTGAATAATTGTTCACATAAAAAAGATTTAGTGGATTTAAATGATTTTACTATTTAGTGAATTTATTAAATATAATATATTGATGAATTAAGTTGTTGTTATTAATAATAATTATAGAGTACAGTAAAGCTATATAATACATAAACTATGTTATACAGGTTTTACAATAAAATTTAAGTACTTTAAAAAGTTGGTACATTTAGTGTCGAGTAAATTGCTGTAATGGATGTGTTAAATTTGAATAAATGTAATTATAAAATCAATAATATATCCATCGCTCCATTCAGAATCTAAAACTAAGGTAAATGTTCTTTTTTTCTCTAAAATTAGAGAAATAAGAATCTTTGCAATTTGGTTACACAATTTCTTTGATAAAGGTAATACAATAATGATAAAATTAACAACAAATCAGAAAATATAACAATTATGTTGCAGATTTGTATTTATAATATTTTCTTTGGGTTTTATAAGACAAATCGTAAGATAATGCGAAAATTAGTAAATTGTTTTCAAATGATAATAACCATGCAGTACTCCTATATACATTTTACAATATATTCACCCTGCTATATTATGTTCAAACACTCATCAATATGATCATGTTTCTATAAACAATACAATTTTAATATAAAACTTTCAAAAACACAACATAATATGAAGAATAACATTTTTATTTTTTGACAATAAGTCATGAATTCATAAATTACAATTTGGTTTATACGAAGAAATAGAAATAAAACAATTGGTTTAATAAACTTTTATATGAAGTATGCATTTATATACAAAATAAACTTTTTTCTGCATTAAATTCTACACAAATCGACCTTATTTCTTACTCCCATCAAACTGCATACACTCATTATAAATATGTAAATGTATACAAATCTGAACCCTAATCATAACGTTTTATAAAGGTATATAATATTACATATTTTTATATATATATTTTGTGTTTTTTTTTTTAATTTAAATTTCTAGTAGGTAAAATTCATCACGACGAATACATTATAAAACTGGCCGGTTTTTATCCGAGTTGAAACTTTAAGTTTTTAAAAAAAAGCATAATAAAGTCATTGTTATCAATAAAGTTTGGATGTATTTATATAAAACATACATAAAATGTTAATTTTTTAGTAACTTTAAGCATAAAAACAATCATATCTCTTTTTTAGGTCTCACACTCATACTTAAAGCGTTTTGATTATTATTACGGTATTTTTGTCATCTATACTCGAAAATGATATATAATAGATAGAATATTCCAAAAAGGAATTATAAATACACTTTATCTCTTCGTGTTTTAACCGTATCAATATCTCGATTTATTCGACATTTATTAATTCATTCTTATACCTTTGAAAATTTTGATACTTTAATGTATCATAATAAACTGTCTCATTATCATTTTAAATAAATAATATCAATTGTTTTAATTTTAATTTTTAAGAAAAAATTGTATGCATTACTATCTTAAAATTCATTAGACATTAATAAGTTTTCATCCTGTATATTCTCTTAAAGTTTGCAAATTTTGAACGTTGAACTGCACGTTTTCACAGACAGACAGATAGACAGTATAATATGGTATAACATAATATATTAGTTTACTTAATAGTTGAGCAGAAATGAATAAGACATTGTTATTATATAAATCAGTTATCTTTGGTCTAAAACGAATATTACGAATTTGATCATAATTATTGTTTTTTATACGGAACTGTATAGTCTATGCAAGTTTCACATAATAATTTCATAATCATGATAAAATATATGCAACTACGTTAAAGTAATATGCAGTTTTATTGATAAAATAATATGCAACTTTTTACGTGCTATACGGCTGCTGCAACTGTTGTGATGTACACAAATATTATTATATTGTGGAAAAGTCGTAACAGATTATAATATTTACAACGCCATTACGAAAAAGGCTGTGAATATATGGAAGTTTTAGCCTCTCCTGAAATATTTAATATTATTTCCAAAGTGCCTATATAGTTACGTGATAAAGGTATATTTAATGTATACAGTATGTACATAATGTAACAAAATATAAAACTTTGGTTTTTATAATTTTATTTCAAAAAATATAATGCAATGCATTAAATCGTGATAAAATAAATAGGTACATTAATATCTTTTATATTTTGATATATTGCTTAGCACTTTGTTGTTCATACGTCTTCTATTCATATTCTATTGTTTATAATTATTTTACCTGAACAGTTACTTACATTTTAAATAATGTTATATTTACATAATAAAAATAATACAATTTGTTGATGAAAACGCTTATTAACATTGTATACACATAACTCTTTGTTATAGGCCGTGACTTAAAAATAAACATACTTTTATCCATTTACCTAAAAGTTGAAAAACTTTACCTCATCGATAATCAGTGTTTTATGTTTTCTCCCTTTTCTACGAGATTAACTTATGGTATAACGGGAAAAAACAATGTCCCGTTCTGTGTAGCATGTATTATAATATTGGATCGGTCATTAAAAATATAAATTTTCTACATATTTCGATATTTTTCAAAACTTTAAATATATATATATATACCTATCTTATGTTCACAATTTAATCATCATATTTGAAATTGTTCCTCGAGAAGATTTATATATGTATACAATTATATAAATTAATTGCATATTATTTATATATTCTTTGAGTTTAGAACGCTATGTATTCACATCCGTGGTTGTTTTTACTATTATTATTATTACTAAAAAACGTTTTAATAATGTAATATAATATATTAATATGTAACTATGATACGATTATTGATTCACCTGGTTACCGTTATTGGTGATCTTCGTTTTTTGGCATTGCCTCGTAACCGCGACAAACAGTAGACAATTATTTAATTATTATTATATCATTAATAATTGTGTACAAACGATAAAACACCTTTCGAATTATACATATTGACGTACCGTAAGTATTTTAATTATTTTTTATTATTAACATTATTATTATTTGTATTATCCATGTTTCCGTTGCTATTATCATTATATATCTGTGGTCATATCTATTATTATTTTATCAGGTAATATATACCTCTAAGGTAATATGCCAATATTTATCAAATAACTAAAAACAAAAAATAGATTAATGGTTAGAATAATTCATAGGGTTAGGATATACAAATTTTATAAATTTCATTAATAGTAAGTAGAAAATGATTATATTTTAACGTTAAGTAAGAGATACATTGATGATTAAAAAATGTAGTGAATTAAATTCAAAAATATTGATGCTTGATATATTTACAGAAAGCATTTTTTGAATGATTTTTATTTATATTTTTAATGTAACTTGTATGATTCCATACATTTTATCATCATAAATTTAATTTAGCATCAAATAGGAAA
Organism: Aphis gossypii; assembly: GCF_020184175.1. Lineage (NCBI taxonomy): Eukaryota > Metazoa > Arthropoda > Insecta > Hemiptera > Aphididae > Aphis > Aphis gossypii. The sequence goes on along the minus strand of NC_065531.1, from coordinate 55,763,345 downwards.
TTATTTGAAACTCAAATATTATTATTGATTAATTGATATTGAAATACTCTCAATGAATATTTCTGATATATGATTGCCTCGTGGCTCACTATTATAACTCATTTATGCCTCGGGTAGTTCAATGTATTATATATATGTATTTATAAAATTAATTTAGTTTTTTTTTTTTATGAACAAATATAGTATATATGATTCAGTAATAAATAAGATACTTATATATACCAGTTGAAGGTCATAATTAATACGTAACTACCAAAACAAACAATTGTTCAATACATCCAATTCGTTTTTAAAATTATTTTAACCATTACATTGTCGCGAAATTTTAACGTTTTATACGATTGAACAATTCATATATATTTGATTATAATAGCTAATTACCAATAATTAATGTTGTACAATTGAGTGTACAAGTTATTAAATTTTTAATGATGTTATAAATTAATTAAAATCTAACCTACCGATTATAAATATAATATATATATATATATATATATGCTATAAAATATTATAATTATAAAAACAGAAAATCTCGTCAATCGTCAACATTAATTGGTGCAGAACGTTTAACATTCTAGCTCAATGAGTGTCATTTATTGAATTGAATTTCATTTACAAATCAAATGTGGTGGTTGAGGGAATGTGCACCTGATAAAAAGACACGTTTCTGAGTGAAGCGCAAAATATACTGGATAAACGATAATTAGTTTTTTTTTCTAGTTTGAATCTTTTATCAGAAAAAGTGTCTTAAATATTCGTGGTTTTTTATTTTTTAGGTTATTCGAACTGTCTACCTACTTTCAATTTTAGAAATATCATTCGCATGAATCGCCTAATATTTTAAGTGGCGTCTCTTCAACCGGAATTGGTTCAAATATAGATATAATTAATCGATTAAAATTCCAAATATTAATCTTTCATTACATTTAAAACAATAATATTATGAGGGTATACACAATAATAATTAATATGTGAAAAATATGCATAGTGTTATACAATTCATAATCATATAAAATAACCAATTATATGTCTTAAAACAAAAATAGATCATGATGTTGTACAGTCTAAAATTTAAGTTTTATTAACTTATATATTGTTCAAAAACTGTATTATATTATTATAGATGACATTGACTGAAATAATGGGAAATGACGTTCTGCAGGAGAACACGATCGTCTGTTCTCGGTCCTCTAAGTACACGGTGCACAACATAATCGGCACCGGTAACTTTTCGCGCGTCTACAGTGCGACGATGCTGGGCACGGGTAACGAGGTGGTGATCAAAGTGTTGAACGATACGTGTTCCAGTAAAAGGTTTGACCGGAAACTGTATTTCAAGGAGTTGGACTTGTTGAACCGACTCAAGACTAGTCGACTTCGGGCTCGGTACGTTCAAGTGAGAGACGCATTCCTGCTAAAATCAGGAAAGTTATGTTTCGTCATGGAGAGGTTGGGCAGCACCCTGCATTCCGTGTTGCATAACATCGGTCCACTGCCAATGGCCATGTGCCGACCGATCGTCAGACAGATCGCACAAGGTACGCGTACAACAGTAATAATAATATTTGAAACACGAGCTAACCATGAGTCTAAATCTACCACGATGACATAAGTGGTACTCAGCGTTTCATTGCATCGCCGATTGGGTTAAAATGATTGATAGAGTGAAATAAAAATTATTTTATGTTTAAATTATAATTCAAAGTTCTGTAAAAACTACTAAATTTATATGGTGAATATTGCGAATTAACAGTATTTTTTTGAGTAAATATCATTTTAGCTTAATTATAGGGATCGTTAGAGGGATTGGAGGGAACTTAATTTTTTAAATTATTTGGAAAAAAAACTATCTTATTAATTTTGGTAAGTAATTAATTAATTTATAAAATTTTATTATTTAATATCTAGCAATAATATTCATTATATCTTTATTTTGCTCTTGTCCAATGACTTTTTAATACATTTATATTTTTATATAATTTATTGTTAACATATTATAGTGCTCGTCTAATATTATAAATAAAATATGTTTTTTCTCAACTCTATTTTTACAATTAGTTATAGATGGTATTTATTTATTCCGTACCGAAGAATTTTGATAGTGAATATTTTTTTTAATTACAAACCCGGCATTATTTACAAAGATTAGGTTTGATGACTAATTTGGCAGCAATAAACTGTAGGCAGTTTTTGTGTTTATTTAGTAATGTAACCAAAGGAAGACCCGATAAATCTTTTTTCTGTCCCCAACAACTTTAAACATCGTTGTCATTGTTAGTAGAAAATAAATCTCGGCTGTATCTATACCATATGTTTAGGTATCTGGTTTACCTTACCTATATATATATATATAATATATTAATCGTACGTCAAACCGTTGTAAAATGTCAGACGTTACACTGTTATAATATACCAGCAGATACTCTCGAGTTCCTACATTGTATGTCATTATCTACTTTAGTCGGGGATAACGTCATGACCAAAACTAACCCGGATAATGTTCAGATTGACCCATTCTTATGTATTCTTTTAGACGGATAACGTCTGAAATTGGGTAAGATCAATCTCACCCGGGAGGCCAGTATAAATGCCGACTTTACAGAAAATCGAGGATTGCCCGTATAATAATAAATTTTTACGTACACAATACAATAATGTATTATTATATCAGCTAGCGACTGCTGGCACTATTCGGTTGATGTAAAAAAAAAAAATATATATATAATGCTTTAATGTCTTTTTTTTCTTTGAAGTATTTTAATCAGACCTATAAAATGCCTCCGAAATTGATTTTTGTTTAATAAATTTGTTTGGTTTCAACATAAATTGACGAAATCCAAAAAATGTCGACAAGGGTTTTAGTTTTTTTTTTTTAAACTCATACAAAACTTACAAGCTTCGATCAGATTTTGTATTGTTTTTCTTTTTTATTGCATGTAACAAGGCTTGGCGGGTTTGAAGTGTTTGGGAATCGTGCACGCCGACCTCAAGCCCGACAATATAATGTTCTGCGCTGGGACAGCACACAATCTGATGGTGAAAATCATAGATTTCGGTTGTGCGTTCGACATAAAGAAAGTGGAAACCATGCACCATAAACAGATCCAAGCGATCCCTTACCGCGCGCCAGAAGTGTGCTTCCGAAGTAATCTGGACCACGGTTTGGATATATGGGCGCTGGGATGTATCATGCCGGAAATTGTTACCGGCGTCAAGCTGTTCGGCGTGGCCGAAGAGGAGCTGTTGATCAAAATGATTTTACGCACGCGGCCCGTGCCCAAGTCCTTGATATCAAATTTACCAATAGATAGCCAGGAAACAAATCTAACCAGCGGTTGGATAGAGTTTCAGGTGAATATTATTATTGATTAGGTACCCGTTTAAAGTGACAAAAAAAAATTATCATCACTATGTAAGCCCATGATGGGATTGTGATATTTTTTTTTAATTTTTTAACGTAGTTTTCGACCACTGCTTTTTCTTATCTTAATGCGGTTGCCGAGTGCCTAAAACTAACTATTTTTGCTTATCATTAATACCAAGTGTTAGTCACCGAAAATGTACGCGGCATCACACGTCCATTTCATTGGTATAGACTATAGTTGCCATCTATTCGACTATTAATCAAAAAAAATTAAATAAAAAAATATTCCATCGGACAATATATAAGCTTCAGTTTCACTACTGAAAATCCAGAGAAATATATGGTAATCAATTGTTTTTTTAATTTAAATTAATTTTTCAAATTTTTTTATTAATTTTTATAAACTAGTTAGAGTTAATTTTTGGTCGGGTTTTATTTTGCTTTTTAAAAAAAAACATACTACGTACTTTTGTGCTTTTTTATTTGCTCTTTATACTTTAAAGTTCGAGCCCTATTAATCACTCGTTTGAACATAAAATTAACACTCATTTTAATTTTTATACTGTTATACTTGAATAAGTGTTAATCGATGGAAATTAAAATTTAGTTTTGATAAAATTCACGAGTATTTTGATTTTAAATATGGTAAGAAAATATACATATATTTATGACACCAACAATCTTTACAAGGTCTTTGCGATTTTAATACAGTACTTTATGGTACCTACAATATTGAGCAAATTTGAAAATTCACTAAAAAAAATATGTCGATTAATAGTTTTAAATAACTTATTTAATAATTTTTTTTTGTAAAATACTTATATATCCTAAGTATGTAAAATTTAAATAAAAAATTGAGTTTATAATACCTCTACGCCTTAATCGTGCCATATAATTTTGCAAATGTTCTTTATTTGTACGTTTTTCAAAAAAATATGAAATTAACATAATAATTGTTATTAATATGATACGTCCTATTATTAAACTGTATATTTCATACAAAATAGAGCTTAACACCAAACACGTGTATGTTTGTACTGTGGTTTTTTTTTTATTATTTCCATTTTTACAGTAAAACTAATTTGCTTTTTAGCAAGCCGTCCAAAACACGTTTACGATTATTCAATTCAACTTTTAAGTATTATTGTTTATATTATACAATTCATACTTTTTTTTGAATAAATGAAAACAATAAAATATTATGACGTACACGTTGCGTGTGTTTATTACATAATTACCTAATTAACCGTGTGTATTACATTCATTTTACAAACCATGGTAATATTACGTACAATTAATAACAATTATTTTATATATGAAGCTATGTTTCCGAAGTATCTTATAACGTTACATAAACTTAAAGTATATAATACTAATAATGGACCACGAGTAATAATATACTATATTAGCTTTTTTTTTATAAAATCAAATTACATTTTTCATACGTGTTCTGAACGCTATTCAATACATACTCATTCCATTGAATATAAAATACATTTTTCTCGTCACATACCTGTATTATAGTTATTAGTATATTATTGTCACTGATCTTTACCTTCGAATTTGATTTGATTTTTTTCGGCAATTTGGATCGTCCAATATGTATAGCAAACAGTCGTTTATATGCGCTATTATTAAAAGCAGTATACGGCTTATTGTAATATAGTGTAATTGTTTGATAATATATGCATATATCATTATATTGTTTGTGGTTCACTATTATAAAAGTTTTACGAGACGGAAACGATTTGTGACTACATGCATTGTTATTGGTCAAAATCTGAATCCTTTTTCGAGTGAAAAAAAAAATAAACAAACTACGTTAAAAACCATTCAAATTTGGGCTATTGCGGAAGAATACATAGGACAGCATATTGTATTTGAGACATTATTTTATTGAGAATGATAGAATATGATTTTTTTTTAAACGTTCCGTACAATAATATTTATTTTTTATGCATTTCACCGGAAAAAAGTGAGAAACTTAATGGTGCCACACAAATACTAACACAATCATACAATCGTAATGTTTTCGATTTTCATCAATAATAATGATCCGTAGTTTAAATAAATATGATATCATGGTATAAAATTGAAACCTCTTCAAAAATATTAATTATTGAATAGTAATATTGTTCCATGAATTAATATTATATAGTACGAATTTGTTATTGGATTTTCTAAAAAACAAATATGTATACTAAGCCTGATTGAATAGAAACCGTGTAGCTATACGAGTAGTTTAGTTGGAAATAATAAATAATAATAATAATAATTTGTCTGGATAAATAGAGAAGCATTTTATTGAAGTGAATTAAAACCTAAACTGCTTATTAATTTTCAAAATTAATAATATATTAAAAAAAAAAAATGAGTTATAAATGATTTCGCTATTAATGCAATGTTATAATAACTTATGTAAATGTATACAAACCATAATTATATGGGTTTAAGGTTATAACTTATATTATACGAATATTGTATATCTACTTAATATAACTGTTTTGAATGAACATGATATAAAATGTGTATTATATTTTATCAAAATGCATTTTGAACTGATAATATTAATACGATGAAATACGTGTAGGTATATATTTTATTTACTATTTTTTTGTTTTTTTAACTATTGTTAAAATAATATTCAAATACAAAATCACTTTTTAAATAGTTTGCAGGTTTTTTGAAATTATTTAAAGGAAACACTAAAGAAAGTCACCTATCACTACAGTCAAGACTGTTCAATAATTCATTGTCGGTCATGGCATGAATACACGTTATACCATTTCATCATTGTTATTATTATTTCATGTAAATAGTTTTTTTTGTTTTTTTTCTTCATAAAATATCGTTTCATCATTTTGTTCGTAGCATTTATCAGGAATATGTTACTAATGATTTATTCATTCTCATCTTATTGCATATTATGCTTAAAAAAACAAGAAATGTACAAAAGTGAATGAAAGACACGTAAAACACTCCTCATACCACCGTAGTCGACATACAAAGATAATTTACGGTCATCAACTCATATTAATATTATTCTAATCGTTAAGTAATAATTATCTACATATTAAGTCGGTCTTGATTTTTGAAATGCGTATGATGTGTGCATATGGCGTCTACCGAAAAAAATAAATATTTTTTAAAGATACATTATGAACACCCTTTTTTGTTTGCAGAATTTGTACGCTGACTTGATTGGTCAACGTGACCAGCAATGGTGTGATGATATCGTGTGGTTTATGGACTTGGTGTACAAAATGCTAATTGTTATGCCGGAAACGCGTATAACAGCAGTTGACGCACTTGCACATCCGTTTCTGACAATTGTGCATTTCATCGATTACCCGAACACAGTGATGACCAAGAAAAACGCTGAATTAATGGCAACATGTGCGTTGGACATCTAAATCGAGATCAACCGCAATGGCTTTTTGATTCCATCGTCCACATTTTTGACGCAGTATCGCGCAAAACTAAACACCAACATGTGCCATCGGATAAAGTTGTGTTTTTTTTTTTTAGTAATAATAATATATTTATTATGTATAAGATTACGATACCGTCTTAAACATAAGACATCAAATGTAATAATAATAATGGTAACTGAGCAATATACCATTCATGTTTTTATGAATAATATCACATGTTTATAGTTTGGTAGATCATAATTTATATTTAGGTATAACTGATGTTTGTTTGCCAGGGCTATCTATGTGGTATAGACAAAACATCTAATATTTTGATATTTTATGCCCTGAAACTATCTATTATAGCGATCCCTTGGGAGGAAAATGGTTTGAATATTAATCTCCACAGGGATTCAAAAAGCCGTTATAATAATATAATGTGTTAACCATGCAGTTTCATATTGTAGCATCCATTTGCCGGTAAGTAGCCCACAAAAATGTTTTATATCGTCTTTGTTATTATATAATAATCTAGTAATCTGTACTATGATCAAATATTATTAAACAAACAAAAATGCTTAAAATTTACAACATAGAAAATTTAAATCTGTAGGAAGGTGGGTTTGAGAAAAAAGAAATAGTACATGATGGGATTGTTCTAAAAAATGTAGAAAAGTAAGTAACCACTCTACTGTACAGTATATTTTAAGAGTACTCGTTATAGAGTAACTATAATGTCTGCATTAAACTTAAATTTAATAATAAATAATTTACACGCACCAACATCGTTTCAAAGCGAAGACGATCTATCTGTCTGTATTCGTGAGTATATTTTAGGCGTATTAATACTACCTACTATTAAAATGTATTATTTACTATGAGAACTATAAGAATTAAGGTTATTTTCGTCAAAAACATAGTTTTTAAAAATATTATTACGTATAATATAAAATAATGTAATGTAAATTTTATTTTATGTCATATTTGTACGTGTTTTTCAAATGACTATTGATCGATAAAATAGAATTTCGATAAAAACGAAAAAAACACTCATTACTTTATTATTAACTAGCAACTATAAATTTAATAATTTATTTTTTAAATTATACCATCATGAATAACATAGTTAGTTTTAAATATCCATAGACTATTCAAATAGTAATTAACTATGATCACACTTGAAATAATAATAATAATAATAATAATTTTATTGGTTCACTATAATAACATAAATATATCTAAGTATCAAATTGAAAATGTATACTAATAGGTAGATAATAGATATGTATTTTATTTTATTTAATATTTATTATTTTTATAATTTATTATAATGCAGAATAATGTACAAATTTAAATTTATTAGAATTTAATAAATTACTAAATTAGTATTTAATGGTAAAAGTAAAAGACAACTTTATGTAGTTATTAAGTATGAATGTATTTAGTTTTCTAAACGACTTTTAATACTTTTACTTTCGATTGCCGTCTCTTAAAAATTTAAATCAATTCTTTTATTTTTGATCTTTTGTTCTTCTTTATTCAACTCTAATAATCATTTATTTTAACTATAACTTATAATAAATACTCTAATTTCATATTTACATAGGTAGGTACATATTTTAATTTGTTAGTAAAGAAAAAAGTTTTATATTTGTATTTTTACAATAATTTGATTTCTTACAATTTAAAACATAACACCGTATTATAAAAAGTTATATATAAGCATGAAATAATATATGAAATCTTTTTTTCATAATTTAAGAGCAACATATACTTCTATACTTCTCTACGCTTAAGTCTTTATATAGAAGTTTATAGGAAAAAAACAATGTTACTATGACTATTCAATCAATGTTAAAGAGCTTAGAAACAACTTATTATACGAATTACAATGGACTTAATATTATGTAAATACTAAATAGAGTTAAAAACGCAGATGGCTGCACTACTGAGTCATGCACATGCACTTTATATTGAAATAAGGCAACGTTATTTGTCGAATTGTTGTGGGAAAGAGAGGTCCAACTATTACTATTTTGTGCAGCAGACTCTTATAGTATAGAGATTTGTTTTTTATCTCAATTTTAAAATGTTTAAAAATTCAAATGTGCAAATAACAAAATACATTTTTAATAGTAAAAACTATAATATTTAATAGATTTTGATAAGCTCTTTTTCTTAAAAATGTAGATGGTCAAATAATCAATTTTGAATTTTGAATCTTTAATTTATTATTTACGGTTTTTTTAAGTTTGGTAAATTCATTAATAGTTTTAATTGAAATAATTGGAATGATTTTTTTTAACCATCTTATAATGCAATTTACTGTTAATATACTGTTACTATTATCGTATATAAATTATAAATATAATTATTAATTTATAATTTTACATTTTTTCTCTATAATTACTTTTTTTACAATAGCATACATTTGAATTATTAATTTGGTAAATAATAGAATAATTTAATTCAATTATTATTATAGTAATATTTTAAATATGTAATTAAATAGGATAAAAGATACTTATTCAATTTATGTGCCAATTTATAGAGAGTGTTTATTTAAATATTTTGCAAATAGTTTATTTTAAATCATTATTATTAAAAGATATAATAAGAATTGAATACTATTATTATCTTAGGGACTTTAGAGACTTCTTCACACTATGTTATGATTATGAAGTATTAACATAAAAGTTTATAACAATAACATGATATGATATATCTATAACGTATTTATTATTATAATTAACTATCAATAATTCAATAAATTCAATGTTTATGAACTAAATCAACCTACTATAATATTTATATAAATACATTTCAATAGCAATATCCAAAAACATATTGTCATCATAAATTAATATACATACTTAATTATATAGTTTTATGCCTCATTGATCGTATCTACTTATCATAATCGTTATTTGTATGTAATTATATGTCATCGAATTCAAATTGAACGAATTTATTACAGTCATTTACTACTAGACCTATTAAAGTGTAAAGTTGAGTGGTATAGCCTCATATCCTTTTTTGTTCTTTCTAAGATTATTTTTATAAATACTAAGATTTTTTACTTTTGACTATCCTATAATTCCAACTAGATCTAATTGTCTATTACATATAATCATCCAAAGTTAAATATAAAGTAACTTTTCCATTATGATTCGTTTACACACCACAAAACCACACACATCATTGTAAAATCAATACATTCATCAGTTCAGAAACTAAACTTTTAAACAATAGCAGGGTTGTTAAAATCGATTAAATACGTATCATTGAGAGTTCTGTATATTTACAGATTTTCATCACCGTCGTACTTTGTGATGTTACGGCGTCATAGCAGTGCGTTTTAAATTCTATCACAGAAGCCTCACTTTGCAGGGTGTTCCTTTGGGGCCTTAACGGTCTAAAGCTACCTAAAATATGTACCATAATGTAACGCACTCTTTGACCTGGTAGGCAAAATCGTTATATCGCACCGAAAAATACGTGTATATTATTTTAATATATATTATATCACAAAATATAGTGGTTTATTATATAGAAGATCATTATTTTAGAGTTCCACTGATCCTGCCAAAAATCAATCCGAGGTCAAATCATAACAGCTGCAACCTCTGAGAAAGTACCTATATTAATATTATAAACCTATACCGGGGTATGTGTGAGCGCATGCGTAGGTGTATAATGTACATGGTATAATGGTATATAGATCGACCGTGGACGGATGATAATCTGCTAAACCTGTGCGTGAGCGCGAGTGCGGCAACAAAAGAGGCCGGCCGGGATACTTTGAGCAAACAGTCCCGAGGGGGTCGGTCGCGTAAATTAGCGCCATTTCTGAGAAAAACTGAGAATATTACGGCATGCCGGTTATACAGAGACGGAAACCATTCGAGCACTCGACTAATTCATTGTCCTCTCGTCCTGTACCGTCCGTTTTTAGACACTCTAAAGAATAATATCATATTATTATTGTGTGTCGTTGTCATTTTTGCTGTCGACGTATTTATAATTGTTTGTGTAGTAAACTGTTGCAAACAAATATAATAATATATACGTCCGTCACGATAATTATTTGAAAACAAAAATACACTGCAATAATATAAAATGCTTATTCAATGTGATTCTTTTCAAAGGTAAACATTCTTTTTTTTTGAAAAGTACATTATTGGTTTTTTAAATGTTATATTGTTTATCGTAATTATTTTTATTAATTGGAATGACATCATATTACATTTTTATTAGAATACCCTATTGTCTAGATGTTTGTTTTGTTTTGTTTTTTTTTTTTTAACATTAACTTGTAAACATCTATATTATAATTTATATCACCGATTTCAGGTTTAACATTGGATTTGTACAATTATTGTTAATTGTAAAGCTTTTGACAATAGCTTACAATTTGAATAACATTTTAAATTTAACTAAATGATTTGCATGCCATTTTTAGATTCTAGCCAAGTATCCTCTGAATAATAATCGACTGTAAAGGTAAAGATTTATTAGGTAACATTGCTTTCGTTTTTTTCCTGTAATACCTCAAAACATGCAGGATGATTTTTTATCTGTCTATTTATCATAAAATATTTAGGTGAATTCACTTAATCCTTCGAGACATTAATAAATAAGAATAAAACATTTTTATTATTTAACTCTAGTATTCTATAAGGCACTTTAAAAAAAAAATTCATTATTTTTATCACTTAAACACCAAATGGTTTTGATAGTAAACGATAAAATAACATACACACGTTTAGTGATTTTGTGTACACTATAGTCTATTACGTATGTGTTAATATAATTCGATAGTATATTATAAGTGGTAATTTACTGAAGCCAAATTATATTCGGCAAGGGTAATTTTAATTTAGACTCGAATACGTATAAGTGATATCGCAAGAGTATCAATAAAATAAAAATTTAATTTTTCAATTATATCTTATAACTAAAATTTCAATAGGTACTATAAATTCAATACGCCTTCACACAACTTTGTGTCGTTGTAACTTGTATATTGATTAAATTTCAATAAACTATAGAAATAAATAATGAAAAATAGTATTTTCTGAGTGTAACATTTTTATATAATTTAATATAACGCAAACATATTACAAAACATAATTTCCAAGGGGAAAATATAAAATTTTTATTAAAAAGTGAAATATAAGAATAAATAATATAATATATGTTTATTTTTTTTATTAATATTTTAGTTTTGTTCCTTTTAATTCAGTTGGGTACAGTTTATATAATGCGTTTTATGCTTTAAAAACAATATTATGAATTCAGTAAATTTGAAGAAAAAAACGTCTTCGAAGTTTTATTTAAACTATACTATACCTAATAATATTACATTCAAGTGTTATTTATTAAGTTGCTTATTAAGTGATATTTTGAATATCGAATCGTCGTTGATTAATTACTATTACTATAACTTAAAATTTGGCTCGTTAAGAAAACGAATAACCATACTATCGTCAATTGTAATAATTTATAATATATTTTATACTAATATTAAATTATTAGAAGATTTCATAATTTTACCGTGTATTCTGTTGTTAATGTTGTATTGTAATATTAGAACATTAAATTGAAATGAGTCGATGATTATTTTTAAAATAAAAACAACATCCAATCAAATTTATTTTTAACTAAATTTAATACTTTAAAAAAAAATAATTATCATATAGATATACTATATATATTATCAATTTGTATAATACAAACATAATTCTCCGAAAACCGAAAGATGATCTTCAATAAATATCAATAACAAAATACGAAATGCGAGTATATTAATTTATGTTTTTGATGAAATATGCTAAGTTAAGTGCTTTTACAAATTTGTTTGAACTTGATAATATTTGAAAAAAAAATATTGTCTCTAATATTAATTAAATTTAAAAAAAGGAATTTGAATCAGGCTTTAGGAATGTTAGCATTAGATATATGTACAATGTACATACAAGTGATTGAAAACAAAAAATCAATTTATAATTTTTAGCTTGAAAATTAAAAACATTTGAACTTTGAACATTAAAAACGATGGAATAATAAGTAAATTGGAATAATTTAATTGAATGAATGAAGAAGTTCATTGTGAAATATATTTTTATTAGAAATGTTTCAAACACCATACAGTAAACCTAGATTTCTACAAAGTATCATTTTTTTTTATTTTAAATTCAAGAATAGTATCTATCATTAATTTATATTATTAAATTAAAACTGCTAAGTTTTCGCATGGCTGAGCGTAGCGAGATGATAATGAATGGCACTCGATCTTCATATTCTCTTCTTCACTTTTGAAAGTCACGTTTTATCATTTTTATATCATTGTATTTTTATTATTATTATTATTTTTTTTTAATGGTACAGCAACTTTTACTTTTCAAAATATATTATCGTTTTCAATGTACGACGTATATATATATATATATAATCGCATTTCATCAATCTATTCTACCACGATAATGCATAACCTTCTAACTTTTGAGAATATGGTTAAGAGTTATATTGGTATAAGTAAATACCAGCTATATCTATCAAAACACTGCTGAGTTTTGAAGGCGAAGATTCTGCCACTCTGGACAGACACAAAATCGATGGAAAACACTGAACCCAGTCGGACATACTAGAATAAGAGACTCGCGTAAACGTATACAATTTCTTATATCATATACACGCTGTAATATAATATATATGGCAATTTACCATTAACCGTGTTTCAAAAATAATAATAATATAAAATGCCTACAAAAAAAAGTATCATCTTGCTCCTGACAACATTACGTTACGATTTCATAAATCAAAAGTATCTACACTTTTTCAACTATACTACTCTACATTTCAAGCTCGACTTTTCTAGTGTGAAGTCTCCGTGATTAGATATCTTTCATACTTAACACTACAATTAATATCCATTCTTTTTTTCTAAGATGTACTTATTAAGAACTATTTATAAGTATTTTAAATGCTTAAAATAATAATAACAAACAGTTAAGTGGATACCGCATTGTTGTACCATAGATTTCAAGTGAATCACCAGTAATAGTTATGTTAAATTTGAACTCAATGATACATCGTTGTGTACGAAAAACGATTCTGAACGGAAACGATTTGTCAATGCATTATACCACTTAGTATATTATAATATTTAATCATTTTGATATTGTAGTTTATTTTACTTTTCGTATAATAGTATGTTGTAAGTTGATATAGTTTTTTTTTCCCGAAAACTATGCATTCATTTTGTTGAATAATTAATATTTAAAATAATAATATGTATTTATAAATTACTATATCTATAATATTATTGCTATTTAGTATTAACTTTTAAGTTTAAAATATCACTTTACCAGAAAGCATAGTAAATAGATTTGTAGTATAAATAGGAATTAGCTCAAAAGCATTTTAAAATATTGCGTATAGTAAAATTCATAATATATTTATAAGTTTTAAGTTCATACAAATAAAGTTTTAGAATGGTAACAAAATATTATTCATTCAAATACGAGTATATAATTTTATACAAATTTGAACTTCAAATATTTGTATATAAAAAAAAGTCGGCAAGTGGGTACCGCTCTGCTGTACATTAGGGGGTGGGGTAGACCTCGGACTAGGGTAGATTAAATTTGAATGCAATGATAAGTATCATTGTATACGAAAAACGATTCTGAACGGAGATGATTTGTCAGTCTATAATATATTATAATTAAATATTGTCATATATTCTATTTTGAAACAAATATTCCGATTTCATAAAAATTTAAAACTCAAACGCTCAAAACATTTTTCCTATAATGACTCTTAAAATTTTCTCTATAGCTTTTTGAAGCAAAACTTATGGAAAATCTTGTATTAAATTTTCTACTCTTAGCTACCTATACAAACAATTTTATGAATTTTGAACTACAAAATAATTTGCAAATATTCATGATTTTGACGAATTTTCGTCAACATTTGAACTTCAAATGCTAATAAAAAAAAATTGTGCCTATGTATTCTTATAATTTTTTAATCACTATAATAATAACTTATGAGGATTTTGTATTAAATTTTCAAGTATTTTGATAGGGCCAAAAAGATTTTATCGACACATAAAAAAACAATTTTCAGAAAAATTGAAAATTTCAGTTGTCTATAAGTAGCTCAAAAAAAGTCAAAATATTTTGAAAATTAAATCACGTAAAGAAAACGCGAATCTTAATAACTGGTAAAATTTTCAAGTATCTACGACTTATACTTTTTGAATAATAACAAATATTTAAAATCGTTTGAGGATAAATCGTTATCGTTACGCTATTTCGTTAAAATTTAAAATTCAAACGCACTTAAAATTTTTCCTATAATGATGCTTCGAGTTTTCTCTATAGATACTTGAAGGTAAACTTATGGAAAACTTAGTGTTGTATTTTTAATCCTTAGTTATAAACACAAAAAATTTTATGTTTTCAACTTCAAATAATTTGCAAATATTCATAATTTTGACGAATTTTCGTCAAAATTTGAACTTCAAATGCTAATAAAAAAAAATTGTGCCTATGTATTCTTATAATTTTTTAATCACTATAAGAATAATATATGAGGAACTTTGTATAAAATTTTCAAGTATTTTGATAGGGCCAAAAAAATTTTATCGACCCTTCAAAAAAAATTTTTCAGAAAAATTGAAAATTTCAGTTGTCTATAAATAGCTCAAAAAAACTCAAAATATTTTGAAAATTAAATCAAGTAAATAAAATGCCAATCTAAATAACTGGTAAAATTTTCAAGTATCTACGACTTATACTTTTTGAATTATAACAAATATCAAAAATCGTTTGAGGCTAAACCGTTATTTAACGCGGTTTTGTAAAAATTTAAATTTCAAACACTCATAAAAATTTTTTGTCTGAATCCGGTAGAGTTTTTTTTACAGATATTTGAAGAAAAATGTATGGAGAACCTTGTACCAAATTTTCAAAACTTAGTTATAAAAGAAAAAAATTTTATGATTTTTCAACTTCAAAATTACTTGCAAATTTTCGCGTTTTCGACAGATTTCGTAAAAATTTGAACTATAAACCTATAAAAAAAAATTGTGACTAACGATTTTTAATTTTTTTTAGCTACAATAAAAACAACTCATAAGGAACCTTGTATTAAATTTTCAAAACTTTTTGGTCATCCAAAAATTTTTTATCGACACTTTAAAAAAAATTTCTCAAAAAAATCGAAAATTTCAGTGGTCTATAAATAACTCAAAAAAAGTCAAAATTTTTTGAAAATTTAACTATATACAGATACCACTGACATTAACATTTGGTGAAAATTTCAAGTATTTTCAGTGATTAGTTTTTGAATTACAACCATAAAAAAAAATCGATTTGGTCGAAAACTGGTTTTGCGTAAAAATTGCCGTTTTTCCGTCATTTTTTTTTTGTTTTTCTCGATTTTTTTGAAAACTGTTGGAAAATGTTAACTTTTTACCTCTATAATGCACCAAGGATATTCACTTTTACATCGGAAACCACCCCCATTGTTTGAAATTGGAGCATTATTTCGACTAGTTATGCTGTACACAGACACAAAAAAAAAAAAAAAAAACAAAAAAAAAAAACATACATCATTGTAAAATCAATACATTCTTCACTCCGTTCAGAATCTAAAAGGCCATATATAAAATGCATATTTAAGGATTTTAAATATTTATAATCACAACTTATAAGGAATCTTGTTTTACATTTTCAAGTTTTTTGACAAAGTAAAAAAAAACCTTTTAAAGACGATAATCGAAAAAAAAATTAAAAATTGCTCATGCTTATAAATTGAAATACAAATTTTAAAAAATTCTGAGAATTTTATATTATATAATATGAAAAAATGATGTAAAATTAATTTGAAATTTCAAGTGATTCCATGTCATTTGTTTTTAAATTAGAATAAGTGAATAATTAAATCATTTGAGGAGAAATAAATACACGAACACCTAATGTCATAAAATGTTAAACTTTAAATGCTAATTAAATACTAATGAAACTTTCCGTTAAAGTTTTTTTTTTTGTTATAGAAATGTAAGAAAGCTTAAAAGGAATCTTATACTCGTAATATATTTAATTAAATCTTCGAAAAAAAAAGTAACTAGAATATAATTTACAAGTTTTAACAGTTATGTTGAAATTCGTCTTAATTCTGTTGTAACCATTTTTCAAAAACAAAAAAAAAAATATTTATATATATATAATGAAAATGTGCTTTCAATATTTTACTAAGTTTTTAAAAATTTTAATGAAAAATATTTATCGATAATAATTGAAAATTTGTTTGAGAAAAAAAATTATCATGATAATAAATAACTCAAAAAGTGACAAAATACTATCATGTAGGTATATAAAATATTGATTTAAAAATTAGGTAAAAATTTCAAATATTTACTATTGTGTTATACCTATCAATAAAGAAAATTGATTTTGTCGAAAACTTGAATTGTATAATAATTTCCGTTTTCTTTAATTTTTTGATTGTTTTTTTTCCTGTTTGTTTTGATAAATAATTGGATTTTTTAGCACGATATTGATTCAATTTTATAACGGAATCGACCTTCAAAATTAAAGATTAAAGAATTTTTAAGCTACTAAGTGTGTATACAGATAAAAAGTTAACAAAAACACACATTTCATTATAAAATAAATACATTCATTGTCACTTCTCTTAGAATCTAAAAATATTCTAATTTAGATTTCTAAATCATATATTAAGTACCATTTCTTTTTTAAAATCAAAATTAGATTGTAATTTCATTACCGATAATTTATAAAGGCGAAAAACATACAGCTGAAATGAATTGCTCGATTTGTTTTTTTCTTAAACTTTCTTAAAGAACATTTCAATAAAAGCTAATATTTTATATTTAACAAAAAAAAAAAAAAAAACGTTTGTCCACTGGTCATATTATAATCGCAATATTTGTATGAATATAATAAACCTACATTGTCGAGTATGATAATCATGACCCAAATACGACGAAACCTTAGCCTAGATGATATATTCATATATTATAATATATTTTAGTATTGTTGTGCGTTTTCTATAAGTATTCGATTTGTTTGGCATTCGTATACCTATGTTATAAATATAATAATATCTTGCTTGAACCTCGTATTATATTGTATATTTTTCCGTAAGATGACAAATGGAAAAAAAATACTAGCCTTGGCCCGCTGAGAATGATATAAATTTCTATTCTGATACATATTACGATAGATGTTGAAAACGGATATGACGCGTGTTATACGTTTTGAGGTATATAGGTACACACGCAAATAATGTAGTTAAATCTAATTGTCCACAACGCATCTACATTGAGAAAATTTACAAATAAAATGCCATGCCTAAGGTGGTATAAAATCTAGTTTTTCCATTGGTATATTTGAAAGTTTTGATGTTTTTTTTTTTTTTTTGTGAATACGGTTAAATAATCAGATTATATTAAACTATGCATTTATTTACTTCTATATTGACTGTTTGTGGTCCGTTTTCTTTTGTATTCACATTGGTGACGTCAAATTTTTACGTACATATTGAATATGTTAACATTGTAAAAATTGATAAAAAATTAACTAAGTCATTCTTCATTCTTTGATAAAATATTATGAAATAAATAAAAAAAAGTTAGCATGGGATCTCGAAAACAATGTATACCAGTAAATGGATCTCCTGATTCGAAAATTTAAATTGTCTATAAATAGCTCAAAAAAAAGTCAAAATATTTTGAAATTTAGCCATGTATTAATAACGATAATATAAGCTTTAGGTAAAAATTTCAAGTATTTACAGTATTTAACAGATGAGTTTTTAAATTACAAATATATAAAAAAATCGATTTAAATAAAACTGATAAAAACGCTGGTTCTGCGTAAAAATTCTCATTTTTCCGTCACTTTTTTTGTTTTTCGATTTTTTTGAAAACTGTTGGAAAATGTTTATTTACAATATACTTTATAATGCACCCAGGATATTTTCTTCGCTATCGGAAACCATCCCCCAAAATTTGAAGTGGAAGCATTATTATTTCGACTAGTTGTGCTGTACACAGACACACAAAAAAAAAAACACACATCATTGTAGAATCACTCCTTTCAGAATCTAAAATATAGGCATAAAATCAAATCGTCGTTTTAAATAATAACAAACAGCAGTCGACGAGTGCGTTACATTAAAGCACACTGTATAATATATAAAAGTATATTGTCATTATTATATGGATATGGTCGATTCATAGTCGCTTATTGATAATTTCTATGAGAGAGCATAGTTTTAAATAATATGTGGTTGGTTAATTTTACAATGTTCGCTAATATATCTGCATAAATATTAATTTTGATATCTTAAGTGCTCTTGCTCACTTAATAATATATCAACTAATTATAATACAAAAACACACACACAATTATTCTCAGATGTATTATGCTATGCAATTTAAATTGTATATTTTAGTATTAAAAGTATCACAAAATAAATATTATTGTAAGAAAATTATTTGATTCTTTTCATTTTTTTGATAATATTTCATTTTTGAAGTTATGAGCAAGCATGATTGAAAATATTTTGAACCACTGAAGTACTCAGCCGTAATATAATATGTACCTATCATTGTGGAAAAGATTCGTTCAAAGTGACTGAATTTATTGGCAGTGTTCTTGTCACGTATATAGCATAAATAAATTTTAGATAAATAGCTTTAGATATACATTGTTTTATATTTCCTGATTTATAGTCGATTTGAAAACGTTGATGCGTGTACTAATAAAACAATGTTTTAATAATACAATTAATATTTAAGATTATGTTTATAGGTATACTAAAAAAACGAGTTAATAGAAATATTTAACTTATATTTCAGTCGATACTAAATTAAGTCGCATAGTAAACTTATGAAAATTTCATAAAAAAAAAAAAGTAATAAACTATCACAAGTATCTATCCTATATAATATTTTATTGGTTATCGCAAGTTGTAATTGTGTATGTATATAAAAGCGTAATATTTCTACTCGAAATTACCATGCAAGTTCAAAGTTCCATGCGTCGATAAACTAAAAATTGTAATTCCAAACACCGATGAACGTTATATTTATACATAGTAAATGTCTCATGTTGTTTTTACGACCGCAGCACTATAAACTTCTATAAACATATTATGTTTGGAAGCGGCCGGAGGGAACTTGTGTGCAATAATTTCTGCTGCGTATGTAAACGGTTTGTTATCATTATTATAATTTTGTATATCATATAAAAAAAAAAGAAATAGTCTAATAATCATAATCTATTGTTGCGTGATAGAAACTGCACTTTACATACCTTTAGATAATCTGTACAAACACAGACCAATTGTTTTAAAAATGAAATTAATAATAATCATTATTTCAAAAATTATTGGAAAATACTTGTTCACTTTTTTTTTTTTTTTTTTTATCATAAAATACCATTTCCTTTCAAAGAATTATATTTTTTTGTGGGTGAAATAGTATGTCTAAGTGTTTAGGGGTACGTCTGTGCCACTTCACTCTATTTAGAATAGCCTAACCTAACATGGAATTATTTCTAATTAATTAAAATACTATAATAATGATATAATATTAATTTGAAATTCGATTTTTATGTATTTAAATTCTCAGAAAAATAATACATTTCCGAAAATGAAATTACTTTATAAATGTATGCTGTAATTTAAAAAAAAAAGATATTTTTTTTTTACACAGTTTAAAGGACAAAAAAATAAAAGATCTATAAATACATATGTTTAATAAATATAATATATATATATTACATACTAGATATAACTGATGCATACAATACACGTTGATGAAGGCGGTCTTCCAATGAAATGACTCCTGCCCTTAATTTAAATTCTTAAACTAAATAATATTATTATTTCACATGTTTAGGACATCTGATGCCCCTAGAGTTGTTTTCAATGTATTTACATGCGATGATTTATGACTATAGGAGCAAACTTTAGAATTTCAGTCTACAGTCTACACCATAATTTTATCACGATGAATTATTGTGGTGTTTCTTTCAAACTGGTAAGTAGCAGTGGCTGTCTAAAGTACAATTTTTTGACAGCGTTTTATTACATTGGTATTAGACTTACTGGTATAACCTTACAGTTGAATTTCACAAGTCAAAATCAGTAATATAATAGCTACGTACAATACATATTTATTTCCTAACTTAGAGTGGGGTTTGACTAACCAATAAAATGTTGACATATTTTCTTTAGTTTGCATTTTTTTTTTTTTTTGGCAAATGTGGTATTTTTAGTTTAGACAAGATTGATATACAATCAATTTACAAAATATTTTATTGAATTTTTTCATGAAATCGGTGAAAGATTCAGTACAGTTTTGGATGTTTTTTGTTTTGTTTATATAGATATGTATCTATTTATTATTATTACATAATATTATGTAGTAATAATCTGACTCTTACGTTTCGATAAGATTTTCGTCTATTTGCATAATATGATTCTAAATTGACGGTCAGTCAAGTATAATTTAAGAAATACACTTAAGATATGTGTCAATTGTTCAAAAGAGCTAAAATTAGAATCAATAAAATTTGAAGTACACAACAATGCAATACCTTAAGAGTTAACATTTATATTTAACCATTGCATTTTTATTAAAAAAATATTTGAGAATTTTTTTTGTTGTATGTAGTATTTTCATTTATATAGAACAATGATCCACTAGACGTCTATTGTATACATTCAAAATCAAATATACAATAAGCTGTATATCGTCTCACATAGAACCAATATAAATAAAAGATGGAAGTTTGATAAAATTTGTAGAACGTAAATGTGCACACGACGTAATATATTATAGATTCAAACGGTGACTGATTTTTGCCATGTCATATATTATACTAAATTGATTGAATGTATGTATCCTACTTATAAAATACTAGATAAGAAATTATTTTTTGCAACTGTTTAATAATTTTTGGTGGGAGTACTAATATAATTGTTTTAAACGACGAAATAGCTTAATCTCTTTTATTCGTGTATTTAAATTTAAAATGTGTTTTTGGTACTAAGACGTTCACTTAAAAAACACAACCGCTTAATAAAAATTTAAACTCTTATTTTTTGTATTGTATTATTATATCCTATTCTAGTTTTATCAAAAACATCTATTTTTATATAATATGATAATATTTTTTTTGTAATGGATAGCATATAAAATATTTTTATTTTACATTATTTAGACTCATACATTGTATTGATATACAAAATTAAATGCAAAACATGTATAAATGGCAAACGCAATTATACAATAACCATTAAATTAGTAATTTGGGTCCAATTTTATTCCACGAAGTCGTTGTATTATATGCGTATATTATGCGTATTCTTTTGTTTCTCCGAGCAGTGTACTACTTTTTGTCGATTATGTTAAGATTTTAACTTCCACATCATATTGGAACAAGTGCTTTATCCTTCAATATATCTTGGATAAGACGTCTATACCTAGTGTAATAATATTCTTAACATCAATAAATCCAAGATCATGTCATTCTATCGATTGCGCGTGAGTTACTTTGAGATTCGTTATAAATGGCTCATTACCATTTAAACTTTTACACCAAATGAAAAATTACATTTCTTTGTATTTTCTATTTATGTTGATTGCATTTTTTTTTATAAAGTACTAGCAGCTTTTGATTATAGTAGAGTATTAGACGACACCCAATGTATCCTCTAAGTATATACTTTTTCGCTCTACACCGTTTTTAGATCGTACGGTATAAGAGTATGTAGTATAAGCCTATTTACTATACAGTTACTTTATCTGTCATATTTTCGATCAATCTGGTCAAAAACAGATCTTTGAGATTTGTTAGCTATACGTAGACTAAAAACAAATGCCTTAAATCTAGGGCATAAAAAAAATTCTCACACTAACATTGCTAGACAATAGATGTATAAACTTTGACAAATGCTTTATTCCGAGTTTACTAAAGGGCTGCTAATTGCACCATGTTCAAACGATCTCAGGATAAGTTCTATTTATACGTCTAAATAGCTATTCAAAATTTGACCTACTAATGCGTTTGATGGTGGTAGCTAATAAATCATGAATCGTGTTAATACTTACCTATATGTAGCTTAATGCTTAATTTAGTATTAAACTATTATATTACCTACTTAGCCATATTTGTTGAACTGTTATTAGTATTAAATGTTATTTATATATATATATATATATATATGTACTTATATAGTATACGGAATATTATATTAAAAAGCGTTGAATTAATCATCAAAATGAATAGGTAAGCAATAAATGATTTATATTTTATACGTTCATTAAATTTTGAAAGTCTTTGAACTATAATTATTACAAACATTTGATCCTTTATAAACGTTCCATAAACATGAGCTGTGTATAAATAATAAATTATTATGTATATATAGTATAGTTATTTTAAACTAAGTTTTGCAGAGAATCGATATCTGAATGTGGTGATTTATCATTAAATAAATAAATATCTTTTAAAATGTATTTTGCTTCTCAAGAAAAGTGTATTTTTTTCGCTCAGTTAAAATATGATTACGATATTCATTCAAATAGTAGTCATCGGTCGTAGAGTTAAGAGAGCAGAACCTTTGGGTTGGTACATTCAATGGAAATAACAAAATGTATAAAAATAATATAAAAATAACTTTTTAGATCTTTATATGGTCATAACTGTTTATGCGCAGAACTTGCGTATTCTTTAAATGTATAGAATACGTTTTATGTTGTTTACTCAAAATAATAATAGACGAATAATATTATTATAAATAAATTAATAAAATTATTTTATTCGAATGCATATTATATAAACAATATAGTATATTTACCTTATGTTTTTTAAGTAAGTTAATAAGTTTATATTTTTATCGAAAATACTTCTTGGAAGTGTTTTTCCCGAGCACGGCAATCATATTTATTTATATATTTTAATCAACGTTAAAAATATAATGTTAAAGTTAGCTTATACATAATATATGCGTATCTAACTATAAAATCGTATGGTTGATATAGTATTTAAAAAAAAAAAAGCTATGATACATTTTCGATTATCATATTTATTAAAAATGTGGTCAATTTTATAATTAGTCGCTTTTTCTGTACGATTGAATTCGATTGTATCTCTCCATTTGCATCTAACATTAAACATTAACTTACTTACCTCATTAATGTATAGTTCATTATTTTTTTTTTTTTTTTTTGTAGTTATTTTAAAAAATTATGTGTCCCACAGGGAAAAAAAATCCTGACTCTATATAATATAGGTTAACCTAAGTTAGGTTAAGTTTGTTTAGGATAAGAATGTTCCATAGAAAATTTACTAGGATTGCGTCATGCGAAAGGACAGGTCACTGTATAGTCTATAGAGCAGTGTTTTTTTTTTCATAGCGAATCAGCCATGCAAGTAGTTAACGGAAAGTACACGTTAAACACAAAAATTTTATAGAAACCATTCGAACTTTTCTTTTTTTTGTGGAAGATTTTCCGTCCTTTTGGCGAAGGAACATCGGAAACAAGCGAGCAATTCCTGCCCGATACATCATACTCGATCGAGAACAGGTAAAGCGTTCATATGAAATTCATATACGTTATAATATATTAATCATATTATACGAGTTTCCGTAAACGTGATTGCTGTTCTCGGTCGTAATGTATTTCCATCAAGAATATGTCGATACTAATCGACCGACATACGTTTCACAGAGCTTTCCACATTAGTTTTCTAATATCGCTAAACGTTATTAAAACAATATATTACCGCAGTTTATAATATTATATTTAATCGCCCCCGCTGAGTTTTGTGCGTCGATTGATGAATTTTTGAATATTTTAGATTTACGGGTTTTATTTTGTTAATAATTTTGGCAATATGAATTTTTCCTCCACCAATCTATCACCGATACTCGTTGTCCACATATTCCCGCTTACATCGTCTCAGCATTGTCCAGCGCTCAGTATCATATCGCTGTTTTATTTGAATGTAGATCTATAGTGGTCAGATATTTCAGGTAGATAATTTCATAAGATTTGCTATTAATTTCAACTTTGGTGCCGGAAATCTTTAACGATTAATAGTCTCCAGATTTATCCGTTCTATATTACTTTAACACTGCGTAATAATGACTGTACTGTGATTTAATTAAACATTAAGTAGGTACCTATAAGGATATTAATATAATAGCATTGTTCTGAAATTACACGAATGGTTTACGAACATATAATATCTATGACTACCTAACTTAACCTATATATACCTATATTATAGATATGTTAATTTACAGTAAGGCCGCGTTTATACAAGACGATTTACGATTTAGATTACAATAATATAAACCAATAAAATGATTGAATGATACCAGGTTCAGACAACTGAATAATACAAAATAATATCCATTCAAAAATTGTGTTATTGATAATGTCGTTTTTTCTACACGGGTATTAAATATGACATATACAAATGATTCATAAACGTCTCTTATAAAAATAGTCAAGATATCAGACAACTTTTCGCAAACAAAGAATAAACAAATATTAAAAGATTCAATATTGTTAATATAAATGATATATTTTTTAAAAATTAATTTATCCTTATAAATATTGTGAACTATTATTTGCATCATTTTCGTACGGAGTAAAAATAAGTTTTATTTAAATAAAAAAAATGTTCGTTCTTTTTTACGAAATTTGTAAATTGACTTCAATTTTTCAAAGAATCGTCAAGTTTATTAAATAGAGAAACCGCTGTATTTTGTTATAATGATCCAAAAATATAACTATTGGTGGGAACTTTAAACTTTTACGTATATTATATAATATTTTATATACCTACGCCCAACGCCATCTTCAAATCATTTAGATTAATTTTATGACATTGCCTATTTATAATTTTTTATTATTATATTTTGTTATTATATTATTGATTTTTAAGTAAAAAACAATGATTTAGTATTATATAAATATATACTATTTTTATAAAATAAATGCTATAAACTGCATTACTAATATAGCTTTATAAAGCAACATAAAAATGATCGTCAAGTAAGTACCACTCTGCTGTACAGTTAATGTTGAGTAAATCACTGTAATGGGAGGTATTAATTTTGAATTAAATGATGTATACAAAAAAAAAAACGATTCCAAGTCTATCAGTATATATCACTAAGTATATTTTATTTATTTTTTTTTTTTTGTATAACTATTAAAGTCTTTCATTTTTATTTTAATATTATGATGGGATCCAGGATGATGTATTTTTTTTCCAAAACTATTGCATTTATTAAATTATTAGTTATAATAATAAATATTCATTACCATATTATATTATTATTATTCTATTCGGTTTTTAGTTTTTGTTACTTACAAAAATTAATGTGTTAAGTTTTAAAACTTATGCTTTTGTAAAAATTTGAAATTAAATAGGAAATTAATATTTTATAGTTTTAGAGAGTTATAAGAATAGTTTATGTAGAATCTTGTATATTTAATTTTCAAGAATTTTTTATCAATATATTTTATAAGATGAAAAAAATTAAAATAATCGATTTACCCATGACTTAATAAAAAGCTAAAAAATAGACAAAATGTTTTTAAGATTCTACCATGTACAAAAAATGATTATATTAATTACGTTTTATGAAAATTAATTGATTATTTATTATAGAATTATAACAAAATAAAAAATCAGTTTTGCCGAATTCGGTAAAAATTTCAATTTTTCCATTTTTTTTTAAATACCTACCGAATGAAAATATTTTATTTTTGATCCCCTAAACCTAAAGTACCAACTAGAACCTAAATCCTATTTTCTACCAGTAAACATACTTAAAGTTTAAAATCTGAGCATTTTTTCGACTTCTGTATACACACACTTCATTGTTAAATCAATACATTTATTACTCCGCTCAGAATCTAAAAATATATTTAGTAATATAATCTGCCAGTCTTCGCTTAAAATACGTAACCCCCTTTTTATTTTCAACAACATAATTATACTTACTAAACAAATTATAATGCCTATATGTTTATCATTATTATTATTATATATTATTATTTATATAGTTTATATGGCAATGGATAATATTTATTATTATTGTTAAAATATTAATACGATAAGAGTTTTATCATTATCAATATTTGTGTATCGTTTTTACAGAGTTGTATTTAATAATATATGCTTGGTGACTTTTTCACTTGAGAAACTATAATTTTATCAGTGAATTTCTATCTTTGTGATTTTTTTTTCTTCAAATACAATTTATAGTTATCACATTATACGGCATAAAATGTTATTTAGTTTTATTTTTATCTCAGTGATAAAAAGGATTTATAGGGTTTTTTTTTTTTTGAAATAGCAACAAACTTATTTTAGTTTCATATTTTTCCGGAGGAAATATGTTTTTCTAAACATGTCGTTGTAAAACGTATAGTACTAACCTCAATGTGATCAATAACTATTAATTATTATACTTTAAGTATCGATTAAACGAACAATAAAATTATCTCAATTCCTGTTTTTGATCCTATAGAACTGTACCTATACTATTTTACGAGTTAAGTTAAATATTATACCTATTCAATTATGTATTCTAGGCAGTATTGTATTTACTATTTAGATAGGAATATTTTGAATAGCAAAACTTTGCTTCTCCATTCTAGCTTATTGTATAATCCTAAACACACCACTTGTCACGGTTTGACATAAACGTACACTATATATAGTAGATAATATTTATGTAGTAAACAGTAAACGTATTTATGTAGGTGAATTAATAATCGCGTACGAAATTGAGGACATTCTTAAATTATTCAATAAAATACTATATATAGCTATATAATATGACCGTCGTTTGTCGGTCGGATATATTTATCCACATCGAATCGTCGCAAAATCGCATTACACGTCTGTGGTACCTACAGTCATTTGGCGTACTTTATTATGGGGAAACGGACACATAAATCTTAATTTTAATCTCGAAATACTGCGGAATATATAGTATAGGTACGTATAAATATAGTATATATAGTAAACGTCCAACGATAGTTTAATATCTTAGAAGGTAGAGTTTGCCCATTTAAACCGTGTAAATGTTTTGCACGGAGTTCCCATTAACCGACAAACTATACTGAACCTGCTATTTCTTTCAATTATTGAAATATGCAACAAACCGTCAAAAATACCATCGTGCTGATTGAGCGTTTACAGAAAAATTATGTCGGTAATGAAAACTAAAGTGGTCTTATAAAGTGAAATATGGCAATTCTTATGTGAATAAAAAGTTAATGAATAATCTAAAAGGCGGAGGCGTGTTTATTAAAAGGACCGACGACTGCTATTATACGAATCTCCACCACGCTCACAGCGGCTGTTCGTACCTCGTTTTGCGGTGGTGCAAACGTTGTCAGAAGTGGTGGCGCTAATTAATTGCCTACTCGAAACTCGGAATTCGAGAGTTGGATCTGTTGTGTAGCAGTCGTATTAACTGTCGTGATTCACGCATTAACAACGGCATAATATTATGCATTAATACATAATCAAATTTTGATTTATTGAAGACTATACGTACATTTGGTAAAACAAATGAGATTTAGTGATATATCGGAGGAAGTTCTTTACGTCGTTTCGAGTAAGAAAATTATATTATATAAAAACAATTTTTGTTGTACTTTAAATTTGAAATTCCATATTTTATTTTTGACGGATAAGATTTCTTACACAATTTTATTATTATTTCGTATTTACTCAGTGGACCATCTCAACTATAAGTTGTGCAAAGATTTTTTTCTTAAGTATTTTTTTTTTTCACAAATTGTGTATAAATTGTCCATACTGTTGTTTCAAGTATAAACTTATCAAAAATAATACTTTTATCACATAAACAACATTTTAACGATCAATGATCATATTACTTAATTCAATCACGATGATAATGTTTCTGTTTTGTTTGTATCAGTTAACAAAATACATTTTTTTCTTACCCTGATTGAAACGCCAAGTGTATTATATAGCAATAATATTATTTCGTCTTCTGCATAGTAGGAAGGCGGTATTAGTGGCACGACATCACGCAGTATCAAATTTCCGGCTGTTGTGTCACTGCGGACCAATTTTAAATTTTTTCTGACGAATAGAACGCATAATACTCGTCAAAGTGTATACAATAATAATAATAATAGTAATAATAATAAAAGTAATGGAATGGCAGACAACTCGTGTGTTTGCTACCAAAACAGGAAAATATAATATGAGCTTGTTAGTCGTATAACAGCGGTGGAAAAGGAGAAAAAACAACAGTCTGTGTTTGTATTGAAACATTAATTGGGTAGATAAGATGATTAAGGGGAAACGCTATTTGTAAAATCTAGTGTCCTTGGTGTCGTATGGTGATTTTTTTTTATAAATCGTATGAACTTGGAAATATCTAAAGTACCTATAACACGAGTCATTTTGAAAATAATTTTTTTTAAGGTAAAAAAAAAACAAACCAATTTACATTTTTCTACGATTTTCAGTGATGGCGATAGAATAATTTTACATCCCTTAAATTTGTTAAGGTATTGGCTGATTTACGATGACAAAATAACTTTTTATGTTGCATTAAGTATATAATGCTAGTCTGCCAACTGTCAAGTTGTGTTTGCACGCTGAATCCAAGTGAAAATAACTATGAGAGGTTGCGGTTGTAGGTAATAGTGTATTTCCGTAAAACCATAGACCCAACGACATATATTTTTTACATTTCATGGAATTTATTTTAAAGTAATACTATTTGGTCATTTCGTTCGTGTTATTTCACAAGGGACATTGTGATAATTATAGGGATTTGATTTATATGCAAATAAATATGTTTCCATAAAATACAATCAAACAATATTCTAAAAATTTAAAAATCCCTTTCAACAAATTTTAACGAAATGAACACATTTTTTTTTTTAAATTTCGACTTAATTTAAGGTGTAAAAAATATTTAACCGTATTATACTATATTGTGTATCATATTACCAAACAAAATTTAGTTTTTAATTTCGGTTTTGATTATTTTTTGAATATTTGAGACGCGTAGCTATCAACTGATCCAAATATTACATAGTATTTATTCATCAACAAATTATAAAAATACAATTTGAAATCAGCGAAACGTGTAATACCCACAAAACAGTATTATTGAACAAATTCAATATCAAAACTAAAAACTAGAAAAAAAATTAATTATACAAACCACGATTCACGCATTTTTTAGAAAAAAAAAACAAATATATTTTTTACATAAAACCCTCATAAATTTTCGTTTAACTTAATAAAATTAAAATTAAAATAAATAAAAAACATTTTTGATGACTGATGAAAATAATCTCCTCTTGAGTATATCACTATATTATAATTCTAAAAAAATAAAAAAAGAATACCAAGTACAAAAATCAATACCCAGCTCACATATCACAAATTTATGTTACCAATAAAATCGGGACCAAGCTTACATATATACAAATATATAATTTATATTATCTGAAGAATCATGTCCGAGTTTTAATTTTTCATTATTTTGCCGGTCGAGTTTTAAATCACCCATAATTATCATAATCGCCGTACTGCCATAGCCATATAGTGATTTGTCGTAGGCATCGCTACGTTTGGGCTTTTATTTTTTCCGACGGGATTGGAATTATTCAATTTACCAAAATCGATCACATATATACCCATTGTACCGTTGAAAAAAAGCGCCGCGTGTATACTACACATATTATCACAGTTTTATTTTTTTTTTACTTCTATATGCGTCTAAAAAACGACCGACCACCGGATGTTAGGTACAATAGACGAAGTAATGTTATTATATAAAACGAAGAGCGTGTGTATAGTACTTTCACACACACATACACAATTATTATATAATATGTGTAAAGGGTCGTCGACTTTTTTACGACGGGCGTTTACCTGCACACTACGATGGTTGGAGCATTAGATGCGTAAAATAATATAATATGGTATAAGCGTAGGTATGTATGCGTATATGTATACCATTGTACATAAATATAGGAACAGTGGCCCACGAATTTTATATTAAACCACCTCTCGCAGCCGCCGCCGCACCACCAGTTGTCGTTAAGTAATGTTTTTTTATTTTATTTTTTTTGGTTTTCAGCAAGACCTTTTTGGACTAAATAGCAATAATATATCATTTATATGCTCTAGCATATCGAGAAAAACGCGCACTGTATGAATTATAAAAGAAAATAATGTTTATATTTATTATATACATTATGTTAATGTAATATTATAATGAAATATTAAATTTGAATTCTAAGATACCCAGTAAAATTACAATAGGTATTTATTTCTCATCAATGGCGATTTCTGGTTCCGTTTAGTGCTATTACACTCGTTTTTAGTTCAGCACCAAATACGATATCCAAACACGTGGGGTTGTCATTTTCATTTAAATAAATTATCATAGATATATGTTTTTTAATCAGTATTATGTAGGATTGTTTATTTCTTAACGCATGATTTAAATATAAACATATAAGTTATGTATACAAAATGAATACGATACCATTGCCTTAATCATTAGACAAGTAAAAAAAAAAATAATAATACTTATAGTCTCTGATATCCAAAAAAATCAATGCTTATCAAATATTATTTTAGTTTCTGATAAATAAATAGTCCCGATTATTTCTTTGCTAAAAACTAAAATAAAGTAAATATTGTCTCAAATTAGTCGATACATGTTTTATAGTTCCGTAGTGTATAATTTAATTAATCTCATAATCCACGCACGGTATGGCGTATTGCAAAAATAAACACTATAAGTCTCCTCTAATATAAAATTAAACGTGATCTATCGCGCATGACATTGAATAATTTGCAGCGGGTTATTAGTTATTAGTAAAGATTAGAGAGCATGCGTTTGAAAAACTAAAAACTAGTGCACAAACTTTCGAATAAATGGCGTTCAAGAGTAAAAAAACAAAAACGAAACTTTTGCCAGAAAAAATATAACACCCACCACCCAACTACCCAAGCATTATGCTAAGATACAGTAGTTAATAAGTACACTTAGGAGCATACTGTGAAATTGTTTATTTTCCAAAAATCAATCAATTAGTATATCCTTTACCCTTCCTAGTATTATCTTAAAATCTACTCTAAAGTAGTAACTATTATATTCAACCATTCGCTATATTCGTCATTACAAAGTTAGTATATAATATATTAAATAAATAATAAATACGGAATATTGACGCACGTTTCGTATTATTTTTGATCGTCTAAAACCTTTGGTTTATATCATTTTCAATCTCAACAAACAGTTCTCAAAATTAAATTTACACACACGCGCAAGTATAAATTTTAAATAGGATAAACGCGTCATTTGCGGCAATCTATTCCTTTGCCGCGGTAGCGGTCATTTAAAATATAGCACACAATATCGTACAAGTAGTTCAAAAGGATAAACCACACGTGCCTGGTTTCTTCGTATATAATATATACGCACTTAATAATATGTATATACCACGAAGGTCGAGCGGTAAAATCTCTCCCCAGCATCATCGGCACGTGCGCACCTTACAATAATACGACAGGTATACTAAGCATTGTAATATTATATAAATTGTACTTTAAATGTATTATAATATAATGATATGTACCCTACTAATGCAATGTACTACGAAACTGATAATTCGTTAGTCGAATTTCCTATTCTCGCCGTCGTTGTGGGTTATAAACTTTTTACCATTTTACCGCAGTGTATAATAAACTATAAAAGCTATTAATATGTACATATAATATAATATGTGCGCTTATACATTATGTGTTTCCACACACGTGTACAGGTCTCATTACCGATTTCAACGTGATCACACATTTTCAATATTCTCGATCGTATGATATCACGGCTTACTCGAACTGTAGTATATCAGATGTTGTCCAAGTTTAGACAGCCGTCTCCTGTTATTTAATATATATATATATGTATAACGATCCACGTAGTATGAAATAATACAATATATTTAAAAAAAAATCAGAGTTTTTATAATTAACATATAAATTTAAAAATACTAATATTATTATGTTAAGGTTTAATTTTAATAAGTATGCTTAAAATGTAAATATATTATTATAATTTTAATGATACAGGTAGGTATATTAATTAATCATGATAATGGATTTTCATTGGATATTTTTTGTTCTAAACTAGGTACCTAAGTGAAATATTTAATACCGTTATAGAAATACATACGAAACATAACTAATATTATTAATATAGTATGTTCGGTACTAGACAGAAAACTGACTAGGTACCCTGTAACATTCTATAATTAGTATTTAATAAACATATTTCATATATTTATTTTAGTTGTCTAAGATAGTAGATTAAATGTCTCCTTATCAATTATGAATGTCAAAACTTACTTAAAAATTATAATTTCCCATTATTATTGATGACATAAATTTGGTTTATTTTAAATACTTGTAATTTTCAATTCGTTTTTTTTTTAACTGAACCAAACACACCAAGTTTAGTTTAGTTTGAAATAAAGTTTTAACAATGTATGGTTTGTAGTATTACTGCATCAAAATATAATACATCAAACAATTTAATATTGATATAATAAAAATGAAATCATAAATCAATTATGAATACTTACATAGATATTAGATATGGTAATTTAGTGTCTTATTTCTACCATCCATCCTTTGCTCATCTTAATTAACTATTGTCGAAAATCCTCACCGCCGACGTATTTAGTAGTCACTAATAGCATATTGATTACATTTAGGACAGTGTTGATAGCAAAATGTAATTATTCTTAAAATATATTATAAATAAACACAAAATAAAATTATAATATTTAAGGGATTAACTTAACAAATAAATTCTGAGCAGCAACTGCGATTCACACATACAACAAAGACGAGTTAGGAAAATGGTTAAGACTATATTTCGATTTGCCATTTCTATCATCAAGGGATTTTCACACCAACAATTTGAATACAAGAGCTGTCAGAAAATACTCGGTATCTATTAAAATACACGTTTTAAAACAATTAATATAATAACTTTGGTAATTAATTTTTGTTTTCATTTATTTATTTTTATTGATATTCAATTATATTGTTTCAAGCACAACAAATGATTCGGAGATTTTTCATAGAACATAATATAATGCCAAGTTTTCATAGTTAACACCTTTCTATTTATTTGATTATATCAGTTCTGAATAATAATAATAAATAATAAATGGCAAAATTACCCAGAAAATCATACGTAATTGTGTTGTTTTTGGGGTCATTTTGACAATCCATTGTTTGATCAAATCTGAATGAAATCGTATTGCCAGAAAGGTAAAACGTGCGGCATCGTGCTTTACTACCGGTCGGTTTCCTACGTTTTCACATTAAT
The DNA here is from genome assembly GCF_020184175.1 of Aphis gossypii. Taxonomy (NCBI): domain Eukaryota; kingdom Metazoa; phylum Arthropoda; class Insecta; order Hemiptera; family Aphididae; genus Aphis; species Aphis gossypii. The sequence goes on along the minus strand of NC_065531.1, from coordinate 55,729,082 downwards.
CGTGCTTTTAAAAATTATAGTAATGTTGTGTTATTTATTTATTTATTTTATAAAATATTTTGTGTATAGTATAATATTTTAATTACTAATATATGCATCTTGGGTTCATAGTTAAACCCGAAATATGGTTTAAAATAAAGATTAAACGTAATAAATTAAATTAAGTGTTGTTTTCATGTTTTCTATACTGTGATTATTAACAAATTATTATTCATAATGAAAACTCAAGATACGTAATTGTTTGTATGTAACTTTTAATATACATAAAAAATTAGATAGTTTTCAATAATACACTATAATTTACCTTTGGCCATTTATAAAAGTTTATTTATTTAAATATTACGCATCGTAATTCTGCTACGATTTCATTCAGAAATAATTATGAACATTTTAAGTTTTCGGTGAACGTATCAAATCTCAATTTAATTTATCAGTTGTACGACGTTTTCACATTATTAAAATATATTAATAAATTACTTATATACAGTAGTATGATAAATAATTATGTCCACTTGCAGAACAACCGATAATAAAATATATTGTACCTTATAATATTATTATGTAACCTTGCGCGTTTTAAAAGTTTTCGATTTACACCGAAAAACAAAAGTTTTAAACCACGTTATTCTACAGTCGAAGGGTATAAAAAAAAAGGTGGGTCATATAGGTACATAAGTTAACATAACTTATAAATAACCAGCTCATCGTCATTGTTGTAGGGACCGCCGCCAGTCGGCGTGAACGACAAACACGGAAAAACCGGGTCAACACATTCGTACCTACAACGCACAGTGATAGTGGTAAGAAAGAGGGGATCTGATCCTTTTTTTCCCTTAGGTTTTACTTTTTTTCTCCATTTTACTACTTTTCTTGCGTTCAAAGTTATCTAAATTCAGATTATACAAACATATAATACCAAGCTGTATAATATTATATAATTAATAATGTATAATATATACATAACACAGACACACATATATATATATATTATACATAATAATATGTAGTCGGAAGAGGGGCATTTTCGCTCTACAGAATTCTGTCGCCGAGTCACTCCTTCCGCTTGGTCGTCCTGCGAGCATCTCTCTCACCGGGTCTGTTTCTCTCTCTCACTAATACATATTGGTCGTGTGTTTCACCACACAATATTATCTCCACAGGGCCTGCGCCACAGAGACAAATTATGTTGCAAATGAATTGATGGAAATCAATTCGCTTCTTCTCAAAACAAGTAACTAATATATAAAAATAAAATATAATTATACATAGATTGCAACACACCATGTATAAGAAAACACTTTTATCACAAAATGACACAAGTAGGTACTGCGACATGATTTATGGTCACCAAGATTTCTATAGGTTTGTATTTTTTTTCCTACGGTTTATTATTGCAACAGTATTAAAACTTAATAATATTATAATATTATACATTATATGATATATTACTATTATTTTATGTGTGCCTCGTGCAATAGAATAATATTCAAGCCACCGAAAACATCGTCCGATTTATCTACAGGTTATGTAGCTTATAATTTATAATATATACCTGATATTTATATACGTACATTATCCATTTGGCATATTATGACAAATCACGTGTCTATATATTTCATAATATAACAATCGATTCACGTGTTTTTAGGTTTTGTGTTGTACGACACACCTCGTGCGTATTTCATATTATAAAAATACAAGAAGTTTAGACGTCGAAAAGGGAATTTATTCTCCGTATTTTTCGCCAAAATTCCAGTATTAAACGAGTAGCTAGACTAGAATAATAAAAATACGCGTCCGACATCGATTTTCGGGTTTTTTTTTTTTTTGCTTTGTCTCTGATACTGGAAATTTACTATGTTCGTTACACTGACTGCACCGTCCAAGGATATCAGGTTTGGCACGTATAAGATTATTTCTGCTACGAATCAAACTCGAATTTTTCATCTATCTTGTGGTTACACGCTGCGCGATGGAAAGCATTTAATTTTGTTTTGTTTTTTTTTTATCGATATAAGATTTTTATATTACTCTTGACTCGACGATACACCGCGCCAATGCATCATCGTGCTATATATTCGTAAATGAAAAATATACTCTCAATATTATTTTTTGTAATATTTAAGAGGTTTTTATTGTATGAATAAGTGAAAATTATTATCAATTATAAAATTACGATACAATAAGAACCCATATCATACTGTACGTTATAAGGTAATAAATTTCGATTTTACGAAAACTAATATATTACCATATAAATAAATTATAATTACATAATGTGATAATACTCGTCGGCCGTGTCCGTGTACAATATAATAATATAAGCACACAGAGTATATATTATGGAGAACATGTCAAATCGACATACCGTTTCTGCTCTCTGATGTCTTCGTCTCGTGCATCATTATAATATTATACGTGGATCAACCCGCGGGCTGCTGTAGCGATGGAATAATAATAGAATTATAATAATGCTGCTTTTATTTTGCGTTTTCGAGTATAAAGAGGCGATAGGTATAGAGCTCTGCGGGAAAACACATTATTGTATTAATATTTCAACATTTCTTATAAGCTACATATTTAGTACCACGATCGTAAATATAAAATTTGTAATATTAAATTTGGCGAAAAACCCGTTTATTTATTACGTTTTGGCTCAACATATTATTTTTTTCCTTTGACTATAAACGTCCCTCTAAATATTATGATACGAACCTCGTAAAAACCTCGTAATAATATTCTATATATGATGGGCATCGCGAGCAGGATGAATCGTTTTTTAAAAACAAGCCCGAAAATTCTCGAATAACTCAATCTCTGGGATCCACCATTGATGTTAAATAATTATAAACTACATAATATAATATATTATCATATCATACATAGGAAGGTGTATACGTGGTATACACGACCGCACAATGAAATGCCTAGGGTATCCCTTAGTGATGTGTTCTTCTTTTGAGGTATAGAATTAGCGGTAATTAATTTTAGAGAAAGAGTATGGTATACAACTGTAATATATCTACTGTATATTATTGTATTAATATGTAAAACTTAATAATATGCTTGTGCCTCTGTCCCTTAGCATAATATTCTAACTTACATAATGATCCTCCTGCAGTATACCGTAGTCCATAGTTACTATTATATCATGGTATAAGTATTACTTACAATATCAAATTGTTTGACGGGCTAAGTGTATGTTTAGTCAAAGTTTCTGACTGCCTTGTAATAACATTTTGGTGTGATATTCATCGTGATAGAGATTTAATTTATGTATAAAATAGATAATTTAATAGGTATTACATAATTTATTAAAATAAAAATATAATTATTTATTCGATATAATAGATAATATGTATAACATGTTTTCTATATCTAAAAAATATTGTTCGTACGATAATCACTCTTTATATTCAACTGATTATCATGGCTCGTTAATGATAATCGTTTTTTGTTTTATTTATTTATTTTTTTTTTTTGATGATTGATTTAATTACTTAAATTGCTGCTAAAAATTATGTTACAATAAATTACAAGTAAAAAAAAACAAAATAATTTAAATTTTAAACATCGTGGTACCTACCAATAAACACCTTAAACCAGTATAGAAGAATAAAATAATTAATAATTACAATATACATACTAAAAAAACTGTTAGTAATATGTAGTATGTAATATGTAAATTTTAGATTCTATAGTAAGAAATTGTTTGATTTTAACTCGACTAATTTGTTTTTATTTCAATTAAATTATTTTTAACTTAAATTTAGATTGAATTTTAATATGATTAAGTAAAATCCTTTGTAATATTATGATTGAATTTAATTAAAACAATTTTTATGACCATTAATGGTGGATTTACATAGACGGTTAATAAAACCTATATTTAAAATTTAGGAAATTACTAAGTTTTATAATGTTATATAAGTTATAAAATTGTAAATGTGGGTGTAATAAAATATTACCTTGCATATTATGCTCTATTTCACAGCTAGAATAAAATAATAAAAGTACACACGTGACGAAAACGATTATCATAGTAATATAAACAATAATAGTGGTTTGTTGAAGTATAAGTAATAATATTATATTCACAACGAGTTATCTTTACCCGCAATGATGATTGTTTGCCAACCTACAGACAATTTTTTTTTTTTTTTGATTGACGAACCGATTGCAACAATATCATTAAACACATTATTATACAGACATCAAACAAATATTGTATAACCAAAGATACGACCAAGTAGACGATATGACGATATATTGTATAAACCAATCATACAGGACATTTAAAAAAAATGTATGTTATATAAAACCTCTCCAATTAAGTTATATCGTTATTGTGTGGCCTGCCGGATATAACTTTTTGCTTTTCGTAGAACATCATCAAATATTTAACTTAAACATGACTTGAAAGTATACCATATTAATATATTATGGTATGTATATTGTTATTCGTGGAACAAACTAGTTAAAATCCATCAAGCTATCGCTTACTAAGGTATTATATGTTCGACAACAGTGCCTATGCTTTAGCGATCGGTGAGATGGCTTATTGTTAGGTTATATGAAATGTACCTAGTATCCTAGCATAATTGTATCGTTTATGAGATATTTAATATCATAGATTATAATCCTTATAAATTATCTCACTGTCTTTACGATATTTATCACGCAGGATTATTTTCTGCTTTATTATTTGATTTAGAACCCGAAGAGTTCTACGTAACATAATATATATATATATAAACATTCACATATATAGATAATTAAAAGTAATCGAATTGTAATCATCGCATTGCACCTGCTTTCTTACTGACTTTCTATACTTACTATTTTATAATTATAGCTGTGACAAAATACACTATAATTTATAATGTAATTGAAATTAGAAAAGTAGGGGTGCTAGGGACATGGATTCGGTGATGTTAAATTTTAAATAAATCATTGAAGAAATATGTGAGAAGTCAACAAGAAATAATTAATACTAATCTTATCTTAATTGATTAATACCTAAATCGAAAAATATGAACAATTTATAGAATACAATTATAGCTCTGGTGAAACATACTATCATAGAATCGTTTTATCTACAAATAAATAAATAAATAAAAAGAACCAAATTTTAAGATGTATGCGTTTTTTATATTATGTTTTACATTAGTTAGTTATATACTTATAATATGTATGTTATTTGCGCGATATTGCTCACACATCACTTGTTCCAAAATCGGTCTTCTAAGAAAAATCACAGTAAAAACACTATTTTTTCTGCCAAAAAACATAACTTGAACCCTTCAAATGGTTATAAAAAATACGATAATCTTAAATCTTATGTATTATTGAATTATATACTACAGGTTTTATTTTTTTATTTTTTGTCAAAAAACCGCGAATCGGCTACAAACGCGCATTACAAATATTAATATTTGCATGCTGGTACTAGCTATTCGGACTAATTCAATATTTTCCACTTTTCGAGTCGTGCCTTTAGGTATAAATAATATAATAAATATTGAACCACTGTAAAGTTGTGTTTATAACATTTGCAATATTTGTGTATATAATATATATTATATTGTTATTTTTTTAAATCTGTTCTTTATATTGTTAGGTATAGTACATATACTGCGCGTAAAAAAATTAACTAAAATATCATTTATGAAAAAGTAAGAAAAATAAAGATTAAAATACTAAATAAAAAATGTTTTGATCATTGGTTTGTAAATTCGAATCTAAAATGATATTATGACAACTTGCATAAACATGGACTGGATCTAGGCCAAAAAAAATTTGCTCTTATAGAGATCAAAATAGATTAACAATAATATAAAAGTATATAATAAGTAATCTAAAAAGCAATAATCCCGAATAAAGCAACATCCTCAAACTATTCAACATCATATCAAGGACCGTTACTAGTTAGTCGAATATAATGTAATGAATATATAAATAAATATTTTTGTAAATGCTATCAATTATAATATACGAGTAAGCTCATTTTATTCAAAAACCAATGTTAGGTACGTCTGGTATTTTTAGATGTAGATAAAATATATTATATTATATTATATGTATATTATATACATCAATTTATGAAATTATATTATAGACCAATAGACTATTATACTACTTATATACTATTATAGATAAGCCCATAATATCTAACAACGAATATACAAAAGTAGGTCAGCGTATTTCGGTGGTGGATGTTTGTCCATCATTCCTTCGGTCCTCGGACAGGATAGTGTAATTTTACTGTAGTTATTCGATTTGAATGCAATATGATTGCATTCGATAAAAAACGATTCTGAGTGAACGAAGGGATCTTTTTTATTTATTTGTATTCGTTTCTATGGTGATAAACAAAGCAGTAATTATTTTATATTAGGTACCCCCATAATCGTGAAGTTGTACATTTTTTCTCCTTAACCCGCTTTTATTTCGAGTATCATTTCGAAAATCAAAAAATGACCTTCTTAAAGTACCAGCTCAAGGACATTATCTTTCAGAAAATATACTATACTTGTACTTTTGAGGAAATTTAGGAGGATAAAAAGTGTTTACAGAATAATAAATAAATAAACATCATTGTAAAACCAATAAATTCCTCGCTCCACTCAGAATCTAAAATCGAATAAATATAATAATAAAATTGGATTTGTAATTATTGAATAGTGACCACAGAGAATTATAGAGAATCATTCGTTTTGACAATGATAATAAAAATATAGGATATACATTTTGATTAACAAAATTGTGTTCAAATTTTGATTAAAAGTTGGTGTTTCTTTTGAGAGACTTGACTATAAAGAATTTACGTTCACGATATAAAAATGTGTATATGTATAGAAGTTATATGGATTAAAATGTGTAGTTTCAAATTACTGAATATCCTTTAGTTTATAACGATTCGATTTCGATTTTAATTGGCTATTTGGAATACGAACGAAAAATCATTTCGAATTATATTTCACCGAAGCTCTACATAATAATATATATGTTCGGCGTTATAATATAAGATATTATTTTAATATTTTTGATTTAGAATTTAATGCGATGACGAAATATTACATAATGCGTGCATTGTAAACATCTAGTAGTTGGTATAATATACTTACGTCTTACATATTATATTCGTTTAATATTAGGTGTTATTGATAAAGTTAAAGAAAAACTATACAAATGTAATGATTACGTTATAAAATAGCTACTGCGTAATATTTTTATATTTATCTTGTTAAGTATTATACAATAGAGAACTATTGTATATTAATTGGTACGATTTTGAAAAGAACAAAAGCAAAACAAGAATAATATATATGTTTTATACATTACATAATAAAATGCTTACGTTGTATGGAGTGTTTTTTTTTCTTGTTCTTGAAAACTATAAGAAATTAATTGGTTTACAATGCGAAAAACATTAAACCCGTATCTATTTTGATTTTAATTTACCAAAGGAGATAAATTAAGAGACTACTACATGGCATACATACAATTATACATTAATGCATTTTAAATGTATCTATACATTAAAGATTTTAAGTACATTAGTTATATGTCTCAGCTACCCACCTAAAAATGTCAAAACTTAAATTAGTTTGTGTTTCGCATTTAGTTTTAGATAAAAAGTATGAAGACCGTAAAACATAGAAGTGACGGGGAATAACACTTCTTTAACCACCAAAACAATTGTAATGCATATACCTACAGTAGGTTTTAAAATAAAATCTATAAACATATTATAACTTTGTAACTTAGTTGTGGTAAAATCTGGAACGAAGTATAGCATTATGGCAAGCTTATTTTTGTAATCCGTCGAAACAATATCTCGGAAGTTGGATGTCAAGGGTGTCAAGAGTGTAAGGTCGGAAAATATTTTGAAATATTTCAAACGCGAGTTTCGGAAACTTATAATATGCGTAGAAGATAAATTCTAGTAACGACAGTTAAATTCTGAAGTTGTAAGCGCCTATTCACCGGAATGAAAATATTTCAATAAATATATCATGATATTTTCCCGTATTGTTTAGTAGCCTCTTCTCTATAGGTAAATTTCAAATGTTCAATATGAAAAAAAAAATGAGAAAAACAATAATAGTCTTAAACAATTTGTTATTTTTACTTTTAACAAAATTATAAGGGAGATTTTAAATGTACTATTTGAAAATAAAAGGCGTTATAAGCCTCTTTTTTGAGTACTGTAGATATAATTTTATAATATTGTGTAATTTATTATTAATTCTACGTAAACTACAAGAAATTGCCTAAAAAACGCCATTCTTTGAGTAAGTATTTATACATAGTATTTATTATTGCGTTCAATAGTATTAAGCTATTTCATCAAATTGGCTCTTTCATGCGTGCAAAAACTTTTTTTATCATTATTCTTTTAATCATTGCCATAGTTTGTTGTAACTTACTGTGGATCATGGGTGTTCGTAAATTCCGTTTCGATTAGTTATATAGCATACTCTCGAATGATCAGAGGATTTATTGTATTTGAATTTTGTAAACGGTGATTAGCTGTCTTTGTCCGTCACGCACGGGACACAGGAATTTGTTCGTAATTCCATTTTCCTATGTGATCCGACCGATCTGGTGATGTGAATAATGATTCAGAAAACAGATTAAAGTCTGACGTGAATTTTCTATCTGCTGTTCCATTCCCCCCCCACATTTTCCATTTTTATAATTTTTAGTATAAGTTCTTAAAAAATTGAATATAACAATTTTTAAACTTTGAAATTTTATACACAAAGTTTGTTAACATGGAAAACAAAATTTTGACTAAATCTCTGTACTTCATTACTTCTAGTTTCTTCAAACTCTTACGGTGGAAAATATTGCCTTTGAGTCAATTTATAACTCAAGGTTTAACTCAGAGCTAACAAATAACATAATAGTATATTTTGGTCGACACCAAATAATAATACATTGACAGCTCACTGTTGATTATAAAAACATAATACTATTATGATACTACCCACCTGCAGCTGCAGGAATAATACTATTGTGATGTTACTACACTGCTCGCAAATGTATAATCATTTCAATTCCTATGAGATTACAATTATTGTGGTTGTTATAAGTTTTATAATTATAATAACAACTAATAATATAATATAATATATAATTTATTTACTACGGCGGTGTTCTTCTATATTAAAACGTACAAATATATAATATTATGTGAAAATCATAAAGTATGGACTTGGATATAAAATATTTTGACATTAAACTATATTAAAAATATATTAAATAGCATTATGTATCACTATTCGCTACCGTTTAAAATTGTATTTCCATTGGTAAGATAATATTTAAAAAAAATATTGCTCTTTTTGTAAACGACTTAATTATTTAATAGTATAATCTAAAAACTCTGAATAACATTATTATTTTATTACAGTTTTAATTTAATTTATCTGTCAATTATTTATAATAACATTACTATACATTTTTTATTCAAAATCACATATTTTATCGATATATCGTCATAAAAAAACAAGATAACTATAATATATTATAACAATAATTACACTAAAAAAATAAAAATAAAAATATTGTACACTGCAAGCCTATAGTTCCAGTCTAAAACAAATCGCTTAAAATTAATAGCTTGTGTCGCACTGATGTAAAACTAAAAAGAGGCGGCTTTTTATCGCAATGTTATATAGGATTTTATTATTCTCAATTTTCGCATAATTAACATTTTTTCAAGTCTCAAACATTACTTATCTATACGCTAATTTGGCCGCTTTAAAAATCCGCCGAAAAAGAAAAACTAGCGCCAATAATACATTTATACCTAGGCGAGTACCAGAGTACACGTTTAATATCTACTTACCCGGTCCACGGTAATACTTTGCCCGAACTCTCGAAACTCGAGCTCCTCACGTCGTACTTGTGGCCCTTGAACCCGATCTGATTGTGCAAGTCTACTCCGAGCCGCTTCATCGGACCATCGGACCCGACGGCGGGTCTGATGTTCCTCTGCAGGTGCAGTCTGCCGGTGGATTTCATCGGACGGCCGACGACGCAACGCTTTTCATAATTTTCCAAAAACGCGGGTTGGACTGATTATATCAAAATAGTTAAAAAAAAAAAAAAAAAATACAAATCTCGTATGATTATAGTATAGAAACGGTGAGTTTAAACATTCAAAAACGACGGAGACTATGGTCGTAATGTTTCGCGTCAATTATTATTTTTCTCGCAGTTAGATTTTTTGACGGCGGCGAATAACCGATGAGCGCTGTGCACACACGCCGGACTACGAGATCGAGTTCGGCAAAAGCCGGTCGCGATACTGAACCCGACGGCGCGGCACACTTGTTGTGAACGCCGGCAGCAGGCGACGCGCTTGCGTTTCACACGCGAATTAGTCGAGTATAGCTGTCGTTGCCTCAGCCTCCATCGACGCCGCCGCCGTCGTCATCGCCGGGACCAAATTTTTATTATTTTTTTTTTCTCGCCACGGGTCAGATGTCTTCAACTCCTCACCTCTCGGCCGATGGATCTCGTCAGATACATTCATATGCACGTACCCCGTTTATTATTATACCTCATAGCGGTCGGTTTTGGTTTATTACACAAAGTATCTTACGGTTTTCCCTCATTTTACGACCGTATAGAAATTATACCGAGTCGTCCGAATTGCACGTCACGAAATAGTTTTGCGTCAAATATAATATTAATATACATATATTATAATAGGTACGTATATGTAGTCAGCACGAAGATTTTGCCATTGTAAATTTTGGACGTTTCTGCAATATTAATATGATATGAATAAGCCCAATATTGCTGTGGGTTTCACGTTAAAAAATATGTGACGTATAATAATATGATACATACCAAATATGATGTGACGCGCGTAAGTCTATAATAATATATCGAAATATTATGTTCAAGTCAAAGTTATTTCCCTAAAAATAATCATGGAATAATAGTATAATATCAAATCGGAATTCGGGTCTCCACTACCGAGGGGAAAAACGAAATAAGCGTTGTTATATTCCTGGACTCCTACGCGAGTCTTTTCAGTGGGACCCAGTATTTCATTATGTGAAATTAAAATTAAATAAATGAATATTGCTGCAAGGGTGGCCAGCGAAAAGAGACTTGCGAGCCACCCAAATACTCAATATATTAATAAATATGGAAGAGCCAAAATGGAAAAAAGGGTCATATTATTATATATGTATATAACAAATAAGAAAACAATTAAAAATAGAAAATAAAAAAATACATATTTAAATATTATACCAAGAGCACTATATTTTTTTGTAATTTTTTTCTATAAATTGTAATTTAATAAAATAAAATACTTTTTAAATACACGAATTTGTATTTTAAAAATATTTAAATGTAAAAATGTTACGATAAGATGCGAGCCGCAAATGTCAATGACACGAGCTGCAGTTTGGCCACCCCTGTTGAATTTCAATATTATTTTTTAAGATTCAAAGCTGACAATATCTGACAAAATTACATCTATAATTGCTATTCTAACTTTTAAACAAATAGATTACTCTATTGGAATGCATTATTTTTTTCACAAAATATTTTTTGTTTATGTAATAATATTATCTGGAAGGCCAAACAGAATCACTTTCTCAAATTATTTTCAGTAGTTAAATCTTTTGCCAGCTCCATAACCCTCCCCACAGCAATGCGATTTATTCAACGCATTATAATATTAATGACTTATATTTAAGTGAATATAAAATACGATCAAGTTTAATACCGGGAAACATACATGTTTATTTTTTTATCAAATTTCAAACATTTCTATAAGTTCCTCTAAAATTACTCTAGGTATCCTTAAATTCAAATTGTTTTAATATACATATTTAAATTACTGCCAATTCACTAAATCATAACTTCAATAATTTTACAACGATCTAAGTAAAATATATTTGCATAAACGGAAAAATACCGATCGAAAATTGTAAGCTCAAAGCAAATCAAATTGTTTTTAATCTCACTACAATATTGAGAAAATCACTCGAAAATAAACTCGTCAGATTAAATAAATATACGCTGCAGTATTCTACCGTTCCATTATCGATATTCAAGGCGATTTAAAATAACGTGTATCTATACAGTCTATATACATTTTATAAATGGATACCCTGCCTACCAACCAGGCATGTAAAAACACACGAAAAACGTCTTGAATCCTACACATTACTCGTGGACTTTAGGTTACCGTACTCAATTTAAGACACGGTCGACAAACGATGAGCTAGCTAGTACTCTCGCCTTGCCGTTCCAGTGGACCGAAACGAAATGGACCTACCATGATGGAGATATTTACGACGACAAAATGGAAGTGACCTTTAAAATATAGCATCTACAGCTCCACAATCACTGCCATCATTGGTGCTTTTTCGAAGACTACGCAGTCACAATCACGGTCGATGACCGAAAATAAGAAGAAAAAGGTAAGATAATGTGTTTAATAGTGTTATTAACAAAGTTTACAAATTAATTAAGTTATAAATTTAACATAATTAATTTGCATTTGTGTTACTCATAGTTTGTGCAGAAAGAATATTAAGTTTCGTCAAAATTGTTTTGATATGGTTATAATATTATGTACACGTCTTACAACATTATATACTCGTATTTATATTTTAATTTATACCACCCATGCAATATTTACAACAATAATTCAATTTTTACTTTAAGCAACAATTATATATTTTGTTGAATAATATTTAAAATTTTATGCAGAGCGATAAATTTATAAATTTTGCAATGGTTTATATATTTTTATTTTTTTGTTTTATGTCTGAAAACACTTTTAGTAGAAAAAAGAAGCTCAATCATCTATTTCAAGGAAGGTTTCTGGTAGAAAATTGGATTTATAGTTTATATATTGGCGTATTAAAAGAAGATAGTTCTCACTATTTTTTTAAATTATCGGAAGAAAAAAATATATAAATATTTGTATTAAAATAAATGTTTGGAATAACCTTAGTTACTAAAAGTTGAGACTGTCTCCTTCAGAATCGTCTTTATAGTATACAATTATATTATATCATTGAATTCGAATTACTAACACGTCTATTCCAGTGACGTACTTGATGACCATTACACTCAAAACTTATTATACAAAAGTTGTTAAAAAAATTTTGTATTTTATATTTTTAAATACTTAGGTAAATATTATTTTCTTTTTTTAGTATTTCAATTTATAGTGTATGTACATTTATCTAGCAACTATTAGCTTATTGAAGTCATTAACTGAATTTCTCTGGTTTTAAATAAGAGTGCATCGAATCGCTGTATATTTAAGTCTTATACTATATGTTCAATGTTCGTCCAATATTATAATTATTACAGCTGCAATAATCTGAAATTTTGGAATTAGAAAATGTTGGTCTGTAGTGCTTTTGAAATTATTTCAATATATTATAATTCATAAATCATTAATTTACACATTGGATTTTCTATATTGGTTAGTGTTGCGATCAGTGTAAAACTTAAGTACATTTAAAGGCCTAACCCGCGTTTTACCTTTTTTATATTGCAACGTTTGATCGGCTCCACGGCCCTTTGATAATACGTTCTGCGTGATTGAGTGGCATGTATATTATTATGCATATTCGAATACATGTATGCAAAGGGACACATATTAAAAGTGCGCTATTAAATGTTGCACTTTTTCATATTTTACCAAAAAAGCGTGTAGAAAAACGATTTTGTGGAGGATAAAAAACAAAATACATAATGAAAAGTTTTACAATAACACCTAGTGGTTGTTCAACGTTATCGATAAATTGGATATCGACGAAAAGTTTGGTATTCAAACAACGAAATGAAAGACGATATAGAAAATATAGAAAACAATGTAGGTACCTATATAAAACGTGCGATATAATGTATATTCGGGTTTCCTCTGTTATCCATACATAATGTATACGTTATAATCAAGAAACAAAAAAAAAAAACTAATACAATGTTTGTTATTTTTGATACAGGCAGATACAAAAGGGTTGTATTAAAGGTAAAATGTCTACGCTATATGATATCTATATATTATATTTAATACCATGAAAACATTTTTTTTTTTTAGTTTCGAATTCGTATCCAAGTAGTATATTATTAAAATAATAATATATGTATGATTTTTAAATCTACTATTCGCTCTAAAAGTTGTGCAATTTTGAAATCATAATATAGTCTATGATAATATTCCCTTTCAAATTATGTGTTCACAAACGTTTAGAACCGTTTTTGTGTTGACGTTTTGTTTTTTCTTAAAAGTCGACTTCTTGTGAAGGCCTTAATCACAAGGATATATCTCTTTGTTTGGAATTTAAACCCGACGAAAGATAATATCTTTAACTTTGTTTGACGCGTATATTGTTACTCAGATTTCATATAGTTTTATAATAACTTGTAAACATAAGAAGTAGATTTTAGTAATTTTGAGTATACAAGTACACAACAATGTTCATAGAATAGTAGTGTTATCATTATAAACGTAGTAGAAAATCATATGATTATCAAATTTTTTTATTTAAATTTTAAATTTATTAATACATAATACAGATATATCTGCCGTTACATGACATTTTTATTTTCGAACTTTATTTTACCACCAAAAATATGTCATTATAGATAGTTATGATTTTGCTATTTTAATATTTACACTTTGTTTAAACAGTGTTTAAACATAAAAGTTGTTAAAATGAAAGTACAATGACAATCAATATTAATTTTAGGTGCTAAAATCGATATAATATGAGTGTTTGGCTTAATTTTAATCTGTGTTAGTTGTAAATACAACAACTACAACCATAATAATAAAAATATTTTAACCCGTTAAAATGTAATTCACTCGTTTCCCTCGGGACTTGTAAATTGTAAATTTAGTTCCCTAATTTTACAAAATATTTAACAAAACAACCATAAAATGTCATCACATTATTAGTTTTATTACGATCGTTATAATATAAATTTTTTTTTTTTTTTTTTTATCGCATAAGTACACACAACAGATTAACACCAGTGCCTATATACGCATTTAACAGTTGATAGCTGGCAGTTTGGTACCTTCGTTAATCATGGTTTCTTTTACATTCGTTATTAATCCGTAGGTAGTGTGTGAATTGGAGTTTTATTTTAATGTTTTTTTCGTAACTGTACAACGCTCGTAATATATATATTATATTATTATTATTTTATAACGCTGTCATTGTACGCAAGAAAAATATTCAATAGACAATAGACATTTGACGATAAAATAAAATTGTGGTATAATTACATAATATGCATAGAAGTATAATTAATGTTATTTGCAATAATTGTTGTGTATTATTATTACAGCGTATACTATTTACAGTATTATTAATAATATATATTGAGTATGTTTTTTTGTCGAACAACACTCTTTATTTAAAAATATATTAACGTTTTTAAAATGTATTTTTATATGTAATTTACCGTCGTAATATAACAACATTAAAACAAAACATATATCTATCTATATTTTAATATTTTTAATCGCTATAATTTTTTAAGTTTCTTATTTTTTTAAATGACTACATGCATTTGTTATTTATTATTCTGAATCAGAATATTTTACAGATTACTATACTTTAAATACTTATAAATCATAAACTTTGCTTTTAAATTTCGATTTTTATCTATCGTAATACTCTGAAAAATATTCTGATTAAGGATATGAAATAAAATATGTATGTTGGCATTCAAAAATATAAAATCAATAAATTATAATGATAAAAAATACTATTTTCTTTCGTTAAAACAATTACCTACCATTTTATATAAATGAGTTAGTTTTATTTATAACATACAATATTAGAGTCTACACTCTACATATAAGATAACATCTTCTGAAATGTATGACTTAAAAAAAAACCATTAGTTATATATTATAAATCATAAAAATCGTTCATATTTTTAGTAAAAACTTTTTTTCAATTAACAATAATCCTCTGTAGTCTATTTTATAGAAATCTTCAACGTTTTATAAGTTAAATGTTTTATTTGGGGCTGCAAAAATAACTGAAATCACTGTGATAAGACCTAATATATAATCTCATATTCTATTATTATATACGTAACTAGAATTATCGTAGTACTTGTATCTAAGTATATCATACAATCAGTTTTCAATTTACCAATTAACCAACACTTTAATTTGAATATTATTGTCAATTATGATAATAACATTATAGTACCTGTTATAGTATAACACAATAATAATTGAGTTATTTATTATTTATATTGAGAATAACGCTAACGTAAACCATAGTCGAGATAAATTATTGTACCCATTAGCTATTATAATCAACTAAATGCAAACCCTGGTAATTATAATAATGATACTTAAAAATATAGAGAAACAACGGAACAATAAATTAGTAAAGCACAGTGTAAGTCAAAGATTGCAAAAAATATACATGTATATAATCAGAAGGAGTAAATAACCCCCATTCTCGTAACTTTCAAACATCTTGTTTTATCAATTAAATATTTAAATATATGCATACTGTACATTTATAAACCACGTTTATATTTATTGGCCACGTTAAATATTTAAAAATTAACCTAACCTATCGGAATATAATAAATATATTAATTTTAGATTCTGAAAAGATATTTTAATATTTATGATGGTTGGATATGTTTTGCTTTTACAATCAATAACTTAAAATGGCGCTACATAGTTCTATGTATGATGTATTCACAATAAGTGACAACAAAATTATTAACAACTTCTTTACATGAATAATTCCGTTTCGAAATACGATAAATGTATTTTTTATTAGGCCAATAGACTATACGGTTCACTATAAAATTATTGTATGGCAACAAATTTGTAAGCTTATGTGCAGTGCAAATCATTTGAGTTTGCACACGGTCGATTCATATAGGTACCTAATATACATACATTAATTATTCAAACTCTAGCACAAAATCAAGACGATCCTAATGTTATGTGATCAATGGTTATACATTAAAAAAAAAAAATTAATTGGTAAGTATAATCATATGCAGTTATACAAGTACATTCTATTTGTTTTCAAATAATTTACTTATGCCCGTGGGTTTAAAACACATATGTAAATTACGACTATACCATAATAGTATAACAAGGTGATTCCTTTAAAGGTAAACTATAAACACTCGTTTTCTCGAAAAGTGCTAATGTTTTTTAATTTCACATTCCAAAGCGAAATAGTTCACACTACGTAAATCTAATTCTGAACTAAAACTTAAAACTAGTTGATTAATAACAATAATAACAATCAAAAGAGATTTGATTAGCTATCGGGAGTGGTACAGTGATTGCTCTGAAAGTATTGGTACGTTAATCCATTAATCTACATTTTAAATAGGTACTTATAACTAAATATTATTATTATAACTGATTATATTTAATATGTAAAGAGCTTAACACCAATTTTTTTAATAATATGTTTTCATGTGCATATAGTTTAGTTGTTTGTCAAACATAGATTTAGTAAAAGTACCTATTAATATTTTATACAGTTCGTTTTATTTACTCGGAAATGCGAATATTAAAAAATAATATTTTTCAAATCAAAATTTGGATACTATAATATTTTATTGTTTTTATATTTTTTTTAAATGTTAATACGGAAAAATTACGTGAATGATAGAAGTGCTACCTAGTAGAATCGTCAATACATTTAAATAGATTCACATGACCTCGTTTAAAAAATTGTTTTAAAATAAAATATAGTGTACACTGCAATCGAAGTAGCAGTCGAACGTAAATACAAAAGGTATTATAATAAAGACAAGTGTAGTGCTTTACATTGATTGTTTAAGCGCCAATAGTATTTGATAAGATCAAAATATATCAAAGCAAACCCGTAAACGGCATAAACACACATTAAATTGGACATTGCCTGCCTAAACTCAACCGTTTCACCTCCCTAACAGATTTGTAAATTACAAATATATGTATATTATATGTACATTCTAATCTAACCTACAACCCTTATGGTAGTTGCTATGATCGAATGTATTATGCCATAACGCCGATAACATAGTATTACAAATTAAACAAAATTACGTGAACGAGCTATCTTCAACAGTGAGGTTTTACCAACGCTAATAATAACAGCTTAATTAATTGAATCAATGACAACAATTGTTACAATATAAAGCTAAATAATATTATATTATATTAAATTAATTTATTCCATGTTGTTGAAATTTATAAGGGAATAGTGTAACGATTGATATTTTATGGGTAAAAGCTATAAAAATGTTATTTTTAACAATCATAATATTACATTACTCCCCCTTTGAAGTTATTTTTGTACCTAAATATATTATATATATAATATAATAAATTATAATTAAAACAATATATGTACTTCAGACATGTCGGCAAAAAACCATGCATTACACGCTTTCATGGTATTACATTCATACTTACAGTGTTAACAACCAAAATACTCAAAATAGTTATATGCACCTATATAGAATGCATTAAATACACCTATGCCTTATGTTTTATTATTATACTTGAAATGTTTCAAATTCAATAAAAGTGGTTGTCTTTAGCAGTAAACAAGGGTTGTTTGAAATAAATCGAATGTACGTTTATATAATAATATGAAATAATAAGTTCAGTTCGGTGTTCTATTTTTGTTTATACTGTAAAGATTTCCAAGAAAATCCAATTTTTTAGAAATTGAGATATTAGTTCTGACTACAAATTGTGTTGTTGAGCACAATTTATTTTGACATATTATTTCAACAACACGTCATGTCATATGACTATATAAGCAATCGTATATTATGTGCACGAAAAAATGGATTTCTGAATGAATGAAAATAAATTGTTTTATTTTTATACCTTGTGGTTCACAATTCATTATTTTAAAACTAATAAGTATTACGTTTGCCTCCCTATATTATTCAAATTTCAATTTACTGAATTATGATAAAATATAATAAGGTTATTTTAAATATATACAAACACTTTAAGTAAAATTATTTTTTAATTCTTTACTTTTCAATTATTTTTTGCAGAATTTAAGGAGTATTTCAAGATGATAAATTATTTAGGATTAAATTTATTTTATTACAGTTAAAAAATGTTTTCTGTAGGTAAATTAATAAATAGATAACTGTTTTGAAAATATTAACATATTTAAACTAAAATTCTATTGAGTTGTTTCTGAGTTATATAAATTTGTATGTGCTAAGAATATTTTTATTTTTATTATTAATTAATAGCTACTAGTATAACTAAATTTGCACAATAACTAAAATGTACGATCTAAAATAAATGAAAATATATTATATAATATTATAATAAAATCAGTTTCAAAAAAAACAAATTATTATGGTAGATATTTAAAATGGAAGAGAGATTGAATGGATAATTTATAATTTTTAATAATGAATTTACACATTATATTAAATATATGTGATATATGTTAAAATGGTACTTATAATTATATTCAAAATATTTTAAAAAATTAAATAATTTTAATTATAGCATATTCATAATTTATAATTATAAAACTATATACATTCATACTATCCACTGGTCATTTTGAATTTTGAGTAAGGTAAATCAACATTTAAAAAAACATCTACTCATCAATTTACAGTAAAAACAATCATTTCCATTTAAACAAAAGACGTTTCTAGCGCCACAAGACACTCATTGAATGTCATAAAATATCTAAATGTTTGAATACAGTATAGCTATTATATTATACACAATTAAAAAAATCAGAATTTATTATATGATTAAATTCATTATTTAAGGGGACGAAAGAGGTTAGTATTTTCAGTGAATCACTCTATGACGTATAATATATTATATAACTTAAAACACAATTATAATTTCATCTGTTTTATATAAAATTATATATTATTATATAAAAAATAACTTGTTAAAAAAATGTCAAAAACACTAATCTTAATTACTGGTTTAAATTTAAATTGTTTTTTATCGTAATTTTGGATTATTATTATATATTTAAATATATCATGTTGATGAATTAATAGAACTGCTGTTTGATAGTGGGTATTTAAGTTTTTAAAATATTTTTAATGGTTTTTCTTTGATGTGGACAAGATAATAATATTAGTCACAGACAAAGTTTTTAAAGAACACTTACGTTAATTATGTACATATTAATGGTAATAAATATTTTATTGTGTATACCATAAAATGATGATGCATATAAACTTTTCATACATAATTTTAAATACTGAACTATATAATGAATATTAATCTTTTTAAAATATTTTTAAGGTTTAAATTTTAAAACACAAAACATTTTATTAGTCTTTATAAAATACGAGTGTGATTTGAAATCAGTTTTTATACATAGGCTTTTTTTTTTGTATAGTGATAATATCAAAACATTTTTGGAAATCTATGATAGTTGACCAATAAATGATTGCAAGGACGAGGAAATAACATTACAGTGAGCACCTGTTTAAAATGAAATCCGAATGGTATAGGTATTTTCTTTCAAACCGATATCGGTTCAATCTAGTTTTTTTCATTCGTATACCATGATCTCTTTTGAACTTAGAATCGTTCCATACCGTATGATACTAAAATAAATACGCACTTAAACTCTCGATTATGTTACGGTTCAAGGATTAAATGAGAAATCGGATGATTTACGTTTTTAGTGGATAACACAATTCGTTCGTTTAGCCCACACTTTATTATTGGAGACGATAATATTATGAAAAAAAGATTAAACCTCGAAGAAAGCTGAAACTATTACAAATACACTTAAAAAAAAAAAAAACGATTGATCATACTCTTTCATCCATGTTAATTTGTGTGTGAAAGTAAAAGAAAAATATAGAATTTGTTCAGGGGTACTTAATTTGACTGTGAATCTAAATCGATAATCTGACTAGTATGAGACGATTTATTATCAGTGATGTATTTCGTTCGTGAAAACGATATTATTACATCAATGGAGCAATAATTTTCGATTAAAATAAACGGCAAACATTATCATATTGCACCTGACGTGACTGTACATTACGAGAGTAACACAAAATCGAGAATAAATACAATATATTAGTATACTCATACAATAATTTTTGTAATTTTTAATATTATTGCGATTGGCACTCGTTTGTTTTATATAAATAACTTCATTGTGTAATATTGTACAAAATATTATCTATTAATTATTATTAGTTATTTTTAATAAACTATATTAGTATTATTATTTTTTTAACAGTTAGTAAATTTTTTAACCGCAGCAAAAATGTATTTGGAAACTAAAAAAAAAGTTTTAGAAGTTATTGACTCATTATTAAATTTTTCAAAAAAAAAAAAAATAAATAATAAGTGCAAAAACACACTCGCTTTTATTTTCAAAAACGCGCATGTATATTGTATATACACATACACACACACACACATACACACATCTATTACATATTAGTTATACTGCAATATAGTGTATAATGTATATAATATAATAGTTAACTAATTATATGATAGTTATGGCCTCCGAAGACGACCGAAGGGATCTTGTTACAAATTACGCTCGAAATGTGATAAGAATATTTTCAAATTTTAAAAATAATTGCCTTTTCAGTATTATAGTATATACTATAATTTGTATTATTATTATATACAGTGTTAGTGTCATTAAAAAATATACCTAGATAGTTTCTGTTTGTGAGCATGGCCCATAACAAACCTCTTCACTAACTTACAGTAAGATAAACTTTTGGCTTAACCCATGAATATAATACCATATGATATAATATATGTAATTTGTTGCATATTTAAAAATCAAAAATATTCTTATTAGTTATGACCAAATATATTTTTTTTATAAAAAGTCATGCCAAAACTTCAATTGCATAAAAATAAAGATGAAACTATAGTTTTTAAAAATTATCTACTTGTTTTTCCTAGTAAATTATACGTTACAATTAATTTTGTTTTGTATTTTTTTATATGTATTAGAAGTTTTTAACCATAGCCTAAACAACTCGTTGAATGGAGATGAATTTCAAAGACAATTGTATTATTAATAAATAAATAAAATCACAACAATACAAAAATACAATAAAAAATATAGGTACCTACATGATTTTAAAGTTAATATTCTTAATATTAGCTACTTAACACTAGTTTTAATCATATCTTATAATCAGATATACATAATATATAACATTATTTCTTATTTTAGAAATTGTTTATATTTTAATTTTAATTTTGACTTTACAACACTTTGTTTTAAGTTTGTGTTGAAGTTTTTTCAATGCTTAAAAGTTTATAACATACTGGTATACATTTCTTATTTTGGAGTCATTTATAATTTATATAAATGTATATACATATATATATATATATTTCTACCTCGAGTACAAAGCAAGGCCGTTGAGAAATGAACTAAAACTATATTACACTGAAGACTAAACTTGGGATTGTTTTGCGAGAATGATATATTGCCTCCAAATTGAAAAATATTGAAGTTCTTTTAAAAGTGTAAGTGCGATGCGAATAATATACCAAACTAATATGTACCCACAAAATTAATTCCGGTCAAGGTCAACAAAACAAATTGTCATGCTCTTTCTTCAATGTTTTAATATATGAACTCAAGAAAAAAAGGGTATCTTAATGGACTTGAATGTATATTATAAAATATATATTTTATATATTATATAATTTAACTGATATTCGTCATTAAAAAAATTATATCAAAAATACTTGTTAGTGTATTCTGGCATCAAGAGTACCCAACAAAAAATATATATATTTTTTAATTTTAGTTAATAGATGCCTATTATCGTACAAATAATAATGTCTAACAATTTAAACGATTCAATGTTTTTTTTCAGTGTAATAAAACTCGAATTTCTTAAACGCTGAATTCGATCAAACTCTAGGGAATTATTCTATTATATATTATTATTTAACTTTTAAAACAATAATTGATTATTT
The DNA here is from genome assembly GCF_020184175.1 of Aphis gossypii. NCBI lineage: Eukaryota > Metazoa > Arthropoda > Insecta > Hemiptera > Aphididae > Aphis > Aphis gossypii. The sequence goes on along the minus strand of NC_065531.1, from coordinate 55,706,095 downwards.
TCAAACAGAAAAAAAATCCCTTTTCCGTGTTTCCTATTATTGATACATTTTTATAGACACGAGCACTAAAGTATATTTAATAATATATAGAATTATTATCGTTTTTATTATTATAAGTTCCATCAACTTTGATACATAAACATAATACTGCAAGTATAACCAGAATAACTAAAACAAATACTTATATCCAGTATATAGGTACCTAAATACCTAAATAGTATTGTTAATTGATATGTTAATAAAGATAATGTTTCATAAACATTAATAATTAAACACATAACAGTGGTCATCGATCGTCGAACAAATGTGTGGTATAACGTTATAATATACAATCTCACAGTATTATACGAAAACACATTATAGTTACCTATTTATCGTGTACCATACGGCACAACGCTTATACTTTTGAGTTCTTGGAAGTGCCAAGTTTATAACAAAGTTCAAACCGTACGACAGTGAATAAATGGTGTTATATACTGCGATATATATACGAACATTTGTATGTTTTGTCATTACTAACTTCAAAGAGTTGTCCCTGCAAAAACTCGTATTTTAAGTACACAAATCGCCTCGTTATGCATATAACATTACCGTAGATACTTACAATTATTATTATTTCGGAGTAAAACGTATTTATGTAAACACGCGTTTCAGTAATTTTTTACAACATAAATATTAAATTAGAATATTATTCGTGCGCGTGCTCCTGAAAAATGCGCATTTGAAGAACCAATTATAACAATAATAATATAATAATATTGATATCTCACGCAATGAAAATCATGATTAATGTTTCAAACATTTAAAAAGATTATCGCAGTTTTAGTTTTAAAAAATTTAAATTAGACATGATTAAGATTCTATACACTTTATTTTTTTTCACCATTGTTACAGACATAATATTTGTATTGTATATAGTAATTAATAATATTATTATACATGAAAGTAGGACGGCTCTAACTATAACTATCATCTACTCGTTCAAACGTAACATAGAATTACAATGAAAACGAAATAATATAATATATTAACAAATCACTTCAGTACAATAAATTGAATAAAAATATTTAACTTAGAATCAGTATAACAAATTTCAATTTTCATATAGATATTTTTAGATGATATGTAAGGGCTTAGAAGTCTATCAATTGATGATCAGTACTTAAATAATCTATGGTGATAAAATATCTCAATGTTGAAAACAAATAACAAATATATTTTTTTAATTTTCGTCTCTATGTTATCAATAACAAAACCACGTAACTTGACATTTTATGAACGTTATAAAATCATTATTATTTTTAATGTTAAATGTGATCACGATTTAAGATGAAATCGTGAATGTGATTTATGATTATCCATCGACCATCACCATAGAATAAGAATATGACCGTCACCGTAACAGTGTTCTTCATCTATATAGTAGACGATAAGTATATAAGATAAAGTGAAAATATTAAATAATATATTATAAATTATAATAAATTGTCAAATATTAATACACGTTACAGTTTTATTCTGTTTATTTTTCTGTTTATTTTCTCTATTTCTTTTTTGAAAAGTTTGATAAAAGTGACTTACGAGGTTTTCGTGCGTTGCATTGTAGCAATCGATACATTTGTAGTGTATTCAAAATGAAATAATATTTTTATTGATTTCAATTGTCAAGTGGTATTTGAGATTACGAGTTTGCGGATTCTGTACGTTTTAAAAAAATATATTTTTCACTGCAAGAAAATGTTTCTGTAATCTTAGATAAATATTAAATATAAATATTTAGTAGGTATGCTTTAAACAACTGGTTTATTTGATATGTCGATTATCACTCAACATTGATAATTACCCGTTTTATTGTTTTTTTAGTTTCGTTTATATGAGTTTATATTTTATATAAAAATATATATCATGTTCATTATTTTTTTTGTCAAATGCTGATTCCACATATGACTTGTGAGTTTTGATAGGACACCCGTCTGTCATTATAAATTTCATAATGACATAATAAATAATAAAACTTTTTTTTTTGAAAAGATGATGGCAACATTAACCTTTTACATTATACCTATAGATATTACAAAGAGCTTTAACAACCGCTTTTTGTAGCCAGTAACCGACTTATACAATCTGCAAAATTAAAAGTTTTCTCTTGTATTTAATTAATATTCTTTAAAACTAAACCACCTCTAAATATAAAATATTAAAACATTTGAACGGAATGATGATGTACCATCATCTAGAGTACAAACAGATACATTTTAAAATTTGTTCATAACCTATTATTATAGTTTATCCAAATTTAGTGTATAAAATAATTATATCTATTGCTCTATTAGTAGATTGTTACACGTATGTATTAAACTATACTAATAATTATTCATTTTATAATTTTATAAACTCAATTATCAACTAAAATAATTTGCTTTAAGACAAGTAAAAAAAAAAAAAACAAAAATAAGAGTTTGTATGTTGTTCTTTATATAATAAGTAAAATAATATATTATATAAGAAATGTACTATTTTTTTTTTTTTTTTTTTTTGGAGTTTTTAATAATAAAATCCTATTTAAAAAAAAAAAAAAAATGATATACTCCAGTGAGGGATATTTTTGATTTAAGATAATAATAAATATTCATTTAGAAATATAACCTATTATCTTTTTATCCCATCCAATAATGTTAAATAAAAAAAAACTGTATTATTTTTTCATTGAAATTTTAAAAACGAATCGTAATATTTATCACTCCAAAGAATCACACGAATCCAATATAAATTATGTGTTAAAACTGTTAATAAAAAATGTATTCTAAGATGCATTTAAAATATAATTGTAAATTGATTATTGTATATTTACATTGAAATCATTTTTAAAATATAAATTTTGCAGTTTTCAGTTAAATTGACAAATATTACATAATACCTATAGTATTATATACCTATGTATATTTATAGCCATATATATATATATATTATATAATTATATTGTATTTTGTACAATTCTTAAAAATGTTATTGTGTTGTTAATATAGTTTTGTGTTGATATAATGCATGGTCTTCATAAGTTTTATTAAATGATATTTCAATTATATATTTATCCCGAAGAAGTTTTGGTTTTTATTATTGACATGATACAATACTACAACGGTGGATTTAACTTCATATTTTACGGTCTAGCGTCTAGCTACCTTTTATAAATACAAAATATATTACTAGTTATCGTTGCATATTGTATAAAAATCGGGTATCTAACCCTTATATGTTATCAACATTACATTCAAAACAATTATTATAGTAATATAACTAATTTCTATACATATAAAATATGCTAGTGTTTGTGTATATTGATCGAGAGATATATGTACACCAGTTTAGTCGTACTACGAATAATATAATACTCATTAAATAATAGTAAGAGCCTGGTGTGCGGTGAAAATTTTCACATTTTTATCAATATACCTACGCCCTACACTCCAACCGACTATAATTGGTTTATATGATCAATCTCGTTTCACGGAAGTTTAAATAGTACACAGATGACATTACTATGGATGTCTCTGTGGAAAATTGCTATGGAGTTCTGAAAAGTCCCCTGGGCGCCCAGACGAAATTTGCATAACACATTAACGCGAAAATGTTTTTTGTTCACCAACACACACACACACACACCACACACACACACACACACACACACACACACACACACACGCGCGCGCGCGTGTATACATAATTACACTAGCTTCGTCCTTGTATACTCTTTTCGTCCGCGACAATTGTACAAATTTGAATTAAGTCGTCGAATAATTTATAATAATATATACAGGATGTCTTATCCTGTGAAGTTTCAAATACACTCAGAATGTTGTAGTTAAACATATGAGACGGGAATACTATAATATCCGAACATTTACTTCCTGAAGATAAGACTTAAATATTTATGTAAACTTTTAATGCATTTCATAATCTTGCTCTCTATTGGCTTCTAAAATATAATCGTAAAATTGACATACTATGATATTTTTCAAGTTTAATATAAACTAGTTTGGAAAATGCAGTGGTTCACTATACATATAATATACACATTATACATTATAACAAGGATTACGTTTTTTATTAAATAATTATATTTTATTTGGATTAATACGTTCATATATTATAATATCATAGTAAAATAAAATAAATTATATAACATGGTTTATACCTATTTATACATAATAATTTTAATACATGTTGACATATTATTATTAATATTTTTACAATTAAGAGTCATACAACTCAGAAACACATAACACAGTGTGTGATAAGTATTATCATTTAAAAACCTTAGATTCGTCATATTATCCATTGGGATGTGTTTCAGAAAATAAAAGAATGAAAAGAAGTTGAATGATTTGTGGTTTATCTATATTTTGATAATTATGCAATTTATATTTTATTGTTTACTAAGTTGTAAAGTATCTTAGTATAAACATTTAAGAGCTCAAAAATATCAACGAATTGATTATCGATATCGATATACCTTATTCAATATATTGACATTTTGAAATAAACTTTTTAGTTTTACTTCAGTAGACATCGTTTGCGTGTTTATCTTTTATAACAAATCAATACATAACTTATTAATTATTTTCGATTAATATTAATATTAATATCATGTGTACATTTTTCCATTTTGTTTTAATTCAATAATTAAAATAATAGCATAGTAATTATAGCAATATTATAAATGATAAGTTTTGATTCGTTCTGCTTATCTGTAATAGGTACGATGTATATCATTTTTTTTTTTTTTTTTGAGAGTGTTTTAATAATGTTTTTTAATTTTCCAATCACTAAGCACATATATTATGTATCCAGACATATTACCAGTATATTTGCAGTAGACCGTAGTATATAAAATATATTTACATGATCCCTGCGGCTCCCGACGTGATCCTGTCTGTTGTTCGTTTATTGTGCAAATTTGGTGTTTGATAGTATAACACGCTTGGATGTAATGAAGGTATTAATCAAAAAAAAATATTCAACAAATATAAACACACCGTTTGTTTTTTGTTTATAGTACCTAAAATTGTGAAATGTTTATGGAATTTATACTATATTAGTATATAGGTATGAGCCAATATTTAGATTTTTTTTATCACATATTACCTGCATAATAATAGTATATACATTAAACATGGATCACTAACAATTCGAAGCTAATTTTTGTTATGTCGAATAATCAATAATACTGCAGTTCAAAAAAAGTTTAATCTATTTTAAGATTAAATTAACGATAAACTAACATTTGTTATATATTACTATATTATTCGTGATTATATTAATTATATCTTATTTTCAGGGCTGTATTTAGGACTTTGCCCACCCTGGGGCAACAAATAAAAACGCCTCATTATACCGAATACAAATTTTATTTTATTTAAACATAAAAAAATTAGCCGCCTTTTCATAATCAGAAATTCGGGACGACAGCACAATGTAGCCTCCCTCTAAATACAGCCCTGGGTATCTTTTAAATTATGTTGTCAACTTGAGGATAGAAAATATTACATAACCAAAATTCTATGGCACTATTGTGTCATTTTTGTGATCTTTTTAATTTGTTTATTTTTATACCATTTTTGCTGACAACAATATTTTATTAAAGGTCATCAGTACATTTATAAAATACTACGGAATATTTCTCTGTGATGTTCCTTCAAATATTTTTATACATAACAAGTAAGTCATGCGTGTTATAAGTATACTTTATACAGTCTATCGTGTGTGTGTGATAGAGAATAAGTGTATTATTACTTTTGTGAATGGCTATCGTGATTGATTTCTAAAAATAGTTAATTTATGGTGTTCGGTGTAGAGTTAAAAAATGACAACAATCGCTCGTCGTGGTCAAGAGCAAAAAAGACCATTTTCGAAGTTTTTATATGTAACATAAAATGGACCTAAGCTAGTAGGTAAATGGCGTTGATTAACCCATGAATAAATCAATCTCGTTTGCAGTCACTCTACAGCTATAAATCTAAAACCAAACTCATCAGAAGGTGCAGGCTTATAAGCGATCCATTGACTGTGCTTTTTTAGCATTTACACTTTTTTCAGCTGTAATAATAGTACGCCATAGTCATTGTGTAGTTTCTAATATACATCGATGAATTCAATATTATTATTATGTTTTAATTGATTGTTTTCTATTTATATACTGTACCTTCAATATTTCGATTTCTAAACATTTTGTATGAGTCTGTGCAATATTAAAATTGTAGATTTTATATTAATTTTATTGAACAAACCAATAAAAAATCAATAAATATCAAGTTCTTTGGTAGTTATAAGTTATTTTTATAGTAAGTCAAAATTTATAAAAATACACTGACAATTATTTTTTTTTTTACTAAAGGTAGTTTGAAATTCAAATATTGTCAAGATTTGCCAAAATCATGAATATTTGCTAATTATTTTGTAGTAAAAAAATTACAAAAAATGTTTTAGTAGGTAGCTAAGAGTTGAAAATTGCAGTTTGTTTTACTATATTTATAAAAGAAATTGATTGTTGACCAATTTAAAAAAAATATCTTAAATTTAAATATTTTAACCCGAAATTCACGCGTGAAGTTTTAATTTAATATCAAATAATTTTAGATTTTTGTTATACCTAGTTAAAGATTAAGAAACTTTAAACTGCATACACCAGTAAGTTTTTTAAATTGGCATTTTCTGTACAAGATTTAATTTTATTGTATTCAGTTCATAAACTACATTTTTCACCACCTAATGGAAAATATATATATCCTAGGCTGACAAATCATTTCCTTTCAGAATAGTTTTTTTTTGCGAACCACTTACTACAAAGGCTGTACCACCAGGATGCAGGTAAACCCTAAATATATTGGAATTGTAAGGCATAAATCATAATATTATTTACCGATAACGGGTTATTATTTGGTCTTTCAAGTGGACCCACGTGTACGTTTATCTTATTCTTCTTCTTTTGATGATCAGTTAGTAAAGGTATACTTCATACGAATCTCTCTCACTCGTTTTAACACACTCTTTATCTCTCTCTCTCTCTCTCTCTTTATCTACATAATATATATATGCACTATAAAGATCCACGGACGGTAATCCAACACCGTGTTACGAGTTGTAGATTTCCGAGCGTGTCGTCCGGATTCGTTGTTGCCGCCACCGCCGCCGCTACTACTACCGTGGTATTGATTTACCGGCGCTCCGGTTAACAGTCGCGACCGAGAGACGACGGTACGTTTGGTGGAATACGATGAAAAAAAGACAAACAAACAAAACAAAAAACAAAAAAAAAAAAAACACAAAAGTTGTCAGCAGAAATGCTCTATTATACGCACACACAACGCATATAAGTATTTGTTAATGAAAATACTCGGAGAACAGTAATAATTATTAACGCTTCCCGTCGGCCAAGTATAGAATAACAGCAACAACCACGACAGTAATAATTTTAATAACAATGGTATATTTTAATCTCAAAAAAACTTTACCTAATACACCTACGATATCGCATTATGTATATTATATTATTAATATATTATGTAATGTGATTATTTTATTACAGTAATTTTCTTGGTAAATTGTTCATGTTTCTGTTTATAACATATTTAAATAAAAATATCTGTTTTTTTTTTACTTTTTTAAACGATTATGTTTTACATGCTTGATTTCGTACACTATGTATAACAGAATCAAAATACTTATCCAAAATGTTGATTCATTTAAATTATTTTTTAGTTAAAAAATAAAATTGAAGAATAGATTTACTAATAATAACTGTAAGTAATACAAATGAATATAATATTTAATTCATAATTTTGTTATTTTTTTCTGTTAGAATATAACATATAATTATAAAAACATTATGTCATGATAGTTTTATAAATTATAATAAATAACAGATAAGCTTTTATCAACATTTTTAACATAAATAGATTTTTTACGATATTACACTATTATTTAATTTAATACATTGATAAATAAATAGAAAATTATTGAATATTTGATCTGTTAAATTAACGTCTATATCAAATACATAAAATAAAAAAAAATTGTCATATATATCGTTATGAGTTGTTCCTGAAATAGGATTTATAAATATATACACTTATAATATATGTACTCATATTTATGTATTATGTGATGGCTGAAGTTATCGTTAGGACTGTTAAAAGTCCAGGATGTCAACAATATACATTTCATCGATTACAGACTGCAAGATGTCGTATTATTACAATATGTTGTATAAATAATTTTTACTACGATTAATCTTGAAACAAAACAATATTCGTATCCGGTTCCGGTAACTTCATTCAATCCCTACATTATTCATTTTAATATATACTGTATATAAAAATATTATGTACGTGGAATACAAATTTTATAAGAGCATTATTAATTGTTCGTTTGTACTCTGAATGCTTCCTAGTGGAAAGAACAGAATTTTTTTGCTATAGCACTTATACTAAGCATTAAAACATCAATTATACGAGGAAATATAACAAGTGTGTTCATCATAATTTTTCATTGAATTAAAAATTTATTCATACTTTGATTTTTAACTATATATAATAATGTTTAAAGATCTATAATAAAACGATCGATTCCCATATGTGAAAAATATATGTGTATCAGATACCTACATAGGTACACTTATTAAATGGTTTAAAAATAAACTGTGCAATTGAACGTATTATTATCCTTATAAGTATAATTAGTTACAAATTTAAAAAATAAAAATTTTAATAAATTTGTCATTCAAAAAAAAAAAAATGGAATTATCATACATGAAAAACCAATGTGTTGACATATACGAATAGTTTACTGAATAATATGTATACATAATATAATATGAATATGGCTTAGACTCTTTATCCGACGAAAAAATCTCTTGGGAAATTTCCAACCCTTACCTTCCTACCATCTTTATTCTTATATCCATACTTATACTTATACAATTACTGTCGAATTCAATTGATTTGAGCCTTTTCCGTCTAATATCATCATATAATAATATTACATTATACATAATTTATATTCTTGATGATTCAAGTGTGTGTAAAATTACATTGACCACAGGTGGTGTCATTCGATCGTGTTATAAAATTCGATACATACATATAGGTATATATATGTGATAAATCAATGTCATTTGACTTAACCGTTTTTTTTTTTTATCTCATCGGCAATTTATTAAGAGGAAACACTGTAACGTTCATTTTATATTATACGAAAATAAAATGGCATTAAATCGTTGTAATATATATAAACATTAAAACATGCACTATATTGTTCATACTATACTATGTAGGTAGGTAATAAAAAAAAAATAACTTTATCTATTGATAAAAAATATTATACTACTGATTTATTATTATGTAAAAATATATAAATCAATGGTTGAATATTTCTAAAAATCCTAACAGCCTAGCTAAATTTAGAAAAGTGTGTTATGCATAGATATATATACATACCATGTTATACTCACTTGTTCACTAAATTTATCTATGTATATTGTGAAGGGTTCAACGACTTCGCGGTTGTGAAGGTAGATATATTTACATAAAGGTATTTTAAACGTAAATATAACACACTTTTATTTATTTATTTTTTAACAACACAATACACTTGTATAATGTATATGACAAGGAAACAAAATATTAGTTAGGTACTTCAGTATAGCTTTAGCGTAGTCTTTACACTCGTCTGTATTTTCTAAAGTCCTCTAAAACACCTTTTATTCAGTCATATTAAATTATCCATTGCATACAATTTTTATTCTTATATTGATATTATGATATTATAATTAAACCGTTCTTAGATAAATATTAAAGTGTATAATTCAATTCATTGTTGTAATTAAATAGTTGATTTTTATTGTTAAACATTAATTGAAAAGCCATTATACAAAAACATTTTTTCGTTATTAAAATTGCATCGTTGCACGTTGCAATTGACATACATATTTTGTTTGTTTTTTTTTAATATTCTTTTATATATTGTTATTATATTATTATATAAGGTAATGAATATTATTCATTCAGATCTATCACGCTTGTCGACAATCCAACAAATATGATGTTGTGTAGTGTAAAACTAATATTTTAATCAGATTATACGAGACGTAGAGGAACCTTCACAATATTTGTTATTATTATACTTTTCTAAGTTAATATTCGGTTTGGTTTGATTGTACAGTAAAAATAAAAATACAGTTTTGAAAAAGACAAGAGCACAATAAGATATTATTGTTTAGAAACAGTAAAATGTAAAATAAAAACTAGTAAATTCAACTTAATTACAAAAATCTGTGTAGTGAGATGTAATTCCAGTGTCTTGAAACTAATAAATAAATTCAATGTAACTGTTGCTAATACAGGATGATTCGTATTCCTTGTCTTGATTTTTTCTTTAACAATACATGTATTCATATTCTGAACTTTTTAAATTATGAAGATATTTTCAAATACTTTTTGACCTGTGGCGATCCAAACTTATTTTTTCAAACAAGAATCATCTATTATTTACCTTAAATACTAAATTGTTTAGAATATGATTTTTTTTTTTTTTTTTTTTTGATATTGATATCAGTAGTATAATATATTATACACTAAAAGGTATATATAATTATAGTAAATTTAAAATATTTATAGAGTATATTAAATAAGAAATTTTAATATTTTCCTTATTATCAATGTTAATTTATAATTATTCAATTATTTATAAAATGTAACTAACTATAATAATAATATATATATTATGTACTTTCAATCACTGAAATATAATTAACTTATTCAGCTTAATACATTAGGAGCTACTTGTTCAAATTTAGGTTTAAATTTTAAATACATAGACATTTTTGAAAAAAATAATCATATGTTAAATAATTTATTGTAAATATCTATATAAAAATAAAGTTAGATTCACAATCATAAGACACTTTTTAAATTATACGAAAAACTGTATTTGAAAACTATTAACGCCTATTTGAAAATATGATTTATAAGTACCTATACTTTTACGAGGATGCCTCTTATATCAAGCACCCTCCTAACGGACTTGACTTTTTTCAGCAATATTTCAACTGAATCGGCAAAGCACTAAATCTTCGATATTTTATTTCATTCAACACTACAGTTTACACATTTTTTTTGTCACACTTGACGTGTGTCAAGTTAATGTAAATTCTGGATACTCTGCATTCCTGGGTATTTAATATTACATTTTTTTTTAATAAATACCTTTAATGGTTTATATAATATATACATAGCGTATAATTTTAGTGAACCTCTATTCGCGCTTGTTCTAAAAAAAAATTTGTATTAATCATAATAATTTATTAAATATTATTTTTATTCAAAGACACGTATTCATTAATTGATTCACAGTTTGTATTTTGGATACATATTTATACACATGTAAACAAATAATCGTAATGTGGTCATTAACAACAATATTTATATACTATAATATTTTTGAAAATTCAAGTCTTCTATTTCAAATTGTTATTTAATCGCAATTTCATCATAATCATATGTGGTTTAGATAAGTTTACTTTATTACAATGATGTCCGTAGAACAAAAGTTGAAGTTATCCATTTAAATTATAAAATTAGCATTTTAAATGTGTTATAATTATTATAATATTGTAGATGATATTTTATTTTGGGTATAAAATATTCAACATATTATCAAGAAGCCGTTAACCTAACTGAAATGTTGGATGTGATTATTTTATCTGTTGCTGGATCCATTGCAGTTATACATTTTAATATCTTATATTTTAGAACAGAGGTTTAATCATAATAAAAAAAGTACTTTACACCGGTAAATTATAATTTTACACCATACCAGTAACAGAGTCGCATTTCGAAAACTTACAACCAATAAAACAATTTAAGTGAATTCACGTGCCAGCTATTTAATATTCTACAAAATGTAACAAACGCAGGTACATAGTTTAATATACTGTATATAATCATAAATTTAATATTATATTACATTGAATATTATCTTATCAAGCATAAAGGTGCTTGGAAAAAGAAGTTTGAGAAGCAGCTAAGATATTATAATAGCCAATAGGTATGCATTTTTAAATAAACTATAATTGTAATTGAAACTTTTTTTTTTTTATAATTGAAAATGTTAGTTTTCCTTCCAATATTACGTGTTTTGAAGTGCCTAATTAATTTTTTTATACCCACTAACTGTATAATAATATTTATACATTATTTATTAAAATGTATTTAAAACAATTTAATGTTTTTATAATGTCTCTATGTTATAAAATCAATGAAGTGTTGTAATCGTGTTTGAAATGCATTATTATAATAATCAAACGAGTGATAAAAACATAAAGTAATTAATAAAATTAATGTATTTTTTTTATGTGTATAGTATACGAAAAATTTGTAATTTTGTTAAGTTTTAACTTAATATATGTACACCCATGCAAACTACTACATAGTGAATGTATTAAATATATTATTTAAAATAACTTATATGTTCTATTAAAATTCACTCATTAAATTAATAATATTAATCACCAATAAAAAAGACTAAATCATTATATGATTATTTATTGTATTGGTACGGTTCAATGATGTGTTATTAAGTACAAAATAAAACCTTAAAAATTATCAAACATTTTTTCGTTACACTTAAAATGTTTAAATATTTCATACTTTATTATAATGGTACGTTCTTTCAGACCTTGAAATGACCAAGGCTAACAGATATTGGAAAACCTTTAAACGTTTCCGTTTGTTTAAGTACAGCGTTATGTCATATATTTTATAATGTCGACATGTCATTTTGTCATTATTAGGTGTCGTAAAGTGTTTATGACACCCTGAACTCTGTAGTCGACCTATATGCGCCCGAGTGCGTGTATCTACGAAGTTTTATTTTACTGGTCATTCTTTGGTTTAATTGTATTACATTTTATGATTATATATTATAATATACATGGTAGAGTGTTATTGTGTTATTTAAAAATATTATATACACATCAAATAAAAATAAAACTGAATGATCTGCCCGTTTGATAGCGACACACTAATTTTCTGTGAAATGTAGAATAGGTACACAAATAGATTAACACACACAGTTATTTAGTATTAAGTATTTTGTATATTTTTTTTTTCTGTTACGAAATTTAATTAACAGCTTGTACAGAATATAATAATATACTATAATACGATCAGGTAACCAAATACTTCAGTGTAGTCAAATATATATATAATAATACATATATAAAATGTAACTTACAAGTAACACATGACACATAACTACGTAAGTGATATTCATACATATGTCAAAGTAATATACTACAATTTATCTTAGGTATCTTAAAATTGTCAAATATAATAAACCATCGATGTTTATATTAACTTGTAAGTATCTTATATTTATTTAGTCTGGTGGACATATTTTATGGACAATATTACATACGTAATAATAATTTTGAAATATTTAGATAAGATTTTACTCAAGGGTAATGCGTTTCGTATTGTTGAGTTGTAATGCGTTTTTAACGAACTCATAGGTATGTACAGTGATAATAGGATTTTAGAGGTTTTATTGTATAAAATATTATAATATTTATTAATACGAAACAAAAGGAAAATTATTCAAACAAAAGTAATTATACACAACCTTTAGACTATGGTTATCGCTTAAGCGAGAACGATAATTAAGAAATATTGCCGCCCGGAGTACGACATTTTAATTTTAGTTTATTGTAGGGCTCGAGATAGACACTTGTGTAGGTATTTAAAAACCCGTTGGGATAAAACAGTCAAACGAACAACGAACGGCGTATAAAAGATTAATCCTTCAGCAAAACCTACAAAACATGTATATGTGTATATATATATACCTATATATATATTTTATCTTTTCATTTTGTATTCCACATAAAATTTAAAACGTGACTTACAATAGTCTTTTTATGCGTATATAATATTTAAAGCAAATAATATAATAAATAATATTATATATAATATCGTGACTACCGTGCACTTTAAATACGAATCACTACAGAGAGTATTAATATTCTTTAATTACTATGGTTTTACGTAGCGGTGTATTCGAATATAATATGCGATTAACGATGTTTTAATCCACCACCGATTACAATTTCGCGTTGAAAACATATACATAATACAAACTGAATAACTTCAGAATCTTTCTCCGATCTTAGATCTTTATAATATAATAGTTTTAATAGGTTGTCAGATTATTTTTTTGGTCAAACGTCGGAACGTACTATAATACGATATAATAGCGAGCGAATAATGATAACGAATAAAATATAAAATGAAAAATAAATAGATTTATTTAAATTATTATCTACTTAAAGTCACTACTGAAAGTACAAAAACATTTACTGCACAATCGTATATAATTCACAGGTATAACGGAAAAACCGGGTATGGTTGCTTTTAATTTTGAAGTAAATCTTTCTTCATTCACATCTTTTCATTACTCGGGCCTTATGCCCTTACTCTGTAAAGCTTCGCATTTTCTTATCATTTTGTTTTCTATACCCATCCGGTCATTTCACTAGCGGGGATTATCCTTAAAGGATTACTGGGGATTTCGTCAAATAATAACTCTTCAATACAAACTCTCTATAGTTATACTCACGTGTGTTTCGTTGGCAAAATTATATCGAGAGAAACTATACTGATGGAATTATTCCAATTTCATTCCGCTATTTAATTATTTTAATAATAATAAAAAAATCTATAGGTACCCACACGTCATTTTGAAATAACAAAAATCACTAATATCATAATAATATGGTAGACCATTACAATGATTTTCTCCACGATACAATTTCGAGACATTTAAGTCTAAATCATAATATTATTTCACTATATTCTAATTAATATTTGTTTTAATTTATTACATGTAGATAATCTGAATATTATACAATTCATGATATTTTAGAATCATAAACGCATTTCGTAGTTTAAAATTTCAAAACTTTGGCACCACATTTGCATAATAAATATAATTTTTTTTCTATACTAACTTCAATTAGGTTACATGGCTAATAAAAAAACTTAGCATGTAAAAATAATTTATTTGGGTGGTACACCAAAAAAGGTGTTCATTGCGTGCAGGTCGGCTGCTTAGACCAATAAAAATATAGTTTTACGCGGAAGTGGTGATCAGCTATGCTAAGATTATGACGTAAAATCAGTCCACAGGTACGTTCTTATTTTTGCAACGAATATACATTACATAGATTATTATAAAAACCTAGAAAATAGATATCTGTATATTATAATTTCAGTTTTGTAAACATATTAAATTTCAACAATAAAATTATGGATTTGTTTTTGTTTGAATATGTATAACTTAATTTTATATTTGAGGTTAAATTTATACAGTGTGGTGTGTTAAGGATGACGAGATAATATAATAACTACTAATTAATATATTAGCGCCTATCCTGTTGTTATATGCTTGACTCTTGGTATCACTTTACGAGTTTGATAATTTTTTGCTAACAAGTAACCCCATTTGTTAATTCTTATACTAGTATTGCTTTTACTCGTTATTGTAATAGTGTGCAGGTTTGTTAGATAAATCGTTGTCACAACACTATAATGTCTTAGTTTGACTATTTCCTTTTTAAAAAAATAGCAGTTATATACGAGAAGACTACATTTTATTTTTTATTTTGACTAAGTTCTTTCGAATATCAATTAATTGTGCCTCCTATATATTAGAAATATTAAAATATTCCACTTAGACAATTAAAAACGAAAGAAAGACTAGTATAATTGTATTATTATACCAACCAAGTGTCACTTGATAGCTCATGTTTTTTAATATCCAGAACCTATTTAATTACCTCAATAATAGCTGTTTAGTGTAATAATAAATATAAATAATCTTTATTGTGTATTTGAATAATCCAATTTGAACGTACAAATAAAACATGTCAAAATATTAAATATCATAGAAGCCTTTCGTATCGGGTTGATGAATCGTCAAACTATAAAACCAACATGTATTGAATTAAACTTATGTAATAAAATGTTATTAACAAAAAAAAAAATATTAATAGACCATATCAAACAATTTACATGAAGCTAATTATATTAAAAAAAAAAAATTCCATTAAGAAGACACTAGTAAAATATAAATATGGTGCGCTATCTCGTGGAATGCTGAGAATACTTAAGTTAAGTTTCGTGCGGATAGAAATGCCGACAGTCATATCAACAAATTATCCGTTCTACAATAATATTATTAAAATTGTAATTATAATTATAATTATATTTATATAACAAAAAAAAAGTAATTGAGAAATACGCATTTAAAAAAAATACATTAATTTATTCACTCAAAATGAAAAAGAAAAGTGATTTTGAATATTAGTCAATATAATATTTTTAATTAGTTGTTTATTTTTATTAATATTACAATAAATTAATAACTATACATTTTAGGAAGTTAAAATATAAAATCCAAAATAACAAAGACAACAAAAATGGCTTTAATAATAAATCAATAACAATTATAGATTTATATATTATAAACTTTACTTATGGGATAA
This sequence comes from Aphis gossypii, assembly GCF_020184175.1. Lineage (NCBI taxonomy): Eukaryota > Metazoa > Arthropoda > Insecta > Hemiptera > Aphididae > Aphis > Aphis gossypii. The sequence goes on along the minus strand of NC_065531.1, from coordinate 55,689,498 downwards.
TATCTAATATAACATAATGAACATAATGATATATTTAAAAACTTAGTTCGAATTTATTTCCAACAAAATATAAACTTTTTGGGAGTCAAGACCTCATAATGACGTAGTATGCAGTCACTTATTGAAGTTTTCAGTTTTAAATATAGTATAATATGTAACTAACAACCTTGCAATCCTATTGATTTGAGATTTTACGGGTTTTCAATTTCTCCAAAAATATGAATATTTATAGATTATAATATTCACCTACCTAAATAGTAGGTAAATAGGTAAATAGTAAAAATGTGTAATTAACGAGTAACTATGATAATGCACTGGTTTAACCAGAATATTGTTGAGACTTTCTACAAAGATAACATGCGTTATTTTGAAAAAAAAATCGATTATTAGCAAAATATAGGTAATCAATTATTAAACTGAGTTCTTTGTCAACAATATTATTAATATATCAGTGGTAAGTTGTACTGCGAATCAGTGGTTTAGTTTTTTTACATTCGATAAGATATTAATAAGATTGTAATATATAGTACGTATTTAATATTAGTCATAAAAAAAAAACACAATTATTCATTCGAGATCTTTTGTCAGTTATTTGAGATATTCATGACGTTAATTAAAAAAAAAAAAAATACAAAAAATAAACTTATACCTACTCATATCATTTATTTAATACGCTGTTTTAAGTATTATATTTCAAACTTAGCTGAGAATATCCTTTTTATTATTTTATATTATTAACTAACAAAAATATAAAATTGATTTAAAAAATATCACTGCATTTTTTCTACTTTTAATCTTCCAAAGCACCAACAAGATTCAATTTTCTATCAGAAACTGTCCCCTATGGAGTTTAAAGCATCTATATTACTCTATATCTTGATGTAATTCATGAAAAAATAACAGACATACAACCATTACAATGCACTTTTTTGGAATTTTTATTTGGTGCGTCCACAACATTATATTATATGAGCGTTATAAAAATATAATAATGCATCTACCATATTATTATTATCACAGTGACATTGTTATTGTTTCATAAAATATAATGTTGCTCCTACAATATTATTTTGATATTTTTGATGCTTGAAACTATAATTATGATAACATACACTTGAATGACCCAATTTGACTTAAATCGTATAAACGAATTATGATGTATTTTATGAATATGTGAACGTAAAACCGTGGTTATAATATTATAAATCAAAAAAAAAAAAGAAGAAAATTCGAGATTGACCTTTATTTTGAAAATTTCATATTTTTATAAAAATAATTGATGGTCTTATGTTTTAAATTATATTTTTATGTAAAAAGTTTTCGAAAAAGTACTTTGAAAAAAAAAACTATTAAGCAAAGTTTTGTAAACATAAGAAAGTGACAACTTTTATTTTAATAAGATTTTTTTTTCATTTTTTATTATTTACAGAATTTTAAATTATGTATCTCGTAGTTGTAGTTTAAAATCTATATAGGCAATTAAAATAAATGTTAAAATGTTATTACATTTGATTAAAATTATAATATGTACTCAACAATACACCGAAGTTAATTAAGCATTTTTATCGTTCTCAAGAGGGAAATAGAACTGGGATAATATATTATGATAATACAAAATCGTTGGTTGCATTATTTTCTTTTGGTTTCTTCAATTAGTCACCAACGCAATAAATATATCGGTTTTTCTCTAATACGAAACAAACTTAAATTAAGGGAATAAGCGTTATTCACTGGGATTTTTAAATTAATATACGTGAAATATTTATAAATAAGAATAATCGTGTAAATACAGTCGGTTTACAATTTCATTATTTTTGTAGTGTTAATTTTACGCAAGGTATGGATAAATAAAAATATATAATTTTAAAATGCAATGGTGTATGAATTGTCATTTTTTCCAACAATACCAGTCGAATCCAAAAATTAAACCGCGCTAAAATGGATTTTAATAATAAATTTAATTATTTTCGTATATGATTGGCAACTCATGTTTCAAGGAATTCTTTAACATTTAAAACTACACTACAGTAGCGTGTTTAATATTTCAGTATAATATTATGATGTTTGTATATTAGTATATTTTACATTTTTTTTTAATAATATATCTCATATTATATTGTATACGTAACAAAAATAATTATAGAAATAGAATTAAATTATATACATAAAATTATTCTTAAAATACTCAAACTAAGATTATGTGTGGCAGTCCCAAGAGAAATATTAATTGAATTAAAAATTTGCTTATAATGCATTTCGCTTTTACTGATCTGACATTTGTTTTTCTCCACTATAGTGATATTTTTAAGTTAATATTATACTACACTCTAATATTGTACATAAAACACAAAGTAATCCATTCAAAATTCTGTCACTACCAATATTTTTACAATCATCAAAATTATCAAGATATATTTAAATTTAATAGAAATTGATCAAAATAATAATAATAATAATAAAAAAATAAGTTTTTAACTTAGTCTGTTATTAAATAATAATGATACAATTTAAAACAACAAAGATTCAATTAAAGGCATAACATAATATAATATTTTATTGAGTCATTATTTAATTTATAAAATATCGTGCATTAATAAGTACTAAATACTACTAAATATTTTAGTTTTATTAGGTTCATCATTATTTGTAAATTATGTATTCTAGAATAAGGTATATGACTTCTTTATTTATGATAAATGTTGTATACATTATTCTTATAATATTCGAAATTTTTAATGTACGTATAAAAAAGTTACGAATGACATTTTTAACCGATTACAACATAATTCAGTGACGGCGCTTTGTATAGGCAAATGTGATGCATAAGTGCGTAGATGTAATATATTCTCTCTCAAATAATTTTCAATCTTAATAACACTTTCTACATTCAAACACACTATCTCTCTCCAAGTATCAACTTAATTTTGAGTACACTAACGTTTTTATTTATTATTATTATTTTTTTTATACATAATATTTTATATTTTGAAAATATAATAACATTGTATAGATGCGACTTCATTTTAATATCATTCGAGAAGTTCTACAAGTAGACATTAATCTTCTATAAGTAAATGATTTTCATTATTCATTATTAATGTATTCCCAATTCCCATATGTGTTTTCTGGTGAATTAATAATAATACTAATTCTGTTATGTAATTATAACTTAAAAATTAAGAATGCTTATTATTTTTACTCAATCAAAATATATTATAGTGTCTAACTGTTTTACGGTATGTAAAAATAACAACTATGTTTGTTTTTATTATTTCAACTGTAGATGTTAATATTTTTTCATTTATATAAAAACAGGAATATTTAAATTTTTATCTCAATTATAATAAATATTAAAAAACTTCAAGAACTAAATAGACTACAATCACGTATTTATTTTTAGTCAAATTGATATTTAAAAAACTTTTATGAGACTTAACGTGAAGTTGTACACAGATTTAATCTTAATACTTTTAGCGAAATGTACACCAAGAGCGCTATCTAGTATTTCTGTTTATACAAATAGTTATAATATTACCCATTACTGCATGTTCAAAACAGTCTTCTATCGATTTATTTGAACTTTTAATTTGACGTAGTATCGACTTTTATTAAAAAAAAACAACAAAGTATTTTGACAAAAATATCGTCCAAATAGTCGTAATTGTATAAAATAAAATATTATGTCATGTTGTAATGAAATACGACAAAAGAGATAGGAAAAGCTACTAACTTAATGGTTGAATAGCAAACAAATTTAAATTATCTATTACTGAACTTGGTCAGCATTTCCCAGATATTATATAGAGGACTCACTGAGAAAATTTCTGAGGAGCCCCACACAAATGTGACTCACACTGCCTTACCAGATATAAATATTGTATTGTCTACTGTATAATATGAATCCTTAATATTTAGGAGTTTCAAAGATTTAAATTTTGGGACACAATTAATGTAAAATTCGACTGTCATCACATCATTGTTAGCAATACTAAATTTTTACTAATTCATTAAATTGGAATACACTCATGCAATGAAAATAATTTATAAATGATATTTAGAAAATATCTTAAAAATATCATAGAATAGTAGCTTTTGCCTTTTGGATGTTAGATTCAAACTAATTTTTGTTTAATGATATTTTTCTAAATCTAATTATTTTACTTGAGTAGTATTAATTATTTTTCTTACCATATGGTAGCAATTAATATTTTATTTTAAAGTATTTATAATAAATTATCATTTATTGTTATATATGTTTTTCTAATATTTGTATTATTTAATGACAATATTATTTTTATTGGTTTCCGTAATAAAATAAATAAACGTATATGTTTTATATTTTACTTTTAAAAAAAATATTAGTTTCTGAATAAAGCGATGAATGTATGCAGCCAAATTAATTTAAATTGAACATATCCATAGTATTGACTAGCTTAAAAAATTTTATTGTGCAATAGAACGATACTGACTTTTAAAATTTAATTTTGTTGTAAAACATGTAAGTTTATTACTTACACGTTTTATTGTATTCTACATATTACATCTAATAATTATTTATAATAGAAATTTAATCCATTAAAGGGGATTTAATGAATCAACTATACACTATCATAAGTAAATAGTGATTCGTAGTTAAATAAGCTATGCTATGTGAATTAAGTTACGTGTGGTTTAAATGACACTCGTTAACATAATCTTATACACATTATTACATTAATTGTAAATGTTTCATAATAAATTAACTACATTTTTATCGAAAAATAGACTTTTATTATTTAAACAATTTACAATATTATTATGGTGTAGTATCTGTAATACAAAATAATAAAGATATGTCTCAAATAATAAATAATAATATTCCAAAAAAAAATAATGGAATGTAATACATGTAAAAAAATACAACAATATAATATAACAAAAAAAATTAATATAAAAGTTTTCAAAAACGAATAGTTCGCATAATGTTAAAAATATCAACAAAAAAAATATGATTATTGTAGATTTATAATCTTATATTAAATTTTCAACTCTTAGCTACGTATACAAAAATATTTATGAGTTATAACTAAAAAATAATTTGCAAACGTTTATTATTTTCAAAATATTTTTAAAATATAATTATATAAATTAAATTCTAATCTAAAGAACTGGTAAAAATTTCAAGAATCTACGACTAATACTTTTTGAATAATAACAAATATTGAAAATAATTTGAGGATAAATCGTTATCATTACACGATTTCGTAAAAATTTAAAATTTAAACGCTCATAACAATGTTTCTATAACGAGGCTTTGAATTTTCTCTAATTTATGGGAACCTTAATGTTTCATTTTTAACCTTACATATAAATACAAGAAATTTTATAAATTTTCAACTACAAAATTACTTGTACATTTTTGCAATTAAAATAATTCGTAAAAATTTGAACATTCAACAAGTCTAGTAAAAAAAACGTGACTTACGGTTTTTAAATTTTGTTTAACTTTAATAAGAACAACTTGAAACATTTTATTACATTTTCAAGTTTTTTTGGGCACCCAACATTTTTTTATGAACACTTCAAAAATAAATAATTAAAAAAATCAAAAAATTGAAAATTGTAGGTGTCTATATATAACTTTTAAAAAAGCCAAAATATTTAACTGTATATGGATAACACTAAATATATAAACACTAGGTGAAAATTTCAAGTATTTACAGTGATTCATTTTTGAGTTATAACCATATGAAAAACTTTAAAAAACTGTTTTTGTGTAAGATTTTTAGTTTTTCCCGACTTTTTGAAAACTTTTAAAAATTTTTTACTTTTGACCTCTATAATGCACCGAGGATATTCACTTTGCTATCGATAATCTCCCCCGAAGTATAAAATTCTAATACTATTTCAACAAGTTATGCTGTAAACACACACAAAAAACACATACATTATTGTAAAATCAATACATTCATCACTTCGATCAGAATCCAAGACAACTCAATGATATGTCACAGACTAAATTCATTTCACCTGTAAATGTTAAAATTTAGTAAAAAATTGGAATCAAAATTATTTTTTTCCAGCGCAGTAGAATATATATTTAATATTTTAGCTATAATTATGTATTCTTTAACAATATTGACATTTATCTTATAGCTATATTTATTTGTAAAATATATTCATCAATTTTTGACAATTGATATTTGATAATTTTGAGGTCATACGAATAAAACGTGTTGTTAAAATTCCAAAATATATCTCATCATAGGTAAATAATTAATCATATGTCTAAGTTACACAATAAAATACGATAATCCAACAATATGTAAAATGTGAACTAAGACCATGCTTCCGTTTATTTTGTTTTTAAAAGCGCAAAATTATTTAAACTTTTAGTCAAAAATTTGAATTCTATTTTAAACGCATATTTTAATTAGAAGAATAAATAAAATAAAAATAATACTTTTAAGAAAATAATTGTTGTTAATCGACTGAATCGAAATAATGTGAAAAATATTTTCGAAAATTTTAAGTTTTTGAAATAATAAAAAAATTGTTTAATGGATGACCCGGTATTATCGTATACAAATTATCCTCGCATATAATATATTACATATATTTTTTTTATTATTATTATATTATATTAAAGTAACATCTATGGATTATAATAATATGTCATATAGTCATATTACTATGTTAATTTTAGTTATTATTCTTGACAAACAACGAACTAAATTATTTGTACGTTGTAAAAAAAAAAAAAAAATGATACATTATTATTACATACATTATAAATATCTTATAAAACCGTCTTTTATGACAGACATGGTGCACACATTACTTGTTTTTTCAAAGATAATAATATTGTAACGAATATGGTATGTTATCATAACAGTTTTAAATAATTGTATTATGATGTGTACACCAACCACACTGTTACATGATATTATAATGTAATATTTATATTATACCACTTTAATACGTTTATTTAATTAATGTCGGTCTGTTTTATGAATGTAGTTTATTAAATGAACAACTATATAACGATCGCATGAAATTATTATTTAAAATAATAATTCGATTCATACACAACATATTTTGTCGGTGTGTAACAAAACTATTATACTTACATACTTTGTTAAAATGATGGGTTCAGTTTTTCACGTGTCATTACGAATCAAAACCAACGATTTATTTCCTCGCGATTTCACGTTAAAGTACATAATTTCAATTTCATACTTTACATTTCTCACGATAAATCACGTTTTTTTTTTTTTTGTATACACTGTAATATTTTATTGCAATGTTCTGTTTTGTATGTATATATTTCTTAACCCTTTGAAACCCATTTTACATTACACGATAATAAATAAGTACACGCTGCAGAATTGTTATAATGATAGGTGGGTTTTGTTTAAACAACTATTATTTAATTTTAAAGGCGACCAAGAAGACGGTGGTTGAAGTATAAATTATAATAGGCACCCTATATGGAAATAAGTAAATCGGGATTGAGGTGATTAGAGAGATTAATGGGTATATAAACGCGTATTAGTATTTTCCTGGAACTTTTTATGTCAATACTTGGCCCGAGGTGCGCAATGCTCCAAGAATTGTTGAGGTCACGTCACTGTTCACACGCAGCTGAAGTAATACATAGTATTTTACAACAAATGTTATAATATAGTTTGTACATACCGTAATTAAATCATTACGAATCGTTTGCGATGAGACTAAAGTTTTTATTACCAAAGTAATATATCATCAAAATGCGAGAATGTTTGCTATTTTTTTTTTTTTTTTACTTAAAACGAGATCTGTTATAATTAAAACGATACTATTTATTATGCGTGTTCAAACAAAAAAATCAAATAATTACATTGGTATATCGTTATCAAAACCCCTAAAAGCTCAATATTTATTGATACGATTACATTGTTTTTTTTTTTTTTTTAACAATTATTCGTTTAACAATATTGTATTATATTACTGTAAACGGGTGCTTAAAATATCATAATCGCCAATATAAACACGTACAGTATTTATTATATATTAATAATACTCGTAATGTAACGTTTGAAGCATTTTAATCAACACACTGACAGGGGAACAATTTAATCGTAATTAGGAATTATATTCTACAGTGCGGTGAAGGATTAAAGGTATATGTACAACAATAATAATATGGTGTATATTATGTGTCAGTCATCGGACTAATGCCAATAAAAACGAAAATTATGGATGTGGCGAACACGGCTTAAAGCTGTTTATATACACAACCCAATACGATTGTGCACTGCAATATTCGTGTCTCGTTGAACGATTAATTCTTGGTTTTTTTTTACGATAATATACGTTATACACTCCTATTCTGCTTTATCGTGAAACACATTTCATGTGTAATATTTATACAGCGGCTGTATATATACTGCTGTGGAAACATCATGATGATATGCGTGTAATCCAATTTCAGTCAGTTTTGACTTTCTGAGTGACATCAGCCGACGTAAACAAATATGTTTGTAAATGTGTTATAGCAGTACAATTATTTAATACCACAGTAATTATTACTATTATACGCACAAAACTATGACGTATAATACCATAAAATTCGGCATAATTTAAGGCGTATCAATCGTGTGCGTTTTTCATTTTCCCCGCCACTCTGAAATAGCACCCAGTCCAAAATATTTATTACGCCAGTAAAAATGAACAACACAGTTTATTTTCGCCATTACCCATATCGATAGTTTCCGTAAATTTTAATATTTAATTTTTCCAATACATACACAATATATGTAGGTAATGTATAATGTATACAAATACAACGTGGTTCGTGTAATTCGATTTCTACGAAAATCGTGTGAGCCATACACGTATTTCGAACAAATAGAACATTGTTTCGTACATATTATTATATAACGTCCCCGCTCTACACGCGTTGTTCAAACGGTAATTAATATTTTGTTTGATAAATTATTAATAAACAAACGCGCGGGTGGTATACATACCTAACAACCACCTACCTGCACGCGTATATATATTTAACAATATGTATGACCGTATTATACAGTATGGGCGGTATTAAGTTTACAAATTTATCCGCGTTCCTGTGAGAAAACGCGTTATAACACGTCATATCATATGCCCTTGATTATTAAATATGTGCCACGACCTTTATAAAAAAGGGATCAATAAATATTTGACACAACAATACAACTGATCTTTTTTCTTGTTTTTTTTTTTTTTTTCATTCGCATTTTTCCAAATATTATAAAAGCATATTATTTCCACCCACCAGTGATATTTGTCTCACAATTCACAGCGTGCAGTTTGGGACACTCATCGGAGTCACAGACAAATAAAATAAAATTCTTCCCGATTTTTCAAGGATTTAGCTGTCGAGATAGTATGGCGTTTGATTTTTTCACGTTCTTAAATAAGACCTATTCAATTTTTATATTTACTCTGGGTAAATCACACTTAGACTTCAAGTTATTTAATTTTAAATATTATTATCTTGATTTCTATATTATTCGTATAAGTATATATAATATATATATTATAGATACATTTATACATAGTTATGCATAATGTCTTCGAATACACCATGGTATATTATTTTGATTATAATATATCATATTATACAATTAAATTATGTTTAAACAGTTTTTAGCCATTGTTCATCACCATTTGAATATAAATCTGTTGTAAATATTAAATTTATATTCATATTTAATTCCATTTCCATTACTAAACCGCAGCCTTATATATATTGTACAATCAGACTAGTATTAAAATAATAATTATAATAATTTGTAAAATATCAACAACTTAATTAATAAAATATAATATTATACATTACATTAAGTTATGAACATACACATAGCACACATTCTCGATTGTCCCTTTTTATTGCTTCATATATGGTTCGGAATTGAAGGCAAAATCCTTTTACTAATAATAATAATAATAATAATAATAGAAAAACAATTTTATAGAAATATGTGTTTCATTTAATATCTAAGACGAAGCATGTATTTTTTTCTTTTTTATTTATAAATGCCTTTTTGTATTTACCTTAAATTGATCTGAGTTTTATACAATTCAAACATATTATTAGTATAGATCAATGAGACCTAATGAAGATGGTACATAGTCGATGTTGTGTTTAAAATTATTTTAAATTGGTTTTATTATCGGTACTATTTATCGATATTGGTAAATACTTAATCAAGTATTTGGTATGGTTAGTTAATTTAAAGTTTATAAAAGTGGATTAAAATATGTTCATAATGCGTGGATTCAAGATTGTTTGTCAGTCTACATTTTGTCGACCGCGACTATTACTTAGTAATTTTTCCACATTTATTTTATTTTGTTTTTCAATGCATTGAAAGTTAAACAAAGTAATCATTTTAAGTTGAAAAGTATGTTAAAGAATTTGGTGAATATATATTTTTCAACCGATGCGATGGATTAATTTTATACTGTAAAATTTTTGATGTCAAAGTATCAAAGGTAAAAAATTCGAAATATTACAGCAATATATCGGAATTATTTAACAAACTTTATAATTATTTTTATAAAAAATAAATGCTTTTTTTATTGATTATATTGCCTTTAAATCCGAACCACATATATATAACTTATATATGACAATGTTCAGTATTTTGGTTAGCACAGTTGAAATATATATTATATTTATATATACTAAATATATTATACTACGATGATTCTTTTAAGAATATAATAAGTATGATTTCGAAATGAATTAACGGTTTTGATTTTTTTTTTTTTTTTTAATATTATGTTACATTACACAATTAAACAGAAGAGATATTAGGTATCTTATAAATTGTTAATTAAAATTGTTTATGAAGTGGTTTATATGTGATGTGTATAATGTATAGAAATATGTATGATAATATGATACTACAGAGCATCTATTCACGCCATTGCAATAATTGACACCACAGTATCAGACATGAACGGACGTCATTGAATAATATTCAGTTGACGGTATTATATTATGGAATGCGTTACGAATAGGTATAAATGCTAATAAATGTTACAGAATATTTCTGTAGGAAGAAATGTACATTATAAATTTTACATACTATAGTTACAGGGATAGCCAAACAGTCGATCGCGGACAATTTCAAAGTCGATTATGTTAGAATTTATTCTGAGGGCCTTGCTCCCAATGTTATTTTTATAATTATTTATTCGACAAGAAAATTTTTTCTATGAAAGTCGACCTTTAAAGGTGAAGTGTATTTTTAGTAAATCGTGAAGAAAAAAAGTTTGGCTTAGCCTGTTATGATGGTTAAAAATATAACAAAATTATTTTATGCACACATGATTAGTTAATAATGATGAAAATTGGTAATTAAATTATATTGCTGAAAATAAGACATTCGTACTATGATATTAAGCGACAAAAAATTATATTTAAAAAGATAAAAAGTTTCCTCACCAAAACGTCTAATATTAAGACGAAATGCAAATTATTAAAATGTCTTTGAGCGTGAAAAATTTAAATCTCAATGTATATATTTAACATACTTAGAAAAAAAGAAGCAATTAAATTATCACACAAATTATTAAAAAAAAAAATCTGTTTTTATTTCACTAATTGCTATTGTTATCTAACGACAAAAAAAATGAAATAGTTAGAAAAAAAGTGAAAAGAATTTATAATTCATCGAAAAATTATTTTTTTGCCTTGAAAAAACGCTAACAAAGGCATGAATACAATAATTATAATAAACCGTTTAGATATATTATAATATAATGTTGAAATACTATTACAGCGATTGGCAGTAATTTCTTACTGGTATAATAATAATTAAAATAATTTTAGTAACTACATTAAAGTATACAAAATCAGTTATCCTAAGCATCTTTGTACTAGTTTTGTCTATACAATGCGCCGTGTTACAAACGATATATTATCGTGTGTGTGTTTCATAATAATTATCAGATAGCTAGCGTCTGCAATCATCTGTTTAGGGTTGATATCAAAAAAATCTTCTTTATTTAACTATTCATTTGTTTAATAAATTGAATTGTCTGGTTAACCAAGAGATTATGAGAGTGGTTCATATCCACGACCACCTTGTTCTATAGCTGCAATAATTACAATAAACACTGTGATCTATACGTATTAAACATAATGAATGTCTTATAGATGTATTAAAATCAACTATAATTACATTATACGAGTAGATAATTTTGAGAAATATTAATTTATCGTACACAATCGTAAGTTTGATTATCAATCTAAGAATATAATATTTTTGTCAATTTTTGTAACATAATAATAGTTATATCTATGCTTGTAATCTGAAGTAATTCATTTTATTTTTTTAGTTTTTACTGGAACTCGTTTGTTAAAAATGGTAACTCATCTATCGAAACATAATAAAATCATATTATACAAAATAACATGAGACCTATTATTATGTATCATAATAAATTCATATATTTTATAAGTTTATGTATTGATTAAATAGTTGTTAATAAACAAAACAAAACGTGTTCACAAAATAAGTCAAAATGTAGATGTACGATTTGATATAACAGTTTTTTCAGGTATTCACAGAATGTATATAGATTTATAATACAATACCATGAAACATCTTTTGTTAAAAATTCAATGAACGCTATCAAGATACTTTGACAATACAACAGATCGAATCACCTTAATGCTTTAAACGTTAATATAGGTACTGTTTAATTAGAACTGAAATAATCATTAATTTTCAAGATATTTTAAAGTAATGATAGTATTATATTGTTATTGTAGTATTATCACCAGACAATGCTTTAATCATAATTTCACATGTTTCTGTTTGATTTATTAAACTTACGGATAACGTACTTAAAAGATTATGCTTTTGATGACGAAAAACAAATGTGCAATAATATGATGTACCTACTATTAATTGTCAAATAATACATTGTTATAACCTAAGACTTGAAAAAATAATGTATACACTATACAGTTAATTGTTGATATACTTATAAAATATACTTGGAGTCCTAACAAATAAACTTTTAGTAAAGTGACGATTATTGACCTAAAAACTTGTTCTTTTTTTTAAGTAATTTAAAAATTTAAAATTATTATTATTATTATATGTATCGAAATTAGAATCATACCGGTGTAGAAAATTAATGCACTATAGTAAAATCATATAGTATTACTTTATTTTAATTTCAAGTTTTTGATAATAGCAGACATTAACATACAATATATTAATCAATGTATATGATTAAATACTATGGATTTAAATAATAGTATAACCGTATATGACATAAATAATTGCAACAAAAAGAACTATTTTTATACACATTTGTAAAATGAATATTTTAATGAAAAAAGTATTTACAAAAACCAACGATTTTTCTTCGGACTTGGTTTTGTATAGTTTATTTTACAGTATTTATAATATATATATATAAATTATATACATATATATTTTTCAACTTGTGAGAAATTTTGTGAGATTTTGCTACCATACAGCTGTTCGAATCTAATACATCACATAAAAGTTCCATATTTCAATGGAAATTAAATTTGTTTGAAAGTATAATAAAATAATTTAAATTATACACTCGATAATATAATACTAGCCCGCAACCGCATTTCCACAGCAAATAAGACCTACAGAATTACCACTATCTATAAAATGATAATTTTCGTTAATAAATGTATCATGGTCAACAGTTTTCATATTTATTTTATGAATAGAATATAATGCATTTTTTTTAGGATAAGAATTTTTAAGGCAAAAATTCTAAAGATTGTATGCAATGAATATAAGATGTAAAATTATTTTTAATAACTAACATGTAATTTATAATTAATTTATCATGTTATATTCTATGATAATATCCAAAAGAATATTATTATACACTGCATATTATGGACCGTTTGAAATAAATTTCATCGGATTATTTACTAAAAATGTACAAAAAGTTTTTCAAAAAAAAAATGTTAGCTCATATTAAAAATAGCTTTTTGGATTAAGTGTTTACATAAATTTGTATATTCATGTTTTAAATTATTTTAAAGTTTTTAACCATATTTCACTTTAGTTTTATAGAATATTTAATAATCACATATTTACATAAATATATTTTATAGATTTATTCTTTTTTACCGACCTAAAAACTTTATACTAAGCTTTTTAATGAGTTTTTGTCATTTAACTTTGGTTAAACATTTTGTTTGAAACCACTGTTCACAAAATAAAATAACAATTCATATTTATTTATTACTTATCAACTATAATATATTATAATGTAGGTATTTATATTTATTTATAAAATAGTTATATCATAATATGTTTGTGCTAATTTTATATTCTGAAGAGAGAATCTGACCTTCGTTCTATAACATCAAAAATAATTTCAGGCGCAATAATAGATTAAATAGTGGGGTATTAAAAATAAAAATAAAAACTTAAGTACTTTTAAAAATTATAAAAACAAAATACAAATTGTAAATTCGAAAATTTTCGAAATCGTATAGATTTTAATATCAAAATGCTCCAAATAATTATTTGCTTCGGAATATTAAATTTAAAATCCCTAACTGCATTCAAAGGAGAAAAAAGTTAAAAACTATTACTATAAAAATACTAAAAATATGATTTTTGTTCAAAAATGTTGATTTGTAACTACTAAAGATTTTATAAAAGAATTTTTTTCAACATTTTTTATGTATTCTAACATAATGAGCACTTACGTTAAACAGATTACTCCGTTAATACAGAGATTTTCTAGTCGATTTTTTTCTGTATAAATGTATTTTAATTAGAAGGTGTAATCAACATAATTGCAAAAAAAATACTGAAAAAAAATTTATAAGAGCTTATTAAGTGCTATGAGCTTAAGTAATTATTGATTTATTTAAATAATTTGTAATATTAAAAAATGTAATTCATGTTCTCAAAATATTATTGAGGCTAATCAATGAAGGAAATATTAATTAAAAATTATTATTGTTAATTTTTATATTATGTACAAATATTAGATCATAATAAGTTGATTTGAGTTCTAACTGCAGAAGGAGATATAAAAAAAGTATACTTATATAGGTTATGATATGTGTTATACCACATCACAAAAACTAACAACTATTGTAACTTGTAAGTAATGTATTAAAATACATATTATGTAATTCATTTAGAATGATTGATTGAATGTTAAAAATAACTATGATGTATTTGAACATGTTACACCATGTAATAATAATATAATATTTTTATTTACGTAAGTACATTGTAGCGAATTGTTACGCGTCTTATGGTGGTGTGTACCTATAATGTGGGCGTACTGCGTGCATGTGCACGTGTTTAATAACCGTGGCGACAATATAGTTTGATGATTACGTAGTAATTATGTAAGTAGTTTAACGATAGCAACTTGGAACCGGCAAGTAGTAGTGTAATAGACTGGAAGAAACAGTCAGAGACAATAATTGAGAGCTGGACGGGTGTCTAAGTCTAGTAAACTCAGTCAAGAGTAATATAATTAGTATAATTTAGTTAAGTTAAATATTAGTTTACAAATAAGTGTTAATTATAAAATTCGTACTGTTGGATTGTTTACGTTTTTTTGTTTGTCTACGTTACTGTAAAATAACGATTTAAAAGAGTTATTAGAATTTTTTTTATTCAAAACTATTTTAGATATTAATTATTCAAACTGGTTTAGTTTCTGAACCTCTTAATACCTTATGTTTGGTTCCAAATGCTTGAAGTTGCTATTAAGAAGATAATTTTTGTTATTTAGAAGATGAGATTTATTCAACATTTATATGAATATTAATCTTATTGTATAATATGCTTTTAGGATACACATTTTTTATTTAATATTTTGAAACTGAATATTTTCCTAATATTGTTAATCAATAAAAATTTAACTCTGGAGAAGTGGTAAACTATGAGGAATAAAACGAGACAATTTTTTTTTTAAAAATGTGGTTTTGTAATTATTTAAAACTGTATGAAATAATATTTTCAAACACCGATAAAACTCTTACAAAAAATCAGTGTTAACAAGGATACACCATGTAATGTCTATGCGAACTGTGTCTCAGTCGATGCGATATGCAGCGGTTTCCTGTTTGAATTTGTTAATACTGTGGCTGAACAGATATATAACTGATCGCCATTAGATACTGTTTTACTGCCAAATATCAAGCCATTTATATTATTTATACAAATAATAAGTACAGAAAGTCGAGTTTTATGTATACATTTATAATAATATAATCATATCAATTTCTCTAATAGAATAAATGTTGTTATATATAAAATATATTAGCCGTTATACCTTTTAGTAGATATGCATAACATAATATTATGCTTACCTCGTTGGGTATAATACGGATGATTTTTAATTAAAATTTGATGAGATACATAAGCCCAAGGTAATGTAATGATAAGATTTTTATGCAAAATACTATTATGAAGGGTCCGTCCAAACATATTTTATGTGGCTTATTACCAGGGCAGGGTTCAAAAATTATTTTTTTTCTGATCAATCTAATTATAATTTCTAATAATTTTATCGATGATGTGTTGTTTACTGGCCAAGGCCCGAGGAACATCTATTTATTTTAAGATGAGCTATAGTTTTTCTTTTCAAAAATAATTATTAAATACCATGAATGTTGTGTTTTTGAATAACCTAACCCTTCTTTATTAAATAATTCCTTATTGTGTATAATATACTTAAATTAGTTATACTCGAGTGGAATATTTTTCTAAAGATTTTAACTTTCATTGGCATAAACATTAAATATTAAATGGAATTAAGTAAATAGTGCTTATTATTTATGAATATTGAAAATCATCGTATATTTTAAAACTGAATATTCACAAGATAAATAATATTACAAGATTGTTTTAATTTTAATAATTTCATAAAATAAAATGTTAAATATTTAAATAAATAATTATAAAAATCCATATTATTTTAATTTTGTACACTTTACTTTGTTCATGCTATAGATTAAAGTTCTTCAAGTATAGACGAAAAATTAAATATTCAAGAGTTATCAGCATTTAAGCTGATTGATCATTAGTCTAATGATCACATATACATTTTTTTTTTTTAATGTCGGAATATTATAATGAAATTATTTCTACTATTAAGGAAAGTAACTGTTTAATTTTAAAACTGGGTAGATAATTTAATTATTTATTCTATAGATGAAAAATATTCAGTATTATTGTTATTTTATTTATTACACGGAATGTTTATTTCAATTGAAGAAAAAATATAAAAAAATCATACTAGGAAAAACTATAGTTGAGTTCTCCATCCTTAGCCCGTGATGCTATAATAGTGTTTATAATAATACGTATTATTCGTGTTTATATACTTCAATGACATAATATATGTATTGTAGACATTCAGATTAGGAAAAAAAATGATAATTTATTTGATTCTCGCTTTATTTCTTGCAAAGGCAGCTGCAGTATAACGAAAGGTCGATACAATATCAATATTATATAAGATTCGACGGCTGTGTGTGCGCGTGATGACGTACGTTAATAATGACGAGCCAAAGAAATTGGTTAGAACGCGTTCAATTATCCGAAGGCAATCCCCGTGGAAGTAAAAAGAAAAAAATAAATAAATAGAGATACCGGATATTCGGCAGCAGCTTATATACTGTATCGGATCGTTACGATGTTGCACGCCGAACCTATACTTATTTCGATTTTTTTCACGTATCCAAATTTTACTGACTTTTATCTGAAAATCTGCTTTACCCCCTCGATAAATATTATAAGTTGCACGAATACAAATGTTTAATTCAAAAAAAAAAGTATAGTTATTCAGTTTAGAATCAACCATCAGACACAATCACACAATCAATGTAAAACCCGAATGAGATATTTTATTGTAGTATTTCGTATTTAAAAAAATATTGTTATCATCAAAATATATTGTTAGAGCAATGCAATATATTCCACACAATATAGTCCCACACACTATCCTACTAACCTAATTACGCTGCATGTTAAATTTTTAATATCGTGAACATTATAATCCATATAAAAAACGGCAGTGTTGAAAATAGACAACTTAAATTTAACCTAATGATTATTATTATAAATACAGCTGCTAATTATTATGAAAAAAATTGTCTAAAAATACTTATTAGGATAAAGGCGTTTTAGTTTTAAATAGAAAATACAATGATAATATTACTTTTATCTAGAGAACACGATGGATAAGTTAAATTTTTTACTTGATTTAAATATTATATACAATATACATTAGTAATGGAAATAATTAAATTAAAAAAAAAACGTTAAAAGTATATATTATTATATTTATATTATGAACATTTTTTACAGTATACATTGTTGTATGTATATATGTTAATTGTTGATTATTGGACCATGTTAGAATGACGTAAATTTTATCTTAACAATATGCTCCGGTATTAGAAATTAGAATTACATTTTTTTTTTAAGTAGTATTTTACTAGCACTGAAGTTAATACACACTAGTATTACAGTTATGTATTTAATGAAGTACATAAATATATATCCGTGAAGTATAATTTAATGGGTTTAGTAAAAATTAATTTAATCCATCGTATTATTACTAATATTGAAATACCTTAAATTACCACAGAGTAATATCAAACAACAAAAGTCGGCAAGTGGGTACCGCTCTGCTGTACATTAGGGGGTGGGGTAGACCTCGGACTAGGGTAGATTAAATTTGAATGCAATGATAAGTATCATTGTATACGAAAAACGATTCTGAACGGAGATGATTTGTCAGTCTATAATATATTATAATTAAATATTGTCATATATTCTATTTTGAAACAAATATTCCGATTTCATAAAAATTTAAAACTCAAACGCTCAAAACATTTTTCCTATAATGACTCTTAAAATTTTCTCTATAGCTTTTTGAAGCAAAACTTATGGAAAATCTTGTATTAATTTTCTACTCTTAGCTACCTATACAAACAATTTTATGAATTTTGAACTACAAAATAATTTGCAAATATTCATGATTTTGACGAATTTTCGTCAAAATTTGAACTTCAAATGCTAATAAAAAAAAATTGTGCCTATGTATTCTTATAATTTTTTAATCACTATAATAATAACTTATGAGGATTTTTGTATTAAATTTTCAAGTATTTTGATAGGGCCAAAAAGATTTTATCGACACATAAAAAAACAATTTTCAGAAAAATTGAAAATTTCAGTTGTCTATAAGTAGCTCAAAAAAAGTCAAAATATTTTGAAAATTAAATCACGTAAAGAAAACGCGAATCTTAATAACTGGTAAAATTTTCAAGTATCTACGACTTATACTTTTTGAATAATAACAAATATTTAAAATCGTTTGAGGATAAATCGTTATCGTTACGCTATTTCGTTAAAATTTAAAATTCAAACGCACTTAAAATTTTTCCTATAATGATGCTTCGAGTTTTCTCTATAGATACTTGAAGGTAAACTTATGGAAAACTTAGTGTTGTATTTTTAATCCTTAGTTATAAACACAAAAAATTTTATGATTTTTCAACTTCAAATAATTTGCAAATATTCATAATTTTGACGAATTTTCGTCAAAATTTGAACTTCAAATGCTAATAAAAAAAATTGTGCCTATGTATTCTTATAATTTTTTAATCACTATAAGAATAATATATGAGGAACTTTGTATAAAATTTTCAAGTATTTTGATAGGGCCAAAAAAATTTTATCGACCCTTCAAAAAAAATTTTTCAGAAAAATTGAAAATTTCAGTTGTCTATAAATAGCTCAAAAAAACTCAAAATATTTTGAAAATTAAATCAAGTAAATAAAATGCCAATCTAAATAACTGGTAAAATTTTCAAGTATCTACGACTTATACTTTTTGAATTATAACAAATATCAAAAATCGTTTGAGGCTAAACCGTTATTTAACGCGGTTTTGTAAAAATTTAAATTTCAAACACTCATAAAAATTTTTGTCTGAATCCGGTAGAGTTTTTTTTACAGATATTTGAAGAAAAATGTATGGAGAACCTTGTACCAAATTTTCAAAACTTAGTTATAAAAGAAAAAAATTTTATGATTTTTCAACTTCAAAATTACTTGCAAATTTTCGCGTTTTCGACAGATTTCGTAAAAATTTGAACTATAAACTCTTATAAAAAAAAATTGTGACTAACGATTTTTAATTTTTTTTAGCTACAATAAAAACAACTCATAAGGAACATTGTATTAAATTTTCAAAACTTTTTGGTCATCCAAAAATTTTTTATCGACACTTAAAAAAAAATTTCTCAAAAAAATCGAAAATTTCAGTGGTCTATAAATAACTCAAAAAAAGTCAAAATTTTTTGAAAATTTAACTATATACAGATACCACTGACATTAACATTTGGTGAAAATTTCAAGTATTTTCAGTGATTAGTTTTTGAATTACAACCATAAAAAAAAATCGATTTGGTCGAAAACTGGTTTTGCGTAAAAATTGCCGTTTTTCCGTCATTTTTTTTTTGTTTTTCTCGATTTTTTTGAAAAGTTGGAAAATGTTAACTTTTTACCTCTATAATGCACCAAGGATATTCACTTTTACATCGGAAACCACCCCCATTGTTTGAAATTGGAGCATTATTTCGACTAGTTATGCTGTACACAGACACAAAAAAAAAAAAAAAAAAAAAAAAAAAAAAAAAACAAAAAAAAAAACATACATCATTGTAAAATCAATACATTCTTCACTCCGTTCAGAATCTAAAATATGAAATATATTTTATGATACGAGCTGATAGATCGTTTTTCCTCAGAATCGTTTCTCATATAATGATATGATATCATATAATTCAAATTTAACACATCCATCACAGTGTGACCTACTTGAAATTTACCATACACAGTAGAGTGATACTCATTTTTCCATATTTTTTCATCGACTGTTTACTGTACCTAACTAATGAAGATTTATTGTAGAATACTTTACGCTCTAGTGTTCTATTATTATAATCATGTATTCAAGATCAATATCATGAAGAATGACCCTACGTCTATCAAAGAAATATGTGAAAAATTGACAGATACATTTATATTTTTAATTATTAAGCTTTTAAATCATCCAGACATCCTGTATGGTTGTATATATTATTGCATATTACTCAAAATATGTTCACAAACGCGATAAATCATTTTCGCCGTATTCTCGTCAATAATAATAATTAATTCCTCTACTGGTAAACGAATTCTCGTTTGTAATATTCAGTGTGTACTATTATACTATACTATAATATAACATTGTATATATACTTATATTCGTCTTATTATTATTACTACTACTAGTGAAGATGATTTAATGGAAATGCGTGAATTCAAAAACGACAGGCATGTCCCAATGCTCCCGAGGGAAGTCTTAGATAATATTATTTTAATGCGGTAAACGCGAAATGTACTAAAAGTATTAAACATAATATAATATTATAATATATTGTGCATATATGCTTATAGATAATAATAATAAATGTAATATTATATTATATATATATTATAAATAATGAACTTAAAAAATTGTTGATGGTAACGTGATGAAAATATTAAAACATAATAATAAATTATTATATACCTGTATAGACACAGACATGAAATTAAATTGATATTCAAACATGGGTTAGCACAATGTGTACAAATTACATAATAATATTTGCGTACGTTGATTTATTCATGGGGCCGAACGCTGCAGAAAAGTCACATTATCTAATCTAACCTAACCGATAATATTGTAAAAATATTACAAAATAATACATTTTTTCTATTATACGCGATATGTATACTATTTAGTTTATTTAATCGTATAAGAAAATAGTCGTCTGATTTATGGATCATACGAATAATTACAAATATAAATATCATTGTAAAAATACATTATTCTGTTTTACGACGAAGTGAAATTTGAAATGTATTAATTGTATACGATTTCACCACAACATGATTTTACGGAACTATAAAGTGTTTAAGTATTAAAAATATGAAACACGAACAATTTCGGTGGTGAGAGACATCATTATAACCGATTCATCGGTAAATAAATTAAATCACGATAAGTAAACTAAAGTAGTACTCAGATATGTATAAGCATAATACATTTAATGTCTCACAGAAATATTGATTTTGACGTTCAAATACCAATCACAAAATAATAATAATATAAATGCACTCCATTCAGTTTAAGAATGCTCACTCGACCAACGAAAAAATTTCGATCAATCACATCGTATCTTATCTCGCTTGATTGGCTGATCTCTTTCAGTCTGATCGTGTTGGTTACTCGGTATGCATGTGTGAAAGTTCGCATTCTTGAACTGAATGTAGCACCTTTATAGATACTTTCATTGAACGTAAAAAGAAAAGCAATAATCAATTAACTTTGATGTATTTTATTAAAGTTGGAAATAATAACCTTCGGTTTCCACCAAAATAAATGTGTCTTCTCTTTTCCATTAAATGACTTTGATACTGATGATACTCCCTTTGATAAAAAAAAACCTATTTTTTATCAAATAAAAATAAAAATAAATTTAGAAACGTACCTTGATATAACTATTATGAACTATTTGTGATGAAACGAAGATTTTGATTGATTAATATTATGTATCAACGATTGTATTTTTATTCGTAATCGCTTTAATAGCTTTATAAAAATGTTAATAAGATAAAAAATAAATTAGTTTGTGGTACATTTTGAATTTTTAAAAAAATTATATAAGTTAAGTAAATATTAATATTTAAATACCATTAAGGTAAATCAAATATTAACATTGTTAATGTATTTTTTTATTTTTTTGTAAATTTAGAAAGTTGAGACCTACAAATAATATCAAAATTATATTTAAAACTTCTAAGTGAATTTCCGATTTGTGTTTAATTGATTTATATAATATTAACACTATAAATAATTAATAACACTTTTGTAAATGTGACAGTAAAAATAATGTTTGATACACCAACAATCAAATGGGCTAAATTCCTATAGTTATAAATGAATAAAGTTATTTAATGATCGACATATTATTTATGGCTTTATAGAAATATATTGTCACTTCCTTTGAATTGTGATTTATTGATACTGTCCATCTAGGAAAAACTATCATTAACATTTCATTGCACAAGAAGAGGACGATTCTTGTATTTAGTTAAAATATAGGAAATTTCGTATTTGCAAGAATTATTTATAAATTAATATTTATCAAGTACTGAAGTATACCAGCATGAAGTATGATAAATTGAGTATATCTTATTCCTTGTATACTAGTTTAATAGTAAATTATACAATGTAACTTACTATGTTATTTTATATAACCATTAAAATTGTCAAAGGAAAAATTATTATAAAATAATTCTTTTTGAAAATTTCATTGTTCCTATTATTTTTTTTTCTTTCATTTCCTACTCGTATGTTCGATGAACTATAGCATTTATACTTTACCTACTATATCATATTTGTTTTGATCATCTTCCACTTATAATAAAAGTGAGATAAACTATAAAATACAAATTAAATAAATGGTTAGTTTTTATTTGATTTGTTTTGTACCCTAAAACAAGTAAGCGCCTATCAGAATGCAGCTTCTGCTTTTGTTGTCTACATTAGATTACTTCATCAGCCAAACAGCTTTTCTCTATTTAACGATAATCAATGCGTGTTGCACGCATATACTTTATACCAAATTGATATAAAATACATGATTGAATTGTACAGTATATCTAAGCGGAAGACTGACGTACAACTATATATTTTATATAAATGTATTATAAAGTATATGCGTGCAACACGCATTGATTATTGTTAAAATAGAAATGGATATATCTATGGATATTCGTAGTATCTATACGGGTATCATTCCGAAATCGTGACATTTGCCGATTTTATAATGTTTGAATTCGACAAGAAACCGTGAAAGTTCATAACATATTATGTGCTTCGTGAAAAGTTCAGCAATTATAATATAATCATTGCATTTTTAATGCTTAGTCTGAATTATATGAATTTAAGTATCATACTACCATCACATATTGAATATACATAGTTATAATTTTCTTTACTTTGACTAGTTCATAACAACGATGTATTGTTCATCCTTTACACAAATTATTATATTTGTTAAAAATTCTTACGTTAAATTGCATAAAAGGTTTAAAAATAAATAAATCAAATACTTAAATAGATTATAAACATCAATTGTAAATATCAAATTTTATGTTTGGTGTTAAACACGTCACACGTGGTTATTCACACTTAATTTTATTTACGCACTGAAACCCTAATAAATACATTTATAAAATTCAGCATAAATGTATGCATCAATTCAAAAAAAGTGAAAAAATAAAGTTATTCGTTAACCCAGTAATAATTGTATTTACCCTCATTTTTGTTGATATGGTCTTAATGATTTTTATTTTATACTACCTTTTTATATTATAAACTACCAAATAAAAAATATTCTGTGATTACAAAACTTTAAAACATGTCTCTGGGAATTTCAAATTTATATTTATTTACTTATACAATATAGTATATTGTATGTAACCTCGACATAGGAAATTATATTGAATATTTCAATCATAATAATAATTAAGAAAAGGTTAACATTTAACATTTTTACTTTTTTTATTTTATTTTATGATATTAAATACTAAGCATTCAGTTTGAATCACAATAAATTATAAATTGAATAAAAATGTTCCATATTTAGTAATAATTAAAACATAATAGCTAGATAAAAATAAAATAAAAATATTATGCAAATATGATTTTTTCTTTAAAATATATTTCATTATTTTGTAAAAAAAAAAAGGAAAAACAATTTTTTTTTATGTGGACGTTTACATTAATTCATTAATTTGCTTTTGAAGTTATATATTATAACATCAGAGCAAGTTTAGGTTAAAGTATAAATAGTAGAATACAATAGTATTAAATCTTTGAAACGTTAATTTGTTAAATTTGTTCTGCTGCAGTTACAACAGTGTTTGATATTATAATAAACTCATTCGAGAGAAACTTTTTTCGCACATAAATGTATAAACAGATGCACATATTACCCTCAGTGGTAATGTGTTTAGTTCCAGGTACAGACTATAGGGAATGGTAAAAATAACTAATTCTGTTAAAATAAATTAAAATTTAAAGACCTACTCATCATAACATAATATTTTTTTACTAACCGATATGATTACACTACCTGAGGTTAAATGACCACCACTGGCATGATAATAATATTAATAAGTCATATTTACGATATAATCAAATTATTGTTATTAAATATTAACGAGGATTAGTGCTTGATATCTGACTACTCTTGATATTAAAATTTAAAATACTGTGTACGGGTACGATTAATAAAAACTTAAAGAACTTATTTTATTAATTGTTTATTATTTTGTCACTGTATCTTTGCATAAAATTATTTTTTACTCTATGTCATAATAATTATTAAATGTGGGTTTAAAACATAAATTATAAACATTTACATATTACATCACACAAATCATTTTGAAAAAGTGTACGACTAGTATTATTTTTTTCATCTACATCACGTTGTATCTATTTTTTTAGTACTTGGGTAGTATTATGTTATTTATAATTTAGAACAAGCCAAATGTGGTTAATTTTAAAAATATGTTTAATTTTTATTACAATAAAAGTACATCGTCTTCACATAAGATTGTAATGTATATTATAATATTATATAAATATAAACTCACAAGTGTGTATACGTATAATACACTAGGAAATTAAATATATATTTATTTTTAGTGTACTAAGCCTTAGTAACCCAAACGAACGTAGTAACTTCATGTCATAAAAGAGAACTAAGAGTATTATTAACTATTGGTGTGAATATAAGGATTATTTTCACCATGAGTTATAATTAACTAGCATAATATTGCTCAGTTACATTTTTTAAGAGGCTGATGATTTCACTATGATTAATTCATACATTATAACAAATGTTTTAATCTAGCCTAAAATTAAATTATGAACCATAGTCCAGTCAATCCAGGTTTGGAGGCATCAATACCTACATCACTGATGAGTGATGGCTATGGATTTTATCAAATATGTTATGGATATAAGTTCTTCTCTCAATACTCAATTTAGTATTTTTTTTAATACCTATTATAAAATTATATATATTTTTTTGTCGATGACAAAAAAAAAAAAAAAAAATGTTAAAACTATGCAATATCATACTGAACTATTATAACTCTTGATTTTTTTTTTATATAGAATACTAGTTATTTTATGTTAACATTATATACGTAAATTTAATAATATGTGGACCATAATAAATCATATTTTTATTAAATATTTAGACTTCAAATATTATATTTTATTTTATTTTTCAAAAATGTATTATAATTGTATCGTAATTGCGCTAATTATTCAATTAGGTACTTTTATGGGTTTCAATGATATTATTATTAGAGCTATTATATATATTTCATTAACGTAATCCTTATTTGAACATACCTGATTATTTTATGATTACAAATCGATTAATTTCGTATTAAACTTCAACATTATAATATATATATTTTTTATACCTGTTGAACAAAAAGTTTATAAAAAAAATTGTTGTACATTCATTTTCTCTATAATTTTATTAATATTTAATTTTCATAATTTTTATACATCATTAAGTATTCAATAGAATACACATCAGTCGACTTAATTACATTTTAAAAAAGTGCATTAAAAGTTTAAGTTTAAAAATAAAAAATATATAAATATTCAAATATATTATTTTATACTAAAATAAATTACAATTGTTCTTACAATTTTAAACTTTTATTTTAATTTTAGATTTTAAAACAATTAATTTTAATCGAAAATATAATCCCTATCTATTTAGTTAAGATAAACAGTTATAAATATAAAATATTACATGTTTTTATACCATGTTCTTTGTACTTTTTAAATAATTTATGTTTTTTGTACTCATTTTAACATATTAACACCACTGTATTTCGTTTTAATTTAAATTCTAAATAACTACATGCAATTATATGTTAGTACAAGACAAATTAAACGTATGTTTAAATTTATAATTTATTTTTAGTTTTACATACATGTTTATAATATTGTTTGTTAAAAATTCTGATCACTCGGTTCTGCCACTACAGCTGTAACATAACTTTAATGAGAGTATTACCTAAGGAACGTTCTTGAAAACTAGTAACATTTCAAGAATATTTCTTTTTCTCTTCAAAATATTCCTTAAAAAAATATTAATTTGTTTTGCTTTAATTTATAATTGTAAAGTTGTTTATTGTTATTATTATAATTATTGAAACATTAGACACAATAGCTGTATTTCTTTATTCGTATTTTTTTTTAAAAGATTTAGTAATATTTACTATAAAATGATAAAAATGTATCTACGTTGTTCATACTATATTATATTATTATATGTTATATCATATGTATTGTATATTCTATTTAGTAGGCATATTTTAACTTAAATATTTAATAACTAATTTAGTATAAGTATTCTAATCGATTACTAACAATTTGAAATTTAATTTATTTTAAACCAATTATGATGAATAAATTATTTATAACCTAATCTCTACACTGATAGTTAAATATGTTTTTGGAATCACTCAAAAGTCTTTCATTTTTCTCTTGTTATTCGTTTAGAAATAAAATAAGGTAATTTATAACCTTAAACGTAATAAAATGTTAATAATAATGTTAATAACTATTAAAAACAATGTTTAAAAGTATATATAATATTTTTAATATTTCCAATTAATATTCTTGTTCATGGAAATATTCCATACATTTTTACATTACCATTATATCACACTTTGAAATAACATAAGTCAATTAAGTTCAATTTCTTAAATAGTTTCGTTTAAATCTTAAACGAAGGAAACGCTACACCCGTATGAGTTTTCTCCGTCTTACAAACATATAAGAAAGTAAATTTGCATTCAGTAGAACCAATTTTATATTGTTCACTTTAATAGTAGAGTGGATTTGTGTCCTATTATTAAAGTCAAAGATAAGATAATTTTCTGTGCTAAGGGTTAATTTTATTCGGTATTTTTATCATCAAGATTGATATGAGCATTTTTAATTTATTTTACAGTATTCATATCTTACTTAAAAGTTAAAACATAAAAAAAGCCTACGCTCGAGCACAGATAATTTTCTTACCTTCAACTTTGATAATGGAACAATTCACTCTAATATTAAAATTGAAATTAAGATAACTATACAAAACCGTTTAACTCAAAGCAAATTTATTGTTGTCCTGTTGTATGATTATAAGACGTATACAACACATGCGGGTAAATGCGCTGAAGTAAGTTATCTTATGTTAATTGTCTATCATGCCTATAAGGATACGATGCGTATCTTACGCCATACCTGGGCATTGTATAGAAAGCTAAAAGTGAAAAAAAATAATAAAAAAATAATTCTTATCAACAATTGACATTTATTATCAGATACTATAATTTTTACTATCTTTAATCTCTTTAATCCCATTAAACAATAAGACAATAAATTATCAATCAATCGTATTAACCTATATTATTATATTTCAATGAATTATTTATATACTTAATTACACTCAAAATGAATATTCGAAATAGGAAATGAAATAACAAATAGACTCTGTGAATTATTTTGAGGTTGTAATTAACTATATATATTTCACTGAAATTACTTATATTTCAGATATGTTAAAAAACCGGTACGATAAAATAGCATACACTCAAATTCCGTTTGCCATTGCCGATTTACATGCGTTCATAATAATGTCACGTACGATTGAATAATATTATTGTTGGCACACTACGAGGTGAAAATCACACATCGGTTGTAGCACGTTTATCCATTTATCGTCAGCTGGTCTTTAACTAACGATGTTATTATGATTTATCACAATCACCATGTGATAATTTATACATCCGAAAATTTTCGAGAGAGATTTTGGCCGATGTGCTGTTGGTACGTTTTAACAAAAATTGAATTTTGCGGGATACTCACGTTTTTTTTTTTTTTTTTTTTTTTTAAGAGCGCAGAATAGGTAAAACGGTACGTGAATACAGTGTCAAGATGACGGTGAAAAACATATAAAAAGTTCTTGTGACATTGACGCTCAACGTGTACACTTCCGATACACTCTAATTGCATCGCTGCAGGAATCTCACGCTACGGTCGTTGTAAAAAAAAAGTATATATATATATAAATAATCAACAAAAATTTGACAAGTCGAAACAATATATTATTTTACAAGCTCAAACTTATGCGTAGTTACATTGATATTTTGTTATTACGTAAAACGGCGATGGCTAACGTGTTGTTCGACTGAAAACTATTTTTAAATGATAAGATGTTTTTTTCCGAATATGCACGTTGTCTACGATCGAATCAAAAGTACTTACTTATATTTAATTCAAAGGTAGAAAAGGTAATTAATACCAATTAGCTGGAGTTAGTTAATTACCTAAGTAAACGTTTAGAAAGTAAAGTTTTTAGTTAAGTTACAAATAACTGTCATACCTCTAAAAATTGAAGATGTTAATTCATTTTTTAATGATTTCTAATCAAATTACGTAATAATAATTTTGTGAGAAAAAAACCATCATTCTATTCCATCTCACTTCATAATTTTGTAGAAATTAAATGAAAATTATATGTTTATGACTTTATGTTTAGTGTGTACCTACTAAAGCATTAAATAAATAAATATTTATTTAGGTACTCACTTGTATTTATAATAGTTTTATAAAGCGTAAAATAAACAAATCATATATTATTTGGTTTAATTACTCACTTACAGCTATATTTAAAAATTATTTTATCATAACGTACATGTTTTTTTTCAGAAACAACCCTATTATTTATGTTATTACAATTGACAACTATTAACCATCTGAATTTATCAAAATCAATTTGATAAGTTGTTAAAAAATAAAAAATATCAAGGTTTTTCTAGGTAGTTAACTATGTCTATAAAAATGGTAATTATTTTAACAATAAACGATATTACATTTTATTTAAAGGTATAAAAGGTTTGAAAATTTCATCTTATTAAATTTTAAAATTATTATAGAATTATAGAAAGTAAGTGAATACCACTATGTTGTACATTAGGTATCGAGTGTATCAATGTGTAATATGTTTTTTTGATATAGCTATAATATAAGCTATTTATTTTAATAGATTGATATACTTATTTTGTTTCAAAAATATTGTTAACATTCTTTTTTCTTAATTTTTTGTCCCTCCCTCGATTATTTTGAAAATTCTGAAAATTTTTAATTTTAAACTTTCTAAAGAACAAAATAAACACATTCATCGCTCCGCTCAGAATCTAAAAAACAGCTGCTCGATTTCAAGGAACAGTTAATTTATATTTTATGTACAGCTAGTCTGTTTGTCATTTCTGTATTTGAATTAAGGCTAATATTTATATCAAGTAAAGTAATAAAGCGACAAGTCTGAGAGTACGACGTGTATGTGTACGAGATGATTCAAACACGTGGTAACTCATCATATATACATCTGACACACACAGTCAGGTACTTATGCCACCAAAGAGAATAATTTTGAATGTTCAGCTGCGATATGAAACATAACTTCCACATGGTTTCCTTATGCACTTGTTACATATATTACAATATATGTTCTTGTTCAACCACTCACCCAATCATACCGCTAAAACCTAAAATCCATCTTTAAACTAACGCCTCGGTGTGTAGTATTGTACCTAATGATCGGTTATTAGTGCGATGGGGACATTGGAAGCTCTACATAGAACATGATAACCCAATAGTAGCACATTCTCATTTGATAATTTACTTTTACGATTCAACGATTTGATGTATCGTTAAAATATGTGGATAATTATTATTTTATCTCATATAATAATTATAAAGTCATTAAACCAGAGTTTCGGAAAGATATACTCGTAAATACTTCATATTAGATATTTGACATGTCGTTTGCGAATATAGAATATAATATAATTAAGAATATCGTCATAAAAAAAAAAAAAATACGCTTTAGATAAATAAACTCAAATATATTAATAGATATATAGTTTTTTTCAAATATGTTACAAATTTTATTTACAATTTTGTTATACTTTTAATACTTTAATATTTGATTCTGAACGAAGTAATGAATTATATTGATTTTACAACAATGTGTTTTTTTCCTTTTTCTCTGTTACCTTTGGAGACAGTAAAAATGCTTTGATTTTCGAAAATGAGGTGGTTTTAGGTATAAAATTGGATCTATTACTTCAGGAGGTCGAAAGTATTAGGGGAAAAAAATATGGAAAAACAGAAATTTTTAAGCAAATCTAATTTTCAACTAAATCAATTTTGTTTTTTTTTTTGTTTTGGTGTGAAACAATAAATATAAACTTTAAATATTTGAAAATTCCACTAAATTTTTAATGTTTATATTATCATTTTCTATTCACAGCAAAAAAATGTTTTATTTTATTTTATTATATTTTTTCGATTTTAAAAATTGAATTCAAGATTCTTCATATCAAGCGCAGTTCACATTGAAACCGTAAAATGTAAAAAAAAATATAGATATTTAAACATTTTTTTATGAACATTTTAAGTTTAAATTTTTATGAAATTATTTATTTAAATTATGAATCATAATTTGTTTAATATAGTTGTGTTATAATTTAAAAACATTATTCGTGAGAGCTTAAACTTTTATGTAGTTTATACAACTATACTATGAATTTTACTATACGCATAATGATATTTTTTATTCATTTATTATCTGTGTAATATTTATACTATGAATCAATTTTTTCTGTTTATAGTATTTTCAAAATAATTTTATTACATTTTTAGTGATATATTTTTAGTTATTTATTATATCTTAACTTGGTAAGATGATACAATACGGTATAAATATATAATATTATAATAATTGAATACAAATAATTCAATGAATGCAATACTTTGAGAAAAATATTATGTCAACCTACATTAATACTAAAAGTAAAATAAATTAATAAATAGCTATATTTTAAAAAAAGCATATCATAAAATATATTTAGTGATAACTAAGCTGATAAATTGTCTGTACACAGAATTGTTTCTCATATATAATTAAAATTTAACACACCTATAATATATAGTGACCTACTCGACACCTTATATACTGCAGAGCGGTATCCACTTGGGCTATAATAATTCATTTGCACACATTTACCTTTTTTTTTTACAACTCACTTGTGTATAGTTTACGAACAATAGAAACCCTTTTTCA
The DNA here is from genome assembly GCF_020184175.1 of Aphis gossypii. Taxonomy (NCBI): domain Eukaryota; kingdom Metazoa; phylum Arthropoda; class Insecta; order Hemiptera; family Aphididae; genus Aphis; species Aphis gossypii. The sequence continues at coordinate 55,657,172 of NC_065531.1, read as the reverse complement.
AAGAATTTTAACCATGACGTATAGGGTGTACTTCTCCAAATTTTCAAATTGATCACTGATTGTAGACAATTATTATACTCATACAATATTTTCATTCATAAAACTTATGAATTATGACTTTCTGTCTAATAATATTCTAGTATCATAAACTGACGAGTAAAAGATGTTGTTTGAGCTATTTAATTTAGCATAAATTCGTTAATAAGGTATTATATACAGTTTTATTAATTAAAATAATTTTTACAATTTTTTTTTTTTTTACATTTCACTCTTATTGTAGTCCATAGTAAAAGGAATATGTGAGAGAAACAAAATAATTCAATAGAAGTTAACTTGGGTCTGAAATTGTTAACATAACTATATAAATGATAGTATAAGAAACATAATATTATAGTTAATAATAATTAATATAATAAATAATTATGTCTTTAAAATAATTTAATTGAAAAAGAATTTAAGCCACCTTTCAATTTCAGAATAAATTTTCGATTATTTTTTCCCTTATAGAAGAAAACTGATGGGAAACAGGAACTAAAATTAAATATCACACTTTAAGAGTATACGGACACTGTACACCCAAAATTTTACCTTTAAGTTGAATTTCATTATTCACAATTTTGTGCGCAAACGAGTCTTCACAATCCACTTATCTAACTTTTTATTTTTATTGAATAAGCTGAAAACGATATTTTTGCATAATGATAAAATTATTTGAATTCAAAATGATATCACTAACATATTTAAATGTGTAGATAGTTAATATCACATGATAGTTTCGATGACTTAATTAAAAATAAATTATATTATTGATTTTATTACAAATTTAGAATGAAGTAATTTTATAGAAACATTTGAAATGTATTAAATATAAATTATAAAAAACTTAATACATCTATTATAATAGTTACTATACACTATTTAAGTACTCGTTTTAAATATAAATAAAATATTTTTTTCATTTTTAGTTTCAGATTTTTTTTTAACTATTTCTTTGTTGGTCTTTTTTATCTTTAAGTTATCTAGTATTTAAATACTTTATCGGGATTTTTCTTTTGAAGGGTTCATTATGTCTTTTAACGTCTTTTTTTTATTAAATCTACTTCTTTTTAAAGGGAGTAGGTATACCAATGTTAATTTAATTTTAATTAAATATATAGTACCGAAGTAAATAATAATTATTATTAATAAAAAAAAAAAAAAAAAACATATGGTATATACTAATTTGGTGTGTCCATAGAATCGATACATTTTCTGAAAATGTCTAGAATAAAATAGTTTCAATACTATTATACAATAAACATTAGTATAATACAATCAATATAATAGTAGAGTTTAGTTACATATTGATTTGTGTATTTTAATTTGTTTTAAGCTATATCAGTAATAGAAAAAAATTACATAAATGGACATGCCACTACGTAAATATTCCAGTATACATAATATTATGGTATTACAGTTATAACGCTAATTTCCACGTGTGTCCTATATACGTACACTGCGTGTCAGAATTCACGGAATTACTAACCACTATGGACTGTTAAGTAAATACAATATTATGTATCTACCTCGAGTGTACATTAAATTATCAATAAAATCCATATAAACCAGCCAATATAGAAAAGCAAATATATAAAATATAATTTTAATAAATAGATACCTACATAACAAACTTGCGAAATCATCTTGTTTTCCATTTTCAGACTCATATTTTTGTACATGATAGGCAATTACAAAAAAATAAATGTTAAATGCACACAAGTCATTAAATCACGTTCAGTTTTTGATGTTATTATAATATATATATATATATTTTACTTTTGAGAATCACCATTGCGTGTCTTTTTCAATGTCTATAAGATTGTTTTTGTATTTACCTGTTTGGTAGTGGAGTGAAGTCGCTCATTTATGTTAAGTAACTCGTGTTTATTTGTTTTGATTATTCACGGTCGAATTGTATATATATATCATTTAATTGTGTCTTATTTTCAAATGTTTACTTCTCCAAATCGTATTACATTTAAGTAGCTTATTGATAAAATTATTATTATTTTTTTTTTAAAACAACAATAAATTATAATATATTTGTAATTTATAAAAGTTTTCATTATTATTCACATTAAAAGTATTAATTGATGTAAATGAATAATATATTTTTTCAATTCAATTTAGAGTTGTAGTTGGCGTGATCAGTATTATTTTAGAATTTAAGCTATAAGTTTAATTTAATGAGCACATTTTTAAATTGTATGTAAATATATTTATTATTATTATTATTATTATGAATATTATGTATTTTGTTAATAATTATCTCGTTAATGCAACTATTATAATACAAATATAAAATAATAACAAGCAAGCATACTTTTAAAATTACTAGTACTAAAAAAAAAATCCCACAGCAAATGATACATTTGTTACATCTAAATATGCATGATAATATTATTCCGTATAATTATGATTTTTATTTTAGAGGTTATAATAATAAACAATTGAATAACTCTATAATTATATATAATATCTATCGCGCTTAAGAAAGTGTGGCTTTTATAATAAAATCATCATCAATTTTCCCCACAACGTAATTATTAATTAATATAACGATCATAAAATTGTGTTTAATACACAAATCCGTTTTTTTCTACACCTTATTTTAATCCTTTTGGGATCAGTATTCTTTGAATATTATCTCTGCAAAAATTGACACTGTAATACTTATGACGTAGTCACGTAGATAGTAGGTACCTATGTATTATATATTATAGTATTTTAGTTTATAAACCAAACTAATTAGCTACTCGATGAAATTTATTATATAATCCTACTCAAAGAGCATAATAAGATGATGATTGATGAGGTTAATGCGTTTTATAATAAACTATTTCGATCTTTTGTACTGAAAAAAAGGCTTAATTTATTTAACCGCTGAGGTAGTATTTTCTATTGAATATCTTGAATGTCCAAAGATACTCCAAATAATATCAATTTCCAGTCTAACCGTAATGAACTATATATATATATATATGGGTAGATACACGTATATACCAAGAAAGGGCTTATATATAATCATATTCGTAAAAAACATATTGTGAGTAAATAATATATTAAAGAGTAATATAATTAGAATATTTTTCTCGTATTCTCGTATTCACAGATTTTATTCTTTAAAAACCAAACTATTTAAAGAAAAAAAAAATTTAATATATTTAATATTTATAAAATTCTAAAAAAAAACGATATTTAAATGTTAAAGAAATTAATTGTGGTATAAAATTGTATAACACTAATTGTGTTTGTATGCATCAAAGTCGTAAATAAATATTAAGTCTTCAAACAAACGATTTTTAATTGTCTTAAATCTGGAAATTGTTGGAAAATAGATTGAATTATGATAAATAATATAATTATAATTATAATTATAAATTGAATTGTTCTATACCGTTGAAGAAAATAATTATAAATTATTAATTAATTATTATTATAATAGTCAATAGAACCGAGATGATCAACACTTACATATTATTGAGATTAACTATCAATCGTATAACTGTGATACATTTATAACAAAAATATTGTATACGTGCCACTCCTCTCTTCGAATTCACGTACCAAAATGTTTATATCATACACACTTGTATTAACAATACTATAATTTGCCACAATAAAATTGTCATCGTAAATTATAGGTCTAATTACTAATTAGTAATCGCAATCTATATGGTGATAAGACGAGTAGTGTTCAGCTAACTCGATAACAGACGATTCGTTATGTTATGAATAACCGATTTTGAAACAAAATCATCGAAATTACGGCTGCGTTAAAAATTTGCCACACTTACCCGGTAACATACAGCTGGTCCAGTGGAGGTCCAACAGGCTCGGATCCCAATGACATAGGCCAAGCGATGTGCAGCAACGAATCACGGACGATCACGTCCCAGGCAGTGACGTGTGCGGTGCCAGTCCACTCGGATACGCGTTCCCAACGAACCAACCGTCCGCGGTTACCGCGGTTTCTCCGCCGCAACATGGTCATCGTGTCTAACCTATGTTGTTGACTGTTGCCACCACCGGACATTGCTTCCCTGATTTCACCACGGTCGTCGTTATATCACTCCCGCATCCTGTAAAGCGGAAGTATAATTAGCTAGGAATTAAAAAAAAAAAAAACAATAAAACTTTGGATTTTCTCCGTCGACAACCCGAAAAAGTACAAGACCTCTGTCAACCGACTCAAAATAAAACACGTATGCCTTACTTACTTACGTGTAATGAAGAAATTAAACCCTCACCTTCATTCTTAAAGTGCAATTTTTCTTAAAACTAAACACGTCATAATTGAATATAGAATATATGATAGGGAAAAGAGAAATTACTTATCTCTAATAATACACCTGAAACGTTATTCCCAGAATCTTATGAAATTTCCAAGTTCATCCAATAATTAAAATCAGAAACTCAGAAAATATGATGTGAATGCATACATGAACATAATATAAAATATTAATTCCAATATTGTTCAATATTATGTTATCTATTACTTATATATTTTTTACTTTAAAAATCTAATTGTTTTACTATTATTAACTATGTTGTCAGTATATTTCAATATCTATGTAGTTGTATGTCTAATGGCCATAGATAATACGGGAAGATTTTTAGGAATAAAAAAAATTATATAATTTTATAACATTGTATTTTATCACTATAATAGCTAATAAGTTATTATATTAATTAATAATCAAAAAAATCTTATATAAACATAAAAAAAGCTTTTTTTTTTGAAAAACATTGAATACTTTATTGGCAAACACAAGGATTAATGTATATTATAATAGCAGCAATATAAGACGGAAACTACATTGTTTGTCACCTTTTAAATAGGATTTATCAAAAGTTTACAAATTCAACACTAGAATAATTCAGTGAATCGAGAGGCAGAGAACGGAATTAATCTGAGGTTTATATTTTCCGAGTAGTAACGTTGTATTGTCCCTAAATTACATTTTCCGTGAGTAAAATAATTATACATATAAAGATTTTAATATAATTTTATCATATCTCGTGAAACATGTATAGATGTATAAGATTATATTTTGAAATTGGAAAAAATTTCAATTAATTTTAATAAATTTGAAATATGATTTTAACAATGAAGTCTATACTAATACAAATGTACACTATACTGGTTAAGATTTAAAATATCATATTTGTGTATTATTGACTATTGATTTTTGTATTTATTATTATTATTTTTTATTTTGTGTAGGTATTGACTCTTTTAATATTGTCACAGTATTATGATAAGAGATAACATTTATAACAATATATTCTATGTAATAAATTCAACAAACATTAAGAGTTGGCACAGAGAAATGGCTCGTTTTAAATAAGTTATAGGTATGTACATTATATACAATGCATACCTATATTATATTATTGTATTATGTATAACCGGGCCGAGAATAAAACATTAAAAACCACCGTAATTATATTATACAGGGTCAATGTGAAGTGCACAAAAGAAACCGTAATTATCATTTCACGTTTTAAATTAATAAAACCTGTGAGGGTTGAAACGTAATAGCATTGAAACCGTCGTAAAATCATTTATCACCTTCGAAAGACGATTTTAATCGAAATACTCGTAAAGTCTATTGGAACAACACAGATACAACAACTATATCGTGAGGTTGTAAGAATATAACATATATATATATATATATATATATATTGTACATACCTATTATTCTTACATTTAATATAAGACATAGTTGAAATTGACAAATTGTAACTAACAGCAAAGCACTGTTAAACCTACATACATAAAATATTAATTTTTATACAGAAGCAAAATTAAATGTTAATATTGTAATTTATTATGACGAGTATTTTACACATTGGTGATAAGATCAATATTCGTAGACTTCGATACATGTTACATGAAATGTTGTAAGTCTATTAATCTCCTATACAAATACCACTTGAAATGCAATTTATCTTTTAAATTTTTTATTTAACTCATTCAATATTAAGCATTTTCAAATATGCTACTCGATACCATGCAGTTCATGAATATCTCATTGGTCCCTTATAAAATATACAAATTTTCAATTTCATTTCGGCTTTTTAGTTATATTAGGATACAAAAATTGATACTATACGAGTATAATATTTAAATATTTAAAACATCGAAGGAAAATATGTTATATTTTTCCATAGTAAAATCTATGGTCAATTGTTTTACGTTTTACCTAGCCTTCATAAAAAATAATTGATTTTTATGTTTATAATTTGTCTCATTATTAATCCAAAAATATAACAATAATGTTAATCTTATTTCGTTTTTAATTCATTCAGTCGGTTTTCGTACGTTGACTATAGTATTACTACAAGATAAAAAGTTTAACAAATGCAAATCAATTATTTAAAACAAGTGAACATTTTTTTTTTAATTTTATGGTACTGATAATATGTGTATAGCATACTATACAACGTTTATTATTTTTTTTTGGAAATCTTTCATACAAATCTGAGTGAGTATAAATGGTTTAACAACATAATGCATAGATTTAAAAATATAATCAATGTATAAAGTATATGGGTTCAACTATAGTGACCATATTATAGGATTTACACATTATAATCTAAGACGTATATTATCGAAGGACCTTTTCCCCCCTTCACTAAGCTAAAGTCCGTCGGTCATGACTAGTATAACGCGCGAAGGTTTAATGATATAATAATATTATTATGTATTTTTTGCATAAGGGACTTTATATTAGTAGTATTAATATTATGTAGTAGGTACTCGTATGGTATTTTTAAAAAAGTTAAAAACTTTTTGTAAAATCAAATTGCATTTACCTAGTCCCCTAATATAGTATATAATAATAAATAATCGATAACATATTGTGTGCTACATCATCGAAAGAGACTAAGAGAACAATAAAATATAATAGCCAACAAAATATTTTCATAGCGAATTTATATTCAAATGACGTTTGTTCCAACATAAAATTATAATAATGAGCTTAATAATATTTTGATTTAGAGCAGGTGAGAATTAAAATGTGCATCTCACATTATGCAACGAAAAATAGGACTTGAGACATTATGGTAAATGGAAAAATACGTATGACTTAAGAGGGACGCGACAAACATTTATTACTGAGACAGATACTCCGGTCAACTAAATAAATACAAAAGTGCATTCGTATACTGTGTAAATTATTTCCGTATAATTATAGCCGAAAATAATTCTATTTAATGAAGAAATTATACATTTTTAGAAAAAAAGAGTAATGAATAGGTACATTTAAACTTAAATGGTTTTGATGGAACGATGCAAAAGAATAACGTCGTAGTTTTGTCATTATTAATAATATCATAATCTCCACATTTATGTAAGCTTAGCTTTTTGCCATAATTCTTCAAGAGGACATCGTTAGTGTAGATTCTGTTTTCTCTCTCTCTACCTCTCTAACCAAGAATATTGTTTAAAACATGTTCACAAAAACACCATGTTTTATTGTTTTAAGTAATAATTACAGAGTTCTTTTACTAATTACAAAAATTATGGATAGTTGTGTTAAAAGGTTTGATATTTTGGGTTTGTATAATATTTATTCTTTGTCTTTTTATAAACCTTTAAAAATAAAAATGTATTATTTATTATTATTATTATTATTATTTTTAATTAAAGCTTCAACAACTCAGGCAAAACATTATTATGTTCGTTACTGTGTTGCTGTAGGGTATCACGGTACTATAGGTTTTTGAAATATGTGTATCCGTGTATGAGTGTGAGACATGGCTTCATCACTAAGGAACTTAGTGGTCATCTATTCGAGAGCTAGCAAAGAGAAACGGTGCTTGACCGCGGCACTACACTACATCATACCACTCCCCAAAAATATATTTTATAAATTTTAATGAATATTAATTTTTTTTTGAGGCAACGAACTAAATAATAAAATGTTCACTGAAACATTCTAAAATATTATTATTTTCTACAACTTTTTTTAATAATTTATTGTTTCTTAATTATTATACTCAAATATTACACAAAAATTATAAAAATGATTTTATGTGATAGCATTATATTAAATATGCCGCTTATAGATTAGAAAGAAAACATAAAATAGTGTGCAGTAATAAAATAATGTTTAATTTAAAAATTCAAAAGTTCATAATTTATAACTAAATTTTTTATTCGTGTGAATTATTCAATTCAACACTACAACTCTTATTTTATTAATTAATATTTAAAAACGTTTTCCCAAAAACTGTATTATTCAATTTGAAATGAAAAAAAAATTGTCATCAAAGGACTTAAAAATTATAAATACCTGTTTCCAAAAAATATAAATATAATAATACAAAAAATTACACAGTGATGTACACAAATATTTTTGCGCTTCATCTTGGTTATTATGATGATCGATAGATATTTTTGTATTTTATTTCAACACACTTTTTAATTGTTTTTATTTTTATTTTTATTTTTTTTATCAGGATACGCGTATTGATCATTTTAGATATTAGCGTATATTTTGATTTATAATAAAATTATCCATGGATAAGAATGAATAGGTGAAATCCGATTGAGCGCGGTCTCTATTTTTTTATAAATCTGATTGAGCACAGTCGAACGAATCCAACGTTGCCAATTTTTTGATATCATTTTTATTCGTTAAATCGTCGTATCATACGATCGTATCTTTGGTATATTTTAATTTTAAGGCATAAAAATTATTTTCATTGACGGTTTCTCATTAGTTACTGATAAAAGCGGTACAAATCAAAGGTACACCGTGCATCGGGATTTACGGTGGTTATAGTTTTATAAAACTGTAACGGTGATGAAAATTCGAATTTCAATTGAGATTCACAGTAATAAAATACTAGAACTTTATTGAAAGATTAAAAATGAGTAAAACCACTATAGCTTACAACAAATATTTAAGAAAAAAAAATTCTGAATATTTACTAAAATATTTATTAAAAATGGGAAATAAGTATTTAGGGATACAATAATAAAATAATTAAATTACAAGTATTTATGATATATATATATACGTCTTTTAAAAAATGTTTATAATTTTTAAGATCTAAAACAACAATATTATATAGTATTTAGTAAATAAAAACTGCAATTTCATGCGTAACTACAATTATGGAAGATATAAAATCAAACCTTTAATGTATTCTAGGTATTATTCAGTAAAACAATACATAAACAAAAAAAATCCATACTAAATATTGAATAATTTTTACTAATATGATATTAATTTTTAAAAATTCTAACTTTTGATAAAAAATGTTTCCTTTTTTCAATTTATTATAATAATTCGCATTTTTTCTAGTTTAATATCGTGTGTTAGTTGATAGAATTAAATTGCTTTAAAATTAAAATAAAATTATATTAAAATGTTGAAAAGTTTTGGAGAAACATAAAAAATGCTTTGTTTTGTTTAAACAAATTAAATTGCCCATAACTTAAAAAATAAAAAAGTTAGACCCCCTCTTTAAAGGCTATTTCTTCATAATTTTAGGTATACTTTTGTATAGCGTCGGCCGGTCACTTCCCCCTAGAACACATTGTATAGGTAATTTAAAAAAAACTTAAACATCACATTTTTTTCATAATGTTATATAATATGGTTTTTGATATTTCTTTGTATAGGTAAGTTATTATTATTTTTTTTAAACATTGCTTTAATGTTATACTTACTATTAATAATAAAATTGACGAAGAGAATATTCAAATGGCGATATAAAATATAAAATCGATATAAAATACGACTTTTTAAATAAAAAACGCAATACATAAAAATACACTGAGAAAAAAAACTTCGAAACATATTTATAATATTTAAAAAGATCGTTAGATATTAGTTTTTTATCTGCAATATTGTTGAGTGGTAAATTAAAATGTATACTGTATAAAATCGGGCAACAGAGAACACAAACCTATAAAGAAAAGTAATAATTGTGATGTTTAAAATAATACTACAATAACACAATCGTTGTAAAGTGACGTGTCTTTGGTCTATTTGTTTTGTTTTAACAAAGTCATTATTTTCAATATTTTATTTTTAATTAATTGAACTTATCAGGAAGTCAAAACGTGAGTTAAGTAACAAATAAACTGGTTTACCGATAATAATATTAATTATAATAACAGTAAATGAGTACCTAATTTTTCTAAAAAAACTTAAAAATTGTTTTTTTTATTATTTTTATTATTATTATTATTATTGTTATTATTAATGAAATACCCGCTGCAACATAGGCCATAACCCATTGGGAAATATGATTATATTACATGGTAAGTTAAATTCTAAATATTGGATAGTTTACAATTCTTATGAATAATAAGTTAGGTATATACATTTTAGAAATGTACAGTTTATTTAGAAGATTCCTTCTTTTATGAAAATCGATAGTGTCTAGTAGTGAGGATCAGTTGGGAATTCTAACTTCGAAGTATGGATATACTCGTTTACCATAATGTACTAGTTCTATTTAATTTATAATTAATAAATAATACACAAATTTAAATTGATTTATAAATAAAGAAAATTGTTATACATTAGTGACTCGTACAAGTAAATTATATAAACTACTGACGAAAGCACAGCATGGCATGGTTAATACTGTTCTGTCAATAAATGTTCCAATCGAGATAAACACAGATAAGTATAACAAAAATAGATGCGGAGCAACAAGCTCATGCTCGGAGAATTCACTTCTGATAATGACTTAATTAATTTATTTATTTATTACAATATTATTACATTTAAAGAAATAAACAAATATAATGAGGAATTGTATTTATTTTTTTTAAGTCAAAATTTTATTTTACAAGCCTTGAGCACAACGAACTATGCTATGACATCATCAAAAAGTATTTTTGAAGCTAATGTACCTATTGTTTATATTAAATAAAAGAGAAAGCCACTTTAATCGTCTTTGACTCGTTTATCATTGACAAGTCTACTTGCTGCAATTCGAATACAACGTGAAAAGCCAGCTACAATGTGTAGTATTTTTTTTTTTAAATCTGAGAAAAGTTTAATTTTTTACATCTAACGCATCTAACGATACTCTTTTTTATTTTTTTTATTTTTTGTATAATAACATTTCTTTGATCAATACACGATTATTTTTTTTACCAAATCAAAGACATAATCAAACTTTTAAATCAAGTGAAATATTTTTTCATTGATTTAACTTTACTGTGGTTTTTCTGGAATTGTATTATAAACTGGGTTCATTTATTGCGCAATCCAATGCATTTATGTTACTAGGTAATTATTTTGCAATGAGAAAAATCACCTTTGTACACGAATTCCATCGAGTGTTTGACTATTAATGTAATGAATTTCCTAGTTCATCATTTAAACTCTTGGTCAACCTCGGACCAAGAGAACCCCTTTTTGTTTGCTCTGAATATAGGTACCCATTAGGTTAAATCTATATTAAGTTATACAACCAGTGGGTAAGGTTACCCCTTCCTCCGCTAATATTGTAACGTGACATATTATTATATTAAATGTTAATATGCCTCACAAAGATATTTAATCAAAAACTGTATTGAAAAATTCTTATTAAAAAAAAAAATAGTAAATGCTAATTTTTTCTTGTAAACACTAAAAATATTACATTTGTAATATAAATATTTATATAATTTATATATAGGTATTGTTTTAAGTTTTATAATCTGTACCGAATGCATGTATTATTATTACATGTAATAACAACCACAATGATTTTTTACAAAAGGTTTGATATTATAATTGAGTGCAATATTTGTAATACGCATTGATATGTTTTTTTTTTTTTTTTTTGTAGCATAGTGTTACGAAATTATTATGAATTGAAAAAAAAAACACAAATAATTTAGATTATTTTATGTAAGTGATTTCAGTTATTTAACTCAATTCATATTTACTCTTATTATTGGAATTTGCTTCATTTTTAAAACAAATATTATTAAATTCATCGATTATTTTATAATGTTTTTATCGCAGATTTGGCAATTTAATATATTTGCATAAAACTTAGATCTAATCATACAGCTTAGGTATGACAAACACTACCCATATTATAAATATAATAATATTATACTACATCATGATGTTTGTTTGACAAACAGTCTTTGATTGCAAATGTTTAGTATTTGACTTAGTGCTCTGTTGTGAACACTGCACCACGATATAAATAATATAATATATATACATGTATATTATATAACGCACACAGTCAATACGACTCACCGTGCTTATATACCTGCTTACGCTATAGGTACCTGTATAGGGCTATTATCCTATTCGGTTTGGATTTGAATTATTAAGATTCCAAATCATCGCTGTTCAAACATTACTTAAATTCAAACGACCCCGTCAGCGATATGAATAATATAATCTAACTCTATAATAGTATTCGGTAGGTTTACAATGTATATTATATATGTAATATCAATTATATAGCAGCAGGTATAATACGCCACTCGTATCGTCACTGTACTTATGTAGATGGCATGCATCATTTAATATTAATTAAATAATATGTATCAAAGCAAAATATTACCAACATTACCACAGATTAATACATTTTTTATATTTGGTACATTTAATACATTTTTAATGTTTCTCGTGTTATTAAAGTATGGTACTTGGAAGAGTAGAAATTCTTAGTTATTGAAATATAAGTTGTTGATGCGCATAAATGTACAATCTTTGTCGATTTCTTCATCAAAAACGTTTAAAACGTTATATTTATTTGATATAAAATCGGGTTAGTATAATATTAACATATTATTTTAATAATAACACACCCTGATGTAATGTGTACTAACCTATTACTATTATTATTATTATAAATCAGTTTAAGTTCATGTGGCTGTCTCGTACGATATATTATTACTCCTACATGTAGCGAATGGTAACACATATACATTGATAATAGACGAAATTCACATTTGAATTATTAAAAAAACTAATGCTTATGATAAAACAAAAACTTTTGTACTGAACTGTGAATGAAGAGTGTTTTTTCAGCGTGTGGGAATGAATATAAAAAGAAAAGAATAAACGTAAAATGTAATTTTACGTTATTCTCGATTAAAATAAGACATAAATATACACAATACTGTTATTGAAGATTTAATTTTTTAATTTGCGATGATGCGTATTATTACAGAAACAAATAAACGTATATTACACTAATAAAATTAGTGTGTGTTTCATAAAAAGGATATTGGACAAGGGACTAATATTGGAATACAACTTATAATGTATGCTGTTCCCTGGGATACATCGTTGTGAATTTAAAATTTTAATATAATTTACAATGATGAACAATAGTTTCTGTAAAATAACCTAACCTGAACATAATATTATACGTTTAATACTATTTTAATATGCTTAATTATCATTATCCTCTTCACTTAACCTAACACCTGTTTAATTATTATAGGTTTACGTTATAAATAATCGTTTTGTTGTTGAGCTAACTCAATTTAATCTTTCAAAGTTTTTCCATACATTGTATATTATACTGATACTTTCATGGTTAATTCGATCAATTTAAATTATAAAAGTATATTCGTTACATCAATTATGTAGATACGATTTTTTTTTTTTTTTTTACTTCTTCTCGTCGGTTCATCTTATTGTAAAATCAATAATATTATTATAATTAATTTTTTTATGGTATAGGTATTTTTTATACTAGATCATTTGTGACTTGACCGTTATTAAGATAATGACATAATTACGTTATTGGTATCATAAATCTATTATGTTGACACTCATCTACGCCCATATAGTGACAGCCTCTAGCTCAGGGAAAACGTTTGACGGGTTAGTTTGGAAATTAAAAATTAATTTATGAAATTAAAAAGACGCGTTCATATGGCAACTTCTCTAAGACCTTTGTAGAAAGTTTAAAACCATTCTAACAAGACATTGGCCATATACAAATCACTTGCTTTAGATCTGGTAAAAAATATAATAATTATGTATTGATCAAAAAAAATGTAACCTATTATAAAAAAAAAAAGAATATTATTAGATTTAGAAATTAAACTTTTCTCAGATTTATAAAACAATACTACAGTACTACACATTATATGGCCTCACGTATTCGAATACAGCAAGTAGACGCGTCAAAGATAAATGAACCAAAGATGATTAAAGTGGCTTCCTCTTTTATTTTTGGAGAAACATTGGCTTCAAAAATATTTTTCGATGATGTCATAGCTGAGTTCGTTGTTCCTGAGGCCCGTAAAATAAAATGTTGACTTAAAAAAATAAATACAATTTCTCAATATAGTAAAATTAAAATTTATTTTTATTTTTACTTTTTTATTCAAATAATATTGTAATAATAAAAAAAAAAAACCATTATCAGTGACCAATTTTCCGGATATAACCAGCAAATGCCACATCTATTTTTGTTACACGTTGATCGTAACATTTATTGACAGAACATACAATAACAGTATGCGCAAGCTGTACAACTCGTGATAGCGCTGTGAAATGACAATTATTCCAAGAAACTCTCCATTAGCAGCCATGGTACTAACCACGCAGAACATGCTCATTGTATTACGCTTCGTTAATAATTTTAATAATTTACGTATACGAGTCACAAGTGTTTAACAATTTTATTTATAAATAAATATACATTTTCGTGTTATTCATTAATGATTATAACCTAAATAGAACTATAAAACATTATGGTAAATAAGCTTACCTATACTTTTGAGTCATCATTCACCACTAGTCATTATTATTATCAAAATTGCTCATTATTCTCATTATTCTGCTTATAGTAAATTTTATTATTGAAACTTTTGTGTAAAGCCCGAAAAAATATTTAGTATAGGAGCCAAACATTTTATATGGGTGCCTGCCTATCTTTATATTATTTTATTGTTACATAATATCTTATGCCATCGTCAAACAAAATTAATTCACTGGTAAACATGAAAAGCAAAAACAAAATTGAGGATTAGGGTAATAATACAGAAATGAAAAATATAATTTGATAAACAAACTAAATTATTCCATTGTATACCATCATAATAAACTAAGGTTAATAATAAATACGTATATTTGTTACAAAAACAAACATCTATTTTGGTTTAATTTAATAAGCAAATATTCGCGTATTTGTTTAAGATAGTCAGTGTAAACTTTAAAATATTCATCGCGAAATTGACAATTCAAGCTGTTTGCAAAAATATCTCATTAGAATGTAGGTACAGTTTAATAATATTATACTAGTGTATTATAATTCCTGTCAATTATGGCAGATACAAACGATTTGGTGTATACTAGACAACTTGGGTAGTAGGTACATCATTAAAACATTAAAATAAATAATTAATGGCGAAGATTTACGTATCTTTAAATTATCCTAGATAATCATGATATAATTCACATCACTTGTATAAGCTACACAAAAATTAAATTTTAAGAATCATGTGCCCGGAGAGAGTTAGTGCAATACTTAAGATGTCAAATTGGTCAAAAAATAAAATCATACTACTACTCCTTCAATTATATCAAACGTGGTAATAATCATTAAAACTGCAATACACGTAAAACTCTAACTCAACCATTTTAGCGCTTTACAAGGGAGATATATAGCTAATTTCACAGATTTCTTTAAATATTAATTATTTCTAAAAAATCAAATTTACCATTAAACTAGCAATCTGACAGATTATAACTCCATTACCAAAACACGTTAAATATATTTTGTCAAAAATGACTTATTATCACAAAAATTAGTTTTCTTCTTATAATAGCTAAAATCTCTTATTAATTCATTTATTTCTTTTTAACTACAGTTATTAAGAAGTTAATTCATAAAAATGACTAGTAATATTATATTAAGCAATCTTTCTTATCCGTTTTGAATATTTTTCATAAAAGAAAAAAAAAAAGAAAAACATTAACTGAATTCAAATATCTAGATAACTATTAGTCTAATATTATGATTATATATGGATAGATATTTTCTCTAAATATGTAAGCCTCTTGTCATTTACGAATTGGGAGTTTCAAAAAGGGCTCATATTTGAAAATTAAAATGTATCAGAAAACTCAAAAATATGATTTATTTTTTAATTTTGTTTATATTGTACCATTTTTTTCCTCTAAAATTACAGACTATTTTTTAATTTTATAGTCTTGTAATATAATATACTTGAAATTAAATTTTTTTTGGAAAAGTAATTCATTAAGTTTTCCGAGATGAGTCGTTTTCAAAATTTGTACGAGAACTATTATAGTGATTTAATATATAAATCAGATAGAGTCCCTCTTCGCTCATAAAATATCAGTCTATATGTGTAAATGAAAAAAATGTGGAAAAATCTATTTTGGTAAAAATTCGAGATGAGCCCTTTTCGAAATTCCCAATTCTTTTTCTTCTCTGATAAAATGTATTTATTGTTATAACTAAATATAGATAGTAAATAAAAATAATTAAAAATAATATGAGACAGTTTCAAGTCTATATTTATTACGGCTAATAATAATGTCGCAATAGTGTATTTATTTTCCATTAAACTATCCTCGGTGATTAAAGTATTTCTGAAAAGTTTTCTGCTACAGTATACGTATAGTAAACATTTAGTCGAAATTCAGTTTCTCCGTCACGCACATACTTCAATCAGTTTTTATCATATTATTTCATTTGTCATTTTATAAGTTAAATTGGATATCACACGAAAAAAAACATTTTTTGTTTATTCAAATAACTTAAGCCCACATTGGTCAAAAGTACAATTAAAATGGTATTATACAATATATGAAATATGAACAATAATATTAATCAATACTATAAAATACTTTTTATTTTGATTTATTAAAAACTAAAAAATTAAAATCTATCTTGACTACTTATAACAACATTTTTCATTTATGTACAGGTGTATTACGAGAAAATATTTGCGAATAACTTTTATTACGAGTGTTAACTCGTGTTATATTATTAATAGATTTTATCTGAAAAGCATTTAATAATTTGTATTCAAAATTGCATCAATAAAATAATGTCAAAATCTTAATATCATCATATTAAACTTCAGAAACGGGGTGGCCGACTAGATTAAATTTATGAACTAATTATAAGAAAAAATATAGTTACCTATTTGAAAATTCTAAAAATCAAAATTTAAATTATTTTATTATTAAACGAAAAAAATGGGGCTGAGTATTCTTGACAAATCACTTTATTTATTATTTTTGTGTCTTTGCAGTCACTCTTGAATCGTTGATTTAACGTCCTATATTGAAACGTATTTAATAATATATAAGTGAATTTTTATTATGGTCTAGAAAATATCTTGAAATATATTTTATTAATATCTTGAAATATAGTGAATTTTCACACGTATTTAATTTATTTAATATCAAAACACCATTGTATTTATATTATTTATCTATGGCAGTCAAAAGCTGAAATTAACAAAAATTTGTGTAGTACCTATATTATGCATTAATATAATATTTACCAATTATTCTTACGACAAAATAATGATTTTATAATTTATCTAGTCTGTATAATATGATATTATATCGATACAAACATAATTTTACTTGATATTGGTCATATTTTTAAATCAAGTAAGGAGAATGGGAAAAACTTATAGGGATGTATGTACTAAAAATAACTACTATATTATACTTAGCCATTGGCTGTATACTAGTTACGTCATGAAGATATCCGAGAAAAAGTTTTAATCCAAAATTCAGCTGGAGTTTTTTTGACGTCATATCCGAATTGCGGCCAGATTAATTTTTGCCCACATTCTAATATTATTATCATTCTCCGTTTAATAATAACGATATTCAGCACTATAGGCTTATAACATTATATCAAGATCATTTTCTATCTTAGCTAATAACTTGTTGACTATTTAATTAACGACAGTACATTTAATATAAAAATAATTAAATAACACCAGTGTCATAATATTAATTAAAAATATATTATAAATATACCTACATGATAATATATATTTTAAAATAAAATTAAAATAATATTTTTAAGCTAAAACACTATCACTTACATTTTTACCATATTATTAATTAAAAAAAAATAATAACAACATTTATGAACTAGGTACCTGTAATACTGATGATATAGACAGTCCTAAGTCTACAAAAAGGTGGGAAGAACAATGAAATTTAGAGTATGTTATATCATATTTAAACAATGTTTAATTAATAAAATTTGTGCCGCATTTCGTATGTACCCCCTAAAACATGGGTCACAATTTGGAAGATATTTTTACCCCGGAACACAACTATTTGTGCCATTCTGGCCGTTTAAAAGTCCATGACTCTGCTCTTTGAGAAAATATCTATCATATAAACACACACTACGAATTATTGATTAGTTATTGAAAAGTTTTATGGTGAAGATGACACGATAATTTCATCATTACAATCGACATTAAAATAATATGTAATATCAATGATTTAAAAAAAAAAACAAAAAAAATGTATAAGTTAAATTAAACCAAACTAAAAACGTTAGATTGTAAAAACTTGACAAAATTAAATTAAGTTGATCGTGTTTTTGTATGGCATGCATATGCATGTGGTTGTTTAACTTTAATTTTTTTTTCAATAGTAATTAATAATTATGGTTTGAATATACTCTTAAAAATATAAAATACATTTACGACCTGAAAACCTCATCAACATAGTGATTGATATGCATAAACATGATTAAAACCTCAAGTACCTCTTATTTTTAAAATTAGCTGGAAAAAAAGCTAATGTATGTATTACTACAATGGAAAATTAAATTACTTAGTAATCAACAAACCATAAATAAATTTAACTTAACTTTGTTTATTTTTTATATTTGTGCAATGGAATTAGTAAAAATTATTTTTGGTTTTGAGTTAATTTTATACAAAAAATATCACGATTTCTGAAGCTTATGTTCGATAAAAAAAAAATGGTAGTAGGACCACATCCTACAGGAACCAACTTAGATGTCTGTTGCATAAAATATCTGTAACTAAAAATATTCAGATTTTGACGTTTAGGTGTATACATAGGGACCAATTTGGATGTAATAAAAATGTAATGATTATATTATTATGTTTATTGACCTCAAACAGATACCCATACAATATATATTATATGATGTGCTTGAAGATATTAATGATATAAATATTATATATTTATCTATACATAATAATATATAATACGTATATTATAATGTATACTGTACTATCGGAATGGAATTCACCTGGTTGGTTGTTTGCGGTCACCATTGATGTTCCGTTTTAGAAATAAAATACACAAGACTCGCTATCTAAAATTAAGTTTTCCATAAGTCACAGAAGTTATAATATGTTACAACTCACTTGGTTTTCCGTATCAGTAGTTTTTTAGCAGTAATGATTAAAAATGTTGTGCTTGTGGTACTATTGAAAATAGTTCAAACTTCCCCTAATAAAATTTATTTTCAGTAACGGTCTTGCATCAATAAGTAAGTTCGATGTATAGCTAAATTGTAAAAACTTCGCGCTTAACATAATAATAAATTATGAATGGAACATTAAAATTAAAGCTAAGGATTAAATTCTTTAGGAAACGCTTTTATCTATGGGTGGATGACTATTTTTTGGTGCGCCGTAACTTTCTACACACTCTATACATACCACTTAATATAATAACATAATATGCATGTATATAAATCTTATAGCAATATTATAAATGTTATATGTATAATATATTATGTATAGGTGTTATATTGTAATATTGTAAGACGGAGGCATACTTTTTAGTTGCGTGTCTACGTTTTTTGACAAAATAGTTACTCCATACGAAACAAAAACATAATGTGGGTAAACAATTAAAAAAAAAATAAGTAATTAAGTAGGTACTAGGTACATCAGTGTCTTTAGAATGTATCTAAATATATTATATATGTGTGGGTGTGTGTGTGCGTGTGTGTGTAGAGTTAAATGAAACCAGATCAGCCGCGATACACAGATTCAGAATAATAAGGATTTTCAATCGAGGCGTGTATGTATTTATAGCTGATATCTTGATAATCGTTACACATATATATATAATATATGACGTGTGTAAGTGTGCAGCTATGTGTGCATAACGAAGTTATGTTATTTTTCCTGTCCTGTCGCTTTTTCATTACGATTTTTCTTTTAAATGAATAGCAAATGTAATATTGAATATTCACATACCTATATAACTCAAAACTTCAAAAAAAAAAAATGTATTATTTTTATTATTATTATTGTTATCAAAGTAAAAAAAAATGATTTTGAAATAAAAAGTGTATTTTTTACATATAATCACATCATGTTTTAATAGAATCATAGTATGAGTATATTAGTTAATATTTTATGATTTTACGGGTCCCAAAGCTCTACAAAAGTTTTCGTAAAATTAAAATTTTAGAACTAATACCTACCCTGATATTTTTAATATTGTATTAACATTTATTTGATAACGATTGTTGTAATTATTATTATTAAATATTTATTAGTATCATTAGAATTATTATTAATACTTAAATAATAATATATTTTCATGAAGATATGAATAGAACCATACTATACGTATATAGTTATAGAAACAATAGACATAATGTAATTAACTATCTGTGTTTTATATATTTTTTTTTTTTTTGATTAATAGGCACTTGTTTACAATTACACAAAAAGTTATTACATTATTTAATTGTAAACTATTTTTATTTTAACTCGTAAATTATATGGGTTGACTTTACTTTCAGTAATAAATATATGATATATTATCATTATGCCGGTTATTTCATGTGTATTTTGGAACAATGCATTTTAACAAATATAATTGTTTAAGTATTTAAATATCAAAACTTTCGAAAATTTCCTATGTTTTGTAAATTATGCTCTCCATACTATAAATAATTGAATAGAAAAAATAGAAACAAATATTTAATTTTATTAAAATAATATTAAATAATACGATTAAAAATTTGAAATATTTTTAAAATGCCAATATAACAATATAATAATATTTACAATCTTGTAAAATTTACCTTTTTTTCAGGAATGTAAATGTTGTATTTTAAATAAAGAATATTTAACAAAATATAAAAATACCATCGTTATGAATGTTAAAACAAATCTTAAAAACTACACCATTAGAATAAATAGTAAACTTTTACATTAGATATGGATTTTTATTGTTTATAACCATATTATATAATAATTTAAATGTTTGATTTTATTTCTTAGTGTTCAGCAGAATCAATTTTGTATTTTTTAAAGATTAAAGCATTGTTTGTATTAGTGAATGGGTGCTTTGCATTATTTATTTTTATTTTTAAGCTAATTAAAGGGATTTTTAAATTTTAATATTTTACGCAAATTATTATACTCGTAAAACGTGCTAGATAAAACATTAATTTGTCATTTATTAATATTTCATCAATTAAATTTGAAAAATAAACACATATATAATAATATTCTTGCCTTTTAAAGTCGATAAAGGTAATTTTAGTCCATTATTAAAGCCAATGAAGAAAAGTTGATTCTTTTGAAGTTAAATTGTTTATGTTGCACTAATATTATATTATAACACAGAAACAATGCACTACGTGAATGTGCGTATGATGTACAAACACTCTCAACAGAAAACAAGACGTGCTTGCTGTTAACATAATTGACTTGTTATGTATTATCACTTAATCAATAAATCATCATCTAGAATAAATAATCAATATCTATCGTTGTTATAATTTATTTCGCAGTTATTTGATGTTTATTAAATGTACTCATTATAAAAATTTGTTTTAAAACATAATAATATAACGGTTATCAATATCGTATTTTTCAAATTCAAAATAACAGCATCATAACTACTCTAAAGACTGCGTTTATTTTTTAAATTATGAGTATTTAATAAAAAACATGTTTTTCTACTACGTTTTTCTTGTTGTTTTATTTTAATCCGTAACGAATCATTTATAAAATCATCATCTTTTTGGTACCTATCAGTCTATCATGTTGTCATATAAATTATATAGGCATAATATTTAATATAATTTATTCTCTGAAAACAGAAATCATTTGCTTTAAAAGAAGACGCAATGTTTAAATGTCGTAACTTCCGAACTCCACAATACACAAGCTAATTATAATAATAAATTGTTCACGTTTATTTTCAAAGATTTATTATGACGGATTTAAACTTATAAAAACTAAAATTACATTATAAATTTAATGATAACCTTCTAAATATTTTCAACTGGACTTTTTACTAGTTAAATTTATCTTTCAACAAACAACTGAATCTTATATTGTTAAGCCAAGCGTATAGTTAATATGTGTGTATAGTGTATACTGTATAGTTATTAAACAGATACCTACATCTTAAACTGCCTACATCAAACGTTATCGTCATCAAGTAAAACTGATGTCAACAATTTATGACTAGCTTATGATATGCATATCATATACTTATTATTTCATTTATTTTCGTTATAACTCTATCTCCGCTTCAACGAAAAGTATATTTCAGTCTAATATGGTATTGAAGTTTTATTTAAAAAATCAAGCACAAAAGTATATTGCACCACTGTAACGATCTTAAAGATGACAGATATTATTTATTTTTCCATCATGGTTATTTTTTTCTCCATCTCTTAGATATGTGATCTATAATATTCTCTAGCAAATTTCCGGAGAAAAAAAAATTACGATCACATAAATAAAAAAATGATTTTTACGCCGACATTCGTATTTTTATAACCCACCGAGAAAACTGCCACTGCTATCTCCGGCGTGCTTGACCCGAGTGGCCGAGTCCACGTGTAATAAAACAATATACCTATTATAGCGTCCACCACATTTCCTAAAGTGCAATTTCTGTTTTTTATGTTGTATTCATGCGAACACTATAATGTATATGTACAGTGTGTAGTATGGAACGCTATTATAAAAAATATAATAGGAATTCTTGCGATAAACAGTTAGATATTTGTTTTAGCTGTGCTGGACTTATATATAATATAAAAACGATCATAATTTAACAACTAATAATTGTACTTAAAATATCCTACGAGACCACAGCAAAATGTATACTATATTCATCATAGCAATTGAAAAGTGCTTCTAAAGATAAAGTTGTTTACGTATAACGTGCTACAATTATTCCTAATGTACATAATATTGTACTTCGATCCTTTATCTGCCGTATTTCGAAATTTTTATTTTATCCGAACGCATCAAAATGAGATGAACGTACTAATAGTAATAATTCAAGTAATCAACAAAATCTTTTTCGGATTGCATTCGAAATTCTAATACTTCAGATACTCTCTTTTAGTTACGTACTGAAATGATTATGATGGCCAGAAACATAATTTTTTTTAAAAACGAAACGAGGTTTTAGTTGGTACAATTATTTTGAGATTCATATCATTTAATTCCCATCTGAAAACAAATTTTTACTGAGAGAACAAACAAATTAAAGTGGCGTATTATTTTTAAACACACATAATCACTATTAAGACATATAATATTATAATACGTATCTTATAATACATATCAAAGCATTATTTATTATTGTTAATGTCTTTAATAAATTTATATTTACAAGTGTATATTAATCATTTACACGATATGATGGTCACTGCGATATTTTAAATCTTAAAATAAATATTGTTAAAATATTGTTTTAATGACTGATGAGTTCAAGGAGTGAATACGTACATTTTGTTATAACACGAGTATATATTTAAAGGTATTATAAGATAATGTATATTATACAAATTTAATTCATAAATATATTTATATAATATATTTTAGATTCTGAACGAAGTGATGAATGTATTGATTTTACAATGGTGTGTGTTTTTTTTTTTTTTTTTTTTTTTTTTTTTTTTTTTTGTGTCTGTGTACAGCATAACTAGTCGAAATAATGCTCCAATTTCAAACAATGGGGGTGGTTTCCGATGTAAAAGTGAATATCCTTGGTGCATTATAGAGGTAAAAAGTTAACATTTTCCAACAGTTTTCAAAAAAATCGAGAAAAACAAAAAAAAAATGACGGAAAAAACGGCAATTTTTACGCAAAACCAGTTTTCGACCAAATCGATTTTTTTTTATGGTTGTATTCAAAAACTAATTACTGAAAATACTTGAAATTTTCACCAAATGTTAATGTCAGTGGTATTCGTATATAGTTAAATTTTCAAAAAATTTTGACTTTTTTGAGTTATTTATAGACCACTGAAATTTTCGATTTTTTTGAGAAATTTTTTTTAAAGTGTCGATAAAAAATTTTTGGATGACCAAAAAGTTTTGAAAATTTAATACAAGGTTCCTTATGAGTTGTTTTTAATGTAGCTAAAAAAAATTAAAAATCGTTAGTCACAATTTTTTTTTATAAGCGTTTTTAGTTCAAATTTTACGAAATTTGTCGAAAACGCGAAAATTTGCAAGTAATTTTAAAGTTGAAAAATCATAAAATTTTTTTCTTTTATAACTAAGTTTTGAAAATTTGGTACAAGGTTTTCCATACATTTTTCTTCAAATATCTGTAAAAAAAACTCTACCGGATTCAGACAAAAAATTTTTATGGGTGTTTGAAATTTAAATTTTTACAAAAACCGCGTTAAATAACAGTTTAGCCTCAAACGATTTTTGATATTTGTTATTATTCAAAAAGTATAAGTCGTAGATACTTGAAAATTTTACCAGTTATTAAGATTCGCGTTTTCTTTACGTGATTTAAATTTCAAAATATTTTGACTTTTTTTGAGCTATTTATAGACAACTGAAATTTTCAATTTTTCTGAAAAAATATTTTTGAAGTGTCGATAAAATTTTTTTGGCCCTATCAAAATACTTGAAAATTTAATACAAAGTTCCTCATATGTTATTCTTATAGTGATTAAAAAATTATAAGAATACATAGGCACAATTTTTTTTTATTAGCATTTGAAGTTCAAATTTTGACGAAAATTCGTCAAAATTATGAATATTTGCGAAATATTTGAAGTTGAAAAATCATAAAATTTTTTGTGTTTATAACTAAGGATTAAAAATACAACACTAAGTTTTCCATAAGTTTACCTTCAAGTATCTATAGAGAAAACTCGAAGCATCATTATAGGAAAAATTTTAAGTGCGTTTGAATTTTAAATTTTAACGAAATAGCGTAACGATAACGATTTATCCTCAAACGATTTTAAATATTGTTATTATTCAAAAAGTATAAGTCGTAGATACTTGAAAATTTTACCAGTTATTAAGATTCGCGTTTTCTTTACGTGATTTAATTTTCAAAATATTTTTTAATATAAGCTGGTTTTTTTAAACCACCTTTTTCACCAACCACTAGAAATTATATCCTAGGCTGACAAATCATCTTCGTTCAGAATCGTTTTTCGTATACAATGATAACTATCATTGGATTCAAATTTAACACTCCTATAATATATAATAATGATCCATACGGCACCTAATGTACAGCAGAGCGGTACTCACTTGCCCGCTTTTTTTTTATTAACAATAACTATTATTGATGGAATTTTAATAACAAATCAAAAAAACCTTTTTAGAATACTCTACTTGCGGGGGAATGTAAAATAAATTTTAACTTCCTACAAAATTCTTTAAATATTTCTTTCCAGTATCGACAACCATATAGTTATAGAAACCTCTCGTCCGGAATTTAACCTATAATTGAATTAATAATATTTCTGTAACTTGAGTTTTATGCTCACACATACCCACATACAGCTGAAGTCCATCGTGGCTATCCGAATAAATCGAATAATGTTATTTAGTATTGTATTATCACTTAACCATCTACTCAAAACAGTAGCTACCAATAATATTTAACCAAATAATTTCAAAATTACATTGTTATGTAACAAACATTTATTTGCTTTACATATTTTGTACGAGCTAATCAATAGTTTATTACATTTTAATAAACACCTATACTACAATATTATGTACTGAATATCCAATGAATAAAATTCTAGTTATAAAACATATAAAAATATATATATGAAAATAGATTTTCAATAATAATAATAATTAATATTAATCATATTTATTAAGTTTACTTAAGAAAATCTTAAATATATTATTTTACTACAATTATCTTAAAATTATATTAATAATGAGTTATATTTCTACAACTTATAATCTTAATATAAAAATAAATACAATGAAAAATTATATGAAAATTAGATACATATATTTTTTCACACACTTTCTACTGTAATGGTTACACTTTATATTATGATATAATTCTAACTATTGGTTATAATCAATACTACACTTGATCATCAATGATATTTATAATAATACTAATAATTAACAATATTATTAGTCATTATTATTAATATAAAGTATGCAAATGAAAAAGTTGATGAAATTGTCGGTTTGAACTAAATAATTATGTCTAATGTAATAAAGAGTTTTAAATATGATAATTGTAACTTCGATAAATAAATATTACTTGTTCCATTTAAATTTTAAAAACTGATACTATAATTATATTTATTTATTTTCTGAAACGTTCCATAAATACATATTATTATTATTAATTGTATATAGTTAGTATATTTTAGGTGTAATTTATAATTTATTATTTGCACTTAGAAATTAATTAACCTACTATTAAACAACTAATTAAATATTATTTTTAATGTTATTTAACTACAATTATATTATGTAATTAGTTTTTCATTAAATATTATTTATTTATAATAAATAATAATATTGTTGTGATTATTATTTAATAGGACATTTTCAATTGTAATTGAATTATTTATTCCATTTGATTTGTTGGTCTTGAATTCTTTGGATTCTTTCCCAGATCACTTAGGAACACAGAGACTATAGTTCTTTTTCGTTTCACTATACCATTGCCTACATATAAATAAAAAAAAATGAAAAATATAGATTCCCATTACCGTATATAATATTCATATGATATATGATTATATATTACAAAATAATCGGAATAAACATGAAAAATAGATACCAATAATACATAAGGATTCGAAGAATTTACGGATACTTCATAAAAATTTAAATTTAAAAAATGTTTGATATCGTCGCGGCGCTGTCGTTTTACCAATGTGAATTATTGATCATTCTACGTCAATACAATAACACACTTTTCTAGTGTTCGTTACACCAATCGAAACTAAACTATTCACGTTTCGAATCGACCCGAACGGTGTAAGTAATTTATTTCTCGTATCTGTGTACACGTGAACGTTCAATTTATATAATATTATAAACGAGTAAATAAGCAGGCAATATAGTAGACATTCAATTCTATGTCTACTGAATGTGATAATTGTCATTAGTGTGTAGGATATTAATATTATAATAGCAGATTCACAGGACCACAGAAAATAATTGATCCATTTAAATTGTTATTTTCTACTTGAATAATGTTATAATTATAAATTTCCTCCCTCGTGTTGAAACCTACATAAATATATAATTTTAACTTCAGCCATTGTTCGCAGTTTTGAAATCCAATTAATTATTACAATTCACTTCAGTAAAAAAATGTGATTCAATATACTAAATAATTTTACTACCGATTCTCGGCTAAGCCACATCTACTTTAATATATCTTTAAAGAAACTCAAGAGGATCAATCAGGCAAGTTAAAAAAATATGGATATTATATAGTTATCATACAATTTTATATTGCATGTAACAACAGCATAATTTTTAATTAAGATTTCCTGTGAATAACAATATATATTTTGTAAGCTTATAAATTAGTATTTTCTAAAAATATTATGTGTATTGAAACAATTAAAACGAATAAATAAAAAAAGATATTATTTTACTTGCGTTTAAAGTTGCATTAATATAATATAATATTTCACATAGACTCTTACGACATATTTTATTTTTAATAACTTGGTGTGATTAATGGTAATTTCTTTAATCAGTTTATAAATCATTGACTTTTAGATAATCAATGCAGCCTCCCGGGATGTAAAATTATTGATAGGTCTCAATTTTATGTCAGAATTATAATGAATTACTGTCTGTCTATCTAGGTTATATTGCATGAACGTTGATATTGTATTTATCAACAGTTTTTTCATGAAATTTACTGTAGATTATCATCTACTAATAACCGGTAAATTGTACTATTTTATAAGTATCTCATTTTCGTGATTATTAGTTCTATGGAGTATGGATCTAAACAATTATAGGTTAGTATAGCTCAGTAGATAGGTATGTCAAATATAATGTATTTATATTACTAGTAGACTGAAATAAACTTTAGTAAGGGTGACGAAAAAAAAGTTGACAGGAGGATGCAATGTTGTAAATCCGTCTCTAGTTCAGTGAGAATAGCGAGGAATACAAAGGTATATAATATATTATACATTGGTACATATAACTATAAATATTATTGCATTACAGATTTCATGTAAATAAAATAAAATTACAGTTTTTGTCAATTTTCGTTTTATAATTTATGCGTTTGCAGTATACACATAACACAGTATTTATACTAAATTGTGACAAGATTAATTCTTTTTAATTATTACTTAAACGTTAAAATCAAATAAATCACGTTTTATAATAATTTTGTATTGTACTGAAGTATTATATTTATATGCAATTTATGTTATTTGTCTTAAGTAAATACACTTTAAAATAAATATCGATAGACAATTTTACAAAATTATCACGTGTCGCACATTATATATAAACGTTAAAAATGCATAAAAATTTACTTTACTATAAATTATAAATTAGTTATTTTCTACCAAATGTAATTGTATATAAAACAGAGAAATATGTGGTTGTTAAAAAAATAAATAAATGTATCAAAATGGAATATTATTAATCATAACCATAATAATATATTAATATAAAGTAAAAAGATACGACGAATAATGTGACCATTTATTTTAATCCACCTTAAACCAATTCATACATTTAATATAAAAATATTATAGCATATAATACTATAGCCTTATATAGGTATACCGCGTGTGATGAAGAAAATTCTCAAAAGTGTCAAATGGGTTCTAGAGACGTGCATCGTCGACACAGTTCATCCAATATTTCGAATCGCGTATCAAAAAAGTAATGATTTTTTACAGTGTATGTAGTGTATATGTGACCTCTCAAGCGATTTCCACACACTCGCGGATTATGGTTGAAAAACCTTTTCCCATTATCGAACGGCGCATTGTGTAGGCAATTTGACTACGGCAATCGAAACACTTGGGTCGCGGGTGTTATAACAATAATAATAATAATCCGAAATAATATTCAGTTTTCTTCGATATTGTCGCTCGGCAATGTTCATCTACGAAAACGTTTTTCTGTTTTTTTTTTTCATTCCGACGTTCTAAAGATTATAATAGTAGCGGAACCAGCTGATATACACATAATATTATATTATCGATACATTATTGCTATGTTTAACTAGACGTAGAAATGAAAACTTCATAACGTATTGCAAGTTATTATAATGTTGCAAAGCAATTTTATGGAGGTTTCACGCAATATCGTCAAATTCGTTTCGATAACGTCTCTAGATTTCATATTATATTATAATACATTTTGTCATTCGTTTAAAAAACATGGGAATGTGATTAGTTTCGGATTATTTCTCTTCGCGCGCGGAAAAAAATAAAATAAAACCACCTCACGTATTTCCGTTTTCGGTCCGCGTATACGGGTGTCGCGCCCTCCCGATATGAAGGATCGACTAGACCGTCGATGGAGAGAGCGGGTTCAGGGAAAAATCTAGTACGTGGGCCATAGTCACGTACTTGCAACGGTCGGGCAACACAGCGTGGTTGAGTGCTCGACATAAAATATGAATAGTATATATATTTATATATACACGTACGCGAGTATGTACATAATAACATATGCATGCAACCCTAGTGGGACAGGGATGGGAAATTTAAATAAATATACGTATAGCTATATGGTTTATCAATTATTTTCGTACCGACCGCGAGCTACAGTGTATCATATACTTTAATATTTTTTAAACATAATATAGTATGTTCAGTTTTCATCGAACTAGTAGGCCATAGGGTATTGAGCTATATTTGCAGTGGTATGTATAGTTCGGTTTTTTTCTAAAAAAAAATACTAATATATATTGTATTATTGCTTGCGGATTACCTCGTCTCGTCTTACATAACTGCTTCGATGCAAAAACGTGTACAGCGTTTAGGGATTTTGATGTTTATAAATAAATTTTAGTTGTATGCGATGTACACACACTACACACCATTTAATTTAATAATAATCATCAGGAAATGCACAAGCATTATACGAAAAAAAAAACAAAAAAATATCGATTCCGATGTGACAAACGTCACTTCACGCAAATGACTCGATACAGTTCTGATGCTACCATATTTAACTCGCATATGAGACAATAGGTATACATATACATAATCGTGCGTGTAGCTATATATATATCAATAATTTGGAAAATAATAATCTACTGACTATATCATCAAACGGTTAATTTTTTTCAACTCTAATCGCATATGATAATATATAATTTAATAACAAAAGAACACACGCCGACTGAGGTCACGATGAAACGCACATGTGCCAAATGCAAACGTATACAAACGCTCGAGACCGCCATACCTAGACTACATAACGT
Organism: Aphis gossypii; assembly: GCF_020184175.1. Taxonomy (NCBI): domain Eukaryota; kingdom Metazoa; phylum Arthropoda; class Insecta; order Hemiptera; family Aphididae; genus Aphis; species Aphis gossypii. The sequence goes on along the minus strand of NC_065531.1, from coordinate 55,626,468 downwards.
ATGTATTTAATATGACATGCTAACTGCACCGGCGGACAAATTAGTTTTTAAATGTTGATCCCAGGTGTGTTTGGATCGCTGGCGTATTTACATATTTCACGTGTACGCACACGTCCCACGTTCGAGTCCTAAATTGTTTTCCGACGAGTTTAATTTCGATGTAAAAAGAAATATAAATAATATATTATAATATTATACTAATGATATACAAAACGAAAGGAATCCGTTCATTTTATGGTGGTCCGTCATCGTCATAAAATAATTTCCCGATTATGTGTTGTTTTATTTATTTATTTATTTTTGCGAGTATTAGTATTTAATATTATAACAACATGAATAATAGTATTAAGTCCGTCGAAAGATAATATTTTACTACGTGTGATCTGGAACTGCGATTGTGCCCGCATCAGCATAACGCAGAGGTTAATAGCGTATACCTAACGACTAATGGTATGATAAATAGTAAAATAGTAAAATACTAAAATGTATATTATTGTTATATGGGTAAATACGTATTTTCATAGTGTGTATTTTCATACGCTCGAGTGTATACTGTATAGTGTATACATATTATCAGACGAACAAAAATCGAGCTACACTTCGTTTTTTTATAACTGAATAACAGCAACCTCGTCACAAAATAATAGCGTTCGTATATTATATTTGTATAGTATAATACATACGAAATAATAGTGTTTGACGTTTGTATACTGACCTGATTGCAGCGATATGTTTTATGTGCAGAAGTCACACACATGTATCGCGGAGTCACAATTTAAACACATTTACATAAATTATATTGTAAATATAAATATTTTATAATGCACGACGCATGATTCGGACGAAATCAGTTTTTTTTAAAAAAATTTTTTTTTATACAGAACGCGACCCCAAAACACGCACTGTTAATTATTGCCGTACACGACAGCATAAAAACGACACGATAATTATTTACAATACCTGCTCACAACATTATAATATATGGAATTACGATGATAACAACGGTAAAATATAAACGTTTACGCGTACGAAACGGCGCGCAACGTGATTCAGACCGTTAATTCGGCGCTACTGAAACGAAATCCTTTCGGAAACGGCTTTCAGTGTAACAGGTAGCGGCGGCGTCAGCGGCGACCCCTCCTCCATAATCGCTGAACGTACTTTCCCACCTGGTCGATCACACCCTCTCCCCACGTCACGAGTTCTCCGTCGTTCATTCCACCCGCCGAGCATACCCGCAAATTATATTATACACAACCCCCGACGGCCGACCGTTGCCGAAACTGTGCGACCGACTGCAGCTTGGTAACTAACGGTTATATGGTTGAATATAAGGTAGGTATAGCATATACCTAGGTATGCGGCGGACGGTCGTCGTCAAATGCGATCGCGAGGACTGCGCAAACTATACGTGTTATACATGTATACACGTATATATTATAATTATTGTTATTACTAAATCGTACGTTTTGTGAAAGATCGAGAGGAAAGAAATATAATAGCCATGATGCCGATGTGTATTGTAATATGTATTATACTGTACTAAGTCCTGGCATCAGGAACTAAAAAAATTCGATTCTGAGCCCAAATCATAAATTCATAACCCGTTTGAATTAACAAGTATCAACGAAATCGGTATTTTTAACTTAAAAACGGAAAATACATCGATTTTTTACGAGCTTGAAAAATATAATAAATGTGTACAATAAATAAGATATAAGATGAAATTTTGTTTTAAGTCCAATAAAAGTATAGATTCAAATAAAAATAATAAAATAAATCTAGAAGCAACTCTTTTTTTTTAACTAAATATACAATAAATATACAATTAAATATAATATATAATGATTTTTTTTTTAATCGTTTAGGTTTAAATAATAATAAATGAAGTCTACTATTTTTCTTAGGTATTGAAAATATAATATATTTAGTTTATATGAAAACTGTTTTTTTTTCTAATAATCGAACCAAAAATAAATTAAGATAACTTTAAATATTACGCCAGTTTAAAATATGTTACTACTGAAACAACTGCCATAAATGTTTTAAACTAAATAAATTGTTGAACAAACAATTATTTTTAACTATCCAGTTAGGTTGAATAAAAATAACAAACAAAATTTTTAAAACAACCATTTTGTTACAAATAAAATTAAATAAGTTTAATACTTTAAAATATGCAAACACATGTATATAATATATATGTATATATTATAATATATTATAATCCCCAGTTTTCACCTATCAATAATAGATATAGTTACAAACTGAGAATATTAATTATAATTTCAATTTTAATAACAAATCTAGAATTTACGACCTAATTTTAATATTTTTATTTAAGCAAATGATTATTTACAACCATAAATTGACAGACAATGTATTAGGGACATACCCATTAAAATTTTTAAATAATTTTTAAAATAAATTAAATAGGAATTTATTAGATTTATATGTGTTAAACCGTAATTATATTATTTTTACCTCCTCTACTTTTATAAATATATTCACTATTTTATAATTGTTAATTCATATTAATTATGAATTATTTGAGAATTTATACCAGCTACAATTATTGCTGAGTACTCTTAAATCTCAGTTTTTCATTATGCAATACAATTTATTAACTATATTTTAAGAAATAATATGATAATAATACCGAAGTTCCAGTAAAAATATACTCCCAAGCGTGATGTAGCTGAATTTCCTGTTGAAAATGCCATGTTATAACTTATAATTATCTCAAGGTCGGAATTTTTATTTATATTAACTTGGGAACATTAATCATAGCTTTATGAAAAAAACAATTCATACGAAAGTAACATACCTAAATAGTTTAATTTCCATCTTCAATACCTTTATGTTACCACTGATTTTCAGTAAGGATGCGTGGCTCTAATAGTTAACGATGCTACTTTACGACAAGATGGCACACCATTCAAGGGACACAGTAACATCTATGATATAAAAATTTCCGGTGTTTTCCGATAAAACCAGTAAGATTAAAAATTAAGTCATAAAAACAAACGTATAACATTAATATAATATTATATGCGAGTTTACCAACATATACGTTAGGTTAGGTTACGTATTTTATAACGTTCTCGGACATCTTATGGGTACAATAGGGAAGATCGGATTTGATTGTAACATAAAAATATGCAGAATTGTTGTCAATATTTAAAAATTGATTTCTTTTTCTAGAAACTTCAAAAGTTTTAATATGTCATAAAATTTTATATTTACTTTTTAAAAATTAATTTATGTGTTTAGAACGTATTTCGTTTTTGGTGCATTTAAAACCAACTGATAATATTTTTTTATATTTGATATTAATGTGCTAAAAAAATTTTAATATTTTAATAAATTTTAATCAAACCATATGTAATAGATAAACATATTTTAATAAGTATAGTCAAGTATTCTATTTTTTTGGTAATATAAGTCAAATAATACTTTTTTATTTTTATTTTTTTTTTATTCTTAACTACATGGTTATTAAAGTACATTAGATAAATCAATGAAATGTTTTGATTTATAAGTAATATATATGAAATAACATAATTTATTTTAGCAAAGAGAAAATTGCTTCTAACAAATTTTACAGTATAGATAATTCCATTCTATCCATTATATATAAACAATATAATTTAAAAATATCGACACACAATTAAATCGCACAATGAGAATTATATCAGGATGTGTCAAATCAACTAAATTAGAATGGCTACCAGTGCTCTCACATATACCCCCCCAGAAGTGCGTAGACATTCGGCAGAGCTAAAGATGACTGAGAAAATACAAAATTCTCCAAGTCTTCCAATATATGATGACTTGCATAACGCACCAAAAGAAAGACTGACATCTAGAAATCCTATATGGACGTTAAAAAATAGTACAAACACAGAAGAAGATTTATGGAATTTACATTGAAAGGATGGAGTAGTACTAAATAATCACCTAATTAGCGACCCAACCCAATTAGTTCCAGGTTTCGAATATCCTTGCTTTAAACCGTGTAAGAAGTGTACAGGGAAGGTGCAATTATTTGATGCACAAATGGGGTATGGTGGACTCTCCGTTCTGTAACTTTGGCTAGATCCAAACTATTAGACACATTGTTGAGGAATGACCGAAAACAAAGTTCAATGGAAGAACATCAGGTCTACACAATGGCGACAAGGAAGCGTTAGATTGGCTATACAATCTTGCCATACGCTCATAGCATTTAATAGATGTTACTTTGTAGCTTGTTTATTTATTTATTAGTTAGTTGGTTTATTTATTTTATTTTATTCCGTTATTACTTTTTGTTATACACCAATACCATGCCATATGCAATAAAAAAAATATATGGTTAAATAATAAACAATAATTTGTTAAAGTGTATATATTACAATGTTACATATTAGAAATAATTGAGTTATATGATAACATTTTCATTTGCCCTCAGTCGTATATTAATATATTATCAACAAATATCAATTGGAATAAAAATAGGTGTTATTGCAACGATGCGCTTGATTAACTTAGAGGTTCTCTCTGCACAAAATGTTCTAAGTCTTAAAATTAGGTACCGTCTTAAACATTAATATGTATACTTAATAAATATTATACACGCAATAAAAACATCAAATTTATTAGTCCAATATAATTTTGAGTACGTGGGTAACTTTTAGGACGGTAGGTACTACGCTATGACGTAAAATATATCGTATACTGTAAGCTTAATTAATTTTGACGAATTATAAACAAAACAATTCCCTAAATAATAGCGTTAAATAATATTTTTTGTTTGGACGATGGACTGAAAAACTCAATTAATGATGTACACGCTTGCTCAAACTACAGACTTAAATATTTTATAACCCTCCGAATAGATAAATAATATATTAAATGGGTATATACAATATACATCAGTATATTATTATTTCGTATGAGTTGCTATTGTGAGTGACAATCTAGGTTTCAGTGAGAATAAACAGTTAGTTTCGCCATTATGGCATTAATTTATTAGATACAATATTATGAAAAAAAATCTTGATTTAAAAAAAAAGTCAGTTTTTAAATTATAACAGTAATATGCTTATAAATTAGATGAATGGAAAAATGCAATTTTTTTTGTCACCCAACTGCATAGTTGTAGATGTTGAGTGTACTTCTTTATTGAGTAGGTCATGGTAAATGAGATATACTTTATTTGAATTTAATGATAAATTATTGCATATGAAAAACAACTCAGAGTCAGAAATCGTCTGTCAGTCTTTTTTTAAAAGATATTTTATTATAAATCTGTATATTGGGATTAGTAATAATATACCATTACCATTGTGTTTAACATGGCATTTTAAGTCTTTGATAATTTTTTTTTTAATGAATATCTATTATTTAGCAAAGATTAAATTTCAAGTACAGCACGTAAACTGTTTTTAGCAAAAAAAAAAAATACATTAATTGGAAACCGTGTCATTGATACCAGTTCGACTTGATCGGAATGTTGTATGGGGATACGTTGAAAAACCAATTTTTTTCGGGCAGCAACGACTTCTCTCACTGGACAGAATATGGTACTTACGAGTATACTATTTAATTATTCATTGTTTATATCCAATAAAATAATTTAAAAAAATTGATTTTGTCAAAATATTATTATCGGTATAATTTCAAATATTTTTCTAATTTGTTTTTCGTTTTTACTCGTTATTTTTAAGAAATAATATTTGTTGTTCTTTTAAGTACCAACCACAACTATTTGTCCAAATTTAGTACTATAAATCATCCTAAACGTGAAAAACGTAAAAAACGTAAGCATCTTTTTCCACTATAAAAAGAGCCTTAAAATGCAAAAATATACACATATCTACCATCATTATATAAAAATCAATACATGAATCACTTTACTTAAAACATAAGTTAAAATGTAGAAGCAGAAGCATAGAATGATGATCAATTTAATAAAGATATTTAATGGAAAGTGTTCAATAAATGGATAAAATTAAAATCAAATAAATAGTTGAGTTCGAAAATTAACAATGTTTCCAGTGAAATTTGTTAGAACTAAATAGCTAAGTTTAGCTATTATGAGAAGAATCAGTAGAGTTGAAAATAATCTTCTTGAATAATACACAGTACCTGAAAAGTGGAAATTAGCTAAACTTAACAAACTAATAGTTCTTGACTGAAAGGTTTGTTGCATAAGAGTAGTTAAGGGGTATATTTCAATATAAACTATTCAACTATGTAAAATAAGTAGGTTAAAAAAAAATTCTTGGTTGATAACTATAATTACAGATTCACATTCAAGTACGATAGGTCTGGGACAGTAAAAAGTATTAAAAAAAGCAGAGAATTGAATTAACGATTTACGAATTAATGTTTTCTCCTTCGATTTTACATCAATTATAACGATTTATTTCGTATCTATTTAAAAACATAATAATATTTAGAACAATTAATCGTAATGGATTGTATTATATTATAATGATAGATCACCTTTGCATGAGCGTTATTGCGACGATTGATAAACTTTTTAATATTTTTGATAAGTTATAAGCAGTATACGATATCATTAATTATTAAACACTGTACGAATGAATTATGTTTTAATATATTGGACCTTGAAACGAACCGAAGAGGGACTGGATAATATTATGCTATATTATTATACAAACACATGCCCCGACGTCGGATTAAAGTTTGCAAGACCGAGCTGGTATGTATGTATTGGTAATCGAGCAGAAATCCTAAGCTTATCCCGCCCTTCAGTCTTGCGTATTCCCAATAGACGTCTGAATCTATAATAACGCAGTGATATTAGCGAAAATCATATATAGTGTTCAATACACTGCTTTTCCGACCCCACTTCATACATTACTATGTAAAAAACATAAATCCTTAGCATCGGATTACGCGGTCGGGTTAATGATATATTATGCATTATTATAAGATTATAAAATTTAAAAAAAAATAGTATTCCTTACTACGTTTTAATAAAAAATATAATAATGTATATCTAGTTCACTTTCAAATTCAAAACACTTAAAGTTTTTATAGTTCTTTACTTATCCTTTTATTATATTGAAACTGTACATCGTGTACACAAATAACTAAACAAAGAATACCTACATTGGATTAAATAAATGATTTTGATTTAAAAATAATTCAAACCGTAAACCAAATCGGCTATACCGATAGAAAGTATATTCTTTACAATTTAAAAAATCAAATATACAATGTATGTGGATTGTATACAGGAATCAAATCAAGTTACCTCATCTATACACATACATAATTTCAATATTCATCTTGTCAAATAGTTTCATGTACACATGTATACAATAGTGCTATACTATACGATCGAAATCTAAAATCGTCAGACGATCTTTTCCACATCTTCTAAGCAACAAACGATTAATACATAAATAATATTTTTAACAAATTTGTTTTTTATGCTACTACACGACTAACAATAATTTATTGTTTTAAAATGGTCAGGATTTATATTTTGATTTTTAATAAAGCTGACTTAAGGGTTCAAATATTATTGGACAACTCGTTTTGAAAACTAGACCAAATCTCCAGCTGTTAAGCAAAACAATGGAAGGTCAATAAATTCCAATCATAATTATTTATAGCGTCGGGTCATTATATTTCCGGAACTGTTATCCACACGTTCAACAGTAAATCGTAACTGAACAAAATTATCACACAACGTGAGATTTATTTTATAATATATCATTTAATAAATAATTAAATGATAATATAAATTGTGATAATAACAACTTCTTTGGATTTTTAGAATAATGTACAGTTAAATATCTTTTGAATGTAGTATATAATTTGAATCGTACATATCCTAAAAAAAATCAGTTTTCAAAAACAGCAGATTATAATCTTTAACTTTTAAAAACAAACAAATTTTAAACCCTAAAAAGAAATATTGTTGATGTTATATAGCTTTACAAGGGTCTAAATGTATATAAAATCGGTGAAACGACCCAATTAACCGACAGATTTGGTAGTTCAATATTTCGTATTTTTATTGAATCTTTTTTATTACTATTTCTGTTTTAATTTTCAACATATTTGTAAAGAACATAATCATTGAACAGTTTGTTTGTATTGTTTTTAGTGTTTTTATATAGATTTTAAAATAATTGGACGTTATGAATAGCGCCATGAACTCAAAACCAAACGATTCTCGTACGCATTCATTATTCATTGTACTGTCACAGAGGCAATTAAAAAAACATTTTTCTTCATTCGGACGGAAAACCACTATCAATTATAATTTTATTATGGCCGATTTAAAATTATTCCTATTATTTCTATATTTATGTAGGATCGTATTAAAGACGGCTAAAGGGCCCAGTCCCTTAGCCGCATGTGTAAAGGACACATAGTGCGTATTATTGTCTGAATAAAATTCAACAATAGTCTGAGTCAAAGCGATGCATCGGGTTTGCATTTAGGGGTCATATAATTTATCCATTTTACAGACTCCTTGAATATAAATACTAAGTGAATTTGGAAAATTATCATGTTAACACTTTAAGGATGATGTAAAAAAAAAAAAAAAACTAAAAAAAAAATCAAGTTATGTTAACTACAAACAGGACTAACTATTGGGTGCAGGTTAAAATAAGAGATCTACTTAAAATAATATTTGTATATGTAAACGAATGCAACGTAATGGGAAATAGAAGACTTTTTTTGCTGGTATTTCTGCTTATCTTATCTAATAGTTATAATATCTTAATAAAAACTAATAATTGTTCATAAAACATTTATTAATTTATAAAAAAATAATAATATGAAAACAGAGTGATAAAGGAGTTTTTTTTACTTATATAAGAAATATTAAGACACACATAAAAATATGTAAGCCTTCGATAAAGTCAACACTCTTCGGAAAAGGTGTTCATCGTTAACAGAATCACCTTAAAATAAAAATATTAATTATGCTTTGCTGTATTTAACACTGGTAATTGGTATTTAAAAGTTCTTTTGATATTTATACATACATTAAATACATAGCATACCAATTTTAACGAACAAGAAAAATTATTATTTTACGGTTTATGAAATGTATAACATCATATTTCAAGGAGTCTACTGAGATTTTATAAAAATTACTCGTAACCATAGACCTTATACTAAGGTGTATAAGGTCTATGCTCGTAACGGTAACTATTTGGATCGTATGATAAAATAGGTTATATAATTATTTATACTGAATAGTGTAGTATTTTATTATTATTATAGATTAATGATACGAGTTAACGTCAAATTTTGAATAATAAAATATGATGGAAATTTATATTATTTTAATCTTAAATAGAAAAGTATTTATAATATGCTATATCTTTTTTTTTTTTAATGTATTTAATATAATTTTTACATTAACCACATTTTAAATTTAAACAATACTTTTCATACTTTTCAAGTAAAGTATAAACAGATTGTATCAGAGTTGTATAAGATCATAAATAATAAGATGTGATTTTACCGATTAACAAACATCAAAGTACTTTTTTGACTTTCAATGTGCTATTGATCAATTAATTGTCAAATATGTATATTTTTAGATTTTAAGCGGAGTGGTAAATTTATTAATTTTATCATAGTGTGTTTTTTTTGTGGATGGGTACACGATAAGTTGTAAGTTAAATGCTTTGATTTTTGAAAACGAGATAAACAATTTTATCTGAATCTAGTTATCTAGTTATTACTTTAAACAGGTGAAACTCGAAAATTCCCAGTACTGATTTTTATAATTGAGAAAAATAAACAACAAATTAAAATAAAATAAGAATTTTTATGCAAATCCAATTTATGACAAAATCATTTTTTTTTTATTATTATCAGCTTATAGATTATTTTATTATAGATTTTTTCGTTTTACAGATGATTGATCATTAAATCGTATTTATAATAACAATTTATAAGTATAATAGTAAGATAATAATACATTTTTATGGGTGTTTCGAAACGACTGTTGCTTGTATTATAAAATTAATGTTTTTGCCGTAGACTCGCTGGAAGAAACATTTGACACGGCACAATACATATCCTTAAATAATGAGGCGTAAACGATAGGCAATAAATATAAAAATAAGTAGAGTTTTTTTCCGTACCTATTAAATAATATAAGGAGTGGAAAATAATAATATAATAAATTACATTCCTTCGAATGAAAAATATAATGTGTGCCAATACAACAATAAAAATTATTATCAATTTTTGCAAATGAGTTATGTTACATGACAAAATAATTTAACGAGCCTATTTCTGTAATGTTTAAGAATTTTAAAACTTTTAATATTATATATAATTTTTGATATCATATTATTATTTGTAAGTAAGTATTCAAGTATCAACTCTTACGTACTCTTACTTCGACCCGATTGATGTTGTAGTAATATTTATTCATGACGTCGAATGTTCAAAAGCCAATTATATTTTTACCGGTCTTATTTTTCACATGACGTGATGATAGTAAAAAATATCATAATTTCTATCTAGTAAAATTTTCAATTGATACTCCTTAGTCTTGACACATTTGAGTGTATCAACTGGTTATTGTTATAGTACCAAAACGTATATTTTAACAAGACGCTGAAAAAATTGTATTTTCTAGTTCAAAATTAGAAATATTTATCCTGAACACATAGATAAGAAGATCCATTTAATCAAAAACAACAGTTAAAGTTCCGCTAACCAGGAACGATTTTAGTTATAACGTAACTCGTTACACGTTTTTTTCACCGGAATAAGCAATTTGTTTTTGATTTGAATTGCGACGGAATACACTTGCACTCAATTATAGGTTAACGGAACCGCGTCGCTCTGCAAAAGGTTAAATATTATATTATTATTAAGATCGATCGATCGTTTAGTGCTCATGATATAATTTCACGCCAACGTTTATTGAATACAGTTTATTTTAAAAATGCAACGGTTCAAACCGTCATTTAATTAACTCACAATATCAAAACCTTTGTCAGTCTAATTTAACCACTACCTATTACACGTTTAATTGATTTAGTATGGTTTTATTTATTTTTATTATATAATTGCTTACTTTCATATTGTGCAATATTGTTATTGTGATTCATAGAAACATTTACCTAATCTTACTTATACTTACCATTTGGTTCCATCAAAATAAATTCATTTAATAAATTGATTGTTAAAAATACGATACATCGTGATTCGTATTAATAATAATAATAATAATAATAATTATTATTATTAATTTTATAATATTCTATACTTATACAGTCTTTTAACAGTTTTCAAATATTTGCAGCTTAAAATATGTCCACTTAAACTGATTTTGTATTTTTGTGTGATTTTACTACTACCAGAATAACGTTTATAATAGAATTATTATACAATTAGGTAACAGAAATATTATTGATGGGAATTCACATTTGGATTATATAGTGATGGATTTAACGACATTATATTATAATTGTTATAGTAATAATTTGATTGTTATAATAATATATTAAAATGACATACTATTCAGTATTCATGATGGTGTGTCAAACATATTATATTACAATAATATTTCATTATCATAATTCCCCTTTTTTTATATAAATTGTACATAATTATAAATGTATATAATTCCTGTAATGTCAATTTATAAAACAATTATATTTATTATATTGATACATTTGAATTATATAAATTATCAAAGTATTTTTTATAAAAAATATAGGATAAAATTAAATCAATAAAGATGATCATTTCACAATGATAAATATTTTGATTTATTATTTTGCATATTATTATAAATATTACAATATTATTAATAATGTATAATAATTAATAGTCTATCCATTGTTTATAGTCAATCAAGATTTTCCAGTTTTCACTTAACAAAAAAAAAAAAAAAAAAATGAGTACAAGTGAACAATGAAAATTCTTATTGAACATTTTTTAGATTTCATTTTACTTACAAACTAATCGTTAATAAGTTATTAACTGTAAAAATAATATGACTTTTAAGACAATTCGTATTAAATTGTACTCGTTACATTATACTTCAACCGACACGTATGTATAGCAAAAAGTATAGAATCGTTATAGAATAAAAAAGAGCAAAACAAAATACAATGTTATTATAGGTAATGGTTAATAGTGTATTATATATAGTTATGTAGACGTTATAAGGAGATGTACACGGACATGGGTTAAATAATTGCGCCCATATTATCACAGTTTCGTTTGAGAATAAAATCAGTTAAACACGATATTCGTCTATTATAAATGGCTAGGAACACAAAACGATTTATCGCAGGGAAATCGATGAGTGTAAAGTATCTAAAGTTAAAAAAACAATAAAGTGTCAACGTTGAAACGTTTATTTAAACGCATATTTTATCGTGAACCAGGCAATGTCTTAAAATACTAGAAATTATAATGTTTACAAAAAAAGTTATTACAAAAAATGATTTCCCTCGATATCGCAATAATAGCCTGGTTCACGATAAAATAAACATTCAGTGTAAGACTGTTGCACGTGTGTAGAATAACAATTTGCGTAACGAGTACGAGTCTACATTTGCTTAAATATATATTTAATATAATATGAATTAAATTATTAGTTAGTTTGGCACATAGCGGATCGCGTGGTATCCTGATTGTAAATTTAACTTTGTTAAAAAAAAAAATAATAATATTATAATTATATCATAATATCAATAAACTTCTGTCGAATTAACCCTGAAACGGCCATCGATATTTAGTCTGTTCAACAGCTCGTTTAACACATTTTCTTTTAAGTATATTATATTATTATTATGATGTATTTATATAATATAGTTAGTAAAAATTAATAAAACAATTAATCGATATTATGACAATCATAATAATAATAATATGCCGCGAGAGTCATAATTTGCAGGGCGATATTATAAAATATGGTTGTACATGATATATATATATAATGAGCTGCTTACGGGTGGTTTAAGAGACGGGGGCGATTAGGGGAGGTTTGCTCATGTTTGGTGACATAATTTATTGTATAACGTATAGTACGCGAATTATTGCACCTGACCAGCTGGGACACGCATTAAACAATGTGTCCCGTCGAAATAATAACAAAAATAATAATAATAAAAATAAAATTAATAATCGTACAGAAAATCGAAAAAGAACTGAAAAACGATTTTCAAAATGGAAATCTGGGGGGGGGGGGGGTTCAAATTTATGAGGTACATATTATTTAGTAATTATATGTGTATACTACATATATATATAAATTTATATTATTATATATGCGAGTTCTGCTGAGGGTAAATTCTTCGCACGATATAAAATTATATATATAATTTATTAAATCGTCTGCAGCTGGCAGGTATGTGGGCGGTTTTTGTTCATCTGTAAGTGGCGTCGTTTTCGTCCGAATCGTGGAACCACTCTGCCGCTGACACAGTACGACCGCCGAACATCCTCCTAGTAGTCGCGTTCGTTCCAGAGGTAGTCTCTGTGGAATACGACTGCTGCACTTGTTGCTGCTGCGGACCACGAGTCGACCTGAACGAAGACCTGGGAGTGTGGTCCGGGCTGCTCAGGTCGTCGCCGTCTTCATACGATCGGATCCGAAGTCCCCAGTTGTTCTCAGTGAATTCGGATGCGGATCGGGCAAGCGACGGTTGGCTAAGCGACCGAACCAGACTGCCGGCGTCGTCGTCGGCGTAATAAGATGAACCGCCCCGACGGTACTGGTACTGTTGCTGATTCTGCTGGTAATTGTAGTTGTACGCCGAGCTCACGTCGCTATAGTTGTCAGGCATTTCCGGTCGTCTGAAGTCCACCATCATCTCGCTCATTGACCTATGAACGCAAAAATAAAAACAAATCAAACATTACACGATTTCGTAATATCTCTGGAACACACTCACACGCACACACTTTCTTTCTACCTTTTTTCTGTCAATCCCTAATTTACACGAAAAGTAATTTTTTTAAACGGATCTCCGTGTTTAAACGAATATTATAACCGTATCGTATATCTTGTGTTTATAAACTTGTACATTATTTTATATCCGTGTTTTCAGTTCAAACTTTTCACTGATGGCCTAACACAATACTAATTCAATTGATTGTTCTACATTTTAAGGGTATTAAAGGAGATTTAATAAATGCTAATAAAAGTTTTAAAATGTGATTTTATCGAACAATTAATAAGAACATTGGTTGTAGTGTTCAATACGATCCTTTATCTATTGTAGAGGCTGTGTACGTTCTAATTCAATTTCATGTTTCACCGATATTTATTAATCAAATTAGTTTAAAAGCATAAATAATACTGGGATTTATAATTAGTTCTACTTCATCATTTAAAGATATATATTCTTCAAATATTCTTTCTGATCTTTGGTTCACCCGTAAATATAGGTCAACAGTATAGTGACCATTCACAATTTTTTATGATTAGTTCACAAAAGAACAGATAGTTGTACTTCTTAAGACATTTAAATTTAAATAAAATTATACTAAACTTGATTAAATTAATAACTATGGGATATAATTTTAAATTAGAATAGTTCTCCACAAGATAATTAGATAAAACACATTTTCAAAAATCATATTCACTATGTGTGGTAGTGCATGTGTAAATATTCACTTAATCTCTTACCTAACGTCCATGTCAGATTTGAAGCTTGATCTGGACGTTCTTCTTGATCGGGCTGGTCCCAGAGGGCCGTTGTCATCGACTGCCGTCAACGTTCTCACGCTGGACCCGCCGTCAGAATCGTATTCGTAGACGGTGGGCAGCGAGTTCCTTCTGGTTCTGGCTCCTTCAAACTCGGTCTTCTTCTTGGTGTACCTGTTGGACGAGCCCGCAGTCTTCTGGTCATAATGCTGTGGTGGTGCAATCACGCGTATGATAACGTCCCACTTTTCTGGTTCGAATATCCTTTCATACTTGGGATCGCTGCGGATGCGCTCGAAGTCTTCCCGGACAGTTGCCTCAGTGATGAGCTGACGAAGTGTCGACTCGGTAGTGATGATCTGCCGCCACTTACGTTTGTCATCCAACGTCAATGTCTGCTCCACCCTATACCTGGCGTTAGGTTCTTCAGGTTCCGGTTCCAAGACTCGGACCAACGATTCCCAGTTGTCCGGCTTTGGCACCGGAATGTCCATGGTGCTCAGGTACCTAATGTGATTCTCTTCGGCAGTGGCGGTCGACATCACGTTAGTGTTATATGATTGAATCCTCGACTGGCGGTCAACACCAGCAGGCGGATAACCAGTCACTGACGATGCCTCGGAGTAACTATCCCAGTCAGTGGCAGTATCTTCGCCAGACTGAGGGTACAAAGCGTCCGGATTCGGGTAGTTCTTGATGGTCACATCCCAGCTGGCCGGCGGCGGCACCGGTCGGGGCTTATATTCAACCACTTCTCGACGATGCCGTTCGATGTCTTCGATCGTTTTCTTTTCAGTTATCGTTTTAAGGAACACATCATCAACCGTGTGTGACGTGATTTCTGGTCGTTTGGTCGGCACCACGGGCGGTTCGATGACATCCACTTGCATCTCAGTCGTATACTTGGACGTGGTGGCATACCGATGATTGTGGTCCGTTGTATGTAATTGCACCATTGGCGGAGGTGGTGGCGGTGACTTTCTGATATCTGAGTTGGAAACCGAAACGTTCTCTTCCGTTCTATACCATTCAGTCTCGTCCCTGTCCTTACGCACAACCGTCGAATACACTGGTCGGTACCGCTCTTCAGCTGCTGCTGTCGAAGTGGTCATCGACATCGTCTCGTCCTTTTCTAGAATGGTGGTCAAGTTTCGTTCTAAGGCCGCTACGCTTGCCTCGGATTCGGACGGTGGTGGTGTAGGGCTTGGTGTAGGAGGTGGAGCTCGTTTCACACGGAGCTGAACGTCGAACTTCGGTTGGACTGGGGGTGGTGGTGGAGTGATAGTCGGTGCCGGCAAATGTTGGTACCGTTCAGCGTAATACTCTTGTTGGAACGCCCGATTTTCATACGATCCACCGGAACTTGGCGATTGTCTCAAACTACGACCATCCACGTCTTCCGCTTCCGAATGTCCGGAACTGGGTGATTCGGATGGGTAGTCACTGGGAAGTGTATCACCGGCGCTGACCAGAGCCATTTCTGAACCGGAAGAGCTGTCCAGTGTTGGAGCCCGGGCCCGTGGTATCTTCAGCCCATCGAACATGGACAAGCTGGAGTCTGACAGTTTATCCGAACCTACAGACGACAAAGGATGCCGGCGGACCACTTGCACTTGCTGGTTGCGCAGGCAGTAATATGAACAGCCAAGGCCTAGCAAGACCAACGACAGAAATAGTATGCCACACACAATCAACAGATTTGGAAGCCCTTAAGTGGTGGTTCTAGTGGTGTCGACGGTAAATCAATGCTGTGTAAAAAAAAAAGTATAAATTAGATATTTTTTTCTCAATAAATGTATGCACTGTAAATCTAAACATTTACTACGTGGAAAGGGCATTATTAATCGTTAAATACGTATCATTTCAAACCTTGAATGCATACCAAATTTAAACACATTTCGTTATATATTTTTATATCATTCAAATATATTCATTATAATGCACATTGCACCCAACCATTAATTATGTAGCTACGTTTTTACATAAATCCTTGGACCAAAAAAAAAAAAAACAACTAATTCTTGTTATAATTATTTTCAGTGAGTATACGATTCAGTACGATAACTTTTTTACTTTATGATAAAATACTCGGTACATAAATTATTATTGTATTGGCACTAAATTAGTTTCCGTTACATTTCAATATATTTTTAGTTTTTAAAGATCAATGATTTAATTATAAATAATGTCGAGTCAGTAATATAAACTACCTACATTATACACGTGATATTATTAAATAACCTTCATGAATGTAAAACTTTAATATTATATAGTCGTTGTCTACTTTCAATGACAACACTATAATGTTTATACATATTATGCGGTGAGCTCGTTTTGATATTTATAATTAAGAAAATAAATAAATAAAACTATGAAAAATATTATTTTATACGGGTACTTGTTTTTTATACAAAAAATACGTTTTATGCATTTATAGTATATTATATTATATACACTTACATTTTATTAGGTATTCCAGCTGGTGGTGGAGCGATGGGCGGTGGATATCTGCACACTATAGTTACCACTTCGTCACCGTCCATTTCTAAGAAAGGGTGGAACCTGACTACGATATTGTTGGTAAAAACTCTTTGCGGATCCTTGAATAAAAAACAAAATAAACATCAATTTTATTTTATTAGACTTATTTAATTATAGATAGAAAAATCGTGTAAAAATCGGATTTTCTCCCACGTACTTGTCTTGTACCACATCCTTTTAGTGGCAAATCGATCCTGGCTGTGTTGTTACCTTTACCCGTCACAGTGCATGCGCTGCTCCGGTCGAAGTCTGCGTAAGCTCTTCCGTAAAATGGTTCTTCGAACTTGAGTTCGATCTGAAAACAAAACACGGTCCAATAAAAATCCACGGCCACATCGAAACATTAATCATAATATCGTTATTTATCGTATTTAATTTATTTATGTAATACTATAGATTATGTGTTCGGCTAACCTGCATAAATCCGGCGGCACAGTTTAGCGCCGCTTTGGTCCTATTCAAAAAAATAACTGGGGCCAATTCGTCCAGCTTGGTGACCTTGCCGTCCAACACCGTGGACTCAGGCAGGCCCCGATCTGGACTTGGGAATTCGATGCTATTTTCGACCTGATCGTAGTTCGACTGAGCTACGGCTACTGTCACCAAGGTCGATGACAACAGCAACAGCCGCAGTGTCAGTGACATGATGCCGTTACTAGTCATTTTCCGTTCTGGAAAAAAAAATAAAACAAAATGTCAAAAAGAGTTGATTTTTTATCTATAATTAGTTCGTGATAATTATATTTTGAAAATACCATTTATAAATATATACAAATCTTCAATCCACAAGATGACATTGTATATTATAATATTATTATTAAAACACCTAGCGCATTGGGATTGTTTTATTCGCGCGAACGCGCCTGCCTATTAGTCGTCGAACCGCAGTGATAAGCACAGTGAGCGGCACAAGTCGAAAGTGAAACGTCTATCTTGTCAAGGGCAGAGTGCTATAGAATATACTATACGAATGTATATGCTTTTTACCATTCACTAGAGCATATACCGCCGCGACATTGCACAACGCCGCGCACACCCGCCAACCGCAACCCACCCGTCCACCTAACGCAGTTAAAAATACGTGTCTGTGAGTATACACGATTTCATGCAAACTGTTCCGCCCGTTTATATCCTTGCACTTAAACACACACACGTACAAACGTGTACTTGCGACGACTTGCACACAATCATCTGCATTTAAACGACTTCGCAGGAGAAGGTATATTTAGGTCTGCTACAGAGGCGCCACCGACCCCCTTTCGAGGAGGACTTCACGGTCACAAATATAAATCCGAAAATATGTTTAAAGTTGAGATGTACTATATAGCTTACTATATGATTATATTTTATTTTAGTGGGTGTAATATGCTACTGCAGTAGCGTTCCGTGAACTATAATATTACTACTTTTGCACGTTTTCGTGGTTGTTGTTTTACAACAGTAGATTTATTGCCAAGAGTAAGCTGTAAATTAATTTCATTTCATGACTTTATAAAAAAAAGATCAAAAATATTTTTAAGGCCATATTTTTACGTACTTAGAGATTTCACTCCAAGGACAGATTTCAAAATTTTATAATTTTTAGTCCATAAATGGTCGGTATAGAAGTCGTACGTTCTTAAAACATTATAGTTGAAACTTTTAATCTTATATAGTTATCAGTTATTTAAAACCATTGAGTAGTTAATCGTACATTATTATTTTTATTATCCATCAGCGTACTCAAATTTATGCAGTGATCTGATATCATCATTATCAGTGCAGTGACATAATGGTAAGTTTATCAAAGTGGAATACTCGTCAGTTATAATACCATCGAAAATAGGATTGTATAGAAACGAGTTTTATAATCACGTCAATAGTAACATTATTGTTCGTGTACACTCTGTGTAGTTAATACAATTGAGGACGGTTTTGCCAGACTTTTTTCAAGAAATAAAATTACACAAAATTACAGCATTATGATAAACGTTTTCGAGCGAATAACTGTAAAAAACGTATAATATATACCTACCTAATATTTATTTCCTGATATAAGATAGCGCATAACGATTATACGATGAACATTGTTCACACGGCGATATCGATTTCCGAATATGACATTTAAACACTACGACCGCACGCATACAACGACAGTATTGTACCGGTGTGGTTATAAATTTATATTGTACGTGAAGATAATGGAAAAAAACGTGCGATTTTTTCCGTCGTCGTCGTTATGCTCGTGAAAATCTTACCGGGATTACCGCTTTAACAATACATCAGGCGACGCATTTTCTCATCGCGTATATATGTCTAGTCACCGACTAAAGATAATAATAATTATAATCTCGTTTGGGGGCGGATCTTGTAGTATTATTATATTTGCCGAGTATTTCGGAGAGACGCGGTGACACCTACGAAGGACGGTTAAGGTTAAAACCATCTGAAACGGGTCGTATGATAAAAAAAATAAGTTATATTAATGTTATAATTTGCACCCGTCTCTACATTAACGGTTTATAATAACGTATCTCACCGATGGGATACGAACTCGTGATTGACTGCAGCGATGAAGTGCGTGATTATAATATGGCCTAAAAAACAGTTTTAAAAATGTCATAAACCGCATATATTAATAATAAAGTATAATGATATCGACCGGCAATGGATATGTGACGAGAGCGCCACGTCCAAGGACCTCTGCTCTCCACCCCGCCGTCGAGACCGCACGACTCAACTATCCGCAGCCCAATAACACACGCGACGACGCGCGTCGTACACAACGAGTCGGGCACATCGTTCACGACTAATTCGAGTTGGATACGCACGTACGATTCATAATGGTTATGATAATTGTCGGAAAAAAATTACGCACGTGAGTGTGTGTGTGTTTTACGACGTTCTATTCTTCTTCTACACACATACATTATTATATTATGCCTATGAATTGTTATTGTCATTGCCACGGTCTCGGCTAGTATGATATTAAATTTCGGTTCCACCGCTAATGCTTCTGCTGCAGCTAAACGTTCGGCCGTGTACAACATTATTATATGATCACAATAGTATATTATCGTCATTACACTGTATAACGTGCAGTTTTAGCACTGTGGACGTCGAACTAACGTCGAAAGTGCACAATGTAAGTACATAATATTATGCAAAATACCGATCGCGTGATATAACAATAATAATTATTATGTGTATTAATTAGATAGTAAAATGCCGTCGTCCTAGCGAATCCTATTCTTTCCTAACCCCAATTTTTAACTGGCAGTTAGTATGTAGGTATGTAATAACTTCCTACATTAATTATACGTCTTACTGTCTTATTAAACACGCGTAATCATATTATGGCATAAGAATTGCATTCATATCGAGCCGTCTACCAAAACCAATGACTCATCTTCGAGCGACAACGAATCCCGATGTGGAAATCATTGCTTTTTTGTGCAGTCTACCGACTTACATAGGTACCTTTTCACTGCAATTTATTAAAAACACGAATCGACCTCTACCCGACCCAACCCGCCCTGTGGAGGTGTTATCGCGGTAGCGAATTTCATCCACGCAGTAACATATATAAGTACGATAATAAATCATTATTACGAGAAGAAAATACAGCTTGGCGAGTGTAGGAAATAATAAATTCACTTCGAATTCGGTCATGTGGTGCGACCTTCTGGTATCGCGATTACACAACTAAATAATAAGTGGTGACAGCGTGTTAAACGTTCGATTTACACGCAGTCCTGCGCTACAACGAGTACCTGCTCGATTTGTGGCTATCGACATAATTTGTTGTTTCGTCAGCTGTTTATATTACATTAAACGAGTATATATTTTAGAGTCGTATATGCGCTGTACATTAAACACTTAAATGTAACCTATACCTATAGCAACGTTATATAAAAACAATAATCATTCTATAAATGTGTAAAAGTATTCGCATACCTAATGATAATAATAATAATGGTACACTGTTATAATATAATATAAACGAAAACGAAATAATACAGCGATATCGATGCTGTAACCGTTTGAATATTTTACACTATCTTATCTAATAAATCTGCATAATATATATATATATATATATATATATTCCCTCTACAAGTATAATAATATGGGTAAATAGTTATCATAAATCGAAGCGTGACCTGCCCATAAAATGGAACTCTCTAATTCAATTTTACCACACTTACGCAATAATTGTTTGCGGCCGGTATTGGCCGGTTTCGGTTTCGTCCGACCCTTTAGATTATTGTTACTTATTATTTCCTACATTTGACCGTAAATTCATTCCGTCGGTCAATCAATCGAATCGAGTCACTTCCCGGGCACGGACTACATATTTATGTGACTAGATATTCGCACGTTCGATAGGTTCTTAGTTAAAATTATTTTCTCACCCAACATTATGATATCAACTCTTTGAACTATACGCTAAAAATCTGTCCACGATCCATGACTATAACCTTATATTATAATTACGGTGCTGGTGTATTGCAGTAATTGTGTATCGAATAAAATTGTCATTTTCTTCATCAACGCTGCCCCCCGATTGAAATTCGGTTAGTAAAAATAAAGTTTAACAGCTACATATTGGTGCAATAAACTCGCGATATGAATATAATAACAGATTAAATATGATATACCGCGATGCATATCATAATATTGCAATATACAATCATGCATTATATCGGTACGCTGTTTTTGTTATTTCACTTAAAAATTTAAAACAAACGAATTCAATGGAAAAAACCACATAATATAAGCCACGTTCTATATAATATTTTGTACGCGTACCCGGCTAGATTTCTATAGGAACGACCGTTGCACCGTGATCCATAATAGAACTCGATCGTATAGGATGCCTATTATATTTGAACGAGAAGACTTTACAATACGTTTAGACGTGCACACAATAATTATATGAATTAAATCAAAAAATCTGTCAATATCGTCAATATAAACAACATAATAACCATATTATATGCATATTACGTGCACAAAACTTGTGCAGATGACGTGACCCTGAACACGTCCTTGAGGATCCGTAACGTTGTATTATTACGGTAAACTCCGTGTCTATATTATAGCCTATATGATATAGATATTATATACATATTATACGCTATATTTTGTGGGTAAACAAACGTTAAACGGTTGATCGATGGTTTCTAAAGTATATTCGAAATGTACAATATTATATGTCTGTACATTATGGCCTATGAGATACTTCGATGTATGTATACGTTACTTAATATATTTTAATAACAATAACGATGATAATATTGTTTAAAATCGACGTTACTTTTATAAAATTGATTTTATCGTACTATATTCATTATACGTACATAAGACAATTATGAAAAAGCCTGGTCTCGTTCTTACAGATATCTAACGAAAAGCCCGGAAAAATGAGCTTATGGTCGATTTAAATATAAAATCAATTATCGGAAACAATAATAATTCCGGTATTATACGATCGAAGTGAACAGATTTCAAGCCACCGGCTCAGCTCGCGTTTTCGCTGATTATTGTTTATATATATATATGTACTCATAATATAATATATGTAATTTTAGCTCGAGGAAATCGCTGTGTTATATTGTCATATTAATATTATATAATAAAATATACGATGTTGTTCATTATTCACGACACGACAATAGTCAACATAACAATAATAATATATACTATAACATTTTTCTTCCCCGGGTAATATGCATATAATGTCGTTTGTACTTTACTCTTGTAAGATAGAACATGAACTTGGAGGCATGATATACGTGTATGACACTCGATTGATTTACGACGGACAATCGGTTACGTGAAGGTATATATAATATTATTATATTACATTATGTAGGAACTGCTGCAGGTCTCGTCGATACACAATACGCGTACTGTTCGTGAGTATGCCTATATATTACCCATACACTCCGATTATAATAATAAAACACCGTCGTACTTTTCCTCGTTCCTATATATACTGCTAATAAACTCGTATTATGCAATGCTACAATTATTATTATAATATAATGTTATTATATATTATTATTTAATCGATTCGCGGGTCGTCGGAGTTGACATCGTGACGTGCGTTTTACACGACTAAACAAATTAAATACATTGTAATGACAATATCATTATGTGAGCATAGCTATGGTAATGACAAAACGAAATACAAATTTAAACGTCAACGCATACGGCAATATTAATATTTCATACGGGTAAAAAGTATCGAGTGAGAATATTGCGGCATTTTATCGAAATCTGACATCGCGAGAATGCCAATAATATATTATTATTATAACGATTCACATGCACACGTTGTACTTATACTGCTGGACTAACTGTTGGAAAACGTCATGTTATACTTACTGTTGTTGTACTCACCGTGTAAATTTGCTATAGTACAGAAAGACATTATAAAATAATGACTCGCTTGTATATAAGCGTTAAGCTACTCGCACAACGATGACGTATGCAGTGTACAATATGATGTATAATATATTTCATATATTATTATGTGAAACAGTTTTTTGTCACGTCGCACAGGTAATATTACATCGTTATTACAGCACTGCAGTGCGATAGCTTTGAGTTATTTCCATCGAGAGACGCGTCCCAAAAGACGACAAATAAAATATGTATATATCGTTTAGGTACCTACGTATGCCGCGCACCGTCGATTTTTCCGTCTCGACGATATGCGAATTTCCGGCGGTGCTGCGCGAGTACGAACGAATCGCGTACTCATTATACGGTTTTAAAAAAAAATTATATAATAGGTATTAGTGGTATTTCCTGCGTGATAAACAGGGTGTCTCAACACGTCGGTGTTAATCAACAACTGTCATATAATTAATCTTTCGAAAAACAAATTATTACTATTATAGCTTACATTTTTTTACCCATAAAAAAATAATTTAAGTTTTTTTTTTTTTGTAATATTATTTAGAACTAAGTAATTTATGTAAATGCTTAACTAAAAACTGAATTACTAATTTCCATCGAGCGTATTCCTTATTCGTTTCAGTTTTGTAAATTTCAAAGTTTCGGCATCAGATATATCTGTATATTATATAATATATATACATACCTATATATCAGTGGGAAAGTGGGTAACTATATATTATGTGGTAAAATGCAGTACATGATTAGAGTAACTAAAACAATACCCTGTACATATATTACGTCTTATATTATACTTAGTGACGCGATCAAACGACGATCATCCTGTTTCACCTGCAGCGAGACCTCTACGCGACGACGCGGGGCTTTTGACCCCAAAATAACAACAGTCGAATGAACGGGAGGAAACAACGATTGGTCTCGGTTACACGTTTTATATGGGAGGGCATTATATCATCTCTAACTGTGATGCACGATCGATGTTGATGTAGAACGAAAAGACGAATTACGGAATTACGGAAAAATGTGTCTCGCACTCCAACCGCAGTCACGAGTCAATTAACCTAACCACTGCACCAAAACTATACAAAATATTAATATATATATATACTTATATTCGATAATTTCCTATGCTCTACAAGAGTCACCACCGGTCGAAAGGTTAAACGGAAAATAATACAAAATTCAGGAGACTGAAAAAATAGCGAGTGCGGCGCCACCGTTAACTGTCGTGTAAGCTGTCTGCGGCAGCTGTTTGACGACAAGATAATAGTTTACTAAGTTTTGACTTACCGCGCGTGACCGGAGGAGATGATAAGCAGTCTCCCGAGGCGACGGACGTTTTTAATTAAACTAAAACTATCAACTGCAGCGAATATTAATAATTTATCACTTCGATATTAGTTATAAAATACGCTAATTACGTCTAACAATATAATATTTTGCGTGGGCATATAACACAATCGTGGGTTGAAAATGTAAACATACTTGTACGAGTACAGTATAAATATACGTATCTATGTTGAATTAAATTGTTATAGAATTAATCAAAGTTAATGAACTATTAAGTCTTGCGTAGGAATTTTTCTTAACTATTTTTAAATATAGATATAAATTATAATATCAATTAAAATAGTAAAAAAAAAAAAAAAAAACATAATTATTATAGTAGTTATAGAGTATTTTTAATTTTGAAATAGTCAAACACTCAGACCTACGTAGATAAAACTTAGTTATGTAATGTACTAATGTTAAACACCGTAACATTAAAGTAATAATGATTAATAATCTTATATTAGGTTTTGTAATTCTTGTTGAACTGTTTTAAGTAGGTATATACAATATACTATATATATTTGTTTTAAATTAATATTTTCTTGAAAAGTCGTAAAAATTTTTTTAGACACACTTCGGTGTATCTATACAGTGTAATATAATCCTATACCAGAATGCACGTTTATTGATGCAAACAAATATGGCAATATCAATACAGTTATTATCGTGTCAAATATAATATACTCGTACTGTAATGATAAAATATCAATGTACTTACACTATTTATGGAAAATATAAGACGCAGGATCAAGATTTATTGAGTCAATAATTTATGATAATATGAATAATACACTTACACTTATTTTTTAAATAACAATGTCAATTTAAATGATTAGAGTACGAACACGGTAAATACCACGCACTCTATAGTAGTTAAACATGATTATAATATTCTATTCGACTGTATACCTATATAGGACAATATTGCAGCATCGCGGCGTGCGTTTAAGTCTCCGCCGGCCACTATCGGCACAGTCGGCCGGTTCAAAGATCGTTCGCTCGCGACCTACGTTTACGACGCATCATGTATATAGTAAACGCAGTGCACATAGGTGCATCCCGCGGCGGGCGTGCTCGCGTAATCGATCACCGGTCGGAGATATATATCCTTTTCTAGACGAGGTCAATAGTATGCGAGTTATTATTATTATTATATAGTTACTATACATATATAATATATTGTTTTAATTTATTAGA
The DNA here is from genome assembly GCF_020184175.1 of Aphis gossypii. Lineage (NCBI taxonomy): Eukaryota > Metazoa > Arthropoda > Insecta > Hemiptera > Aphididae > Aphis > Aphis gossypii. Next base: position 55,600,319 of record NC_065531.1, on the reverse strand, counting down.
GTTTTGAGCTACGTATATTGTAATATTATTATTTAATCGAATAGATTAAACGAATCCGATCGTTGTGGTTCGTCGATTCATATAATAATCACACGATTATGTATATTATTAAAATATATTATAATACGAGCCTTTAGTCGTTACGAAATTCAATTTCACATAATACGCTGTATATTGAAATACCAATAATTTTATTATTATTATAATTTTAGGAAATCCTTTCAAAACATTTTGCCCATGTACTCGCGACCACTTGGAGGTTGAACGTTTCGCGAGTTTAAAGCACGGCTGCAATTACGTGTAATTCTCTTTGTTAAACACTATAAAAAAAATATCGTATACCTGCAATTAACACATTACAATACTACCGCATGCATAGCGTAGGTACCTATAAAATATGCAACACATCGTTTCTATATATTTACAATTCATTCGGATTTAAATTCGAAACGCACACGATTTATACATCGTATTTATTACTATAACGTAAGTATACTCGTATGTCACTAAAGGTTACGTATAACCTCGAAGCATCATCTTGAATACAATATTTACAATGCGATTCGTTCAACAAATATACGTATTATACACACTTAAATACGTACAGTCAAAAACGTATTTTCTCAACAAATCAATCGTGTCACGCAGAAAACAGTAAAATAAGATAATAATATTGCAAATATATTACAAGTACCACCATAATACGAATCCCTTTACAATAACATGCGATGCATGACATTTATCTACTGTGTTGGACGACGGAGTTCATACATATAATATCAAGTAACGTTTACCGTTGATATTTAAAGCTATATATGATAGATGTTCGGTATAGATCTTACATACGTATAATATCATCTAAATAACATGCGTGACTATAAAATATATTTGACATTCTCGAGTCACTAGCGCAATATATTATATAATATAGTGTATCTGTACATACATAAATCAAAAAACTATGAATTAAAATAATAATGATGAAATCACAATACGTATGGGTATTATAATGTATGCATGTGTAATGTGTATATATTATTATGACATGAAAGCATTTTATCAAAAAATTCTAATTGAGTTCTATTTTCTTTCGGATATAATATGTGAAGATAGGAATTTTTGATGAATTGATGGGTAAATAACAAAGACTAAAAACATTATAATATCGTCGTAACCAGAAAAAAAAATAATTTAAATATTATTAATGATATAACAATGTATAATAAAATGTATAGAATATATTTTCATCATTACTCTTTTCCAATCTCCCGTAGCTGTGTACATAATATATAATACGACCATTATCGAGTGCAACTGCAGTTAGTGGCGAGTCTTCGGTCACCAATACACTGCTTATAACATTATAATATATAGCTATCGATTATTATTACTTTATATGACTAATCGAAAACGAAATGCGTTTGTATAGGTATGCGTTGTGTGCATGAATCCAGATTGATTATATAGTCAGCGCTATCCATTTATTTCGTTCGTACGACGAGACAAATAAGACAATTTTTTTAGACATTTAAAAGAAAAAAACGAGAATTTTAATTGACCCAAATGACGTGCTCAGAGTAATAATATCAAAGTTGGATGCACAATTAGAAAAATGCGATAATAATTATTATGGAAAAATTATGCAATTTAAAATTAATTTTAATATATTTATTACGAACGTTGCTGAAATTCTAAAATATTAGTGAATGTTTGAAAAAAATAACCATATAACACATAAGGGTGTGGCGTGACTTCACAGCAGGCGAGTAGAATTTCTACAGATGCCTTTATGATATATAATATATCTAATTATAATTCTCCACCAAGAAACTTACACTCGTGTTTTTAGATTAAAAAAAAAACCGTTTGTACTTATCTTGTTTAAATAATAACAGTATTACAAAAACGCCGTATATATAACATATATATTTTTTACAATTTTTTCTACTTTATTCGTACACGACTGAATCATCGACACTTTTAAAACACGCAATCGTTAATATTTCCTAAGACTACGATGCTCCAGAAAGTAGATACAACCGCTCTGTACACGATAAACCGTAAAAATATTATAATATAGAATATAGATAAAAGGTAAATGTCATAAGATAAATGCGGTATAATACTGTTATTGTAGCGGCGGATAGCGGTATACGGTTCCACGCTCGACGTTATTGACGTTATTCAACGATACAGTAAATACCTAATTGTAAACGATAATCGTCGATTATTATTATAACAAGACGGATTTGTTATTATTTTTACGAACGAACAATATAAATAGCCATGGCTTCAGCGGGGGGTATTTTGTACCTATTACCAGTCGCTGCAGTAAAGCGCATAAGCAGCAGTAATAATAATAATAGTATTATTTAATTATTAATCAAAATAATAATATACTGTAAATTGGGGAGTAGATCTTTTTAAAATCACTATATTATGTTCACATCGACCACTTCTTATCGCTATGTAATCAAATTTGATTGATAATGCACACGATTTCGGTCTGTATAAGTATACAACTACGTTAAAGATAATAAAAAAACAAATATAGACGTAATATTATATTACAGCGATTAGATTATTACTTGGTTAATTAATGAATTAAAATACCACCATAGGTGATATTAACCGAAGTAACCGTTAATGAAACTTTGGTTTTTCGTTTTTATAACCTTATCTGAAACCAACTATAAGGCATCGTTTGAATTCCAATCCCTGCTGGATAACCCAGCACGACACCTCCTAATCGGAACAATTATGGTATCAATTGTGTAACTGTATCTTAAAAGGAAAACAAAACGACTAAAAACATTTTTATTGTTTCGTCTCCGATGGTTAGGATCCACGGGGTACAAAACTTACGATGACGTCGCCAAGTCATTGGGTTTAAACGCAGTCGATTTTCGAACTCAAGCACTATACAGTTCATTAGTCATTCCATCCGCGCGTGTGTGTACACTACGCGCGCGCGCGATAACTATTATTACAATAATAGCTCTTGTGTGATGTGTGTGTGTTGATTGTCATGCAAATGTCGTTTACCACATATTTACACTGAGGCCGATAGACGGGGCTCGGCGATAATAATATATGACCTCATCTCGAAAACGCGTACCTGCCGAAAAATCGTATTCTCCGGCAACGTCTTGTGACGAAACATTGTCGGCTGCACGGTATAATATTATATGTACTTAGTTACTCAACTGTGAGGCGGCGGTGCGTACCGAGAAACACAACGCCATAAACAGTGTCAACTCGGCGCCGCCGCCTCCGGACTTAGATATTAGGAACGAAACGTCGACTCGTTGTTGTGGTGTGAGGAGGGGGAAAGAAAAAGAAAAAACCGCATTCTTTTCTTCGTCCTATGGGTAAGTATTATCCGTTGTTTTATTATATATTTTATTCGACATAGTCGACCTGACCTCACGATTCCTTTACCGCGTTTTCATCGATCGATCTCGACAGTTATATAACAATATTTGTTTTATTGTTATGCGGTCGATCTATAGGTAGTCATAATATCAAACTTCGTTGCTAGATTTATGGCAATCCGTCAGTCAGCACTAAAAAAAAAATCACATCCAATAGTTAAATGATAGTTTTTGAATTTGAACAAACTTATGACATCGAAACCCATTAAAAAAAAACTTCCCTTGCACGCGTATCTGTATAGAGGGTTGCATTATATATACGACTTACTAACGATGCCCGTAATGCCGTGCAACACGAAATGTTTACACCATAAAAAATTTTTCTATAACAAGGTTGACATATTTTATCGATCGAGTTTTTCTCGAGAAAAACAATTTTAAAAACTTAAAGTATATTTACTACGTGATGTACCTTTACACGACTATAACTTTATACCACCTGAAGATGATGCCACTCGAACCCAAAATACTATTCGACGTACACGTCGTCTGAAACGAATATAATATAGCATAGTGTGAGTTACAATTGGGTACCTACTAATGCCTTGATGTGGGATTCGAGTTACATAATACGACGCACAGAATACGTGTATTATTATAAAATATATACATAATATTATGTGAAACGTCAAAACACTGTGAACTCCCATCCACAGCGACGAGGGAGTGATTTGAGCTCACGATATTATTATGATAACGATATCGTTGTTGTGTGTTATTGTTGAAGGACTTTTGGTGCTCATAACCACTGCAGCAGCCCACACTAACTATATAATATTATACCGTTTGCATAATCGGCTATATACATAATAATATATATTATGAAGTATTCACGCGTACCTTTGTACGTACCTACTGCGGTTTTGTTGCAATTTCCCTCCCTATCCACTACATTCAAACCATCAACTAATGCAATGAAAATCTGGTGTTTTCTAATCACAATCGTTTATCGTACCATTCGATGTCGTTCTAAAAAAAAATCTCTACTGCAGCATCGTTCATAAAGGTGTCGTCTTTGCGGTTATACCAGGGTCTTAAAGCTACCTATAGAATATAATTAGAGATAGTTTGTTGATAATCTAAGATAGTACCAAAAGTGAACATAAAAAACAAAAACAAAAGAATACTTTAATGGCCTACAAGGCTACAAACCAAAAACAAATTACACAAAATATTAAAAAGTAATTATTATATTTGAAAAAATTACTTATAGGATTTTTACGATGCAATAAATAAATATAATATTCGATAATGATGTCTATAAAACCATCGGTAACAGCACAAGCACCTGTGCATGGTAAATATTATCACAACAAAAACCTTCAATAGTATGACATTTGTATAGTTCCTTTAAAATTTAAGAAAAATGACAAACAAAATAAAAAAAATATTAAAAAATACACATAATATGAAAAATATCGTGAAAATATGAAAAGTGAAGTTAAATACAAAAAAAAAATACATTTATAATTAAGATACCTCAAAAATCAAAGTAAAATGTATATATTTTGAATCAATAAAGCACGAAACAACATTTTAGCTTAGTTAGCACTTCATTGGACCAATCAATTTAAAATTCAAAAACCACTTACGTCTCGTTTCTAAATAATATGTAGTATTTATGTCAGATGCCTTAAAGTGACTACAGAAATCAAAATGTTATAAAACATTATCCGCACATTATTTTAATCCGTTTTTCGTAAATAATAACACACACATAAATAAACACGTGCCATTATTATATAATCAAGCGTGTATTCGAAATGATATAAATATTACTATTATAGAGTACACCGTGTATTGCGAGCTATTATCACACACGCCGAGCAGCGGTACCGTCACGGACCACCACAAACAGTACACAACAAACGCGCGTGACGGCAAAAATATTGTCGGCGGCGGGATAGGTGAAAGTTCGTTAGCGCCGTTGTAGGAGAACCCGAGCAAAACGGCGCTTCTTTTTATTATTTTTTTTTTACATAACACTATATATGTTTTGCCCGCAGCGCAGACTTAAATAACAACAATATTACTATATTATATTATAATAAAACGCGGGCGCGTTTAATGCGATTTATATACATGTAAAGTAAAGCTATACGTGTCTGTCGATCGTTTAATACAATTATTGTATACCTACACCGGTGCACGATAAACGCGAGCTGCCGCTGCACCGACGTCGTCGTCTCGACACCAGGAAGTCGGCGAACCCGTGATACTATTATAATACAGAGCATGTGTGTGTGTGTCGTGTAAAAAGTCTATCGACCTTGTTGTTGTTCGGCGGACATTATAATATATTGAAAATCTGTGCCACACCTCATCGACCGTATTTAGATGAGTATGTGCGCAGGTACGTGCAAAAACCGTAGGCGTATAATATTATAAAGATTTGCCGCAGAACTATATATACGTTGTGTTTTCCTGCCACTCCGCAGCCACCGATATAATACGTTTTTGTTCTGGTCGGTTAAAACGTACTATGTATAAGTGCGGTCGAAGTGAGTACACAGCGCCGCCATACGTGTGCACAGTACATGATAATATATTATGTGTGTATAGATAACGTACAATATAATAATAGTAATACGTATTTAGATCGACGTCGAAGAGCGAGACGTAGGTATAATATAATATCATATTTTATGCGAGTTTTTAATAATAATTACACGAGTATAATAGTCTTTTCGGGCGTAACGCACGCGTGGTTCTTTTTTTTTAACACTCACTCGTTATAGTTGTTAACGCCACCCGGTCGTATTATAATATTTTGTTTAACGAAAACGAGTTATTCACGATATTTTTTAATCGGTAGCTGCTGATATGGTAATTACGCGTTAATGTAAGCAGTAATATTGTGTTATGGACTTTTGCAAAATTACAGGTCAAGATAAAGCAGACAAAAACCAGATATAAATATAAGATTATTTAGTGTTTTTTCGGTGCGAATCGCTATTAATAACAATAATTATGACTATATTATAAATAATAATATGTAAATTCGTATTAAAATTTGCATTATAAAGCATCTTAATACCACATATTACGTATTATGTTGTTTATCAATCGTGAATGTACCAGTACTACCAGAATGTTCATGTACCATTTCAAAAAAAAAACTACTTACGCCATGCTGTAATGAATAATTGAAAAAATTTTATTAGGAATTAACTAATAATCGAGATTATATTATTATTAATTCTCATGTTTTCCTTGCGTCAATGAGCTTTGTGCATACCACTAGTTGAGAACCAATGTTATAGAAGCATTGATAAAAATAAATGAATAATTTTACATATTTTACAAAAATTCATTTTGGCTAAATACGGCAATGAGTAAGATAATGTATTTCCGTAATGAAACATAGTAAAACTAATTATTTTGACACATAGGTACAGCTTTGATTTATTAATTGTATTCATTCGTATTTTTATTTATTCAAAATCAATTACCATTTTAATCACCAGTCATATATTATAAGAAAATTTTAATTTAATTTTTCATTCATAAAATAAATAGATAAATATTAATATCACGAGCTAAAATGTTTATTGAATACATTACAAGTACAACTATCTAAGACGTCACACGTACTTATAGGTGCGAATATAACATAACTTCGATGGTTATTAGTTTATCACTTATTATTATTTTATCGAAGCATTCCGTTCCGACGGTATACTCGTTTGTATATAGTATATATACAATGCTTGACTACGATGCAAAGATGCATTCCGTCCGCTCATGCGTTTCATTATTTTTTTTTTTACATTTTTCCTCTAAAAATTATTTTTAAAAAAAAAACCTAACCGAGAATTTAAATAGCCGCTTCGCCGTATAAAAAAAAATCTTTCACCGCCGTGTCCCCCCCTTGCCTTTGTTACACACATACGTGACATCAACGATAGTACATGAACGCGACCAGTGGACCGTGAGAAAGTCGGCTTGTGCCAATGCGACAATAATAATAATAGTAATAATGTATAATATTATATAAATGGTTTTTTTCCATCCAACTATTATTTATTTGTTGTTCAGGAATTCAGGACATCATTTATCCTGACCCTTGTCCTCACGTTCACCCTCATCAACCCCATACACACCTAACACAAACATCCTTAAGAACATACTTCAAAATATGTTAATCATGTTAGCAAAAATAATGTATTTAAAACATTTGTCCGTCCTATATTCACATGTAGGTACCTACAAATGTTTTTGGACTTGAAGTCTACATGACTATATGACGTATACGCCAACACTGACCGATACGAAAGTGGTTATGTCAATCAGCACGTGAATCGAGTTTAACCACTTTCGATTTTTGGCAACATATTTAATATAATGATATATAATAAATTCATAGGTAAGGCACTAAACACATTAAACAGTAAACACATCATTAATAACAAAAAGAAACAAGCATTATTTATTTCTTCTCTAGATATATATTCGTCGTTCATCAATTAATTACGAGTATGGTTATATCTACGACATTATATATTTATGCGTAACCCGCTTTGAATTGGTATATATATAGATGATCATATGTCAAAAACTGTGAAATTATTGCAATGTATTATAAAGATTCATATCTAACAATTTCATTGCTTGAAATAATTTCCATCACGTCATAATCGGGTTATTACGACAGCAGATGATTTTTTATACGATATTTCAAACACGAAAATCTGCATTTATATATTTCTAAATTAAAGCTCAAGTAGAAAATAATAATATTATATCAGTAAACAGTTAATGAAAAAAGAAGAAGAATTAGTGTCTGCAGGAAGAAACGATGCGTCAGTGAGCTAAACTACAAACACTTCATACTTTAAATTTGTTATGTTTCGTATTATTACAACAATATAAACATTAAGCATATAATTCGTTAAACGTCATACCTACGTATACAAATGTACGATTTTCAGGTATTCATTTATTGTTCTACTCCATGGTTCCGGAAAGTAGAGAATAAAATATATCGTATAATATATTATAATAACGATTTTATGACTCTCTGTTTTTAATTTACACATAGCAAAACAGAAAATTAGCGAAATCATTATTTTTAATCTAAAAAATAACTAATGAATGTTTTCACTAACTGTAATTTAAGCATTTATCGAGCATAAAAAAAATATATACATGTATATTATTTTCATATAGCATGCGAGTTGTGTACGCGTTGGTATTCGTGCGATTGATTTAAATGTTTCAATCTGTTCAAAAAGTATCTCGCATGCACGGTATTAGACAGAAGAAAAAAAATCGGTAAAACGTGTTTTTATGTTATAACGGCATTATTAATGTTATTTTAATAGTTGCGAGAAGGGAGAAAGAAATTATATCAAATTTAAATCGCACAAAAAAAAAAAAATAATAATAATAATAATAAACAAAAAACTGTAACTCTACACCAAAGACAATGATCGCTATAGAGACAATTACAAACTGCAAAATAAAATCACACATTAACGTTATACAAAAGACGTGCAAACGCGTTCACACTGTGACACATATTATAAACATTGAGACGGCACACAAATATATAGTTACCAAAAAATCGTAACAAGTACTAAATATATATATATATTAATCAGCCACGGTGAATATATTGCGTCCCGATAATTTTTACCGGACTGACACATTATAATGATAACAAAACGTTTATTGTTTTTTTTTTTTATATTCTAACAATTTTTACGTAGAAAAATTAAATATAGGTTTGGCGAAATTTGCATTTTGTTCGAATCCATTTGTTCTATAAACTAACATTTAACCAATGATAAACATTTTGTAAATACACGTCATGTATAATAATATGAAGCGGTTATAAATTATTTTAATATACTACGAGTGTAATGATTTGCATTAGAACAAGTATGTTATTTATTATTGTAAGTATTATCATCATCATTATTGTATGTTTATGGAGAACCCATTTGACGAAATTGAAGGTGTACCTTCTGCCTATATTATACTCGTGCTTATTGGTTGAATGATTAATTATTATTTATTGATTCCTTGCAAAGCTAAAACCACTTATCCATTCCTTTCGAATTATTATTATTATATAAAATATGTAATATACCTACAACCTACATATAGAGTAACTCAATTACGTTTAAATATATTATTATCGATATAATGAGTTAAAACTATTATGATTATTATTATAATAACTTTATACTGTGAACTGCACGCCGTCTCTGACATCGATCATAACTGTCCGCCGGCCAAACTACTATACATCATATAAACACTAGGACCTGTCCCCACCTATCTAACCAGAACTTAAAAAGTAGATGTAACTGACTTATAATTGAATACTTAATAGAAAATAATGTTAAAATAAGATCGGATAATCGAAAAAAATTATAAATGTGGCTATAACATCCAATAATAATTTTCAAAAATATCATAAGAAAAAAATATTAACGGTGACAAACATGTACTATATAATATAAAAATACTCTTAGTACGCTTTCCAACGTTTATATTGCTTTCATATTTTCTGCGAGGTGCAATTTATACCATTTTTGGTTTTTGGTTTTTTTTTTTTTTGTAAACCTCATAATAAGAATGTAATATACACAGTCATACGAAAACCACGGTCCGCAATATTATCGACATTTTCCGCTCTATTATTGTAATATCGCGTCGAGACCAAACTTCTATACCTAATAATATATTATATGATTATAACGTTACACTTTACAGCAATAGTATAGTTTCGTAAATACTTACAAGTAGTTACAACGAACGTAAAACGTGATGAATTGTAGACGGATGACGTATACTTATTGCTCGATTGTGAATAAAATTATAGATAGAGGGGCTTATACATTTTATTTTAACACTTTTATTTTATTTTTGACCATACTCTAAACGAACTTTACGTTGTATTGATTTAAAATTGCACGTGCGAACGGAATATTCTGTTTTCCGCATTTTGCGCTATTACTAATCACAAATTGTATACCTTACACCTAATACCTTTACTAATCGTTTTATGTTTGGAATAACATTATGCATAATACCTTTTTAAGTATATACAATAGTATATATAATAGCTAATAATATATACGGTCTTAAGTTTAACAGCCGATATTGTGTGTATCAACAAGTGCACTGTTCAGGTGATTTGATGTTGTTTTCGTAAGCACGACGACGGTCTCGGGCCATCTGTTCAGCCCGTTCGAGGACGACCTCCTACTAACGTACATTCCGACGAGGGCCGACCAGCCAATATTATATTAATATGTGACTACCCACGTGCGATTTCCTTAAGAGGATAGACGAACGGCAGGTTAAGTGTCATTCGTATGTAAATATATATATATTTATAATAATGATAGCAAATACGATTTAAAGAAAAATAATAACTTATGTAATACCGTGTTTTAGGTTTATTTATTATTACGAAACACTGCTGATGATAAACACACTGGACATGGTGATTCAGCTGTTATAATACGCACATTATTAGAACAATAAGAAGCGAATAAGATAAATACATATTATTATAATGAATGGAAAAATTACTTGTTTCTCATAATTGAAAATCCTTCTCAACTAGAGGAAGTTCGATTACTTAATATAATATTAAAATTGTGAGTAACTAATATCGGATTTTACGATTACTGTTTGTCTGTAAACCAGCTATTATTATTGTTGCGTGATGGGTAAAACAGTGAAAAACAAAATATTCAACGACACTTCAAGACCATCGAGAGTTCCACACGCATAACTGAAATGGGTTAAATAGAAGCAGTAATTTGATTCTGAGAATTTCTGGTAGTAATTATATTACATAATACGACGGGTGTTGTTATGATGATTGAAGTCAGTAAAGGAGAAGGATCGTCGCAAAACTCTTTTATAATCCATCCGGCTCGTGTATCCGACGATAATAATCCGTAAGTATTAATTATGCATTATACAGGTCGTCTCACTATATACCAGCACGAATAACGTTTTCTATTCCGAGTAAACTATTCATTAGTTGGCACAATTTTTCATTGCACGCATTTAGTCGTGGAAATTCAATATAATAATTACTCCAAAATTCTGAGTCTTAATAGAAGAAGAACTTTAATTTATGTAGTTTTTTTTACTGCAATACGATGTACACACACTTACACGGATAAATCTATGTATAATACCTGAATATCTTCTAATTATTATATCATCGCGTATAACACGACGCTCGCGTGGCTGGCATTATTTTTATTGGAAACGGTTCGTTTTGCAGAGATTACAGGCAAATTTGTAATAACCGTTCAAGGACGAATATAATTTTAAAAAAAAAAATAATAATAAAACCCATTCATACGCGTCGTGAAAAAAATCGTAAAAACCTACATACACACACACACACACACACACACACACACTCATACTATGCATATATACGCGCCCGTGTATTCGTATAGTCCGTATTATCTTCATCCTTTTGTTTCACTTTCACTTTTTATTTTTTTTTACCTACGACCAACACTGCTGCCGCCGCCTCTATTGCTAATTGCTGCGACCTACTTATGCAACTCGCGCGCTGCCGCCGTTCTTCCTCAATAATAATAATATATGATATGCCCGCGAGAACGTATAATATTTACGCATTAGACGTGTACAGTAGAATAGCGTCTATATTATGTGTACATGTACCTTGGTAGATATCTATAGCTGCATTACATTCTATACGAGTTTTAGTGAAACGATCCAAACGTAAATTTATTATAACAATATCGTTATTATACAAACAGGACGATGCAATTTTTAAATATCTATTGTTCGATTCTGTGGTATTATTTCAAAACCACGTCGTTTTACCATAATAATAACAATAATATCACAAATAGTTTTATATTTTATATTATTATTCTACACATGATGAAAACAACATTGGCGATGGACCATTATTGTTATAGTACTTATACCATTATATCATGATTGCAGTAGATAAATTATAAAATATATTATACATAATGAGACGACGAGTGAGTATTTAGCATATTATGTTGTTGTTATGAGCTCTTCTAAACGTACGTCAAATCAATTTTGCAGAATGTTTTACTCGGAAATGTTTAATGACTGTTGTAATATAAGCCAATTTAAAACATCTAAATATTGGCTGTATGTTATATTATTATAATTTATAAAACAATATGACGTATTGGCGCCGCTAGTGGTATATAAACATTGAAAAAGTGATTGAGTTAATTTAAAAAAAAAAAGTTTATTTAAGCTCAAGATATATCTATAATATACGATATTATAATATTCATAATATAATACTATAGTATTATTATAATGTGCTGGTTATTCATTTAAAAAAATATATTTTTTTTTTTTTGTTTTTTTTTTCTATTGATTTAAAATCAATATCTAATATCAATATACTATTTGGCTGTGAGTTTTTTTCATTGTAGATTCTATTTGAAAAATAGCAACTAAATCCGCATACACATTATATAGGTACGTACCTTAAATATAATACTCGTAGGATTCAATGATATGCTAAACGCCGAAACGTTCACGCTATATTATTATAATAATATATAGTTATACCAAAAAATAAACATTATCTACCTAGCTAATACTATATATTAGTATAATATTATCTTGTAGTATTTATATTCTTTTTTAAACGAATTTCAATATACCTACTATTTTTGTTGAGTGACATTTCAATAAAATTCCACACAAATGATACAATTGTATAATCACATAATACTATAATAGTAAGAAAATATAAAAATCCGTTAACAACATAATTTATAATATATATTATCAAACAATCGCAAAACGTTCGCTTCAGGTTTAGACAATAGTATAATATCCTGTATCGAGCAAAACTCCAAAAACAATATTTCATCATGACAACAAGGTGGGTATCAATTAATATTATACAAAATGACGTGTTAAATGAATGTGATATTTATATTATATTGTGTCTAACGTCCACGTAGATCCAAATTTATGGTTTTAATAATTTCTTCTATAGTCCTCCAATACGTTACATCATTATCTACCAATACAGAGCATTTAATTTCGAGCTACCTACCTATGTTTTCTAATACATATTTTTTTTAATGTCGTGCTTAAAAAACCAATGTTTTTCATAAAACATGATAATCTCCATCCATCATTTTGACAATCGCATATATTATTATCAGAAACATTATATAAATAGAAATAGAGTTTCTCTGCATAATAACTTATACATGTAACGGACATGTTTGTAACTATTGTTGAAAAAAAAATAAATGGAGAAATCGGCAACAAATTGTTTTACTGAAAACGATTTTAAATGTCGATAAGTCTTTACGTGTAAAGAAAAGCACACTCTACGAGCGTGCCAATTTTTTTTTTTTTTTTTTACCAATAACTGTTTTCTTTACACGTAATTTATTATTTATTGTTTGTGTCTAGCATGAAATATAAATAATAACTAAAACGTCATATTTCCATAGTGGAATTCGATATCAATTGTTCAAGTTTAAAATATAGGTAATAGGGTACAAACAATAAAGTGGTAAGTGCTTCTACAATCATGTGTGAAAAAAATACTACAGACAAAAGTTAAACAGGTGGTAATTGAATAATAAAATACTGAAATAATATTTAAAAACTAATTTATTAATAACGTGAATTCAAAACATCTATCAATCATATTCTGCAATAAAATTGATCATACACAAAAATATGTGAATTTATTGAGAAAAAATATCGTTAGGCAATAATATTTTTGTTATTTATAAGATCAACAAAATTCTGAGTAAACATCGTAGCTATAAACTAACAAATCATCACATATGATAGCTCAGTATTATAGTCATAAATATTAAATAACGAGAAAAATCTAGTCATCTAGCGAACTTGTGTGGAAACAATTTTTTTAGATAAATACAAGTTTTTTTTACCAATGCTCTCTTTTTACTTATTCTTAGTAGCAGACAGATTCAAAAGTTCTTATTTATAGATGATGTAACTACGTATTGTGTATCTTAGATATTTTCAAGTTGAAAAAAAAAATGAATTCATTTAATAGTATTAATCAATTAGTTTTGTGATAATAAAGCTATGTAGCCCTTATTAGTAATTATAATTATACTTAATTTTATTATTCTCAAACTGCGTATGCAATTTACACCCTACAAAACAGGATAGAAATCTAATTTATTATACAATACACGTATATGCTAATCACATTATAATATTGTAATATCATTTACGAGTTAATTCCGAGTGGTACTAGAAAATATATAAATATACGACGTACACTTTTGCGATATTATGTACATACGCGATTAATTTCCAAGTGGCGACCGTCCATTGTTTTTAGCAAATTAGAAACCCGTTTCGCCCGTATGTACCTTCTTTATTCTGCAGGTATATCTCGGTAACATATGTTTTCGATACTCACCGCGTACATTACAACAATAATCGCCAGAACAGCCACGACCCACGTGCGAATAAATGAAATTATAAAAAAAAAAAACCAAGATCCGACGAAAACCGTCATAATAATAATATTATTACCATACGTGGGGGGACATCGGCTTGCAAATGGCATCGGCGGGTATCATACGTGGGCAATAATATAAGTACACGGAGGAATTATAATAACATTTATGCTAAACACCGTCTCGGAGACACTCAAGATAATATATTATTATTATTATTATGAAAAAGGAGTAGTGTGGTGTTTCGATATATAAATGCATATTATTATTATATTAAACGAATATAACAGCGTGTAACAGCAGCGTAGGCCGAAAAATCCTTGCCGATCTCCGGTGACGGCCCACGCCCGTAAAATCGCGTTACCAGCGAGGTCATCAAACCCAGGAGACGTCGACGGAGGCGCACGGACCGCGGTCGGTTCTTTATAAATTTGCACGAAAATAAAATTATTTTTAAAAAATATTTGTCTTATTTTGTAAAATAATTATCATTTAAATCTCTCGAGATATTTTCACGTGAATTATATGCAATAGAAACCGACATAACATTCAGCGCAAGGCGAACGCAAAGCAGCTAACATATGTGCAAATCTACAGCCACATCAGTTTGCGTAATCATTGGTACGTTCTGCTTTATATTCGTTACCGGCCGTGTGATAAACACGCACGTAATGTTTTATTATTATTATTATCCTTGTTGCATATTATCATTTAATTATATTATAATTCAGTTGCATTTCGGTCTTCGTTTTCTTTATACCCCGCCCGAATCAACGGCAATAAATCGTTCGATAATATTACGGACACCCGCGCGTTTACGACCCGATCGAATTAAAAATGTTTTTACGATTTCCTTATAGGTTTTTATTTTTATGTTTATGCGACAAAACTCATACCAAGCATATAATAAATATATCCAATTTTCGGCGCATAAAGAATTCTTTACAATCGTATTTAGTATTCGTTTTAAATAAACTCGAGAAGGTATTTACTACATTATATTCTCTATTCTGCATTAGGTATGGACTACATAATTATGAATTTTTCCAAGAATAATCTACCATAATACATGCTTATAAATATAAATATATATCAAACGAAGAAAAAATATACTAACCATCGAACACTATTTGAATACGAATCATCAATAAACAAAATAGAGATAAACACTTTTAACCCTATTTTCACATCGGTTTGAATTCTGCGATGTAAAATCAGAATTCCTTATAACAAGAGTTGAGTAACAATGGCTATTAGAACGAACCTATTATGTATGACTATTGCCTACCTACGATGTTTACTACAAGTAATGAGACGATGTGAAATAGGTACATTCCAACGGGTTATTATACGTACTGGACTATAGGCAAACGTTAGACGACTATATGCGTCATTAAATTATATGTATATAGCGAACGATTTAAAAGTTAAAACGAAATAGTTCACAGGAAATTGATGACCGAAGATTACTTCAGTAAATATACATTTTTTTTTTTTTAACGACCAGTAATTTCATCTGCAAATCAGCAACTTCATTATTCTTCCACGTTATTAAACGCCGCCGAACACCGACGGCGGACTTATCTATACATAATAGTAAGTCGTGTTAATCCACAACTATATAGGTGTATGAACTAATAAAGATTCGATGTATAGTGTATATACAATCAGTTCTGTTTGATAATCATTGACCTTCCTTTGTGTTATTAATTAAAATGGATTGTATATAAAAATCACTGTAATTCTAAAACTATATAGAACATATTCATTTTAAAAATGCACATATTCGTCCTTGATCATTACAAAACATTCGTTTTGTGAAACTTACACACGTTATAATAATATCGCGTGTAAAAATGTAAAAATATAAGAGTAATGTTGCCATAATGTCTAAAAAAGAATAAAACAAATATAATATACAATTTATTATTCGGATGGCGAATCTAAATAATTTAAATACTACAGGATTGCCAAGAAATTTTTCTATTTACGGATCAAAAATATACAAACAAAATTTCAAATTTTACTGTATAGTTAATTTACATTGTAAATTATCGGGCTATGCAAATCGTGTTCCAAAACTCTAATTCCAGGCCGTTTATATCAACTCTAAGATCTTTTTGGCTGAAAAAATACAAATCATAATGCAGCCACTGTATAATTGTACAACAGATTAAAAACGTTACTGTGTCGAAAATATATAACTAGGTACCAAAAATATAACGATACATATATTATATGATGTATTAAGATATATTATAAAGATGAGGTTTGTTTGCGATTGAAGGAAAGATAAAATTTTTATAAAACATTATGCAAGTTAATATAAAAAAAAACAGTGTTGGGGTCAGTGCACAAGCGTGTTAAGAAAACTTGCAGAGCACATATACAACGTCCAACGGTATTATCTTCTCTGGTAAAAAAAAACTTTTTTATGTATCGTTTCTTATACTATTTGTTTGCAACTGTAGATGTTAGTCGTGACGATTTAATATTATATCAATAATATAATAATATTTATTTATAACATGTGAAACACCAGGATTAGGTTATGCAGTTATGCATTTACAAGATTGCGGATGGGTACCACAGTATCAACGCCCATAATGGAGCTTTTTTATTTTTATGTTTTAATGATTAATTTAACAAATAGTAATACCACTATAATACTTTAACCAAACCACAGTTAGTGGTTACTTATGATTAAAGTTCGGCTTAGCATGCTACATGTTTATATGACCTTAAAAGCACTTAATTTCAAATAGAAATATATTTATTCTAGAACCCGAAAATATGCCCTAATCCTATCAAAGTGTAGCTTTAAAATAATCAAAAATTCTTTAAGAGTATACTGTATAAATAATAATAATTAATATGTTATAAAAATATAGTTGAAACAAGTAGATTATTAATAGAATTTATAAGTTACATTTTACTCGTTCGAGTGAGTTATGACTCCAAAAATAATACTCATTTATGGGTATAATTACCTACGGGCATGAGTTGGGTCTACAAAAACAACCAAATAACACCCTTATTTTACCCTATAAATTAGATAGTTAGAAATGTATTTTTATAAATGTTCTTTGAAATCTAAAATTTATGAAAAGTAACTTTCATAATTTTAAAAAAATTATGGTAACAATAATAAAATAAAAATGCATTAAAATATGAAATGAAATAAAATGTAATATTACTACTCATTAGTCCTTCGACATAAGTACCAAATAAATTCATAATATTGTTTAGAATGTATTTGACTAAAATAAAAAAAAAAAATAAGTATCGGCCATACACATCCTAACCACAAAATTATGATTATACATTTAAATATATTATATAAATAAATATGTTTGTATTAATGGTTTTTTTAAACTAAATTAACAAGATTTTTACATTTAAATGAAATAACTCAGTACTGCAACCTATAAGGACCAAAACAAAAAATATAAATGCTTATTACGACCTCGGCTGCCACAATACGAACGTACTCCTATCAGATGACACTGACAACTTTTATTACGACAACGTGTAATACATTATACACAAACTCATTATTTAGAATGTTATTCAATCCTTATACCTATTTATTGTCACAACACACTTTTCTTACCTACTAATTTTTAAATTTTTAACATAATATTGTTATGTGTATACAAATATAAATCACACTAAAATAATTTAACTTATAACATTAAACGCAGTCTCTGAGCATTTTACTCAATATTTATTATTTTAGTTGTCAATCGAATGATAATAAAAGTCAATTTTAGGTTTATCTTAAAGCACAGAACAAGGTTGGATTTTGTTTAAACACCCACTAATCAACGGATTACGTTTCCGTAAAACGTGTACACTACACACTTAATAATACTATATAATGACTATAATATATTTTAATATTATGGTGACGTGTTTATATATTAAATCTGTCGTCGTGTCAGACGTAAACTGTTATTTCGTTCCTTTTACATATTTTTATCTCTCCCAACTCCACGACGGATGCTCGGCGTACCTATTATATTTCATTCTATATGTATGTATAACGTACGATTTTTCTCAGATTCCATCGCATCAGACGGTGCATAACTTACGAGGACGAAGACGACAATACCGTACTTACGACGTACGACGCAATAATACAAATAATAATAATAATACAACGTCTCTCGGACAACATCGTCGTATATTTACTTACGCTCGCGCGTGTGTATAACAACAACCTTGCAGGTGCTTCGGTCGGGGGTGCGTGCAACATGCAGCCGAGTGCAAGACGCATACAAATTGGACGTGTCTGGTGTCCGTTTGTTTATATGTATCGTTTTTATTCCCTCCCCCTCCCCCTCCCGATCTCAATCGATAAAAATCCGGAGACTTCAACGCGACCGACGACGGCGCTGCGATAATTTATTAGCACGTTTTCTAGTAGCGAATAAAGTGACGAAAGGGCAAACATAAAAAATAAGAAGCATACACATTATCTCGTTTAACAATAATAATATAATAATATTATACGGCAGTAATTTGTGTTACGGGTTTGTTCGCACGTATACTCGTCGCTGTCGTGCAGTCGTCGTCGATGCCGTGGTCGGAAGCGCGACCGACGTCGCGCTGTCGAATAGTAAAAGGACGGAAAAAAATATATTTTTTGGATTTCTGCAAATTTCACTGCCGGGCTCGACGAAGGAAGCAGTGAAAACATTAATCGTCGGCATTGTGCGGGCATAATATAATGTATGTCTGTACATATAATATACACGTATATATACTGCCTAGCCGCAGTTGAATAACGCGCGAGGTACTGATCCGTGATGCATGTAGGTACATGTTTATATAAAACCATCGCTGCCGTGTTTCACGACAATAAAAACACTCGTCTGTACGAATTACATACATAATATGTTTCCTTTACCTGCCGTCGGAAAATAAATCCCATTGCAAATAAACTCGTGGATTTCCTTTTATGTAATTGTGTTTTTCCTCCTCTCGCGCGTAGTTACGCAATATATATATATTATATACGTCCGACTATATACATATACGTGCAGCTCCGCAAACTGTCTATTATAAATTATAATCTATAGCGACAAAGCCAAAGCCATTTTACCGAAATCCAATACCTACTGTAAAATTTCAGATAAAATCCGTACACGCTCTCCAATTTGTGTGTGCTAACGAGAACATATAACTATAAAATATTCTGACCGACTTTAAATGATATTTTTACCCGAACACCGAGTGTACCTATATATGTACAACAATCGCATAACATACATTACCAACCACCTTAATTTAATACACTTAAAGCTGTAATAACGCGTTTATTTTTATATAATCGCATAATATGTATTGCAATATTATGTACTTTTTCGCTTTTATTAATGTAGGTACGTTGTTCGTGTGCCCAAACGAATTCGTGTATCTCGAGGTTTTTTGAACGGTCGACCGATTATAAATGTGACAACTAGCTGCGACATTATGTGAGAGTGTATATAAGTAATACATTACGATTTGTCCTTACAAGGAACTGCTCCCAATTAACGGCACACATTCGGTAAAAGTGAACGTTTCAAAAATGTTGTTGACCCTCTGAAAATCGTAATAATGACATTTACTCGAGATGATTGTATTCTAGTCGCGCAAAACCACCAACAGCCATAATTTCTTTGATTGTCGTGACCGCCTACAATATTGTAGTTTCTGAGTTATTAAAATATATATGCTAAGGATAATTGAGTCTTAAAAATAGTTTTAAATATAAAAAAAATGAAGTATTAGATCTATAGTATTTATCATTCTTAAATCATTTTAACAAATTATTAATATTAATTATTAACATTTTAAAATCATCATAACGTATTATCTTTAGTAGATGCACAAAGTAAACTAAATTAAAAATTACTAGTTTGAATTTTAACTTTAAAACTTAAATATTTTCATAACGTTATCCCTTATCTGTTAAATAATTTACAGTAAAAAAATAAAAATGAAGAGTTTTAAAAACAAAAAGTTTTTATCTCGTTAAACCCCTCTTTAAGTAGTAGAAAACATTTCAAGAATTTAAAAATATAGTCAGTAAGCATGTTTTAAATTTCCAAAAATCATAAGAAAAAATTAACTGTACGTACATATACTATTTAGATGATAGCTTCATGTAGGTATAATATATTGTTTTGTTACCTATGCTAATAACTGAAGAGTGACGTTCTGGCAACGATGGTAATTTTTTTCATCTAGTAGGGACCATATTATTAATTATAATTTATAATACATTACTGTTACTGCGGTTTGTCGGTTTACAGAATTACGAATATTCTAAATCCAAATAATTATTGTTGTGTCTCCGTTTGATGTCGACAGCATTCCGATTCGTCAGAAACTGCGGGACGCTTATTATACTTACAAATCAAAAGTATAGGCACCGTATTATAATATTATTATTGATTGATATTTGTCTATTATTTGCGAGAACTACAATATAATATTGGGTCGCGCGGTATAAAATAGGATCTAACCTTTATTATATTCAAGTCTCACTACGGCGACGATACCGCGAGTACCCCTGCAGGTCGACTAATAAACGTATATGATAATAATATTATTATACTAAAATAATATTAACAATAATTACTGGCACACGTGGTGAGGAATAACGAGTGCTCGTCGGAGGCTGTGGTTCCAATCAAAGGTTGTTGTGCTGCGACGACGGCAAAATCAAATATAAGAAACAAAAACCATACACTCGTTCGTCCCGGAGCTGTTCAGCGTATACTTGTAGAAAGACATAAAAGAATTTTTCTTTCTAATCACGTGTGTCGGGCGCAGGTCGTGCACGCGGCGTCGTATTGGGTCGACGGCTCGGGTCGTCTTCGTCGTATATACAACGAACGAGTACATAACATACTATTATAATAATATTATACACGCGCTCGAGCACAATGAGCCGTGTCACTTATAATGTATCCTACTATATATAGTAGCCGCGAGCGTATAATCACCCCTACGGCCGATCTTAAGAGGAGGGGGAGAGTTATTGGCGGAGAAACGCAATAATAATAATAATATTCTCATTTCGGCGCTGTGTGCCGAAACAATAGACCGTCGATTAATGAGATCGATAATATCAATAATAATAATAATAATCGACCTTCCTAGCCCTTAATACTTATACGGCGTTCGTGCACGTGATATTATTTAGGTACTTACACGATATAATATATTATAAGCCCGTTTATCACTCCATTATCGTACACACTTGCAACGCTTGCTCGCGGCACCGGAATATGTCTTTTTCGGAATGATATTCGGCGGTGTTAACAAACACCTGTGTAACAATAACTTTAAGTCACAAATATTATTACTTCGTCATAGTATATTTTTAATTTTTAATCAGCGCCTTACAACATTAGTATTAATAAAAACTATATCTACGACATTTCTTCGGCAATTCCAATCTGAATGAATGCAGGGGCATAAAGTTCAAGTACTGGGCATATTTATTTTTTTTTTGTAATTATTAGAAATATAATACAAGGGAAAACGAGCAAAGTAGAGAATTGCGATTGAGTTTGTATAATCGTATCAGTTTTTTGTTGTTTTTTTTTTTTTTGCCATAACAGACTACTTTTTTCCAATTCGATCTCCTGCTCTTGTTTCACGCCACGCGTTTGAAAACGCAACGAATACATGCACATTAAATAAACAAAAATGATTTAAATATAATATATACATACAGGCATATAGCTACTATACCACCAACACCTCTTAAAATATAATAATATTATATTGTTATTATTATTATTTTATAAAAACGTGTCTATGTGGTGTTTTTCCGTCCGTGGCAGAACAATGGCTGACGACGACAACGAAGATGTTGATGATGATGATGATGATGACGAGGTAAGTAACTATCCTTGGCGTTTTGTGTGTACGCATCACACCGCTGCAGACTTCCTACAAATTTCGCACGGATTACTGCGCCGGAGGAAAGAAAAAAGCCCAATAAAAAATCAATCTGTTCGTCAAAGCTGAACAGAATTTAAAATCATATACCTATATACACATATATACAGTATTATACACAATCAGCCAGCGCCGCCGCATAAAAGGGTTGACCATGAGACCGGTGGCTATTTACACTACACGCGACAACCTGAAATAACTATATAGGTATTATAAATTTACAGTATAATATGCAGCATTATATTGTCGAGTCCGCGAGGCGATTTAACCGACCTTGACTTGTGATTTAATTTTTACCTCGTTATTAAAAAGTCTTCTGTGCATTTTTTTATTACCAATAATGTCACAGAGAACTTATGAGTATTATTTATATCTATAGTGGCGTGTTACAACAATAACGATATCAATAATATCTCTATTTTTAGATTATTTTTGAAGATTATAGTATAGTAGGTGTTGGTGTAAAATATTATCATCGTCATGCAATTTATAATAATACGATATATCTTATTAAATACTTATTCGAAGTCTGCAAAACGGAAGCGATGCCAAAACAGCTGTCACATAATAATATGATACATTCACCATAGTTAAGTCTCGTTTATACTTTAATTTCATAACTTGCAGCTACGTTTCGAGAGAATATTAAATATAGGTAGTATTAGGTACAATTAATCCGATTATGTACGAACAGCGATATTGTATAAGAAAAAAAAATGATAAATTTTTTTTACAAGACCCAACATACAACGGGTAGTAAAAAATATCGAGTAATCAATCGATTGATTCGAGATATTTTCGAGATTGTGTAGTTTGGTTTTTTTTTTTTTTTGTGATCTCAAAAGGCATTCTTGTGTACAGCGGCAATAGGTATATAACGCTATTATATTTTAAATGGAGTCCCGTTTTACACGAAAGACGACAACAACAACAGTAAAACATAATTAATTGAACGCCACCGCCGGTTTCCAGGTCGAGAAATGTGTCTCTTTTTTGAAGTCGTCGCCGACAATAGGTATATATGAATAGAGTGTGCTTATTACATCATAATATTATATAAGACATGTGAGTGCGTTAAAACGGACACGCGCGCAGATTATACGACACGATAGCGCTAATTTATTATAATAACCCGACCGCGCCTGCGTGTCGCTCCATGCCGTTAACTCAGCTGCAGTTATTATCATCTATGTATTTGATATACCTACACCTATCTTGCCGGAAGACGGCGTTATAGTTGTGTTAAGTACAATGTGATTTACGTTTTTAAATAATAATTGACAACACGCTCACAGCCGTCGATCTCCGTCAGACCCGCAAGTCATTTCACGAATTATACGGCCCGATCCGTTACACCGGCAGCGGCGTGCAATAATTACATATATTTTATGCTGCGTATAATATAATATAATGACAACCGACTGATTAACTCGAGCGCCATGATATCCTCTCCGACTAGATGAGATCCGTTCGATCCGTTTGTTCTCCGCGGCCATATATAGGTACGACCCCCGTGGTCGTCTCCTGGCGTGCCGTCGACGACAATACACCGATCGACTTACGCATATAATATGCGCATACGGTGTGTATCTGGTGTATTATAGGTATATGACAGTGTAGTTACAGTTTAAAAATGTAAAATCTTCCATATATAAACCATTATATGGATAGGTATTTTTAGAAGCGAGTCGTTCCAAGGATTTTGAGTTCGACGATGCCGACTTCTATGGATAGTCTGTATACTAATCGATTGCGTTAGTGATGACCTGCTCTCGATGATGCTGATTGATGGTAAAAAAATAATAATAATACGACTGTAATCGTAGTCTTCTGCGTGGTCTTTAAATACGTATATGTTATCGTCATACAATATTATATTACATAATATATAATATGACTTATACATGTATAAAAAAAACAGCAGGTGCACCATAGTAGACTATATGAGATATGCATTGGCAACATATTTAGACGAGTATTATAATATTATAATGTTTGAAACTATTTTTTATTTTTTATTGTTTCTTACAGGTTTATTATACGTGATGAGTACACCGATGATCGATTTAACGAATATAATATCGTCTACTTAGACGAAGTGCGATTTTGACTCATATGTATAGACACACCTATATTATATTATATAGGTGCACCGTACATAACACAACATAGTAATATTCGAGTCATTCCATTTACCGGGAACTCGTGAGTAAGCGTAATCATTATAGAACTACCAATAAGGCAATAAATATACAACAAAAAACTTTTAAATGTGCTCACTATACTATTTCGTAAAGTTTTGACTTTTTTTTCTAAATAATCACCCAACTGCAAATTACCCACAGATACATAAAGTCCTTATATTTTATTCTACACATGTTTTATGTTTAATAAAATATAGTATCTAATATAGTATGAATACATGTTTCATTAACCATTAACATTTTAATTTTTTTAGACTTATCTGATCTCTATCAATAAAACAGCAAAGCTTGTTTTAAGATTTAAAACACTTCAGGACAATCCGATTAAACATCTCAAACGTAATTAGTATAGAGTCTGACTTGCAGGCATGTAAAACTCACTTAATATATATATATATATATATATATACATAATTTATAATATATATCATACTCTGATGAGAGTCTACCTTTACAATATTCAGTACCTAATATTATATATTATACTCAAATTTACTACTTAACTACTCAAAAGATAAACTAAGCGATTTTCAAACTATTAACGATAAAAAAATCTATTTGTACGAAGTTGAAAATAAGATAGAATCATAATAACCAGCATTTATATTGTAATATGCATTTAGGTATAAGTAAATCATATAACTTTAAATATACACAGCACCTATAAGATATCTAATAACAGTCCGTTATCTAACGTCTAAATTTCAAGTGTAACAACTTTAATCGACTCGGCCTTATGAAGTGGCACGTCTGCCCCGAATACTTGGGAGATTTTGACATATCAATACAACGACGCACAGTTTCACGAAATTTGATTATTATTTCAGCATATCACTGCGGTAATCGGGATACGAGCACGCGACGCGACAACAAATATTGTTATTGTGTCAACCATATAGTATAATGCGTATGAATAAATTGGATTTGGTGTGATGCAACTATGCAAGTGATGCATTTCGTTTGGATTTATAGTTATTGTTTTTTATTACGCATGAAAGCAACGTGCTATTTCAAAAAATAAAAAAAAAACCATAAACATAAAGAAATTAAGTAACATACAGGTTTTCGGTCGTGTGTCAGCCAAACGGTCGTACTACACTATGCGCGCGCGATCGAAAAAATATATATAAGACAAAAACCCACATATAAAAATATAATATATAATATACTTATAGGTATAGTGGTTGTCCTTTGTAATAAGCTGCGGCGAACGACGTATAATACGCGCGGCCCCGGAGGAGACTAGTTCGGTATGACCAAACATGGTCGGGACTGGTTGATTTAGCGCATTATCTAACCAGATATTTTATCTCAGTTTACACACGCCCCGATGTTCCCGCCCGGTCGCCTCGGCGCGCCGTGCACCAAGGAGGAGATACGTATATAATATATGTTATTACGACGTGCTCCTTATTTTTTATTTTTTATCTCTTCGATGCCCCCCCCCCCTTTGGTCACTACTGTCGCCCCGATCGCGTACTTTATATATATAAAATAGTATGACCTAGCGCAATCGCTGTCGTCGCATACCGTCATACAATATAGTGCAGCGCAAATATTATACATACATGTGTGCGTGTGTGAGTGTATTGCGTATTACGTATAATAATAATATAATATACGCCAAGCCGTATCCTCTATATGCGCATATATAACTAATAACTATATATATATATATGATACGTACTCCGGTGACTTTGTATAATAATATATTATATACACTCGGCAACCGTATTATATATGCGACGATATAATAATAATAATATTAATACTACCGCGGCTTAGATTCCCCCCCCCCCCGTACGATCCGGCTTCTATACCGAGGTAAAGATCAAAGTTCAACCAACTCGCGGTTCATCGGCCCTGCGCGCACACACATAAAAGATTATAGTAGACACACACAGGTACTTTGTGAGTATACGATATATATACGTGCGGCGGCGACTTCAGGACTTCAGGACTGTGTGTGTATATCATGCTGGTCTCCTCCGGCTCATTACCGACACTATATATACCGCGGTCTTTCGTCGCATCGTCGTCGTCGCGACGTATATAATAACGACATTATACAGGGTAACGCGGAATTTTCGTACGTAGAACGGTCGAACCGTCACGCGACCGGGAAAAAGCCTATTCGACGGATCACACTGTACAATAATCAATAACAGTATCGCTTCCCGACCGGAGCTCCTCTCAAAAATCGTGAGATCGTGACGTTCGGTTTTTTTTTTTTTTTTTAGACGAAAAAAACACTAAGAAACGAATTACGTCCGTCTAGCCGCCGAATTAATCAAAATACACTTTTGTCGGACAGACGCAGTATACTCGCACGGTTCACCTCCTGCAAGTACACGTATAATACATTAATCGTCCGGTCGATCGGAAAATGATCGAGAACGCGTTTCCCGGGCGTAGGTATAGGTATATCTTCACGTAATATTATAATAATAGGCGCACGTAATACTATTATCATTATATCCGTAGACCTGACGTGGCGGCCGTTTTTATCGTGGCTGTCGTACGTCGTCTCACGAAGTCCGATACGGTAATAAAGACAATAATAAAAATAATTATTATTATTATATATTTTTATTATAGTATTATTACCGTCGTCGTCTTCGTACACTCTTTAAAGGATACACCGGTAACATAATACCGAGAACGCGTGATGGATATATGCACACATGTGAATAGGTAAATGAATATTATGCATGTGTAGCGACCACCAAGGCGACCAAAGCCAGACAGGCGTGATATCGAGTATCGATATAATATAATAACGTCTGAAAAATAATAACATGTCGATGTATCTTGCTCAGTGCTCGGTATACGACCGTTCGAGATCGTATATGAGGAAAAAAATTAATCAGTTTATTCGATGTATTATACGCGAGAGTGTACGATCTCACGTAAGAACATAAAATAATTGGTATTCGTATATGCTGCGAGTTTAACAAAGTCAGTACGGGGACTTAGCGGCTCGAAAATTTTGACCGAACCGACAGATATTTTCATGAAATTGTTTAAATGTATCGGTACTTTTGTTGTATAATTGTTAGGTGTGCGTACCTCGCGCGTCAACGTATGTAAAATCCGGAAACATTTACCAGTATATTGTTATACGTGTGGTACCAGCTATTATATTTACGTGTGAGTAAAATACGACATTTTTTGAGACAATACAGTGGTGACACAGTAATCGATCATCGAACCGAATATACATAATATACGAACAGATGTACTTTACAGTTAAAAGGGTGGTGCACGATATAGAAAACGCGTGTGAAACGACGTACGCGTGCAAAATCATACAATTATAATATTATGGTTTTCAAATTATTTTGGACCTTTTGGACGAGACAAATGCGCTTTTTTACAGAATCACATTGTTGCTATGAATATTATTAAGTCCAAATCTCAAGTTCTTGACCATGTATAAACAAGGAACAAAAACCAATATTCGTATTCAATATTATTTAAATTACATCATTACATCAAATATACGCCTATACGATCACCCGCCCTTTTAAAGGTTCCGTCTCGTGTCTCGCCACCCCCGTATACTGCAAGAACCCGAACCAACCCCAACCCGATTCGTTCGGAAAATACAATTCAATAGGTTCGTCACGGACCGCGACAACAGTGGACTGTATATAAAAAAAAAAAATGTGTTACCTATAGCTACTATATACGTTTGATTGACGTCAGCGGTCGATGACGTATCTGCACAAGTATCACGCGACGTATACAACAGCAGCGTGTCCGACATTTAATATCTTATTGCCCGTTTGTATGTCGCCCGTGACCACAGTCAACCGGACCACACCTGTTGTGTTGTGTTATATAAGTGTATATAACACGTATATTAATGTATATATATAGTGACCAGCGCCGCGGTGAAAACAAAACGTCGCGGCGCTAGTCGTATATTATAATAATATAGATGTACCGCGCCAGCTACCAGTAATGCTATGTATGTAGTACGATTATAAATTATGTACAGGCCACCTGTTTAGAATAGTTTAGAAACGCATAAAAACGTCATCGTCGCACCGCTCCGTGTTGTTATATATTGGTTTTTGGGGCCGTATGGTGAACCGAAAAAAAAAATAATAAAAAAATGTACACAATTCAGTTTATTATGACTGTTTTATTTGTATTTCTCGTTCGTTGTCGGTTTCAGACGCGCGCGCGTGCCATCCCGTTTCGACTGAATTCGGGCGTGATCGTGCGATAAACATAAACAATATTTTATTATTCTATTAATGTAAGGTAGCTGGACGGAAGAGAAAAGCGAAAAGACGTCATTCGACGACGCCCTCTTGTATACCAGCGAAAAACCGATTTAAAATAAAATCATATACACACGTTTTGCGGATTGCATTTGTTTTTCATTTTTTTTTTTTTTAAATAATACAAACATTTTTCATTTTGAACTATACGTGGATTAATATTATACCATCTAAGAACAGCGTGGCATAACATGCGTTTATTTGCGTGATAATAAAATTCAAATTGGAACATCGATGAGTCTCAACTGCAATGTTTTCAACAGTCATTTAAACATATTATCCTAGTATGAATCACAAAACAAATTTCTACGAATTCGTTCTAATTTTATACCTGTGAATTTATTATGATATAAATATATTATAATATAAAATGATCGTTGTGTGTTGTCCGAGTGACTCAACGATGGCAAGGCCATCGTCAAACAAGTGCCTACGGACATTGACGGAAAGAATAATAATAATATAATTGTCGACGGACGTATAGTATCGAGATCACGTAAAATTGTATCGCTGTTAGGTAATCAAATAAATAAATCGATCGCGTGTCCACCATTATGTATAATAACAATAATAATAATACAACGAGGACGCGTACAATTAGGTTTAAATACATATGAGTGAGTCAAACAATATACACACATAAAACTGCATAACGATACGGGTATTATGTCAAAAAAGTGTGTTATTTTTCATTTTTATTATTTTTTTTTTCGCGGAAACGAAGACTTCGCATACATAATAGTGTAACCAGTGACCTTCATAATAAACGAAGAAAAAACCAAGTGCAAAAATCACACATCTTCCAAGTAAATATAAAAAAACCCGTAATTGATCGTAACGCTTTAAAATATTATATAAAAATAATCGATACACCTCTAGAGATATGTTTCTTTACCACTGATACACGTGACTACTTATTCGATTTTACTTGTTATATCTCAGAGTTAGTCTTATTCGTCAGAACGTACCTATATATACATTTCCGGTACCTCGTAATATTTTCAACTGTTTAGTATAAAGAAGATCTCTACACAATACTGTATATCATAATAATATAAAAATAATTATATCAAATTGTTAGAAATAACGTCGTTGATCAACGCACGCAATTTCGCACCGATTCGAATGAAATCCCACACAGTGGTTACAAAGACTTAGCATTGATACACCCCGAAAACCATTAAAACTCGACATAATATAATTCACGTCCTGCAATTTCGCACGAAATTAGGCGCTAACGTAACAATAATATAAATGTGTAATGTACATTATAGGTACGCAAAACGCTATTATAGCCACAGGTACCTACGGTTTTTCAATATTACAATATTCCGACCTTCGGGCCACGCCCCTAAGTTTCTCGTCCGGTCCGACGAACCGAAACTATAATAAATCCGTACTGCTGTAAGACAGACGGTGGCGGAAATCCACGAGAAATAATAATATAAATTGCGTGTATTATACATACACCACCTTCCACCACAGATAGGTCAATTTCTATTCACCAGATACTAGCTTAATGTGTAATGTATACATGATATTTTAATAATTAATTATCGTACATAATACATTTCGATCAGCAATCACGCAAAAAAATAAAATTTAATGAAGACTCATCGCCCTTATGAGTAGTTGTATTATAATTAGCATTAAGTACGATGTACGTATGTTTTACAATAATTATTGTTGATACATAAAAAAATATATTTATGGTTTTGACTGTCAAAAACGGAGTATCGTTGCCAATTATTTCAAAGAAAAAAAATAGGGAGAGCTGAAACCATTTTAAAGTATTTACATCTGAGAACTGTCGATTTGCTAACGTGTTTTTTTATTACATTTTCAAAGAACATAATACACATATTTTACATAATCGTATGTATTTAATTTCGTTTCAAGTACTAGTGTACATTTATAGTTCTACTGCATTATGCAAACGTAAACGACACATTTTATATTTTACGATTATTGATACAAAGAAATCGCACGTCTATACGTTTATTCGAATTATTCTGTTTTGTAAAATACATTTTGTAATAAAAACATACAACTTGCAAATTTGCATTGAGCAGAACCAATTTTTGTAAACTTCAATTTATCAAAAGTACAAACAGTATCTGGTTTTTTACTTAAATATAGGGTTTTTACGATATTTTAATTTTTAAGTAAATAAGTGAGCGTTATTAAATCGTAACGAATAAATCCATAATATATATTTATAACTAACCTAACTCGCTTAAAAATTATAGTTTCGTAAAAAAAAACTAAAATAATTATACAAACACGAATAGTGCTCTTATACTGTCCGTTATATCTTTAAGTTTTTAACTATTATTTTTACAGAAGACGTATACCCGAGTACCTGACATTTATACGTATCGATATATGCACGTGTGTACCGCTATATTATGATATGCGTATTTATATAATGATAGAGTCAAAGAAGACCACACGCCCGGCGTGTCAGATCGTTACCATTTCGACCGCACCCCGTATTTATTTTATTATATTATACGTTTTTTTTTTTCTACTAACGACTGACCCTCCCCCGTCTACTACACAGTAATATTGGCCACGTTACCGCAGTGTTATTATTTTTATTATTATTATTATTATTACGTTATTGTCGGGCAGTACCTATATAATTTTTTTTTCTACTCTGTTCCGCCGTCCCTCTGCGTAGACAGTAGACAAGACCCGAACGAACAGCTCCGGAATACGTTTCATAGTTCATGATGATGTACATCCAGTACCACATCAGAGTTACCCCGCACGTTGTCGTCATCTCCATTCGAACACTTTAATGTTATCACATATATATACTCTGTCGAAAGCACTATTATTATTATTATTATTATTATTATTACTCTAATAATATTATTGTTATAGCTATTATACCACTTGGTAGTTGGTACCTACTACTATTACTGCGCACTACCCGTACTATACTACCGGTAACAATAATAACGATCGTCGAGACGGCTTCTGGCGACAATATAATAGTATATACATGCGATAAAATAAAACGCAAATGGCCATCGCCGTTAAGTAATTGCTGCGTAGGCCGTCGTACAGGTACATCGTACTCGTAACCGCCCCCACGACGCGGACCCGACCGTGGGAACGGGAAGAGGATCGTCGCACCCGACTTCGATGGAAAACGTCTCGACAGAGTTGAGGGATTGCGAGTAGTTTCGCGTACCCAAATATCATTATTATTATGACTTGTTATAATAATAATAATATTATAATAGTAGTTATATACGAGTTATGCAAAGATCGAAAAATGAAAAAACTTCTGCGGTGGTATGCGGGTAAAAAACTGAAGTCTCGTCCAATCGTCCAACGACTGCGTCGAAATGGCGCCGATTTCGAACTCAAAAGAAGTAAATGTTTACAGAAAAAAGTGAAACTTATTCGAAAAGATTAAATCGTTTCCATTTCTATAACAAAAGGTTTGTCGCGTTCACCGAAATCCGTTTGTTATCATAATATGGAACGCAAACATCGATTCATCGATTATTTAAAGGCGCCATGCTTAGTGGCCCACCCACCTCATATGTGTCGCATTTCTCGCCAACGATTGTATTATTGTTTATCTTGTGAATTATGAGCTTCACGATATAAAATAAATAGGTAGGTATAAACTTGCGTTTATTATACTGTTTGGAATAGTGTACGTGTTGCTATTGAAATCGTTTTATTATATTAGATCGTATTATTGATATAGTTGTTTGAGGGTAATAATTTTTCGTAACGAAACAACGTTTTTTAACACGTAAAATATGTATAGTTCAATATCTGTGCACACATAAAGGCAATTTAAAAAATGTATTCATTTATTAAAACAATGTATTATAAACATTAATTTATGTAAAAGCAATACATTTCTATAATGTAAATGCAGTAAATTTAGTGTCATCGTCATCGTAAAATATAATATAATATCATTAAAATAATATTTTATTATTATTATTATTATCCGAATCCCAGGCACTCAAACTGTTTAAAAAATGTATCGATAAACAATGCATTCCAATAATCATTAGGTTTAGTGTTTATACAACACGTGATATTATGTAGATATTGTAATATATTCGGTTTAAATTATAAATATAAACAATTTACACATTTAATGTTTTTTGTATAAATAATTTGTTGCTAACTATTTTCCTAACATTAAATCATATAAATATTTGTTCGTCTCTTAATAAAACTTAATAATATACTCTCGTGGGGTCAGTAACTTGTCTGCAACTGAAATTAACGGAGGAAAAAACGTCACGATTTATCGTGTGTAAAACAATTCGAAAGCCCTCAGGAACAAGAACTGTATCAATATTTAATAATAATTAAAAAATATACTTATCGAAATATACTTACGGTTAATGTGATTATATAGATTTTCATTTTACGAAAATGCTATACACAAAAACGTGCAAATGTTATACAAAAATTAAAAGTTTGAATTTTACATGAATGATTGATGTCTTTGTATTACTATATAACATAGGTATTTAGAACCGAAATTAAAATTTTTATTTTTCTTAGTAACTTTTTTATACTATCTAGCTCAAATACTAATTTTGGGGTCTAATTAATACTTTTTTAAATGTTATATTCATATTATTAAAATTAAACTTGTTGAAAAAATTATCGGAACATTTTATTTCACTAATAAAATACTATAGCTAAATTATAATTTTCATAAAAAAAAAAAAAAATGTGAGTTTTAGGTTTTATCAAAAGATTTACATTGACTCCTTGATATATGCAAGTAATAGTATACAATCTTCTTCAAACAAAGATAACGATTGATGATATTTTCGTAAAGTAAACATTTCTTATTATTTTAACTTATATGACTATGAAATATTAAAGAACCAATATGTCAATACAATTCCAAATCGGTAAAATAAAAATCGTGATAATGTTACAAACGGTACTATACGGTTTATAATAATATTATAATATTCTTAAAATGTAATGTATTATTTTTATTAATATATAAATTAAAAAGTGACCAAAAACGTGCATAAGATTTTAGCATAAATAATGTTTAATTATATCCAACCCGACTTGATTATTTAAAACACTCGGGAAGATAACATGAAAATATTAAAATAATAATAATCTGTCCTAAACTTGTATTAAGGTGCGTTCTGTGACTAAGGGTGGATTTTGAATTGAGCTCAATAATAATACACCGGAGAGTATCTATATTAGGTATTACATACTACCCTCGAAATGCACGTAATCGTGAGCGAAAAACGAAACTTACCTGAGCGATGTCGATCCTCAGTGAGTCTGTGATAAGATTTGATGTAGCTGCGGTACACACCCACGGTTATGATGTGGATTGGTGGCGGCGGTCGTCAACAACCCGCGGTCGGCCGCCAAGTCATTAATTGCTGTACCATGAAAACTCGACTAAACATAAACCACTGCAGAAAATTTGAAAAAAAAGTTATTTGATGATCGTTTTTCCGTATTTTTACAACGCACGACACTGTCCGGAAAAATTATTACCCGCCGGCGGCGGAAGTGGCCGATTAAACGTAGACCAAATGCATCCGACGGGGTAGTCGTAATGAGGAGATAAGATTAATAAAACAAACCGTAAAACACGCGTGTCCGACGGGCGCAACGTCACGGGTAATACTGCGTGCAGTATTGCGGCGAACTCTTTGATACCACGACGGCGGACCCCCACCGTGAAGCCACCGGTTCACCTGGCCTCTCGCCGCAGACCGTATGTCTGCCGCGCACGCTCGATATCAGCTAAGCCTACAGGTATTGTAACCGCGTTGTTACACATTTCGTCACTGCTATTGATAATGGGTTATTGAATGATATGATGGAGTTTATATGGGTAGGTTTTATCATAATTTCCGTGGACTCGACGAAATTGAATAATATAATGACAGAAGGCACCCGATCCAGAGGAAGATCTAAAATTATGTATATTAGCCAAATAATGAAAGATGCATTATGTTCACTTCCTACGGAAAACTTATAGATATGACAAACGACGAGGAAACACGGAGAGGGAAATTTCTGTGAATATACGAAATAAACAGTTCTGAATTGACAAAAAAAAAATGACTAATACATACATTAGACAATAGACATTCGTTCAATTCTCCGTAACCGACGAATTTGTCGATCTGTTTTTTTATGTATTTAATTTTTTAACGACTACGTGAGACATTTTTCTGTATATTATCAATAATTATAGACCACAAATATCCACAAATATTACTGTTCTATACACAATCAAACGTCGTTTTGTTGTTCTAACTTCTAACACTTCGACACAACTTTCGACGGTGCAACAGTTAAAGCAGCAAAAAAAATATATATTTGGCGAGTCAGTTCAAACAATAAAATTTTCAGTTGGCTGAATATTGATTATTGATTTTGCGTACATTCATCGTAGAATATTGCAGGAATCAGATTCGCTGTAGAATCAGAACTTAAAAAACTTTTTTTTTCAATTTGACTTCGGAAAACATCTGACAAATCAATACTACGTAATTGTTCATCGGAATAGTTAAAAATAATAATTTGCTTATAAATATTCAAATAATTAATATGGTATACAATTCTAAAATTTGTCATTACCTAATGGCTATAATATATAAAATTGTAATTAAATTTCTAAACATGGTTAAATTATATTTAGTTTTTCAGAATCGAAATATAATAAGTTTATACAGGTATTAATATTTAAGAATTTTAGTTATATATTTAAAGTTCCATCACTAATAATAATTTTTGATGATTTTTTTTTTTTTGTACACTTATGTTTAAACTGCGTTAATTAATTAACAGTATGCATTATTACGTTAATCCGCATTACGCTTCATGATTATCACATTTTCTTTTAGACTTTTATCTAAACATTCTAATCAAAACGTATTCAAAGTAACGAATACCGATCTAAGAATTCGCATTCAATGCACAGCTGTTTAATTAATCTCGAAAACATTTATTTCTAGTCGGGGAAATCAACTATGAAAATTACACAACTGTGAGATGTATTTTCACGATTATTGTGGTTTTTTTAATTAATGTGCAATAATGCTATACAATGTAAAGTTATACAATGGAGTCTCTCCATTTGCAGCTGCAGTAAGTCTAACCGACGCATTATATCCCATGAACTACGAACACAAACACTGTAATATGTAATAAACTATATTATTATTGTTTGCGCAAAACATATAATTACATAAAAAGTATATCGTACTAACAAAAAAGATACAAATTTCTGACAGGCGTTTCTTACGAGAAATATTTACTTCTCAAGTACAAACTAATTTTTAATGACATTTAAGATATATTTTAAGCGTATAGTGAATATGATTTATTTAAAAAATTATAGACATTCTGCATAATCAGATTACATTATAATATTATTGATTTTATATGTTTTTAAATAAAACATTGTCACCAATAATCGAAACAAGTAAATCGCGACCAAAACTATAAACCATAATTTAAAATAAAGGAATTATTAAAATATAATATATTATTCAATACATGAATCTATATCTGTATAAATTATAAAGTCAAAATCGTTCTTTACAATTATCAAATTATTAATTATTAAATAATAGTTACGTTACGGAAACTCAAATAAAGTCAAAGTTGATTTTTTCAAGTAAATATTTTTGTAGATTTTTATATGACCAATTTAATACGTATATTAGTTTTTCATTGATATGCTTATATTTGTTTTTTGTAAAATATATACGATATTTTGAAGAAAAAAAATAGTTTTTGTCATCAATTAATTATACCTACAAACATTTTCTATGCACATGATAAAATTTCCAAAATATTTTGACTT
This sequence comes from Aphis gossypii, assembly GCF_020184175.1. Classification (NCBI taxonomy): domain Eukaryota; kingdom Metazoa; phylum Arthropoda; class Insecta; order Hemiptera; family Aphididae; genus Aphis; species Aphis gossypii. The sequence continues at coordinate 55,563,101 of NC_065531.1, read as the reverse complement.
TTTATGAGTATAGATTTATTGTTTCTATAATAGAAATATACAATGTTTTTTTAATTTTTAGTTTGTTTTTTTTATGTACCTATTATGTTTATTAAATGCATTTTGCACAAGTTTTTATTGTTAAAATTTTGAAGAAATTCGTAAAAAATACCATTGTAGTAACCACTATTGTGACAGACCACTCGAATAAACCTACTCTCAAATACGTTTCTACCGATATCCGGATAGGAACAAGTGACATCATCGGCGGCACCAGCACGCCTATATAAGAGAGTTTCTATGTCTGAGCACATTTTTGAATATCATTAATCGTTATAGTAATTTGTTTCATAGCATTTAGAATAATTTGCATCTAAACATTTGTGGACTTAGAATAATTTCATTAGTTTACTTTAATAAAGTTTTCAACTTTATCAATTTATTAACACTCAAGTATCAGACAGCTCACAATATACCTACGCACAGTTTTATTTTTCAAAGTATTTAGATTAATTGTATGCTACACGAACCTCTACCTATAATCCTACGGTCTAAGGTACATCGGTATTGGCTTTGAATATTAATATCAGCTAGTAATATTATAATGCCTATAATATATGTAATACATTATTTTGAAGAAAAACTAAAACCATATTTTAGTAGATTAAAAATACCAATACCATATCACTAATAGAAAAATTAATTGCCTACAATAATACTAATGTAAATTTTTGGGTTATCAGATCGCTTTCGATTAGAATCATTTTAGATGACTTATCATTAAATTTAAATATAACACATGTATAACAACAGTGATCTAATCAATATCGATATAGTTGATACACTTTAAACCTACTAGATGTATAGCAACATGAGTTTCCCGGATTTTTCTCTTTTGTTTGAATAATAAAAAAATTCGATCTAAAAAATAAATAATGATATAAAAATATCTTTAAGAATATTCTAAATTTTAAAAAAATCTTTTTCCAATATTAAAACCATTCTTACACGTAATTTTAAAGATTTTGTATACACGCAGTATGCACGTAAAGCAATTTAATGACTTGATGACACTTGTTATGCATTGACAATTTATAAATTATGTGCATTATAAGATTTTTGTACTACATAATTTTATTTGGTTTTTTAATTAAATGATAAAACAGGAGAAAAAAACTTATAGAAAATTAAGGTTAATGGTATCCAATCAATATATTGTTATTATGTATACGTACGTGTAATATAATAATATATCATAATTATACAAGATATAAGGTATGCGTGAGTACCAGAAGGTAGTTGGCACAATTCAATAACTTTTTCTAGATTACTTTTTAACAAAATGTACAACGATAATAATAATATTAATAATAACGATAAAAACAGTCAGACACATGCATATTTTATGTAACCCACTGCACGCATTATTACGTCTGATAAACGTGCAAAACATTTCATATTTAGAAAACGGTCTGCGACACGAATCGAACTCGTATCTATCATCTGTAGTTCTGATTTCCGATATAAATCGGTCGGTATAATATGCAAAACCCGTCGAGTTCACAGCCTCGTGTACACTGTACATCCGCGAAGGAGGCCTATATAATAATTTATAATCTACACTAATATTATGTATATTATAATATATATATATAAAATTATACAGTTCTCGCCTAGAGCACAGCACTCGGATCCGTAAAGATTATTACGTATGCATAATATATAATGTATAATACGCGCGGGTTGTTGCAGGGCGTTTCCTCCGTCCAACGTAGGTCGTAAGCTTGTATAATATAATATCGCCCAGTTGTATGTATAGTGTGTATCCGATACATGTACACGGATTCGACGTGATATAACGACTGTATATACAAACAGCATCAACAACAACAATAATAATAATAATGATATGATATTTGCCATCGGCTGTTTCTTTTTTTGCATTGAAACGTTTTCTATGTCTGCAGACGCAATAAATTCATTCGGGCACATTGACAACGAAGAATAATAGTATCCAGACGCGATCATTATTTTACCCCCATAAAACATAATATATTTATAACATACACGGTGATTCATCAAGCACGTTCACCCCCTATTTTATCCTTCAAGTATGAATTTATATAAATACTGGTTTTTGACATTTCTTCGGTACCTACCTGTATTTAACGACCACATTTTTAAACTCTTAGATTTTGTATTGCATTTACAGAGTATCTCGTAGAAGTACAAACTTATAATTTTTTTATTGTAAATTTAAAAAAAAAAAATAATGATTTTTTTTAAATTCTTATGTACTTAAATCGAAATTCAAAAGAGTAGTTTCTCAGTTCTTATAAGCTAATACTAAAACATTGCAAACCTTAGGATGATATTCATTAATAATAATATATTAAGGTTTTACATAAAGTATAAAATAGATATAATAATATTTAGTATGAATAAATTTATTTTTGTTTTTGCCATATAGGTAATGAGTTATTAAATAAACTTTTTTTGCTATAGAAAATAAAGTGGTAATTGGGATTGAAATAATAATTGTCTACAAAAAAAAATATTGTTCATAGGTACATCAAAATACGAGTATATTTACATAAAATGTATATTCTTGTTTTTATAAAACCCATCATTGAACTAAGCTATAATAGTTAATTGGTTAAATTATTATAATATAATACATATATACCAATACAGCGATAAGAAAAATATGTGTAGGAAAGTATGAAAGTATTGTCGTGAAATAGACGTCCATATAATAAATCAGGATTACCCTACCTATCAACATTGATAATAAATAAATTCAAAAACGTCGTCAATAATCTAATTAAAACCGAAAAAGCTTTTCATTTTATCAAAAAAACATGTAAACATTGCCTTTAACCACGCTAACCCCATAAAACATCTTCCTATAAAAGATATTGTAAACTATAACCATACAGTTTATAAGTAAATGTCTATAGTCTATATATTTTATATCCAATATAATATAATGAATATAAAAATTATGTAATATTTGTATTAATGTAAAACATTAAGTATATTAATATAATTAATTAAATTGTTTTATAATTAAAAATCATTAAACTCCACCATAATATATTAATATTCATGTTTACATTTAAAAATTAATTGTTTTTAACTATTACATAACTTTTTATTTTTGCCATCAATATTTTAATCGAGCTTTTTATACTAAACAAACGATTAACGTTTTTATTCCTAAATTCCTAAAGATGAGTAAACGGATATTATTTGCACGTAGGTAGGAAACTGCAAATATTTATTAAGTAGGTGGACCCATCATCAGAACGGATGTATTTTAGAGGTGTGTTAGAATTAAGATAACAAGTATTAATTTATAAAAAAAAAATGTTAACTGCTGTGATAAGTTGTTTTTTTTTTAAGTTTGTCAAATTTTATGACAATCTGTTTGAAGTACCTACGTTTATAGACATTAAATTGAATTTTTCAAAACTCATTACTAGTTTGAATGTCTTATTGTTATATTATGTTAAACTGTTAAATTGATTTGAAATTATTCTGAATTTATTGTATTGTTCAACGTTGTGTATGCAGTATGAGTCACAATACATATAATAATTATATTTACGCACACATAATTATATTATATTATATACGATAGAATTATTTCAATTTTGCGTTATAGAACTTTTAGTGATTACAATATAATTTTCTGCAATTTCTGAAAACATATTATTATGTTATTAATACTGAAAATCTCATTGTATATTTATATTTGTATAACGAAAATAACAATTTACTAAAATACGTAGACATTTTAGGAATCATAATATATGAATTTAAATATTGAGTAAGTTAATTTAATTAGACGCTGCAGCTCATTATACTTTTTTTGACATTTAAAATCACATAAACATACAAATTATTACAAAATACAAGGTAACGCTAATTTTGGATTTTTTTTCATATTATTTGTTATTTATATCGCTTAATTAGTAGTTAGGTAAGTAAATTATCCTTGAATCATGTTTTTATTTTAAAAGTACTTTATTTCAATATTCATCGTCATTGATATAAAATATTTAACCCAGGAAGTCCTATAAATCTACATAACATAATATCATCCCAATAATTCACTATCTAGAATGGGTTCGATAGAAACGTAGAATGTACATATTTAATAAGCTTCGTGTTATACATTTTTTTAAACCTAAGAACTTTAACGGTTAATAATTAATTTAAAAAGCTTTTCCGATGTTTGATTAAATAATTTAAAAGGAAATATATATTTCGTGCCAAGGATTGATTTAACGTTAACAATAAAATATCGAATAACAATTTTAAAATATTGCGTCACCTAAGATAATAAATAACGATTTAATAATTAATAACAAGAAGATTCCTACGCGTTGTAATTATATGATCACAAATCATAATATAATTATTATCTAATCATAATTTCCAGCACTTTTAAGTGTAAAAATGTATCTGATATTCCTATATACTATACAATATAAACGTGCAATTTTAAAATGCAATATACTTGAAAAATAAATCACCTTACTATCTCTATTTTAATTCAAATTTGATAATAATTAGTAAATTTAAACAGCAGAGTGACAATAAAACATTAATAATATTATAATTATTTTATTGTTATAATATAATGATTATGGTTTACTGTTTTGTACTTTTATTTTATTATTAGGTACCTATCTATTATTTATTAGGTAATTATTTTACTTAAACAGATAATTATTAATTACCAGAGTTTTAATTTTTAGTCTGCGCCACATTAAATTATTTTTCTATTCTGTCTGAATATCAATCTACAGTTTTGGTCCCAGGCTGGAACATTGCACGGGTTTCCCAGCAGTTTTTTATTCATCCAGGGCTTCGTAAGTCCTTTACGGATGGCGCTGTGTGTATAATAATTTACTTCTCTATGATATATAGTGACTTTCAAAAACTATAAACAAATAACCTGTACACAATAAAAGTAAGTACCTACCAACAATAATTTTATAACGATGAATAATCGATTTCACACGGCAAGTATAGACTTAAGAGTATGTGCTTCTAGATATTATATATTATATACGTCCAGGTACATAAAGCGCTGTAATAACACGGTAGGTAAATCATTAAAATCGTCGTTGTATGGATAACGCTCCAATCAAATGGTTTGACCGTCACACCGTTTGCTTATACCATACTATTATACAGAATATATAATAATATATACACGGGCAGATGCCCACGCGCATTTCTCCTTTATATTCAGCAGCGCACACGCGTGTATATTAACGATTTGAAAACACGTCGAGTCATTGCAGAAATGTTTTAAGTCAATGCGATGACCGGGACTCGTGACGTGAACCGTAGGCATGACGCTGTATATATTATATAATATTATATGTACACCCTGTAAGGTGAATGTAATACGTATAATATTTCGTCTTTTGGGATCTCGAGGTCCATAATAATCATCACCGATGCATCGGCATCAGAATTCGAGTGGTTTGTATATACTATTACGTATTGATACTATAACAGCCCAACATAAAGTCCGTTGCGGGCTTATTATACGGTCGAGTCCGACCAGTGACTTGTCACGGACATTAATCAATAACTGACAGGCGGCGACAATCATTATTTATTGTGGTTTATTCTAAATAAAATAGGTATGCGTTTAACCGATACGATATAAATATTAAATATAATACATCGACTATTACAATATTATATTATGTTATCATTTGGGGAAGGGGGAAAAATCAAAGCCCTTACATATTTTTATTATTACAATCCATAGTAATACACGATCGTAGGTATCACAGGTGGTTTTTCGAATATTTGTCGTTGTGGCAGTTCTGTAATATTAATCATATAATTATAATATTTATTCTTGTTGCCAAATTATTATCAGTATTTCTAACAGCACATCATTTAGGTTAATGGTAAAAGGTATCCACGGTCCAATCATTATGGACAGTATAATATATTGTATAATACGTAGGTCGGTGGTTGACATAAGCTCCACCAAAACGTCATAAGAAGTAAAAGTATTGTAAAGGTGCAAAAATGTAACCTTAATTAACTAATTTATTATAAGTTATAACATTGCTTATTGGTATAAGTTAATAAATTTATTTCTAGTCGTACTTGATATTGATAATTGACAATTTTTAGTATCTTGCCAAGTAATAAATTATATAATATAGTGTACCTATTACCTACATATTATTTGCATATTGTAAATTTAAATATAATTTTTTTTATATATTACCTTAATTATTCACATGATAAAATATTGATATTTTTTAAGCATATTTGTTTCTTTATCTTTGGGATTTGGTGTAAATTATATATATTTATATTTTTAAAGTTTATGCAAAATATATCTCTATGTAGGTACGCCGTTAAGGTGATTTCACGCTGCACCGTGACAACGTGTTCCATGATTTCCTAAAACAAATAATTTTATAATATGATTAAGTGATTCAAACGCTTGTATTGATAGACAAAAATGGTAAGTAATTATATACCTAATAGGTAACTATATATTACTATAGGTATTAATACGCCTTGAGTAGGATTAGATTCTATTCCCTATCAGGTATATGAAATATATTATGGTAATATTGTGGTATACCACTTACTGACCGCAAGATCCAGCCGATCACAGTGACAAATTATATTTTGGAAAACATAGTTGACGTTATCACAGCAGAGTGTGAATTTGCCTTCAAGCAGTGTATTGATATATCATTGGTGATTTTTCTATATGCATTCGATATTTTTACTATAGTGTTCTTTTATTCTCGTGTAATTTGGTCGATGAACTTATAATGTTTTACGACTCAGTACAATCAATTAACAAATTATAATAAAATGTGAAAACATTGGACACCATATCTACCTAACCTAACCTTCGAGTATATTATTATATTACATACATACATAGGCGTTTAAAATTTATTCCACATTGTGAATAATAAGCTCATTTGCCGACTTCGAGTGTAATGTGTAAATATTATAATAATATGTAAATTATTTAAAAGCATAAACTCTTTAGAAATGTTTCTGAAACTATTTTTATTCAAACAATCGTCACTCGCATTATGCGCTCTCAACACGTTTTACCGGTCAACATATACAACTATAATAATATTTAATTAATTAGGAATAAATTATGCTTTTTAATTATTTTTTTCATCCACTTCAATATAAGTATTATCACAGATATGTGCCATACCTATACTCCGTGAAATTACAAGCAAATTAAACATTTATTATTTTTTTTTTGTTTCTTAAAGAAATCACTGATTACTATCTAGGTATACCAGCTTTTTAAAATGTACAAGCATAATAATAATTCAACTGTTATGTGCACTAAAGCTTGTTTTTTCAACTATTATATCTGCTGATATCAGTTTTCTTCTTGGCCGGTTACCCTACGTTTTTTATTTATTTATTTACATAGTTATCAATACGATTATTTCGATAACCAACCGTATTTAAACATTAGTATAATACAACTACTTAGGTACAGCGGAATATTGATAATTGAATTTAAGTGGAATCTTATAGGTTCTAAAGCAGAAACTAATCTTATCAATCAAGTGGGTCATTTCAATCCAACCTAGGTCCGTTAAAAGCTCTTTAAAGAAAAACACTGTTACACAACAACATCAGTCAGGGTTTTTTTTTGTAATTCTCTAAGTCGCAGTAAAATAAAAAAAAAAACACATTCACACATTTTCATTTTGAACCAACTCCGAAAGAATTACATCTAGACGCGTGTTTTTTACCCTCTCCTCGCCACCACCCGCACACAAACGTGTCGATGATATAGTTTGATAGCGTTCCTATTCATAAAAGCACGTTACTTCCCACGTGGGTATTATTAATATTAGTCTACCTATATTATTATTATTGTTGTACACCACTCGTATAACGCCGCCGTTAAATGATATTATTTCGAGACGAACGAATGCGTTTATAGTGTAAAAGCGAGCGGAGAGACTATTTATACGCCGGTGCAGCGCAAATCCGCAAGTTACACCGAGTGCATTATACGGATCCATTCACTTTGCACAACGCGCATACACATCGCATGAATATCATTAAAACTATGCGCAGTTGATTGTGTGCAGCGTGTACGGCGCGATAATTACAATTTACAACGTATAATAAGATATTATATTGTACCTGGACCGGCGGCTGGCACATCAAATCATACACGTGGTATTACATTCTCGTAGAATGCGGTCGAAACGATTATTAATTATAACAAGCTGTTTAGCTCTGTAGGTACGTGTGGCTTATGAAATCGGGCACGGCGGCGAGCATCCAGCACGTGTAATAAACTACTTTTTAGCCCAACTCTGCAGCACCACCACCAGATAAACACTGTGCACATTTCTGATCGCCGACTGTTGCAATACGATTTATGTGTTACATTAAACGCGTCGAATATAATATTACCGACGGAAAGCAGGTATAACGCGTGCGACCAGCTGCTGTGTTGAGCCTCGATTCAGACTTAGGTGCTCGAGAGTTTGTCTCGTCTAGATACATAAATAAATGGAAATCGAATACGCATTTTCGCTAACCGATACCGAGGAAAAAATTGTTTTACGCGCAATAATGGGCTTAAATATAGTAACGCGAAGAGATCGATAAAATTAAATTGAAAAAAAATTATTCTTTATTTTTAAAAGCTATCTTTATGAGAAAATTTAAATTTTATCAAACACGCAGTTGTGCCGATAACAAAATCGACTTTTTTTCTCAATATTGAACGTTTTTTTTTTTTTTTGTGAATTCTGGAAGTACTTATTTAATTTTTTTCTGAAAACGTTGATTATTTAATAATCAGTTTTTGTTTAATTTTCTTCTTGTCATCAATATCAACTAGGATGTTCCACAAAAACGTGTTTAAAATAAAAAGTAAAAAGTATATTAGATTCGCGTAAATTAAGTTTTGCATTTTAAATTTTTTACTAAAATTTAACAACTTACTATCGAAGCAACTGCATTTTCTTTACATTTTTACATAAAATATACGATATTTTTAATGTTTAGTGTTATAAAAATGTATTGAGATTTTATTTTATTCTATTTTACCTCATTTCGATGGGATACCCAAACTATGTCTAGGTATAGTTAGGTCGGCCATATATTTTTCTGAGCTACCAAAATAAGCGAATAAATAATAGTAATAATACATTATTCAAACTTATTATAATATATGAATATTAATGATAATAATATAATACATGACACACACGGTATATTATAAGAGATCCTTTTTTATTCTTTAAGTCATACCTGCATATAATACGTACTTTCATAAAACAACAGAACATTTATAATACCTATTTACAATTATTATAGGTCAAATTATATATTTTTTTCAGCTTACAAATATGTATAGTAATGAAAAAACATATTTTTTCAAATAATAAAAACAATCTACATAGTTAGTTATGTATGTTAATACATACCTAGGTACATTTTATTATTTTGTAGACGTTTAAAGAGCAATACACGAACGCGTTATCGGATTATTATAACATATTATTATAAGTTCTTATAGTTTTAATACAAAATAATAAACCACAGACGACTAAGCCCTTCCAATTAAAGTCAGTATTTAATAATTCAATTTAAAAAGTTGTAAATTCGTTTTTATTATTGTATATCATATTATGATAGTATGGTTGTGACTAGGATGAATATTAAAATAACTAAGTATAATACATTTTATATAGCTCTAAATTTATGTACATTATACATATAAATATATAAGTATCTATATTTTTTTTTATTTTTAGTAATATTAAGAGCATTCTTCTGTACATACGTGTATTATCCATCCGTAATCGTAGTTCTAAAATATAATATTGGATACAATTTTACTAAATGTTTAAGAATTATTTTTTATTTTAATATTTATTTTTTAAATCTATTATAAGTATAAGTCATTTTTACGTACATGAAAGACGAGTTAAATAGAATTATCCAGCATTAACATTGTTTAGGTACACGATTTTCTTATATTTATTTTTAACGCCAAGTCAGTTTCTCTTTATAGAACCTTCTCAGTAGATTTCCAAAGATATTGTCGGAGTCAAGTGCATGGATCAGTGAGTATGAATGATTTATTAGGTGAGTGATATTAAACTGTGAGATACCATATAAAATGAAAATTAGTTATTAAAAATAAATGTTTCGACTGTATAATACATAGATATTTATATAATTTACTATAAAATGCATTATAACAGTTCAATCCTAAAAAGTAATTTTCTAATAACATGAGAACGTTTATACTATATACAATATGTAATGAATAGTAGGTATAAAAATTATTAATAACATGAAAGTTACGGCCGTATCACTCTGAATCATATAAATTATATGTATTAATAATTTATATTTTCTACAGTGTAATAAGTATAAACTATACATTAACCCTGGAGTAGTGTATTTCAAAGATATATCTGGGAACTGTCCAATATTCATTAAAAAATTGCTCAACATTGAAAGACATTTTATATAAATTGTTATATAATACATAATTAAACGGTATTAAATTGAAAAAATCATAACTTAGGAAAAATTAAAATTCTGTATCGAATTTGTATTAATTATTTCTATATTAATAGGTATTCAAAAACAGAATATCAATATTTATTCTTAAGTTCTCTTTTATTTTGTTTTAATAAAAAACACACACACACAATTCACTAATGTTACTAGCGTCTTGTAAACGTTCTTTTTCGACCATGCAAAGGATCCATGCTTACATACGCTTCTTTAGCTACAATAAATACTGAAAGAGATGTATCAAATAATATAACTTCAGAAAATGAAATTTTAAAGATATTATACGCAAAAGAAAATAAGTGTTTAATTTTAAATAATAATATTTTAATAAAAATTTATTTAAATGTTAAAGAATTTCTTTATTTTGTTTTTATAAGCTATTTGTATTTTATGATGTATATTTGCAGATGTAAACTGGTGGTTGGTGTGGTGGCAAAGCCCCACACAATTTGGCACATGTCTACCCTTAGGAGGGCTACAGCTCCCTAAAAAGATTTACCTATTATATTATTTCGATATTCAATACGATCATAAAGAGTATTATGTACTCATGTAATTACAAAAAAAAATCTCCAAACAAGTCTATAGGTATTAGTATTATCTTAGCTAAATAATTTACTTTTAAATGTAAAACAATTATAAATTACACTAATATTATAGCTTAACGTTAGTTATAACTCATAATGTTACCATAAGCGGGTTTCTATCATCACTATAAACATACATATCAATAGAAGACTATCTTATAAAGTATTATTTTTAATTAGATAATATGTCCAACCAGTTTTTGATTGATATTTTACTTTTCAAATAACTTTGCAAAAGTTATTTGTGTAATAACCAACATTTTTAGTTGTTTTTACAAACATACAATATAATATATACTTAGGAAATTTAAACATCAGGATGCAATTTTGTTCAAGCAGAAGATTAAAACAAACCGGAAATTAAAAAAAAATTGAGACATTCAAAACACGAATTTATTTACATTTTAACAGCTCCGGATTATATATTTAGTCTTTTGGATGAAAGTTCAGTATACATTGATTAAACTATAATATGTTTTTGGAGAAATGTTACATAATCAGATAGGTAGGTAATTTAATAGGTTCGTTTATTATTTAAAAAACCTTGGTATAATTAATAAGTTTTTTGATCAACGATATCAAAATTAATGAAACTTGGCACAAATAAAATGCACGATAATAATAAAATTATAAATCAATGATTTTAGCTGAAATAATTCTTAAAGATAATTTTACATTATTTACATGTATATATATTACTTAAAACTTAAGTGGTGTAAGTCATAAAATTGAAGACCATAAGATTTGTTCAACTTTCAATATTTATCTAAACGAATGTGTTTGAAGATAATGAAGTGACATCATTGGACATAAAAGAAAATAATAAACTTTAAATTTAAAAATGTATCCAAGAATATAATATAATACGTACTGTGGTTATTAAATTATATTCTACAACTATACATTACAATATTTTCACCGAATATCATAATTTTATGTATAAACTTGGACAGAGAAAATTTTAAGCTCATAGAATCACTATATAGTTGTGTCACTCAACCGGGGCCCCAACTATTTCCACCTCAATTGAATGCATCATAGCTTCCAATCTAATTAACAAGATATAAGTCCCCACAACGTATTTAAACAGTACTTTTATTATCATTTGTAGATTCTTATACCTCTTCTCGTATATTACCTTAATGTAATTTAACCCTGTCAATATCACCTAATATAGCCACTTTTTCCGTGGGTTAATTTTAATTAATTTTTTAAAAAAACATTACAATATAAATAATATAGTGGGTAATGGCCAATAGATATAATATTAAGTAAGGATAAACATAATGTTTTTATAAAAAATTAATGTTTTATTCTTTTACTAGGTAGGTATAGGTATACTGAAAAATCCAAAGGCATTATGAGCTAAATTATTAATTTCCATTAAGTATACTTCCTGTATTATAAACTTTATTTAATGAATAAAATATGTAATGTATGTAATATACACTATGTGACATTTTATAATACCATAGGTATAATATAATTTTCAGAACAAAATTTCTATATGCTGAATAAAAAAAAAATACAAAATTTAGTTATTATACTCTTTTTTTTTATATACTAAGCGATAATTCATAGGATATACATATAGTATGATGGTTATACATATAGTGAAGTGAAATAAGTAGGTAGTATAATGTATGTGAGATCACAGTATAGTAAATGAGAAAAAAAAATGATTTTTAAGAGAACTAAATAATAGATCATAAAATATGATGTTCTGAAAATCGGTTGTTTTTTTTAATTCTGGATTGATAAAATATAAATACAACGGTGAACAAGTTTATTGCTTTATGAAATTAGCCGACGTCATAAACACTGTCGATATGAATTGAAAAAAAGTACAAATCAAAAGACGACGATTTTTACTAAAAATGTTCGTTAAGCACAGACAGCAATTTATTTTACTTTTAAAAATCAAAAAATTCGCTGGTCAAATCTGAATATAACGAACTATTAATTATTATAACGCGCCTGTCGATCGGAAATATAAAACCAGTTCCGGGTTGGAGATATATTGTATGAAATTACGTATTTACGGTATAGACGTGACGCGATCGCGGAGAAACTCGCGTAGGTGGCGTAGGAGGTGACAGTCATGAATGGCGTGGTGCGGGCTAGTATTGTCGAAAATCGATAGATCTTCGTAGTACGGACAAAAAAAAAACACCGATTTAAAGAGAAAACTTCGTGGTAAAATAAAGGAAATTATTATGCGTTCCCCCTAAAAAAAAAACACCGACGAAACTCACGGATTTCGTGACGTTATCAGCAACGACGATATTACATCAACATTACATAGTTATTTTATTATCGTATCCGTTTTAGATGTATCTACACAGTGCCTTTATCGATCAAATTTTTTCGACAACTTTGAAATTAGAATTTTGGAAAACCATCATTATTATTATTCATCCGTAAACCATTTTATGTACCATTTTATAACTTAAATAAAAGTCAAAATATATTATGTGATTGTCGACTTATTTTTTACAATAATTTCAGAAGTTAGATATTATACTATTATACTAGGAAGATTAATACAGTACCTTAAAGTTTTGAATTATGTCCCAAGAGTGGAGCTGGCCAAACTTTTTTTAAATTGATTATTTCAAAAAGTTATTATACCTAAACCGAAAAATACCGAGCATTGTATTCAATTTAAATAAAGATATACATTTATAATATTTTAAAAAGTATTTTAAATGTATCTCATAAAATATATTTAAGAATAAACGCTATGAACAACAATTAAAATGTAGGTACCTACATATAATAAGTATGTAAATACAAGTACAAATTATATTTCAGTACTTAATTAATACCTAACAAATTTGATTGATTTGATTATTTGATTAGTTATATTTTTAAGTCATTATTTCATTCCAAGACTGATTCTAGACTCAAAATGTTCTTATTTTAAAAACTTTGTTTACTAATCTTATACATAATAAAAACATATTACAACATTTAAAACTTAAGTATAAGAATTATTAATTCACTATATTAGAGTTTACATATATAATCAAAAATATTATCAAAGTATTATAAATAGACGATATTATTATACAAATACAATGCCTACCAGTTAGCAATCACTTGGGTCAAGGTGTAGATACTGAAGATGTTATATCGATGTTATGTAGGATATAGGAAATACTAAATCACCGTTACAATCATTTTTGATTTACGACATCGCTTAACGCATTTTTTAGCGTAGGTATTTCGCCAAAAGAAATCTGAAATTATGAATGCAATATAAATATATGTTTGCAGCTATTACAATAAAATTTATATTTATTGCTGTACGGTTCGGTTTAAACGCGAATAATAATAATAATCGATGATAAAACTCGCCTATTTTAACATTTTTACTTCGAATTTTTTATTTTTATTTTATGATATCACTTTTGCTGTCATAGTATTATTATTATTGTACCAATTTAATGCAATTACCGACTATTATAATAAGTATACATTTTGCGTATTTCAACTATATAGCTAATTTCAGAAACTGTACGCGCTCCGGGATGACCTAACTTGATAATCTGCACTAATCGCTGCAAAAAGTGAAAGTGAAAAATTGTATATTTTAAATTTAATTTATACCAACCTACCTAATTTTTTCCGGAATTATAAAAATAAATAAATTTATGATACAGATAAATTATAATAAGACGAGTGATACACTAATCTCTTCTACAATATGCTCTTGAATTATTAAATTCATGAGAACACAATCTGCACTAATCACTGCAAAAAGTGAAAGTGAAAAATTGTATATTTTAAATTTAATTTATACCAACCTACCTAATTTTTTCCGGAATTATAAAAATAAATAAATTTATGATACATATAAATTATAATAAGACGAGTGATACACCAATCTCTTCTACAATATGCTCTTGAATTATTAAATTCATGAGAACTTTCTTCCAAACATATTAACTATAGTTGCAAACAGCAATATATTTTCTAATTAAAAATTTGATAAATTACTTATACGGTTCAAATTAAATATAACATAGAGGTATAATTACATGCATCGGGTGCAGTCTATAGTGTAATGTTATGTAGCATTTTAATTTATTTTGAATTAAATTTAATTGAAATATACATAAAATGGTTTAATATTTTGAAGTAGGTTCTTGACGCGGAAAATATTGTTAAATAGGTAGGTATAAAAGATTTAATATACATGATTAAAAAGTGAAAGAGAAGAGAATAATTAATTTTTTTTTTTAACATTTTTTAAAACAATTTTGTATAATTGTTTTTTGAAAACATTGATTTTGAAAGATGATTTGATTCGGAAGGCCGAAAATACCAATCATTTCCAACTACACCAAAATTTACCGAATTTCAGCAGAGTATATTATACATTTCAGGTTAAACAAATATTATTGTGCAATACGTCTTCGCTGTATGGTATACGAGATGACCGATTACGGTATCGATGTATTAACACTGGTAAACTAAGAGCCGCCTAAGCACTTTTCATTCAACCTAATACGGAAGTATGGTCATTATACTCGTATTATTAGACTGAGTGATTTTTCAGATATTTAATATCTCAGTCCTCGCATGCGAATCATACATATGTTTATGCATGTAGTTGTGTCATTGATCATTGGATTGGAACGCGTATCACTCATAAACCGTCGGACCACGACCTGATAATGGTTTTATCAAGCGTTTCAACCTTCGCGTGTAGGATATAATAGGAATGAAAAAACGAAAACGGAAACAGACGGACGGACAGGGAAGGACCAGCGTTTATCGAATTGCATCAGAACAAACGAATTTTGTTCTATCAAGGTGTAATAACTAGCAATTCAGTCGTATAGCTAGTAATTCCGTCGGAACTTCCGAACTAAGGTTCATTTAAGACCACCTTACTCTTAGGGCGTTGGAAGGGTTCTTCCAATATTTAGGATTTATTTTAGAGAATATAGTCATTTAATTACTACATATTTGTTTTGAGATTAAAACGAGATTGGAAAAAATTATAAATTACACTTATGGGTCGATGCTACGACAGTGTCTCGCGAATTCACCAACCGGAATTTATGTTAATATTTAAACCACGCATATGCATAAAGAAGAGATAGAATAATAAAAACTATTATTTTAGTTACAAGTCCACTTCACACACATACATGATATTATACTCTGAAATACCCAAAGCCAGGGTAGGATTAAATGTTTTTCCGCCCAAAGCTATATAATATATCTGTCAACTAATTCGGCTTATTGATATTTTACTCCAAAAAGTGTTATGTAAAAAGGGCATTTATATATACTTGAAAAAACTCTCTACATTTTTGTCTTACGTTTAGGGTTTTTTTTTTTTTGTTATCTTGTATTAACTCATATCCAAATCCTTTGACGTAAAATAAAAAAACAATAAATATCTCGATTAATTTTTTTCCCGTTGTCATACTTATTGCAAACATGTCCCCACATCGTATACAAATATAATATTTGTTATAAAATTTAATCCAAATACCTGCGGGTTATAGTATTTCTTCACGGTCTGCGACTAACTATGAGAAAATATGTATAATATACATACATAGCTACGATTGCGGTTTTATTTTGAACACTTAATATCGATATTATTTAATAATGTCATAATGCAGTCAAATTATTTGTACTTATATTCTTAAAATAATGTTTCAACGTCAAATATTATACTTTGTGTTTCACCATAAATGCTATATTTTTTGCCGTCTTACACGATTTTCTACAGTAATCTGTAGCCTATACGTAGCCTGGGCGGTAATACGCAGCCTTGACCAAAACGATTGTCGTTGGACGTTGACGCACAACCTATGAGCCTTTGACTATAATAGTCAACATCATAGTTAAATTGTGTGAAAAAAATTTACGATTTCAGACGTCTTTTACGAGTGTTTACGGCTTGTTCTTGCGATTTGCATAATATACACATTATACAGGTATGTACGCCATTACTGATACCGTAGGACGTGTTATAACGCATGTTGTCAACAAGTTTGGTTTTTCCACAGTTTTTTTTTCCAGTAAAAAAGTACTCGCATTATAGACATACGCGTATCGCATAACTGTGTTGGTGTATCATATTATTATTTCTTATACGTCTATATAAGGCAGTTTTTAATAGCGTTGCATATTATACTATCATATATTATCATAATACGGTCAGACTCGAAACAGCTTTTTTCGTGTGTCGTGCGCCGCAACCGTGTCGGACGACTAGAAATAAAACTAAACCACGCGCTCCATCACGGCAATAATATTATAAAATATATTAAATTATAACGTTATAATGTTTTAGCGTTTAATCTAAATCGTGTAAAGACGCTGTTACGAAACTCCGTTTAGTCGTAATTTATTATTTTATTATTCGTTCCGTTGGCACAAAATATAATGAGTATATTATAATATATTATACAATAATATATAATACACAATATCTTTGTTTTCATCGATTGTATTAAAAACATTTGTCAACAACATTACATTGTATTAATTATATTATTGCGTTTCACACTTGTAAAATTAACACACGTTGATGCACGATTAAACCGCATAAAACTTTGTACAAAGCTGGTAAAGTATTGTAGCTCGGAGGAGGCATGTAAGATAGGTCTATTTAAGATAAATTTTATTTTGTGATTTGTGTTTGACATTTTAAAGAATCATAGTTCAAAAAATATCAAATAATTATAATTATATTATAAGCACGTTCTTAAGATAAGAAGTAAATATATTTTGCTACAGAACTACAAAGTTAATTTATTATTAATATAATCATATAATCTTTGTATATTTTGTTTTTAGCATTATTATTTTGTATTTTATTTTTTTATGAATGATCATTAAAAATATTACACGATTTATAACCAATTATTTCTTACATAGTTTTAATTTATTTATCTAAATTACCTTTTTATTAAAGTCTCGAAAACAAAAGTCGGGTAACCAAAAGCATTCAAACTATGCAAAACAAAAATATGAAAAATAAATAGAGATTTGAAATACACAACTCTTATTAAGAGTTCGAGAAACATCTCAATGTACCAAGAATGTATTTTTGTATTTCAAATCATTAACGTAGGCTATTAGTTTTTTATTATATTATGCTGAATGCTCGTATGTATATAAAAACAATTATTATTATTATAAATATTTTCGAATACTTTCAAAAGTTTTTAGGAGAAAGACTTTTTCAAACTAAAATTTAAACATTTTAAATAAAGTTGTTTTAATTAATGTTCTTTTCGTTGCTAACACAAAGTTTGCCATTTCATTTCATTTATAATATTTTTATATATGAATACAAAATGCAATGAAAAATATTTAACTAACGGACACAAAAATTATTTTAAAACGAACACGTGTAGTACTGTACAATAATAATAATATAAATGTACAAACCATAAACACGTTTTCTATTAAAAAAAAATAATGATATATTACAATAATAATTGTCATGTAAATGCGGTACAGTGCAGATTATATGGCAACCGCGTTCATTGACGTGATTTATTTATTCATTTGTCAATATTGTCGTAAATGCTTAATAATAATTATAATAATGTATTTCCAGTGGTTAAATAAAAAAAAAAGTCGTGCCACCGACATACACTCCTGCTAGCTCCCATGATATAGTGACCCGTGAATGCAACCAATTGATGCGACCACTTCGGTTATATAGGTACGCATTTTTTCAGACTCTATATCTGTATAACATGTTGGATTACACACTCGCAATCGACCTAAGTCTTCAGACATTTTTGCTTTATTATTTTCATAAATAATACACAATCCATACTCGTGTACAAAAGGCACAGCACGTATATGAAGAAGAGGAAAATAACATTATTGGGATTGTATGATTAAGAAGTCATTCATTAGTGGCACTTGACTTGGAATTGATACGTTAGACTCGTTAGAGGATTAACTTAAAAGAACACGACACCGTTTTATTTTAAATCTACGACAATTACAGGAAATGAAGAAATATGAAAACGGTTTGTTAATGAATTTTGATGGTTTTCTCGTGTAATAAATAGACAATAAACAACTCTAACTTTATAAAAAATCGTTGCTTCTTAATCAATTTTCTTAATGTTAATGTTTTTGTAAAGAGTCGTGTTAGAGACAAATGAAAGAGTACTTACGTATAACCTTGTATAATGTGATGTTTGAAAAACTTGAGTTATGATTACATTTTATTTCTTAGCTGATCCTCGTCAAAATTTGAATCTCACATATTCATATAGCCTTTAGGAGTGGTGTTTGTATATTACTAGTTTAGCTTAAAAAGTTAAAAAATTATTTACACTAATAACAATATTATACATATTAAAGTGTAACTGGACTATAACATACTCAGACTGGATATCTGTAGCAGTCGTCATTGATACGTGTTAACAATAATTTTACGGTCTTACGGTTATTGATATCAAAAACAATTACTAATCTGCAGTATCGTGTTATGAAGGCATTTTTGAACAGGAAAGTCAAAGGTTATTCTATGACACACGCTTAACTGTAAATAGCATCAAAATAATCGAAAACGTATATTTAGTGGATTCCTAAAAAAAATTCTGCATAAAAACAATCTACATTTTTGACCACATACAGTTTTATGACTATGTTTCTATTAGTGCTATTAAAAAATATTTAGTCGAGTCAATAATTTTAACGCATATAATTTTACATTTTAAAAAAGTATAAAACATTCGTTTTCGGCAATTGGGTTTCAACAACTCGATAGAAATACTAACAATCACGATTCTAGTTAATTACAATAATTCTTCTATGACACAACGCCTTAAAAATATGTAAACATATAAATTATATAGGTTGAACAATAATTAAATCACAATAAATGTGTATAATTCAGCCTTACTATTACTATAATACTGTCATTATTTATTCATGACCTTTTTCCACTGTCCGTTCTCATCGAATTCCAGACCACGAATGCAAACTTCGTCCTTAAAATATATTTTGAGACACACCTGTAAGTTAAGTAAATATTTTTAACGCGCTTACATAAATAAACTTTATTCATTGACTCCATAATATGACTTATAGTTTGGCGAAAACCAAAACAATATCATAATACAAAAATCTCGATGAAAAAAATATCGACGAAGACAACATTTGATATTTTAATCGATCTCGCGCAGCAAATGAACTAGGTACGACAGAACGAACATAATATAATAATAATAATATGATAATTTACCATTGTAATTGTTGCAAAACGCATTTGCGTCGTCTTCGGCGACCGCGATACCGTTTAATAACGTGTACCTATTATCAATTCTATTGCCTATTATACACGAGTATACGCGACGATAAATAAATAAATAATATTACGGTTATTAACGATCACGATTTGTTGTTGCGCAGGCAAAACTCGTCGCGATATTGTCACGATTTATCAACCGAGTCCTTATTATATTTGCACGCGCGTTACACTTATTAAATGATTTTTAATCGTCGCCACTTGTAATTATTATCGTCGTTAAATACCGTAATTTCATATGTAAACACGCGCGTTTACAATAATATGTAGTCAATATTACGTTTATAATTGCATTATAAGACGTATTCTCTATAGATGTTGTAAGGATTGCAGGAATTTTCACGATTTCGTAAGCGCGTTTTCGGTATGACGAGATAGAAATTTAAGGTTGGGTAGTGGGTACGTATATACTATATCGGTAAGAACACAAAACTCGGGCTTTGATTAATCGGTATTATACATAGTACAATTACAGTATTACCAATAATATTTTTTTAAGAATTAAATACAACAAGACACGAGAAATTTAACTATCACAGTATTGTATTCTTTTCTAAAATCTAAAATTAATTAAAACATTTATTTTGATCACAAAGTAAATAAGTATATGAAATATTTAGTATACAAATTTGAGCTGTGTAATACATATACTACCTAACACATGTTTTAAAATTGTAATATTGCATTATTAAAAGTTAAAACAATTCAATTAATATAAGGTTTCGATGCGATGTAATTTACAAACGTTTTCAATGATCGAACCATAACTATCTGTCATCAAAATTTCAATATATTAAAATTAAAAAGCAAGAACACTTTTATTCAATTTTTTAATACCTAGATAACTCGAAAACAATATTTTTAGTAAGTGTTTTGAGTTGTATAGGTTCTTTTTGAAGTACTTGAATAATCTTTTATTTAAAATCATATACAATTAATGAAAATTTGAATCTAAATAACTTAAAATAAAATAGGTACAAACAGATACATAAGTATGTATATTTTTTACTTTTATGACCAAAATAAATGTATAAATTAAGTTTTTATTTTAGAATAATACATATATAATATAAATGAGTATTTCAATTTTACAGTCGAAAGGTATTATTTTTTTTTAAATCTTCAAAATTCAAATTTCAAGTTTGAAATACCAATATTAACCAATATTTTTTCTAGTTTAAAAAATCTACACATACGTATAGGTACATAAATACCTAAGTATAAACAAGTAAATTTTTAAAATATAAAAAAACTATTCTTTAACACAACCAAAATGAACATCAATAATTATTTAAGTATAATATATTTTACTTATTATAACATGTTTAGACATTTTAAATGAATAGTTGCTATTGTCTTGTTTTAGAATAATATTTAATATATTATAGAATAAAATCTCTTAGTAGTTACAATCTTAATTATTCATACTTGATTGGGATACATATAATTACTACATCGGCTTGAATAATATTAATAATTATAATTACATACTATAAGCTATGAGCCATTTTGGAAGATTTATCAAAAAAAAAAAGTCTTTTTGTCGATAGATCGTTGTTTTTCATTTTTTTTCTCAACAACATAAACTCTAAAACCAAAAAATTACAAATTTATAGGTATATTATATAATATATTTTAACAATTCGTTTGGGCGACAATTCACGAGTCCATAGTAAGCGCGTTCGTTAGTTCCGATGTCTGACGACCTTTATTTTCTGAGACAATTGATATGGCAGCTGCTTCGTCCTATACATTAAAATATTATAGTCTTCTCTTGCGTAACCGTTGCAGACGAGATCCATTAACAGTCGTCGTGTAATATAGTCGCGTGCAAGTCGGTCGTCGTTTACCCTGTAACTGTAGAACGTAATAATATAATAACAACAAAACTCAACAATAATTTCATAAATATATAATATGTTGTTTTCAAAGACATCCGACAAATCCAAAGATTACAAGCAGTGCCTATTATTATTATTTTTGTGATTTGTGAATCGTCTGATTTATTATAACATTATATTATCTTTTCTATCTTTTATTATCACCCCGCGGGTCGTCCGTTTGATATAATATATAATAATATAACCCTGCACATTGTATGCCATAAACCAATATATATATATATATACGTCGTATACGTTTATACACTTTATAATCGGATTTTTATACCGCTGAACGTAATAAAAAAAATAAAAAAAAACATCTTTCCTTCATTTTCAAAACACGCATTGCGTAATCCAAATACATTTTTTTCGGTTTTTATGTCGTCGTAAACCGTCACATTCGATTCGACGAAACACGCGAAGACCCGGACGGCAGCCGATCTACATAGTACAATGTATTATTATATGGACCGAATACCCCCCTAAACGAACTAGTAGTATACATCGATGTTAAGCAACGTCCGCTTTTACTTTTTCGAAGGTCGCCTTACTACCTATATCTACCTCATCTATCCGTGATAGTCGTTCCCAGGCCCCCTGCGGATCGTTTATTATTACATCGTATTAATAATAAACGATAACGTATATTATAATAAAATGTGTGGTTTCTTTCCCGAGACAGTTGTAAAATAAACAAAAATTAACTATAGTGCATATACATATTATGATGTCGACTCGATACATTCCCGACATCTACATTATATTATACAATTTGTTTAAACCTAAATAAAAATATGAATTATCATTTACACAATCTAAACTTTCAGTAGGTACGAGTATACTATGACAACATTTGACAAATGACTAATAATGTTATATTCGTTGGACGCTGTACACAAAATTACAAAAATATTCCAGTAATCTAATAAAACCGGTGACCGATAGCGTGAAGTAAATATCGCTTGAGTACTTACAATATTCTCATACCAAAGTTCCAGCACGGTCGATTCGGCATTTGATTACCTTAATTGATAAATACTGCAATTTGTGACGCAATGTATGGAGCCATGTGGTCGTTATTAGACGACCATAAAATATAAAAACCAAACAATAAACATGCTGCACCATAATATTATAGTGGACCATTAAACACGTTCCTATAGTGTCATTGGATTAAATATAGACGCGTGCACGCATGGAAAGCAAAAAAATTCCTCGACATCACACCGCATCAGATGGACGACAGAATAAATTTGTAATGCGCGAAATTATGATATTATGCATTTATGTATATTACATCCGCTCTCCGTCAAAGATACGATCAACATCGTAGTTTTAAATTGTGAAGTAACACATATATATATATACATATAATTTATAATCATTTGTGCGGGGGATAACTCTTAAAGAATAATAATAGCGCACGAGCACAGCGTGAAATTATGTGGTAAATATAATTCGAAATTAAATAAGCGCTGATCCTTGCAAGAACTGAGCAATAAAGTAAGTTAGGTTAAATTAAAACCAAGGTATTTCTATTATTTTTTTTATTTTTTTTTTTTGTTAATACACGATTCTTATTCATATACTATGATTCGTAGACAAATATTTACCATTCATAATTGTTTATGGGTAAATGAGATTGAAGAGTTTTGGTAGATTTTAAATTTAATCTACTTCGTAATATTCACCACATAATATAGATTATTAGACCTCAAAGGAAAAATCAAAAATATATATACGATGATAATAATATGATAACTATAAATGTGTAAAAGAGGGCGTTATTGAAGTAAAAACGGGAAAATGTTTTCATAAATGTGGTGTTGCGTTGAATTGGTTTTTTATTCATTCGTTCGCTTTTTTTATTATTATTATTATAATAATATTAAATTTTCTCAATAAAAAAACGGTATTCACGAACGCCGAACGATAGTAACAGTCTCTTGTGATGGATCTATTGTAATATAGTATAATATCTACACGTTTGTCACATTTCTATACACATCAATTGTTATATTCGGGAACAACAAAAATATAATTATGTTTAAAAAGAATAATGAAGCCCAAACTAGGAAGTAAAATTAAAATCGCGGCAAATTCGTTTGAAAAAAAAATACGACATTATTTATATAAATAGGTAATAGTAATATACGATGATACAGTATATTAGTCTAGAACAAAATTCCTGGAACAATATTTTGCGTCCTAATATTATGTAGGTACGACGAAAGTACACCAACGATGACGGTACGGATTACGAATGAGCAACTATACAGTGGTATTGGTACCGAAAATAATAATAAAAAACGGTACGCGGTGTCAAACTTTTGATCAATCACATTTTGACTGAGTTTTATACACATACTATGAAGCAAGAAATTGAAACTAATTATCCAACAATATATTCAAAAGCCTCAATATCGCACCCTTTCTCCAACAAATAAATTTAAATTATTAGATGAATTAATATAACGTATACTTTATATACATTTATCATTACGATCAATGTTATTAATAGTATACATATCTTTATGGTTTATACTAATCTTTTATTGTATTCTATTGACAAAAAAAAAAAAAAAATGTCATCCTCACTAATAAAAATATATTTGTACCTATATGTATATTAAAAATAATATAACTCCCAATAATGGTCGTAATGCTGAGGATTATTTCTCTAAATGAAAAAAATAAAAATTAAAGTAGTTGACCGATGGGTTGTATGATTAGGGTGGTAAAATTATCATTCTTCAAATCGCTGATTAGTATAAAGTTTATTAACACTCAAACCCGGCAGAAAACGTACATACATATATATACATTGACGTCCGGGTCCATACAAACGTATTAACAAATAAACCAATAAATATCACGACATGATATTACATTATATGTATATTGTATATAATATGTAAGCCACAAAGGGGTGAAAGGACATTAACTCAGATCGTTAAAAAAAATATGGTCTGGTAATAGTGAAAAGCCACATGACAAACGACGTTGTCGAGGAGAACTTTGTTTTAAGAGATTGCCTTATTCGTTCTAGTTCCCCCTGTCGCTTCCGAGAAAACGGTAATAAATTGGCGGTCAAATTTTGGACGATAATCAATTCTATAATAAACCTAAGATTTCACTTTATTTTAGCCAAATTCTATACTCCGAACTACTTTGACAGTGTTATACAAATTATCATATTTTATGACAATACACAATTCAGTAGATTCGACGATAAACAGAATAAACATCATATATTTTATGTAGTTAAAAAGTTTAAATTATTCAATATATCTTTATATATATAAATGTAAAAATGTAAATCTTTATCACACATGTTTTCTGAAACTACTCATCTGATTAACTCGATTTTTTAAAAATGAGAAAATACGTTTTGGAGTAGGTTTTATTACTATTTCCAATTCTAAATATTAATGAAAAATGGGATTATATATTTTTTAAATAATCGGCAAACACGCACATCAATATTTTTCATCCGTGTTACCCTTACCAATTATTAGTTATTAGAAATTATTATTTTGGTGAATATATTTGATGTAGTATAACAGTACAAAACTTTTTAGTTGTTTTTGCTTCATACTATTTAAGCTTTATTAGTTGATGGTTTTAGATTAAGAATGAAAAATAAATCAAACTTGGGAAATCATGTTTAAAAAATGATGCTATTAAATGGTAAAAAAACAACACTGGGTGGAACAGCTATGTAAAGTTAATATGTTTGAAATATCGCAAAACCAAAAATACTATTTATCCACACGCGTTACACTAAATGTTAGGAAATCGAATTATTTAACGTGGATGTATTTTGTACGGGCAACGAAGTGCAAGGGGATAGCTATAATAGATTATATAGCTAAGTACGTACCTACAAGAAACTGTCCGTAGTATAATACACTTTCTACAAAACTTTTTATGAAGTATCAGGTACTTCCTATTAACAAAAATTGAAAAGATTTTCAGCGATCAGTGTGTGTTAATAAGTACAAATGATAAGTATAATCAGCAAAGAAATTCAATTGAGAATATAATTACAGAAGAAATACGGAAGAAAAATCGCCAAAAGTTGTAGTAAAAACCGTCATATTATTAATATTGCTCTTATATATCACATACGCGCGACATTATTGCACGCGTGATCGTACCGGATGGAAAAAAATTCTAACCACATGGTGTGGCGCAAATCGTACCTCGCACTAAGTTATTATATTTATAATATCCATACATTGCCACGCGTCCAAGGATATTCAGAACAAGGGTCTCTGTGATAAAATCGCTAATGGACGGCGTACCGAACGTTATTCCGGGAAAACGTTAAACAAATTTGAATAATCGTTTCCGTTTGTACGGGACATGCGTTATTCCGGAAACGTGTTTATAAGACTAAACGCTTGATGTATGTATATGACACGTGTGTGTGTGTCATTGATAGTGTTCCAAATGAAAAAAAAATCGTTTTATTATTATTTAAACGCCCAAACATCAAAAAGCTCGGCATCGTGAGACGTGAATAACTGTATATATTATGACAATAAAAAACGTTCCTTAATAGCACGATCGTAAACGCTGAAATCGACCCGCTAATCGCGATACTTGCTCAAAAATAACTTTTTCGCGCAAACCAAAACCGAGTGCCAGTTCAGTCCATTCGTGCTGCAGCGGTAAAATCGCTAAAATACCATATCGTTTCCACAACTACAGCGAACGTCGTATATTATAATATATTATAATAATAATTATAGACCGGCGTGTAACGATGTAACAGTTGTACAAACTGTTTAGAAAACTGACAAAATAATAATGTGTTGTCGTCGAGAAAAAATTGCTATTTGACGAGATGCGTAAATATTATATACCTATGTCCTATACCATAACTAACTGCAGCTGCGGTTGGACGACTTCCAGTCTTTCCGTCCCGAAACGACTTTATAGCTTGCGATACATAAATTTAAATTTATTCACAATTTGTGATTTTTTCCTGACGTATGCATCAGTTTTTTCATACAGGACTGATTTAATGTTTTCACTATTTATTTATTTTTTTATCTCCATCATTATTTTTTATACTATACCAACGATGTTTTGTTTTCATATTTTCCGAAAAATGCACTTATAGTTAAGTAGTTAAGAATATCGAAGAAAATAAATGGTTCACTATATTATTTAAAAAACATTGAATAAATATATTCAACTCAAGTTGATGGATTAAAGTAGTGGAAGCTATACAGAAAGTTTTTTAAATATTTATACCTAATAATTATTAACATTCTGACCCGGAAATTTAAGAAATATATGAATCTGGTACAATATAATACTTAATAATATCAAAAATACACTTAAAATAATCATCCGGTATAATTCTAATAGCTATACCTACTCGTTAAACGCATACTCTATAGTTATGGAACTAAAAAAAGCGTCATACGAATTTCAAATAGATTCCAAGCAAAACAATAAAATATTTAGTTCAGTAAGAATGTTTTATTTATCACGAAAATTTGAGTTTGTGTTGCACTGTAATAACCACTCGTTACGGTCCATTTTTTTTTGCGCCTATGTGCGCATTACATATATTACGTATAGAAGACGAAAACCACAATAGTTGCATCGCAGTGGTTAAGTTATTCGTTTAAATCCAACGCGCTGTTAATTACTTTAAACTACAAACACACACACACACACACGATTCGATTTCGTTTATCAGACCTTGATGATGTTACTCTAATTACTCGTTTAACCGAATACAATAACGATATTGGGAACATAATATACACTTCACACACATTTTTCCGTTGATAGCGGTAATTGGGTCAGACAGGCTTACTACACATAATACATATACTTATACTTTAGATTAAACTATACTAAAGATTTCAAAGAAAAATGCAGAATGAGTATTTAATGTATTACCAACAGTACTACTAAACAAAATATCTTCTATTTTCAAGCGATACACAGTCAGTCAATCGTGAATAGAACTTACGAGTACATTGCTGATCTGTAGTAATCTGTGGACAACGAAATAAATTGTTAAAATACCCCTTAGCTGTAGGGTTATCTATATAGATATAATGAAAAAAAATGAAACAACTTTTACGGAAACAAATAAAAACTCTGTTTACGACCATAAATTATAATATTATAATATACGTATTACGTATAATATAAAATTATGTTATTTTCAATATTGAAGATCGACGGTAAAGGCATAGTTGTCAAGACACCTGCAGTTGACCGTTAGTATAAAAATAAAATAACTATGTTAACTTTATTCATTTTTTATCACCATAATAATTATATTTACACACATGCTCAGAGAGGAAAAAATATAAGTCTATAATTCAAAAAAAAAAAAGAAATCAATAGATGCTTAACGATATATATTGCTCAACCAAATGTTACGTGCGTCTATTAAATACGTCTGTATACTAAACGTGTTTGCTTTGAATCAAGCGCCGTCCGACGTAAATATCTATCTATTGTAAAAACTTCTATGTCCGCAGATACACATTTATTCACGCCGACTCGATAATAATAAATAATTATTGAAGAATGCGGCTACGGTTCAGTCCTTGGACTATTGTTACAATATACATACAAACAAGCGTCTGTGGACTCACACGGCATTTGAGCGTAATAATAACTCCTACTAGCGAACCGGTTTAGTATTTGAACCCTTGAAAACCATATGGTTATATAACCATGAGGTATGAGATATAACAAAGTTCGAGGTGAAATCACGAAACCAAAAATATTTTGAAAACAATGAAAGTGACATTATATTGATAAACCGTGATCACAATAATACATACTCGGTAGTCGCGACCTATAATAATAGCAGCCCAGGGGCTGACGACATTTGTCCTTTTTGTACACATTCATTTACTGTTCACAACCTGCCCTTCTCCACGAAATCGACAAGGCTGAAATTATAAAGTTTAATAAATTGTTTTGCTGATGTGTGGGCGAATTCTTAGCTTTTCCTAACGCCTATATGATCTTTGAGTAAATACTCAACCTAACCCAACCTGAGAATAATAAATTTATCCGCAATATTACCGCAATAATAAAATCTAAGGGTTTATAACTTGCTCTAATAGATAAAACACTTTCAAGAATAAACTTAATTTTACTTATCTTATAGGAAATGTAGAAAATAATACAGAGGTACTTGTAATTATAGGAATACAGTTATATGAATATATATAGTAATGTATTGAAAAGCTTAATACCTAACTTAGACATAGTTTTTTTCCTATATACTTTTATTCTGTAACAAATAAAAAAACGTTTGGTGAAAAATATCATTATTTGATGACATAAAAAATAACATCTGTAAGTATGATCGTGTTAGAGCGTGATTCATAAATGCATAAATACAAGCAGTTTACAATATTTTGAAATCTTTAAGTATCTTGTAGTACGCGTACTTATATGATATAATATAATATTTACCTGTAGGTACGTCCATATAACGTCACACTAATATCGAAAAAGGATATAATCGTAAAGCCCGTAATTTATTAACTGTCTACGTCAGGAAAAAAACTATTTACTCATTATTGACATGATTAAACAAAGCAAAGCAAATGAAAGACATAAATTCATTATGTTACGTGATAAAAAACCCGACAATTCCATTTTACCTTTAAGTATATATTAAAACAACAAAGAATAAATTATCTTACAACATATATCTTCATTAAATGGACCGCGTGGAACACAAAATATGATCCAAGAGATATCAAATTTAGACTATGACAAAAATAAAACTTGAAATTTCGGTCAATACCTTTTTTTATGTTGTTATTATTATTATTATTATTAGATCTATTAATAAACCCTTATTCAGCTCCGGCTTGAGTAAACACTATCAGTAGTCAGAACACAATGAACTCGAGACAAACAAAAAATAATGAAAGAAAAACTTACACTCGTCATTCTCTGCCAACTATTACGTGTATACTATATAATATATTTAGGTAGATAAATAATAATATATTGCACAGATTGATAAATTTCACAGGATCATCATAAAGAATCCAAATTTAATAGTCTGGAATTTATTTTTATTACTATCGATTTAGTTGGTCATTTTCGTCGTCAGACTCAACTGAATCTTATAAAACAAAAAATTAACTATTTCAACTAGAGCTTGCTAGCAACAATATAAATTAGAGTCGATTTTAAACACCAAAAGTCGCGATTACTTTTAGTATAGTTAAACAGGTGAATAGCTTAAATCATTGTATATAGTGTATGATAATACAATGAAATGGATCTGAAGTTATGGTAGTGTAAATGTTAATTTTCAGAATATTGAAGTCTTACAAATTATGTATTTCGATGCGTTTGATGGTATGATATCGCAGCATCGGTATAAGAACATTCGTAATTTTAAAAACCAAAATAAAATATACCTATATATTTTTATCTCCTCAAAATAGAAATCCGTATTTAGATAAGATTATATTTGTTACTTCTAAAAATCTGCAATCGTGATTATTAAGATGCAATCAATGGAAGTGAGACAATAGTAAATGCAAAAAAAAATAGTAGACATTACAATATCTCAAAAAACGAACAAATATTATTATTTTAGATTCACATAACATAATTGCAATATTATAATATACTGACCAAATATTACGTTTATTCGTTATCGATTTGAGCACAATATACTGTTGACTGGCTGTCACCGCCGCCGTCACGCGTCCACCGTCCTGACCGTCGAGTTTTTGTTGTGGTACGCTTCCAGTCGGTGCGACAAATCATGCACGATGTCTCGGAACACGACTGAATCAACGTTGTCGCCGAGAACATACAGCAGCATCCAATCGCCCAGCTTCGATCGGCGCACGATGTTTCCGATGGCCTGCCGTTTGATCAACCGGAATCGTATGCAGAAAAGGTACACGCGCATTCGCGGAGACACTATTATGATGAACCTTTAAAACATAAAATATTAAAGAAAAATAAAGTAAAAAAGTTTCATTGGATTTTCAATGAAAAAAATTAATGTCCAAATGTTTTCCACCCATGTTGTGGACGATGATACGTTACTGCAACATCTAAAATATTATATCAAACTTCATGTCTACCACAGATATGTTTATGACGAAAATCAAATTGTTCGATTCCCACGTTAATAAAACTGAGCAAGTTTTGAAAATGACAATGAATAACATTTTTTTTCTTTCTATTTTAGTAAAATTTATTCCTATACAGTGATAATAACTACACACGTCATAGAAATTAAATTATACGCACTTATGCTTGACATCTATTTGATCAAAGCACAGTTCGCCGCAGTAGGTTTATGTATACTAATATTATACTGGTATATATAAATTATACACTGTTGCAATAGTACATATACTCATAAATTATTATTCTCTCCCTGGCATTAATAACGTATAATTAATAATACACGTTTATTGAGACTACAAAACGGTAGTATTAATAAATGTTATATTTCAATAATTATATTATTATTATTACGACATACCCAGTATTTGTTTCATTTAAAAACGCTAAATCAAAAATTGTATCGTATTATTATTATTTTCGTTTTCACATCGACCGTTCTATTTGCACAGCAGTCAATGTAAAAACAATAAGTCATCGGTTGATGTGTTTTTTTTTAAAACCGGAGAAAACAACTACTATACTTATTATTACCTAGACCAACAAACGATATATGTATGTATATATACATATAGTTACACATTTCCTATCGTGCAGCTTCGTTAACGAAATAAAAGAAAATGAATGCTAATCTAATTATTACAACTTTCGGATGGATACGCTCCGAAGAGTCGCGTACAATATATTTTCTAGGAGATATTTCTTTTCAATTTTAGACGCATAAACCTAAAACAGTAATATTTAATTAGTAGAAATGTATGAACTGAAAAATATACATAAACTACAACCTTGTGTGCCTGTATTTGTATATCATCTGCTTTCGAGCAAAAATAATATAGGTTAAATACAATCAAAACCACAAATAGTATCTGCTATCGTAATGCCTGTAGTAAGTACTATATTATATCGTATTAATTATGTTAAAATTAAATCAGAATTATTTCAAACTGATACTATTGTATGCAAAAACGACCTTGTGCTTACAATTGACATTATTTGTAATTAGTTTATTGTTGAGATTAACTTTTGTGCGGCACGATTGTATAAATTGTTTTTTTTTTAGTTTCAGTAGTTAAAACTGTTACTGTATACTTATACCAATATCTTATTTTATAGAGCAGAATTTTATATTTTACTATTAAATCCTTACTCGCAATAAATAAATTACAACGGTCTATAAAACCCTATACGAAATGTTTACCTGCAGAAGAAAGTAGAAAACATTTTATATGGATACTAAAGAACCCTGCAGATTGTCTGACATCCGATTCAATGAAATCCGATATCTATTATAGTGACTACAATAATATAAATTGTATTGTGTAAAAACTAAAAGTTATTTGGACGATCGTATTTTATTGTGTTGTCCAATTTACGAATTTAAAGTAAAATAAATTATCTTTTGAACATTTTCAAATCATCATCCAATGATTCTTATTTTTGTCTTATTTTCTAAAAATTGTTAACTTTTATTAGTACTATGTAACAATATGTTATAAATACGGCTCGGACATTATAGGAGTTGCATATTGTTCTATATGCTCTCGATGTATAGCTGACCAAGCTATAAATTTTAAATATACGATAGTAAGTTTAAAAACTGAAAATTTAAAATGAATATTTTACAAATTTTGTCAATTTTAAAGAAAAATTGCATATTTCATTGCAATGTATTTTAAATAATATTAAACATAACACTCAATATTATTTTACGCAGATATATATTTTATTGTCATTTCCGCAGTCGAATATTAATTTAACGCCTACGGCGTGATGAGCATTTAATCTATACTGTGTTATAATACCGAAATATAATCTTATTGTTAATAAGCTTTTGTTTTAAATAATTATAAATCTTTTTATTCGTTACTAAATTTGTTGTACATGATTAACATTTTTCAGGAAAATTTTACAATTTATTTCATACATCTTTTTGCCTGTTTTAGCTCCTATAACTTTCGAGCCCTATTTATAAATGTTATAATAATTTAATAAAACCAAACACAAGTTAAAACAATTTTCAAAACGAGCATATTGATTTCATAATACAATACTGTAGTTTATATTATGTAACCTTTGCGCATACCTATAACTACAGAAGTACTGCAGCAGTGTAACGTCGGAATTTGCTATATAATTTTATATTCACATGAAATATTGTGTGGACCTAAAAACTTCTGGGACCACTTCTCTCTCCTATTGTAGAGCGCATAATATGCTACTATACCTAATATTATAGTCTATAATTTATGGTTATTACTGTCAATTTTATTACTTATGTGTAGGGAAGAACATGAATAGGTCAATAAACATTTTTTAGATGGTATAATATAACTTAAAAATATAATTTCAACAGTATACCTTATATGATCCAGATGACTGACGAATACTTATATAGTTACCTGTAAACAATCACAGCCGCCGACAAGACGCCGAGGATCATGAACCAAAACCACAGAAAGACGTAGATCTTTTCATTGACGGCGTTTAGTGGCAATATGCATATTGAGTCATGCGTTTCCACCTCGCCGGATACGCCGAATTTGTGGAAAATGCATTTGGTCATCCTAGGAAATATAAATATCATCGGGTCCACACGGTCTTCCTGGTCGCTTTCCAGAAACCGAATCACGTCTATGCCAAACGTCAAAAACGCCCCATCAAAAAAGCGGTTCATCATAAACATTTGACCTGTGGTAATCGGAAAAAAAATTGTCTTAAATACTTGTTATTTTTGGTATAATTTTCTATAGAAGTGTATAATAAAACAACAATTTAGTTTTGTATTATTAATCGATCAACGTGAGTAATATACACGGTAAATAAACCTCATGAAAAATAGAGCCTTTTTCTCAATTAATTTAAGATAATTAGCTAAAGAATCAAAATAAAAAGTTTAATGTTTGTAATGTTTTAAATGCAATCATTCTTATTTCATAATATGAATATAAACTAATTTTATTTATGTATCGTTGACGTTTACAAAAATAATTTTAGTACTTGGTTGTAGCCATAAACCATAATAATAATAACAATAAAAACTAAACGATTTCTGGAATTTGCATATATAAAATATTCTTTTAATAGAAAACATATTATATGATATTTATAGCATATACCTTATAATCGAAATTCTTTGGAGTTTTTATAATAAATATTACAGTACATAATTATCTTCCCGAAGTCTTAAGGACTGGTCAAAGCGTCATGAATATATTTTTTAATCTAAGCATCATTAAGCCGCAAGAAAATCACACGACAAACTCAATTTTTTATAATTTGAAATATTTATGGTTAAAATTGACATGTTGGATACATTTGTATCATACCTAGTTCATAGTTTGAGAAACAATCGAATTTTTTGCTTTAAAGTTTTAACTACTTATAATATTTAATATTAATCCATATTTATTTAGTTTTGGGACTGATGGTATAAAGTGCTAAGCTTATAATAAGGATCAAACATTTTAAATAAATATTTATGTTTTAAATCTGATAGGTAAATATAAATCAGACGATGACGTCTTATTTATTAGACGATTTATTAGTATGATTAATTACGTTTTATTGAATATTTGAAAACTAAATAAGTAAATATTACACTTGACTGAAACCTAAATATGATGACAGGTATATCTTTAACTTCAGTTAAAAAAACCATCTAGATGCATAAGAATCTATATTAAAAATAAATTAATGAAAAGCAAAAAATGAATAAATAAAAATTTAAATGACAAAAAAGTATTATTAAGCGATAAAAGTTGTAACTCGTAGATGATACTAATAATAAATTACTGATAATAACATTGCTATATGATATTTTAATTAATATAGTAGTGGTTGTGATATAATTAAATATGGTTATTTAAAAATTAAATCTCGATAAAACTGTAGTTATAAGTTTTAACTTAAATAATAATTTATCTAAACAATTTTAGCTTTTTAGTAAAAATATACGAATTAGGTTACCTACTAATACATATTTTCTCCGATTAAAGTTAACATAAAAACTATGATATAAAACTCTAATCAAACCCTGTAAAAGCCTATAGAGAGTCCAACGATCGTATCCAGTTTCACCATCATTTTATTTCACCACATAATTATCAAATAAGTTTTATTTTAAAACATGGTTATGAGTTTGCGATTTGAAAGTAATAAATAGACACAATGAAATATTTAAATTGATTATTTGGACAATATTAGTTATTTGATTAAATAACGAATAATTTTAACTTATTTAAATAGGTAATATTTAAGTTGATAATGTTTAACATAAATATAATTAATTAGTATATAATTTGTAATTTATAAGTTATTTTATGTTACTTGTAAAATAAATTTGGTGAAATGGTATGGTGGCGAAATGAAACGACGACAAAATGGGAGCTGGACCGTCCCAACATCAAGAAATACGCTACTATTGTTTAATAGTATTATAATAGTCATATGTAGGTCTATTTACTTAGCACTGCCCAATTAAAATTTTGATTTTAAGCCCGAAACTGTCGTTTGTGAACTATTTGTACTGGTTTCCGCAACTAAACCCTTTGTACTCAATTCTTATCAAAGCAGGTAATTCAAAATTTTACCCTAGGCGGTACTGACAACATGGACCCGTTGCATGTATATATAAGTAAAGCCACCTTTTAGTACAATTATTACAGTACATTCAGAAGAACACGAGTGCGTATATATAAATGCTGTAGAGAACACCGTTCTATCAAATCCGACCTCTTCCCATTATCACGCAGATAATATATTATGCTGCCGTACAACAATGGTAATAAGACTGAAAAACAACCGCTAAATAGCCGTTGGCGAGAATTACCGCAGTGTATTAAGTGCAGGTCGTATAACCATCGTCTGTGTGAATAATATACCTATATATATTATATATATATACTGTATAGAGGTACAAATTGCGACGGTACCGATTTTATAAGACACTAGTCTGACTAGAGCTATACCCGTTAATTGGACACGATTACGACACCGGTCGGAAAAACAACGAGAGGTAAAAAAAAATATATACAATTACTAATATTGACCGCCAATTCTGCAGTTTGACACAACAGTTAATGTACACCTGGAAATCAGTTCCGAACCCTGCCGCAGCCGCACCATATTATAAATGGTAGTTTTTGAAAATTCTCTGTCATTTTGATAATAATACATATTATTTTATTAAACCTATGCATAAATACATCGTCGTGACCCAATTGATCGTTGGGCGTGAGCCGAATTTCATTTGCACCGCAGTCGATATAGACGATTATCATTGTCGTAAGAAAACGACGAGCGTTTCGGATGTGATTTTAAAATATTATTCTGTCACTGATCTATGCACGTATTGTATAGATACCTATTGTTATTATAATTAACAACATTTTTTTTTTAAAAAGCCAATGACATTTATTGTTATCACTATGTCAGTACATCTTTTACGACGATTTTTTATGCGTAATCGAATACAAAATTATATTAAGATATCTGCCACAGTCGTGAACCCGTACAATTATTTAATACAATACACCACGTATATTTTTGACAATTACAATAATCGCGTTTTGAAGCTTATTCCGTTGGTTTTTAGAATATTATATTCATCGTGGTCGTCGTAAAAGGGGAAAACATGAAATTTGGAGTAATTATCGAAACATAAAACAAAATTTGGTGAAAAACATTTAAAAAAAATTTTTAGATACTATTTCTGAAATATTCATATTATTATGACGCAACGTTTAATAACTATAATGTCGTTACAAAATTATCGATTTAGTTCAACGATTTGTTCGATATTTTTTATACTATTCAGGTAATTTGCATTGCGTATAAAAGTATTGGCCTTAGAATAGAATATTATCATCCGTTGCAGTAAGCGTAAAATTTTAAAATCACATGCTTTCTATACCTACGTTTTGATCGGTAGTCGAACTCCCAGACCCCAGACGACGAGATTATGTGATAGTGGGCCGAAATCACGTTTTCCCACGCACCCGGATTTGGCAGGTGGTTGTCGTGTCAGTAGATGATAAAGGATATTATAATACTACCGTAGGTAGTTATATTATACACATTTATTATACACAGTAATCCATTTATAAACCGCTATACTAATTTGTTTAGTCGAAGCTTGTGATTTTGAAAACAAAAAACGTTCAAGGAATATTGTACCGTTACGTGGTTTGGAAAAAATCTTCTTTATTTTCTATTTTCTATTATAGAAGTTTTTTTTTCTATTTTTGTGCCAAATAATTACAAATCATATTTTTTAAACATGGAAATTTTATTGAAATTATAAATTAAGCATATTTTAAAATAAGACGATGTGGGATGACATAAAATAATGTTATGTAATATTTTTTATTTGTACATAACAAATATTATGTATGTATAAACTATAAATGTAAAAACACGCACGATAACAATAAAACATTATATTTTATAAAATAATTATTTTTGCATCGAAATATTTTAATTTTAGAAAAATTTTAGAAACCGTGTAGAGTGTAGACGACCTTCTTTTAATTAAAAAAAAACTTATCAACCAGGATAAACTATAGGAGTTAGGAGATATATACGAGATATATACATGGGGATATGATAATTATTGTTACCGAGTTAAGTTTAATCATAAGACTTACCCACAACGTTCAGGAGTGCCATCGTTTCACATAAGTAGTACCTGTAGGTCCACCAGTTATGGTATCGCAGGTTCTCCCACAGGTAATCGAGCAGAATCTTTTTCTTCTGCTTCTTCTCAGCATCCGTACAAATGGCAACGTCCAAGTCCATCATCAGCGCCCGGATTTTACCGCCTTCCCAGTGTTTCCACAGCCATCTTGGCGTGTAGAACAATATCGCCTGCGTGAAAAATATATAATACATTTAATTTTACAGGAATAGTAATATAAAACTATACTAATTATTATATAATATGTTGTAAATGGTAATGAACTTCAGTCTCATTGCAGTACACGCGTATACTAAAAATCTAGCTTCAACTTATATCACTCTGCAGTCTGCATAATATTGATTCTCGATCGGGCCCCTATATAGTATATACGAGTATATCACGCCATTCATAAATACTACCAGAAAATTTAAGAAGCTTAATCATATAGATGGATCATCTTCATATCATTCGACAACATAAACTATGAATATTTATTTCGATAGACAAAAAGTTCACATCATTCTCTTGCGACTAAGAAAGATTTTGCAAAAGATGTATTTTCATTCTTTAAAATCTAGATTCATATTATTCTGATTAGTAGCAAAACAGATAGTATTATGGTTTAAGTATTTTAGAGTATTAGACATTAGTACTCCTATTTAATTCGGTATCTTACACTGAGAACAAAAATAACAGTATAAAAAGGACTGGTGAGACCAATAGCCATAATATATGTATATAGCGCATGGTGGATTACAACAAAAACTACTGAAAATAATTAGCTTTTCAAAAAGATCTTTAAAAGGATATAATTAAGGATAGGATTAAAGTATACATAAAGTAATAAAATATTATATTTTTACGATTATATAAATATATATTTTTCTTAAAAGAGTGTAGGGTTGCACCCCCCCTCCTCCACAACTTGTATCATCTTTACGCCACAGTGATTTACTATTCTCCGACATCGCTAGAACATACCTATAAACACGTGCACACGATAAGCATATATACCAAATGCACGTCACATAATATACTATGTAATAATATAATATGACGAGTGACCATATTATGTACGGCGAGAGACCGAGCACGCGGGAGCGATCAATCATTTTGCGGACCGAACAACAAATTGGCCAACATCCCGTACACATATACAAACCCCCTCGTGATCACTGCAGTGGACGTCGTTTTTATTGGCCAGTATATTAAAAATAATTAGAAGTAATTTTATATTTTCTTTGGCACCATTGTCGTAGTTTTGGCACCGGTCTGGGTTATGTGCACATTGTGTCAACCTTCACCGAGAGTGAACTTTTTTTTATTATTATTTTGTTATTTCTTCGTTTGTTTGGTTCGGTTTTTTCTTTTCTTTTTTTTTTCGTTCGGCCGTTGAGTGATTTACGAGACGTGTTTACCTCGGTTCCTTTCGCTACCCTCGCCCACCATCCCACACCCCGTGAGAAAACGAGTTAAGAAACCCGAATCAGACGTATGGGAAATATTTCGACGGAATGTGACAGGACCCGATAGTTGGATGGACAGCCATCCGTCGACGCCCGTACGAGAATATAATATATAATGATATTATAATATAATATTCGGCAGAAAGCCCGTCCTGCGCTGCCGTTGCCACTCTGTAAAATTTCTTAATTAGAATTGTTTCGTACGGTCTGCAGCGGCGGCGGGGCCAAACGGCGTCCAGTTGAATTAATTTTAATGTTATAATATAGTCTAGCCCGAGTGAACAGTCGTCGTCACGGTCGGATTGTTATTATTATTTGTTTTCTTCATATATATTTATCATATATTTTTTTTTTTTCATAATTCTACGAAAATTGAGGCCAACACAGTTCGGTTATTCAAAGCTATATATAATGATACTATACCCTGTCACTGTGTATGTTATGTAGTATGAGATTACAGCGAGGATGCTTTACGAGCATTGTCTATGGACGATGGCCTTAATCCACCATCACATTTTTAGGCTAATTTCGATATAAAAGAAAAAATAATAACGTAAAAATGACGCGTTTTGTGGTCTAACACAAAGCAGAGTAGTACGACAACTAATGAAGAATAAAATTAATGACCATCCAGTGAGCGATGAACTGAAAATTAAATATCAAATATTTTAGTGTACTTACCTATAAAATGATAGTGTTACACATAAAGAACACCGGTTATTTACCCCAAAAGCATTTTCTATAAAATAAAATTTAAAAAATGTTGATGGTCTACAGGTAATGTATTATTCAGTATTATAATATGGTGAAATATTTAAAGAATATACGTGTCCAAAGCGGAAATATTTATTTTATTTTGATTAATTTTTGTACGCCTATAATAAAAATCCATAATAAACGAACACGCGTAGAGTATACACATATAATTAAATATTGAAATCACAAAACAATTATGTTAAATCTAACGGTTATATCTCTATTGTTTTAGACGCGAGTATTAAACATATAAAATTTAAATAAATATATTATATGCGTTACGTGTAAATTATTGTTATATTATGTACCTAAAAACAAATTTGAATAATTAATTAAAATAACAATATCAAGCAATAAACGATAATGTTATGTTATTTCTTTAAACATAAAGAGTGTACTATTTTTTCGATACAGTCAACGAATTGAAGTATGAAACACTTAGGCAATCGATGTATCCACGTTTTTAATGCAAATCTGTTTAATATTTAACGTAGTATGTTCCGTTTATTGTTTAAATACAAATTATACGATTTTGTGACAAAAAATACCAAAACCCAAAATAAATGTTCATACCTAAGGCAGCGCCTAACCTAAAAAATACACCGACGACAATTCCTTCGCAAAAAACCACCGCGGGTAGGCTTCCCGTCTGCCGAACAGCGTTGTACAGGTATCTTATAACACTCGAGGGGAACGAAAACTATAGCATCTCGTCTCTCGTCGTCTTGTTACGAATTTATTCGGTCGAGCGGGAATTCGCCTAAGGCGCGGTATGCGTCGAAACGAGTAACATGATAGTCAACACCGAGTATAATATTATATATTAACGAACGAGCCGAAAGAGTAAAAACAGTACAGTACGAAATACAAAAACAAATAACAAAATAACGCGACCAAACTCGCGCGAGGCTATAATATTATGACTTTAAGCGTTTGATCACTCCGTAAAGTATTTTAAATGTCACAGAACAACAATAATCATTATTAAAGCTTACGATAAGTCTTATATTTTTTTTATCATACCTAAACTTTATTTATTCTGTTTTACGAGTATAGTTGATATAACAATGAGTTAGTAATTATTTTATTCAATTTCGTTTCCTTTTACAGTAAACGTACAATAGTAATTTCTAGAAGAATCCGATCGTTAACACCTAAAAAAAAAAACTATACCTACTGTCATAACATGCAATGACAACCGAACGACATTCTTAAGAGTTTTTTGTCTTACACATAAATAATAAAATATATCGAATGTGAAAAACTTAGTAACATCGACGAAAATTGAAAAGATATTATGCTACCACGAAAACTCATTATACATTTATGCTAACCTAGCCAACGATACATACATTAACATATAATATCATATCTAACTTCATTATCTAAAGTGTTGTAGAAAATAAAAACATGATAATTAACGAGGTCCAGTATAATATTAAATACAATTAATGTACATGCCTATAACCTTTAAGGAATTTAGTATTCTATAATTGATACGTTTACTGCGTGTTCACCTTTTATAATTAGAGCAGCATGTTTACCGCCTGTGCATGTGGTCCAGTTGACTTAGATATTTCAAAACTAGAACGCTATCTACATTAAAAATTAAAATGCAAAAATCAAACGTCACGGGTAGTCGTTGAGTATACTACACGCGTTAATTATTATTCTATATTTAAACATAATTATCAATGTCGAAAGCCCATCAATTAAGCACAGTGAATAGAAAATATCTACTCATCGTGGCGTTCGGTTTTTGTAACAATATGATTAAATTCGTAACCCAAATCACCTACCTTAATTCCTGTTTTCTATAATGCCTTTGCGTTAAAACCAAAAATATACTATAGACGCACAGTTTTAAACTTATGAGTGCAAAGCCGGGAGACTTGCTCATTCAAAAATCGTTTCATCGATGGAACACCTGTTTCATCAAGCAATCACTATAATATTATATATAAGAGCTTACATATTACCGAGTATACTATCGTCTTATATTCAAACGAAGTAGACCATTTTACGGGGACGACAAAGGACTGA
Source organism: Aphis gossypii (assembly GCF_020184175.1). Classification (NCBI taxonomy): domain Eukaryota; kingdom Metazoa; phylum Arthropoda; class Insecta; order Hemiptera; family Aphididae; genus Aphis; species Aphis gossypii. The sequence goes on along the minus strand of NC_065531.1, from coordinate 55,520,637 downwards.
TACTGAACGATACAAATATGCACATAAAGGACACGTCTGGCCGGAAAACCTCGGCGATGTGTTAATGGTCTCGACCGATGAAAATATAATGGACGACGGTCACAAATGCTTTTAAAATCCCGAACATATGTTTTTGATCTACAAGCGTGACATCTACTCGTCCAAGCATCTATTTTGACGAATAATCGCGAGACGTGAGTATGGGTGGGTATACGTGTATGGCTATGGTACACGCAAGCATATAGGTATAGGTATATACCTGCAATGCTTTTAATAAAACCCATTATATTTTGTTAGTCGCTACAGGCCGTGATGGCACCAAGTCTATTTGATTTTCGACCAACTCATCTACCCAAAACGCGTTAAGATCATATTATATACGATTAACATTTAACATAGAAGAATAAATTATTGAATAGCGAGTACAATCAAAAAGTAATAATTTTTTAAATTTCATATATTTCCAACGTACACATATTATTTGCCAACAATATTCCATATTAATTGACATTATCATTCACACTGTTCCATTAAATATTTCTTAAAACAATCTATACGGTATAAGATTATAAAAAAATTAATCGATAAGACCATAATATATAACATAGATCTTACAGGAACAGTGAATAAATACAATATATCAGATAGTATACCTACCTGCAGATACATTATATTGCGGACAATCAAATGACTCGTTTGGTTACAAACGTTTCAACCGACAAATGTTAACCGAAATTTGAAATATTTAAAAAGTATAATGTATGATTATTAATATAATATTATAATTTAGAATCAATGATTATAATAATATACACGTTTCATATTACATGTTATTATATCGTAGTCGTCGTCGTCACACGAAATATACACATATTGTCGTATCGAATACCTCGATACTCATAGGTGACGACTTTTGGCTTAAGATTATAAGCCATCTCACTATACTTGTCCCTGTAAATAGCTTTTCTTCCATTATTAATTTTTTTCTAATCATAATTTATAGATAATTAAATTAAATACTGTACCATAAAAAACTTGAAAATTATAATCGATTTAGTTAATTTAATTATGTATTATCTATAAACATTAAACATAGAATAAAATATTTTATTTTCTAGACAACTTAAACTAATTTATGTAAATATATTTTAAAAGTCATATTAATATATTATTAAATCCGTTGACTATTAAAATTGTTAAGCACACATTTTAAAATTTAGTCAGTGGGCGGATACATGAGTACATTATACTATATTATATTGTTTACTAAGTATACCTAATGTAATAAAACACTTATTCATGACCTGAAATTTTAAATACGATTTTAGATTATTTAACAATAGGCTAACATTGAGTGGATACTTTTTTCATGTATTTCCGTGTCATATAATATTTTATTTGCACACATGCCTATTGTAACACTCATTTACAGATTATATGGCTTAAAAATAGATAAAATAAACAATAGGTATACCTACAACTTTATGAGCATCAAATTTATAGAGTAAAATATATGTATTATAGATATAGATATACATGTTTAATTTATTTTTTTAATTTAATTGTTTTAAACACCATGAACAACGAGAGAAACCTGTTTTCAAATAGAACACAATGCAAACTACTTAAACGATTTTCCTTATTCAAATTGAAAAAATATATGTATACATATACTTAAACCACTGCACCCCCTTCAATCATCATGCATTTTTCGTCACTCTACACGGCGGCATAGCTGGCCAACTATAACACACGGGTTTAAGCTAAACACGAGCAAAAGACGACCGTATTCTGCAACTATACTTTAAAACACGTTTTACGTATGACGGCGAGATATTTGTGGTTCGATGACACAGGTGATTTTAACCCACAGAAATTCAGCCACCAAACCTTTGGGTGCGGTCTCTGCCTGAGTGACGGCAATCTTTACGGCTCCCATCCGCAAGTATTAAATACATTATACGCATATATATAGGTACCATGGGGCCTAAGCTGAGCATACAATGTATAATATATATATATTATATAGCCTATATAGGTAAAAGCACGTATGAGTCGTATGAGTAAAGCGCCGTCAAGCACAACGGGAGTCGAAGAGTAGTTTTATTTTTTACTGCGTGTCGTAAAAAAACCCAAAACCGGTCATTGAAAATTGTAAGTTTTTCGTTTTTACCTCTCGTAAAACGAAATGACAAACGCGCAAGCGACGACTGCGGGCTATACATTATTGCCTTTACGACAGTGACGAGTTAAGACGAGAGCTCGAACGGGTAATGTTATTACATATTATAGTGTATTATGTTATTATATTATTTTTGTTATTACGGCGCGGAGACAAACAACAATAAAAAAAAACCTATTTTTGTAGAGTAGGTAAAATTTTTCGAATTGTCTATTTAAAGTAGCATTTGTACACAATGTATTCTGTACAAACTCTGATTTAAAATTTATTTTTTGACATGAATCTTCGATATAATTATATTATTTATTATATTATACATGCGCTCACGAGATGTTCGTTTGCTGCATAAAACAATTTATCGAAACTTCAGTCGTCCGCACGGTAACACGATTGCCCGCTTATCTAAACTATGGCACGAGGCCTGCTGCAGCAGTTTCAGAATATTGTTCACACACACACGCACACACACACATACAATATTTCTAACTGGGACCCACTGAATTGCCGAGATCCGGCGATCTAAATATAAATTGCCTAAAATAAACAATGGATTGTGTTTTGTTTAGTAATTTACTTGATTTAATGTATTATTGACCCCTTTCCCCATTACCCAAAAAATTAGAACTCTTGACTGGGGATCTTGCTATGGAGTAAGTGATAGGGAGGGAGATAGAGTGTAAGAGAAAGACGACAACTTATTCGCGCGTGCGTAATATTACGCAATCGCTAGTTCATAAAAAATTACATAGACGCTGTTAACCATAATTCGCTGTTCTAAGAGCGCGCTTGAGCTGTTTTTTTCGTATTTTATCATTATTATAATAAATGCAACGCGATGGCGTTTGAACGGACGTGTAAAAATAAATTTGAAACCGGTCCACGCGATTACAGCAACAATAATATAATATAATGAGTTTTGTGAAATATCTTATTGTGTATAACGTACGCCAACTTGTAAATGTAATTTGTCAGGACACATTATTATATTACAATGATTGGCGATAACGTGTATAACACATATGGGCGGAGATCCAATTAAATATTTGGAGGGGTGTTTAAGTTTAAGCAGACTTAAGAGTTTTATCATATCTGTATTTATATTGGACTTGATTTCGATAGGTTAGGTTAGGATAACAAAATATATACTATTAAAAAATAAAAACACAAATCCTTAACCTCTTAATAGGAAAGAAAATTTCACAAAAGCGATTTAGGTACTTCAACCGTGATTATTTAATTCGTAATACTTTAAATATTCTATAAAGTTGAAGAAAATACAACTTCAAAAATGTCTGTTTTCTAATAATATTTTTGTACATAACTGTATAAAATAATATAAAAATTAAAACCATTTAATTTACGATTTCCTCTTAACTCCATACCAATTGCCAGATACAACATATAACACAACTATAATAGTCAAAAATTAAGGTTATTATTTATGAGGTTTTTTTTAAGAGGATTCTTTCAACATATATTTTTAGGAATTTTAGAAAGTAGTAATCCCCAAAATCCCTACTTTCCCGAATCTAGTATTCTGGCAACTAATATAGCAACTGATTTACAGATGAATTGGTTGATTTATACAGATTGCCGTAATCAGATGAAAGACACCATCACCATCGTTCGATTAAACATCCTATATCGTAAAATAATATTCATGTATTTTACACACATATACTAACATAATAATAATAATATGCAGTATAAACTATCGTGTCATGCAGTAAAAAAAATGAGAATAGTTGGAGAGACGACGAATTGTCGATACACTTATGTATAAAAAAAAGTATGCATCTCGAAAACTTGTATTGACCGCCACACTGCAGTATGCCACACGAGTTTGTTAACACTGCTGCGCATTACTCGAGTTTAAAACTTAAGTTTTTTCCGTAACTTTTAACTTAACTAGATACAACGACTTTTTTAAGATAAACCTTATACAGTATAGTGTACAAGATGTGGTTCATTTTTTATCTTTCCAAAGTAAAAATAACATATAATATTTAACATTAAATAAGATATAAACTCTTTCAGTATTTTCATCAGGAATTTCATACATAAAATCTTCAACAAAACAATCGAAAACTTCATTCAGATCGAGAAAAATTAAACCAAATGTAAATTTTAACCATTTTTTATCCTTATATTCTGAAGTTGGCGCTAGTGCTTGAATTTACTTAATATAATAAACTTGAATCAAGTAAAAACAACAACATTTCGGATAATAGCCATATTGATTTCACAGCGTATAGTTAATTCGAAATCTACAGTAACATACTTTGGCTTAAACATAAACCCAAAACTTACTTTATATATAAATATTACTTTATTATAATTACACTAGGTAAATTTGGCGCAAATGAGCTGTCGGATAAAACATACCTTTTTTTGGTGCAAATGGGTACCCTCATGACGCCTAGCTTCATTAGACCGACCCAACCCCTTCCTTCTAACATAATTCCACTGACGAACAATAACTATATAATAAAGTTGTATATTAATCAGTTAATGTACTTTCTAAAAGTACAATATTAAAAAAAATTCTCTTTTAACTTATCGAAGTCGATTTCTTTTATAGGCCGACCCGCCGACCTGACTTGAATGTTAAATATAACACAACAACAAAAAGTGACTCGTCCAGCCACCAGCTATATACAAATTAATAATAATATGTGTGTTGCATGACCTGTAATATTATAATAATAATATATCGAAATGCATACGGGCACCAACTACGTATGAACGCGATTAACCTTTCAAACCCGAAACAATGTCGGGCCATAATAATAATAGTATACTACAATAATGTGATGTATCATTGACTAGGACACGTTAAAAATTTACCAATACCGTTATCATTGTTGTTATTGTTATCATATTGGTCGATTATCATCGCACGGGTTTTGAATTTTTTTCGTCGAAAAAACAAAATGTTATATATGTCACTAAACGGTGCGTTGGTCGCGTGAGCGAATTCCTTCATCGAAACGAAACGTAATATTATTGTAAATCGGCATTCGGTTTGAACAACGGAGACAGCGATTAAAAACATAGGTACCTACTTATGGTATAATATAATATCGATACGATATTAAATTACATTAAAACAAGTTTTGGGCGTTCAAATCGGAACGATCGAACAAATGGTTTTTTTAACGTCAATGTGCGACTAACCGTGTGCACACAACTACGCGGGTGTAGTTTTTAAATGTATATAATACATATGATATTATATCTTGTGAAGGTACGCGCAATACAAATCCACGCAAAATAAAACCGAACATCAATTCCAATTATCATTATTATTTAGTATTTAATTGAATATTGGTCAACTATGTACGCAATTTACATGCTATTTGTGTACTCATTATTTTATTGTGCTTGTTATAAAAATCTGCAATTAATCATCTAGTGTAAAGTATTGCAATTTCGCTAAAGGAGAGGGACAGTTACTACTTCAAAAAAATAACTCTTTATGATATATTTAATGCATCCAACTCATAACTCGCACATTGCGCAGATATGTGTTGAATTGAGAAATGAGAAAAGGAAATTGAACCAATTCAAATATAATTATACGATAAAAAATACCTATAGGTAGGTAATTGTATTATTCTCAAAAGAACGGAAAATAAATTATTAGTTAGATTACCATAGTGAATATCATTTATTATTTTCCTTATAGGTATTTAATAGACGTGATGCAATAGTGCATTAATGTATAATATATCTGTGAATAACCAGAATTAAAATATATTTAATAGTTACAACTAACAATGAATAGTATATTATAATACTCTTCGTGCAACCGAATGGAACCTAAAGACTGAAGTATATATTATTATTCAATATTTATTTTTATTTTTTAAATTTGTTAAACAATTGTTTTTTGGTATTAATATAATAAAATACCTATGTTATTTAAAAACAACGAGGGTAAATTTATAATTTTACATCGACATTAGTCCTACACCTAATATATCGTATTTAAATTGACAATAAATCTCGTTATTTCATGCACAAATTAACAATAAAATAACATTATTATTGTATAATATAAGAAAATCTCGTTCGCTTTTAACCGCGGCGCACCGATTCGTATATAATATACGTGGGGCGCTTCCGTTTGCATATTCGCTTAAAATTTATTGACGCCTGCCGAGTGCTGACCCGCGGATACTGTAGTGGGTGTAAATGTACAATCGAATAACTCGTGTCCTATCCGTACACACTATACATTAATGGAAGTGACTCATAATATACTTATAGTATAATTATAAATAATTTTCCGACGACGGATCATTTTAGACCTACGTTTTAATATTTTTATATATAATTATTATTGTGTTCTCCAAATATAACAACATAACTTGACGTATATCTAATATCGTACTATATATAATAATGAACATCTGAAAATCTACTTCGGTTCATTGGAGCCGTCGCAAAAAAAAAATGATTTACATAATTTATTTTAAATTATCATTCACATATTATTAATACAAGCAAACTGAGTGCACGTCTGGTCGTCGTGTCTGTATACGACAGTATAATATATTTTATAATTTAATGTGTACACAAATATACAATATATATATTGTATATATACAGCGGGTGTCGCAAGCGATTACGTTATGATATGTATACTAAATTATTATAATAGTATAACGTTATATACGTTATATTAAAGTCTGTGCGAAAGAGATCTCATCCAAAAACAATATTTCAACCTGTACTCTTCTATTTACAACCCAGGGATAATCTTTAGCTTATCGAGTCCTCCCATGAATTCTTGAATAACAATTTCACTGTTTCGTTTCGTTGAACTTTGGATGCTGTGACTTGATATCGTATAATGGTGACGTGGAAATAGTTTAATGTAATAAAAATATGGTTTTAAAAGAATACTGGTTGAGAACAGATTTATTTTATCCGATGGAAGCTGGCTGCAGACGGTTTATATTTTAATATTAGTTATATTTCAACATAGAATATATAGATATTGATATATGATCGTCAATGTCGATGTATGTAATTTTTTTTATATTAACGACAAATTATGATATTTCAAATGCATCAGTTTAATTTTTTATAGGGTTGAAAAATATAAAATATATAAATACTGAAAAATCGTATTGGAATCCTCGAAAGTAATCGGGAAAATATCAGATAATTATATTACATAATTACTAATAATGTTTGTATCGTGTGTGTATGTGTATATAGAAGTGACAAAAAATACTACCCATATAATTTAAATAAATTACTCCTATCAGACATTGTTGTCTACAAGAATGAACTTCGGTGCTGGAGGCATTGTGCAAGCCCGCTGAACACATCATCATCGTTCTCGGCATCTACGAATCTACCTCCTCCACCACCTCCACCAACAAATCCACAACCGCCTCCAAAAACCAAATCCACCACCAACTCCACCTCCATCACCACTACCTTTGACGATAAAGATTAGCATACCGACATCTAGGAGAGAGATTCAAGAGACGGTGGCTAACACGTCGTAAGGCAACAGTGAAGACTGAGAAAGGATATTTTAGAATACCGATTACTGAAGAAATACTAAAGTCAATAGTGTTAAAGCCACCCAGTCAAAAGTTTTCAACAAAGTAATTTCAAACGACGACAAAATTACGCTGTCGTCGATACTATATTGCTATATAGATACTGTATACATAAATAATACGAGTACATATATTGAATCGAAAAAAAATTCAAGAAATATAGAATTAAAATTTAAAATGCTATAGCTAAATATAGCCTATAGAACTCGTAACTTTAAAAAATGCATTAAAAATGTCAAAAAAATGCAATAAAATATGCACTTAAAATGCAAAAAATACAGTATAAAATAACGAAAATTATAATATAAAATGCACTTAAAAATGGTTTTTAATTTAATTTTTATATTTATATTGATATTATAGGATAGTATACATTAATACATTACATTTTACACGCATAAAAATGTGTTAATTTAATAAAAAAATTAAAATTTTGATTGAATTTGAATTTCACATGAAACATTTTTTTAAAGTTTTAAAAATTTTGTAAAACAAAAAAAATATTTGTAAATATGTTAATAGTTGGAATTCAATTAAAAAATACTGGAAATTAACTAAAAAAGGAAAATATGACCTAAGAATGCAAAAAACGACCTAAAAAATTGAAGACTAAAATATGCAAAATAAGTTTCATATATCAATTCGTTGTTGTATAATTCAAATTATGTACTTACAAAGCTACTTTTCAAAATTATCAAAAAAAATGCACTTTCCTACAAATTCACAACCCTAATAATCAATGGCGTATTTGAGGGGGGCAACAGGGGCATTTGCCCCCCCCCTAGACTTTTTTTACGCAAAATACGTTAGCACTGAGCTATTATTAAAAGTCAAATTTCATTATTATGCGTATTGCGTATTATTATATTATTTTTTAGGATTATATCTGTATACAAGTTAAAACCGTGTCTAACAACGAATAAATTACCTATTGCATTCAAATTTCCTGATATTGTAACAGTCAGAGATTTTTGCATTTTGCCCCCCCCCCCTGAAAAATTATCCCAAATACGCCACTGCTAATAATCATATATAATAAATGATAAACCATAATATAACGATATTATTCGAGTAGCTTTTCGACGTGAATCAATTTCGTTATTTATCGTAGCTATTATAATAGGTACCTATTATACATAATATTATTATAGGTAACCAATAATTTAAGAGTAAATTTAAGTATTTAAGAGCCTAATACATATCGTATACGTTGGCCCTATAACCATCCGTTTATTCAGCACGTCCCTGATGTTTAAAGTCGATATTATTTTTAGACATAACCGGCACGTAAATCGCATTGTCCAAAAAAAAAAATAATAATAAAAAAAAAAATTTTAAAACAAAAACTAAAAAAAAAGGAATGTTACGCACGCGCGTGTAAAAAAGGGAGGTGGATAGATGATGGGTTTTAAACAGCTGTTCCGGTGGCCGACAGCCAAACGCGGACCGTGGTGTAGGTATATATGGTATAGTTTTTCAACCGCACGTGCGATGATCTTTACCAGGTGGCACATTCCTCCCTTCCCGCGGACACTCCGTTTATGTTTTTTTACCATTTATATCTAAAAAATGCGTTTGATGCAGCACGCGAATTTAAATCGTTTCGATACGTCAGTATTGTTTTTTTTTATTATTATCGTTACGATCATTATTTAATACAATATGCTACGGTAATAATGGAACACCGTGAGGCAGAACAGTATAGATATTGGATAGTTAGTGTCATCTATGGGGGTGAATATGTGGGCAAGAAAGGATGACTAGAGGTGCTGGAGTTAAAATTGAACATTACTTTCAAGTGAACGGGATTTACTCCGAGAGTTATAAACATACATCAGTGAACAATGTGAGCAAAAAAAATAATAACGTGTAATGAATATTACATCTACATAATAAAATAAATCAATATTAAAATTTAGGAAATTATCACATATGGTAGTGAGGTACATCATCGGGTGAGATATTGGTCAAATGGCAATAGCTATCAAATTTTGAACGATAAAATTCCCACTGTCTTATTGTGGATAACTTTTGCTCTACACTTTACACGTATCCATATGATTGATAATTATATATATATTAGTGTAATAAAACTAATAATAAAAAACAAATGCTTTAATTAGTTACTGGCGTATCTATAAATACGATTCTCGAGACTGATCCTACTATAATGTAATCTTCTCTTTAATTGTCCTTGTTAATATCGTGGGAATTTATATGCGCACAAATTGATCGAATAAATCGTTAATCCAATAATCCGTGATAATAAAAGACAATAGGTAGGTAGTGTAGTATTATATTAGTATATAAAACTATATACTCATACATTAGAGGAACGCATGACGTGTTCGTTGTTTTATTCTTATATGAGATTCTGTTAAGTACACTATTCATGTTAGGGTGAAATAAATACAATTTTACATGGTCATTTGCAACCGCAACTATATAATGATATTATGTAGATACTATTTAAACGACTAATCTACGTTAGAACACCAATTATCTCAATCATTTGCAGAAATATAATAATAATAAATTATCTAGTATCGGAAATCGGTTATGAGTAATAACTCATTATGGTCTTAAAATGTTTAACGTGTTGTCGTTGTGTACTAATTTCGTCTATAATGAATTACAACATATTAACACTATAATATATTATAATGAACAATTGCTTTTTTTGACAAACCGAGGTCGAAGGTTTGGCGCGTTCATTTGGTTTATGATTAAGCTTAATAATAATTTTGTACCACTAACCGTATCTTCGCGACACATGTAAATAATAATAATTATGACGATTATGATGACGATGACGATACAAACATTGTAACAAAATTATTTAATTTCACGGTACGACTTTCCGTGATTTAAAATAATAAACTTCGTCCGAGAGATATACACATTAGAACACACGTGTTTGATGTGTATATAATATGTATTATATAATAGTTGTTAGTTATATACAATAACATAATATTATCAATGATACTCGTTTCCTTCCCAATCATGGTTTAAGACTATTATTATTGTTATATTTTGTTTAATAAACATCGGCAAAAAATTACTTGCGGAATTTATTTTTCTGTAGATTGAACACGTCATCTTTGGGCACGTGCAAATTATATTATGCAGTAAAAATAAACTCAATTTAATTTTAACATATAAAAATTATATTTACCGATGCTAAGTTGCTTTTACATGTCACAAAAGAGCGTAAAGAAAATATAAAAGCTTTTGTTTCATCATCACTGATGCTGCAGTCATATAATGTATTTTTTTAGAGTATTGTATAATACCCACAATGGCAGAATTCCAATCAAAATCTAATTTATTCGTTATCGAACATATTTTATCTGAACACAAAATTGTAAACATCGTTAGAAAAAAATCCCTAACAGCGAATTCGCGTGAAGTTAATTGAATTATCATGAATGTTAACTTAGTTTTTCTCGAATTATCTAAACTCCTTCTCTGAACATATTCAAAATTGTTATTTTAAGCCGATCACTACTTACAAATTATTATCCATGCATGTACAAATACATACATACAAGTATGTACCTTTGCAGGCGCCTATAATATACCCTATATCGATCATACCTTATAAATTCCTTAAGTTAAGTATTTTTGATAATTATAAAAAAAATTTCTTAAACGGCCATATTTTTTAGTCTCATAACTCATAAGTTAGGTGCTATGGGAAAAATTTATTAATACCCTTGAAGCACCGAATAGCGAATATTCTAAAGAATATTAATTATATTAATATATACATTATATATGTATATTGTACGTACCATAAATACATTTTTTTAGTATGTACAATGTACATATTACGTATTTGATATCTTTTTTTATAATTTGTATAGAATGGTCACTTCTAAAATAGTGGTCAATATTTCCGTTCTCTTCAATGGCTTCAATAAGTCATAGTAAAATTTTACCGTAATGTCATTCGGTTAAATAATATTAATAATAATAAACATATTATAAAATATATACGTCAAAACATCAATCGAACACGTGTTTAGGAAACCTAAGAATGTAAGAAAGTAATCTATGTCCAAATAATATAAAAGCGTAACATTAGCGGCAATAAACATTAGACATATTATACACATTATTATGGCAATAAACATTTTTATATGGTTCAATTAAAAAGCATATTTTAACGTTTTATTGTAATGGAAAAAAATAAGTTGATATAAATGTACACAATATTTTATGTTATTAATCTAATTGTATTACTAACCACATTAGCAAATCGTAAAGTATCATACCAAGTCGTTATTGATAAGGCTATACCAGCGCTAAATAAATAAATATATAAATGTATATATATATATATTCATCGTAATAATAATAATATATACAGACAAAACGAATTCGATTTGTCACGCATGATTAAAAATTATAATATCATAATTCATAATAATATTATATTTTGTCTTAAAAAACGTCAACGAAACGCCCGTTTTTTATACTTATAGGCCACACATTATATTGTTGTGTATTTGTGTAATGACGGTTGTCCCGAGTTCTGATGAGGAGCGTAAAGCCGTGTCAAGCAAAACAACGTTTAGTATACTTATTAATATTATTGTTTGTAGCCCGCGATGAGATTATTTGTTTGGAATTCACACGATTTACGACCGATTACGACGGTTGGGCGGGTCGAAGTTTTATGAGTTTACTTATGTGTGGTCGAGAGTTTTCTTAGGCTTTTTTTCCGCTATTTACTTATTTATTTATTTATTATTTTAATTTTTTTTCCCCTTTTTTTTTATTGAGTTTCTAACTACCGAAATTTACTATATTTAAACGTTACGACTGTTACGCGATGTATACGAAACGCGAGTTTCGCCGCTACACAGACATAAAATAGTAAATACTGAACGAAAAAACAGAACGTCACGCGTGCATAATATATTGGACATTAATAGTCAGACGTACACATAATATCGTCGGTTTATTTTTCTTCCGATTTACAGGTAAATAACGTCTCTGCGGTGACAGTGCGGTATGACAAATCGCGTGTCATAGTACCAGTACCTAATTAGAAACGGACAGAAAGAAACTACTATTCTCTCCAAACGTTGTCATCGATCAACGATTACTATATAGTAGGTATATAATATGATATTAGAGTTCCAGAGCGGAAATAATTTTCTCACTCATATCGGTAGTGTGCTACTGCAAAAACTTTCTGACGTGTTGTCTGAGGCGCCCTTCCGGCAGAAAACAAATAAACTAATAAGACGAAATTACGGAGGGGCGATGGTAATAGGGGAAAGAAAGACGCCATCGAAATTACCTTTATCAATACTAGCCCGAACGTATAGATAATATATGTTTTGTACGACGACTTCCGATATGAACTTTTTTTTGGCAAAGTGGCAATCGGAGACCATTTGGACGATCAAATCCCCCCCTCCTCACGACATTTTTATGTGTATATAAAACGTATAAACAACAATACTATCCATCAAATTTGGCGCTTATGGAATACAATATGAATAGATCTTACCTTATTGATTGGATAAAGTAAATTATTTTTTGAAAACGAATAAATTTCACCATTGCACGACGAGACGGATCGACTTAGGAACGGTTTTACTATACAAAATGAGAGAATGAGCTCGCGAGGCAGTTATTCGTTTCCGCCATGAACGGTATTGAAAACATATTAATAACGTCATAACATGTGATCATTATATTAATATTATGTGCTGATGAGCAAGAAGTGCCAACTTAAACATACAACCGAAATATTTAAAACAAATTAATGTGTCGACGGCGCGCGGCGCAGTGATGTCCACTAACCTGGAAAAAAAGGCAGAAGCACACCCACTGGTAGTAGCCGTACGTCTTGCGGTCGTCCACCTTGCCGCGGGTGTTGTCCACACCCGGGTACGGGACGCTGACGCCCACCTTCTTCTTGAACGCCTCTTTGATGGTGTACGTCGAGTGTATCCAACAGTACGTATTGAGCACGTCTTCGGGTATGTCCTTGGTGTGCACGCAGTCGATCGGGTTGCCGACGTACTGCCTGGTGGTGACGATCAGGCTGAACGCGGACAACAGCATCACGGTCAGGCTGTAGTGGAGCCGGAACACGGGCGAGTCGATGTGCACGTGGCTGATTTTCACCAGGCTCTTCAGGCCCCGGAACACGTCAAGCATGGCGTACCGGGCCGGCGGGACACCCCATCCGTAAGCACCGCCGCATTCCCGCAACGGTCGCAGTCGTCCAGGCTGTCAGCTGTCGCTGTCGGCGCCGTTCACGTCGACGACGACCATCAGACGGCCGCCGCCGACCGCACTCGCGGCCGACATCATGGTTGTCACCGCTGTGCTGCTGCTGTTGCTGTCGTCGTCGTTATTGTCGTTCTTGATGACGACGGTGCTGGAAGTGCAGGTCACGGCACCAGCGATACTGTTGGCGCTGCCCCAATGGTCGTCGTCGTCGTCGTCGTCTTCCTCCTCCGGCCGGCGGCACAGTGCCGCTTCTTCTTGTCCTTCCTCCGCCAGATACCTGCAAACGAAATGCCATCGCGTCATTAACATAACATATACTGCAACCACAATTTTCCACAAAGTCTCTTTATTATCGATCAAAAAGGATATCGTGAACACAAAGCATAAAGCACAAAGTCAAAAACCATAAGCAACCTACTCGAAATACTATTCAAACCGTCTTAAAAATGAAAACCGATCGAGTACATTTCGATTTAATAAATTTCGAAAAAATTGTTTGCGAACCTTTCCGATCCTGTCCCGTCTGCGCCAAGACCGTAAAAGTGCGAAAAGTAACTCTCTGAATATCGTGTGTTCGACAGTATAATATTTAAGTATCGTTTACACGATATACGACAACGGGGTTTGACGCCTATTTGCATATCCCCAAGAAAACGTCTCGCGATCGATCTTCGTGCGATACGATATACGTATACGCGGCGACGGATATTATGTTTCCGATCCATGCCCAAATACTCACTCATATTTGCCTAACACGCGGCGAATGTCGTTATAATATATTATAATATTTAATGTGGGCATTTGGTGTAGAGAACGTGGGTGGTGCCGAGTTGAAGACGTACATTTCAAAGAAAACGATCTATTTGCAAGAGACCGACGTGCCACATAACAATAATAATAATAATATAATATTATACACACGTATCGCTGCAGCTTACATTTAAATCCAAGAATTTCTATAAAGACTCGCGAATTTCTTCACAGCGCGCCACCACGATCGGTTCTAAACCTGCAGCCGACGACTATATCGCGCGTGACCAATTTAAATTTGCGCGCACCAGTTCGTAATCCGCTCACAGGGCGTTTTGAATGCGAATCCTATATTGTGCTTACGCTTGCGTGCATTTCCGATTATTAATCGAATACCTATCTATATAAATCGGCCCCATTATAACGGACGAAGAAGACTTTGAAAATAACAAAAAAAAAACCATCTTACGTTAATTATTATGATAATCGGTCCCGTACATTATATGTATAATATAAGCTCTTGTATAGTGAAGACGTACCCGGTCTGTATATAGAGACGTGTATACACCTATAGGCCATAAGTACACGTGACTCACGCGACACGATTATCACCGCGGTGTATATACCTATAAAAGTGGATAACGACAACGATGACGGATAAGACGACAATAATATAATAATATAATACTACGACAACGTCTTGTGAATGTTTATATATATTATTATTATGTATATAAAAGTATAAAACCGCTAACAGGATTAAAATATATATTTATATTAATATGATTATTATTATTATCGCACACGCATATGCGGTCGTGGAAAAGACGCTATAATATTATATATGTATAATGACGACTGTCTGCTCGCCGCCAAACGGTCGAGACCCTAAGAATATAATATTCCTCGTCCCCTAGGTCGTAAAAAAATAAAGAAAAACTCAAAGACGAAGCCATTTTTATCGTCACCGGACGGACGCGTTTAAACCGGCGAGGGGTGACCGACTCGGATCTGGTTTCGGATTATGCGGCACAGAGACGAGACACTGAATATTATAAATCAACCTCTTTAATATACGCACGTGATAATATATACCTAATAATATACAACGCGTGTCGTTTGCAGATTCTATATACGGTTTATGTATTTATATATTTATTTATTATTATTTCTGAACATCTCTAAGCGACGGTAATTATTTCGTTATTATTATTGTCGCCGTGAAATAATTTTAACAAGCCGATTCGACGCCGAGAACCAACACACAAGCGGCAAGTATAGAGTTTGATCAAAATCGCTGCAGCTGCTGTTGGCAACCGTCTCTCGAGTCTTGGACGGGCCCCGCTTAAAACCTTGTTTTTCAGAACATAATAATAATATATTAAAGTTCGATAAACAGTTCTAGATTTTCAAATTTTCCTATCGCCTAAAACTTAGACCCGATATGACCCATATCGTCATTTTTGGGGTGGCTACTATAGTACTATGGAACTCTTGAAAAATTTATTTTTTGAAATTTTTATTATAAATTCAAACATGCATTGATCTGATTTCCATCTAATTGTGCCATAATAAGCACATATATATATTTAATGATAATTACTTAATACTTTGTATACTAATTATTAATGTTTTACGATTATTTAAGTGAGTGCTTCTTAATTTTGTACAGGAATTTCACTATATATTTTTCAAAACATCGATTAATCTCGTACATAAATACTTGGATGTGCACTGTAGAACATGGCGTTGAACTTTGAATGAAAATCATGATAGACATTAGTATTTCGCACAGAAGTCGTTGTAATTAAACGGTCAGCGATAATAACGTTATAGGTGTAAACGTATAATTCAATTGATCAATTTAATAAATATTGATAGAGCTGTAACATAACGCAAAAAGCAGGACCACAACTCGGATACAACGTACGAAAACTCGGGAAGCAATTCGAATTAGACCTTTTTTCATATAGCTATCTTTGAGACGCAACTAGTATGCGGCCCCTTTTTTCGGTCATTATTATAATATGCATTATGGCGGTGTTTATCGTAAACCTTTTAACACGTGCACCGGTACACCGTCGACGCCAACGCCATCGAGTAAATAAAAATTGGTGAACGCCACCGCCGACAGACTTTATATTATAATGTAGTCTATATAGACACAGCTATATTATTATATATCGGGACGAAAGCGTTTATTTCTGTTTTCCCGCACTGCGCGTATTAAAACGGAAACGTAAATTAATCGACTAAGGTCCTTGGTCGAGACATTATCGTACATAATGTATACGTAATATATTATATATTCAATAATAACATATTATTTTAGCGCGCGTGTTATAATATAGTGTTATACCATTTACTATGACCAATTCGGTTTAAAATTACTCAACACCGCTTTCCGGGGTATACGGTACACGCCGTTGCAGTTATTTTACTCCTCTAACGGTCTACATTTTAACGCGTATGAAAAAATAACTTAACATATAAGCATTTACGCACCCATAACGCTTACAGTATGTGTTTTATTTTGGTGCTCTATCCGATTTGTAAGAAAAAACACTTTGATTATTGAACGTGGTCGATAAATTTAGTTATTGACACTCAAGTTTTCAGTAAAATAATTAAACGTTTTGCCATGAGTGTTGTTCGAAAACTCTAAAACTTAAAAGATTTCAGTAATTTATACAAGAAACTAAAAATAATTTCTTTTATTATTCATTTCAATATTCCATAGAAAAACCAACTTAACAACAAATACAGATAAACATATTTTCTGCTCTATATGTTTATAAAATACATTATTATACTGATATTCCACAGAGAAAACTTTCAGTATCATATTAAATAGATCATAGGGCAACATTACTCAACCTGAGGTGCACGTACGATCTAGTATAAGCAATCCTATAAAAAAATTTGGAATTATTATTAATATTAAATATCGAAGTTGTCTTACATTTTATAATCCCTTTTGTGTCGACAAATCTACACAAAAAATACATTTTCCCACTTATTTTATACAAAAAATAAATGGAACGTAGAAAATGATTTACACACTCATTTTTTATTATAAATTTTCAAAACGTATAAGTGAAATTAGAATAAAAAAAATAAATATATTGTAAACACTTATTTATAGGACAAAAGCGTAGGTCCACTAATCAGTATTCACTTTTTGGCATAATATTATTAATTAATAAAACCAAAACGATGTATTATATTATTATTTATTTATATTGCGTGTATTATAATAGTAATAAATTACACAAAATACTAGAATAAACAGAACGAAGATGACGAGTTCACTTCCTTAGACTGTAAAATAAAACAATTTAAGAGTTGACCCATACAGTAGAAATTATTATTATATTTTGTTAATTGTTTCGAACGCTGACCAACGATTTATCTGTGACAATTTTCTGACCTGCAGTATTATCGTTAAATATAATTGCATTAAATTATTATTTTTGGCATAGTCCGAGATTAATGATATACAATACACTTTTATACAACTATCACTGACCAAATTAAAGGAATTCTTTGGATTTCTGTTGTAAAAACAACATATTATAACCCATTATAATAAAAACTGATGTGACACGCACTAATATTTCGTAAAAAATTTTCGTAACGGACTATAATTAGTGAAGATACAAAACTAATCTCCACGATTGTCGGCCTCGGTATAATATTATCGAATAATTTATTATCGTTGATGTCGAAACACGGTAGTAAGAAACCTACATATAAAAACTCCAGTAAATATAATCCTATAGTGCATATAATATTTATTTTTATCAGATTTAAAATAAACATAAACTCGTACAAATAACTACTGTGTGTATTCTGTCACAAGTAGGTGGTATAATTGGTAATATTTATTATTTGGTATGCTTTGAAATAACGACTTCTTTAACGTGTGCACTTTTACTAAACGAAAACTAATTTTTTTTTTTAAGCGTTTACATACGGGACTGGGATTATTTTTAGTGATGCCTAAGTACGATAACCAATTTAATTTTTCGAATTAATTTTTTGTTATTTTAAACGGTAAACCTTTAGCAAACGCTGCGATTCCAGAGTTGTATGATGAAACAATAAATATAAATAGTTTGAGTTTTTTTTTTATACATAAGAATTGTACCAGTTTTTTTTATTTATAATAATGAGTATAATGAGTGGTAAATTTCACAGAAAAAATTATTTATTACACATTCCTGGATTTAAAATCTTTTCGGATGATTATATAAATTATTTAACTTAACAATGTTAAGTATACCACTAGTAACTAAACCACTTTAAATTAAAATATGGCAGCCATATATTTTTTTTTGCATCTATGGACAGAGGTAAGTCGTTATGGCATCTGTAAATTATGATTTCACCTCGTATTTTAAATTTTGAACGTTTTAAGTACCAGTACAACTTCAAATGCGATGCCCAGACTTAAGAATTTGATTTAACGTCAAAGTGAAATGGTATAATTTTTTTTTAATATAGGTATGTATAAATAGATACAAATCGGATATAAAAAAATGAATTTGGTTAGAAGTGGAAATTATGACTTACGGGTGAAAAACCGACTCTCCTACAAATCAGTGTGTTAGAACAAATATATATTATTGTAAGCTCCTTTTCACTAGAATTAAAATATATTTGGTTGATTATCGTGTTAAGTAAAATAATAAATCGAAAAATTAATTAAAAATCAGAAACGTTTTAGATTTTAAAATATTGTGTATTAACGGTATCAATTAAATTCACGAAGTAAGACTTATGTAGAAATTGTTATTTTAATTTTATACCTAAGTTGCGATAATTTAAAATTCAATTTGTCGATACTCGAATTCAAAAATCTCTCGTCCCATCGAACACAACGAATCAGTGATGGTACGTAATAACTAATAATGTATTATTATTACTATATGAATATGTAATACGTTTTATTTATTATGTATATTAGATATGTAACTATATCATTTCATATTAAGCCACGGTGGGGTACTATAATCTTCAAAAATTGTGTAAGACGTGTCGGAACGCGAGTCGCTTTTTGAAAACGGTCGATGATAGCGGCGAGACGACGAATGACGAAAAAACCGTTACCCACGTTAGACGCCGGTATAGGCAAGATTTTTATTAGACAAGGTAAGACTATAATTGTATTATATTGGTGGTACTCACTTTTTTTCCGGTCGGGCGGTAATGCGGCGGGGAGAAATCCGCGTTTCGAGGGTTGTGCTTTTTTTTTGTTTTACTCGGAAACCGGTTCTGGTGCGCGAAACACCAAATAATGAGCACTTACGCCCCGAATGAGAAATACAACAATTATTCTGGTACCTATAATATTATAAATTATAATGATGTATAGACGACTCGTCGCCGGGTTAACGGCGGCGATGAAAAGACGAATGGATACCGACCGCGCGCGTTAAACCGAACCGAAGCGAATCCGCCAGCGTCAATTCGTATGATAATATATAGAATAAAAATAATAGGTACCTATATATTATATTATACACTTCATCATTATTGTGTCGCGTGGTTGTTACTATATTATACTAATGATATTGTGCGTCGTCGTCGGCTACACACGGCGGCGGCACTCGCACGACTTGTAGACGTACGCACAGACGCCTAAGTACGAAGACGGAATCCCCTGAGCGCGACCATACGTCTCCGCCCGCCGTTCGGCACACACGCACGCGATATTCGCTCCACACACGCGTTCTATATTTAAATCGCCGGCCGTATTCTCTCCGCCCTCCGTTCGCCAGCGCGACCGCATGTGTCCGTGTTGGTCTGTAATCGTGTTTAAGTTCGAGTGTGTGTGTGTTGGTCTGTGTAATCGTGTGCGAGTTCGAGCGTATGCGTTTGATAGAGAGTAGTTTGTAAGTTTGTGTGTGTGTTGCGGTCTCACCGATTCGATTTACTCTCCCTCCGGAGCCCCTATATAGGTTCGTTATGTATGAAATGTGTGTGATGTGTGCCTATATATATATATATATTAAAAAAAGCACGGCTATAATATTATTATTAAATGTCTATACCCTATCGTCATTCGTCTCGCTATCGCCTCTCTGCGTATATACTGCAGCACTAACGTGAAGGCTGAAAGGGACTAGAAACATTTTTTTCAAACCGTCGTGTTTTTGATATGAATTTGAGAAACGTGTATGCATTAGTTTTGGATTTCTAGTAATTAACCACTAGCGTGTACGTGTGACCTTATCACTTATCGACTTCACACGAGTGCGAGTGAATTAAATTTAGCTAAAGCACACCTTAGTGCGGAGATTTGTGTTTCAGCTGAGAACTGTGAACTAAGAAAAAGTCAAAAGGCGATTTGACGCGATTTGTTCGGGATTCACGCGTATTTTGTTCGACTTTAGCGTTTTTTTACTGTGCTTCCGTTATCTGCGCTAAACCAAATCTGTCGATATGATATTTTCGAAAAATATATCCTGACCATAACACTAAGGAAAACGATAAACACGACTCTTAATTTAATTTATGTTTCTTGTGTTCACTATAACCATTCCACGCCACATTATACTTTTCGCATTACTCAAAAGCTCGAATACATTTTATTGTACCATTTTCACAGTTAAACCTGTAAGACTTCCTTCGCTGATTATTTTATTTCAAGAAAAATTAAATGACATGCCGTTTGATTTGTATTTAATTTGGCACGGAAAACGCTGAAACGTCCTATTGCCTATTGAAGTAATGTGCAAATTTAAGCTAGTAAATGTACTAAAATATATAACCAAAATATATCCTTTAATGTTTAATTTTTTATAAACATTCCGAAATTGTTCTCCATCCCACATTCCCACCTATAAAATATCAACAATACATCTCATAGTACACATACCAACCATACTGCTCTGGACAGTATATTATTATTCATTCTCGTTTCAAACAACCACATCGTTTATATTATAATTTATAATATTCAATGTTTAACTTACGTGGTATTTATTTAAAATGTATTCAAAAATCTGATTTCTGACTCGACGCCAATGCAGGTACTAGGTGAACTTTGTCCAAAATCACGAAACACGAGGTTGATATGAATTAGTATCCAAATCCAGTATAGGTATATTATATTTGCAGCTTGAATGTGACAAATAGTAATACTTTTAAATAATTTATCTTTCTAGGATCATAATACAAATAACCACTGAATGTTCAAATCCAGCAATAAGTTTCATATTTATACATTTAAACACATGTATATCACATAATAAAATTAAAGTTTTTGTATTACATAATTTTGTCAAAAAATTATTATCAAAGTTTTTTATAACATAATATAATGGTATCATAAAATCAATATTTTTTTATTTTTATCAATCGCATTCAATAAGTCATATCATGAATATCCAGTGAAATTTATAGGTCATTTTATATCATACGTAATACCAATTACAGACGTATAATTTATTGAAAAACTTGAATAGGTATTTATTTTTTTTTTAATTATTTATCGATTAACAAAACATTATACAACTTTTTTAAATCAAATTTTAAATAGGATTCTTTAAAAAAAAAGACTAGCCTATAATATTCTTATCGAATGAAATGATTCAACATTACACAATATTTTCAATTCCGTTATGGCATGTCAATTAAAATGTTTTTAAACCTATAATAATTATGTAAAACTAATTTTTTCTTCGTTTGACTGCACTATATAAGATGAAAATATATGTGAATACACGATATTTACTAAATGTATGTATAATATTACAAATTATTTCAATTATATTGTTCACCTACTATTATATTATTCAGCATCCCTATATAGGTATATGAATAAGTAGAATTTTTTTAGAATGATAGCCTTTGTTAAAGATCAATGCAATTTATAGTGTTAATGTTTACAGTTCCCCGCTGAGATTCTATATTGAAACTTGTTCGTTTATGATAGAGAAGGTAGATGAATTATATCAAATTGTGTTCGTTTTACTTTTGCAATAAGGTTATTTCTATCATATTTTCAATATAAAATTCGACTGGGAAGTAAGGTCACGAAATCAATACTGAATAGGTAATCCAATAGGTATACTTTTTTTAGTATTAAAAATTGAATTTAGTTTGTACTTAAGAAAATTCAAAATAATAAATTCTTAGTACCTATTAATTATTATTAAAATGTTTATAAAAAAAAAACAGTATTTAACAAATTTTTGTTTTTATAATTCAAAAATAAATAACCATAGATAGGTACTTAAAATGTTCACCAAATGTTTTTATTATTATTTCTATTTATAATGAAATTGTCTAAATATTTTAACTTTTTCTGATCTATTTTTACACACTTCCAATTTTCAATTTTTTTTAGTTATTTCTATAAATGCCCATACAAAAATTATTTGTTTGGTAAGTTGAAATTCCACATAAATTATTCTTATAACTATATAAAAATATGAATCATTTTTTTTTTATATGCATATGATTATAATAATTAATAGGTACTAATAGGTAATTAATAAATGCGATGATTTGGAAAAAATTAAATCAACTTCCCGTAGTCAAATAGTAAATTATTTTATAGCAATATCAATAACATATCATGAAATTTACTTACTAATTAGTTACTAGGTACCTACTACCTATTATTTAATGATATAGACTGCTGATAGACGTCTTAGCGCAATATCATTTTTCGTATAGGTACAACATTTTTCAACATTTTCAACAATTGCATTTAAATTTAACACATTTATTGACTATTATAGACTTACAGTGACCTACTTGTCACCTATTGTACAGCTAATCACAAGAGTGGTAAGTATTCACTTATCAACTGGCAATTTTTTTTTTTACTATTTAAAATTTCCTATACAAAAAAATAAATGAAATTAGTTACTCATGATTTATAATAATATTATCCAATTAAAAATTATTAAATAATTAAACATATTATTAAGATAAACGCATAATATAATGCATGTTTTATGCGTATTATACTATTATGTATAAAGATTTATCATAGTAATAAGATATAAGTATCTACTCCAGTGTTTATTGTTTATTTAGGTAAGTATATCGCATGTGATGCATTTAAGTATGCTCATAAAATACATGAACTAATTTAATTATGCTTTACTTAATTTTAGTAGGGTGGGATTGTTTTAACTTTTAGTACCTATTACCTATAGCTTATAGGTTACAATAATATATAAGTTAACTTAATAGTTTACAAACCTTAAGGTTTTACGTACCTAATTACGTATACAACATTTCAAAAATAAATAAGCACCTATCTATAATAACTTTAAACCCATCGACATAGCAAATCTTACTGAAATTCATTCAATACAATATGCACCCAGTATTGTTCAGAAATTTAACTCTAATATGTCATTTATTTTTACATATTAGGTAGGTAACTATATGAGTACGCCATTCCTATTCCCTGACGAAGTACTTACCATTTTACCATGTTTATAACTTACACTTTAATTTTTCATAGTTAATATGACAAAACTAGTTAAATAGATGTTTCTCGATACT
The DNA here is from genome assembly GCF_020184175.1 of Aphis gossypii. NCBI lineage: Eukaryota > Metazoa > Arthropoda > Insecta > Hemiptera > Aphididae > Aphis > Aphis gossypii. The sequence goes on along the minus strand of NC_065531.1, from coordinate 55,496,334 downwards.
CCGTGTAAACAAAGTATAGTTTGTTTGAAAACGGCAAAAATGATAAAAATAATTCATGAAAAACAAATGGACGGTGTAGGCCAATTCGATTGAATAAGTATATTATATTATATAGTCCGTTGTGGTTTAATCGCTGTGCCCAAGAGTGTCCAGACTCTGAATCTGAAAGTTAGAATAGGAAAGAACGACGTGTGACGTCACCGAGTTATTTTAACTACAGGATTATCACTGGAATACATTTTTTCGTCCGCACACCGTTATAGTATATGTATATATAATATACTATTACCGTAATACGCGATCCCTGCACGCTGGAACGGATTATTATTATTATTATTATTTTTACTATTACTATTATAACTATTATTTTTATCATTACTTTTTTTTTTTTTTAAACACCGCTCGCATTTTAAATAGACATTACGTTGCAGTATAACATAATTTGAGTCTGGAGGTGTCGTCTGACTGACACGATTTATAACTTTACGGTTTACGGATTTCTTTCGCTTTTCCTCACTATCTCCAATCCCTGGGGCCTGGATGTATATAAATGTTAAAATGTATAAGTCACATCTAGTATGTATAGTCATAGATGTCTTCTACAGTTGTGCCTACACAACTTTTGACAAAAATGTTCATCAGTTATCATACTAAATTAAAGGATACGTTAATTATAAAATTACTCATGTTTTTATGGGAGACTGGAAGCTTGAGATTATGATCTATAAACTGAATACAGATTGCCTGAACTCGATATATTATCAATAATTACTTTCAATAATGAAGCATTATTCAAATGGCACTTTATCGCTGGAAAAAAATATAAACATATATAAATGAATAAGAAATAATAAGAACTTTAATGCTATACGAAACCAGTGGCCTACCAACGGGGATGGGGGTTAGGGGTTTAACCCCCCCCCCAGAAGTGAAACATGTAGGTATAATTATTTTATAAAATATTACATTAATAACATTTTATACATATACATAAATGGTAACCCCGCCCCCATACACGAATTCTACGTACGCCACTGTACGAAACAAAAAGTATAAAAACGCTAAAGCATACAAAATTAATGAACTTTATTTAATATTTAAAAAAACAGAGAGGAACGTTGGAGCTCACAAAAAATTTCATTTCAAAATATTTAACTTTTAATTACCTAACTATAAAACTAAGTTGTATTGCAGGGGTAGCCAAACAGTCGATCACGATCGACCGGTCGATTTCGGACGATTTCAAACTCGATCATTATTTGTAGGGCTACGCGCTTTATTTATTCTTAATAACTATAGTTAATCAATAATAGAAAAAAAAATGTTATGGAAGTCGATCCTCAATGGTGAAGTATATTTTTAGTAGATCGTAACCAAAAAATGTTTAGCCACCCCTGTTGTATAGTATGAGCTCAATTATTATAGATTATAGAATAAATAATATGCTGTATCACATTAATTTTTTAGAAATCAACCATCTAAAACTAATGTTAGAAGGAACAGTCAAATCCCTAATAACACTATAGTTAACAGTACCAGATGACTTCTAAAATGCCCAATCTATACAATCTTTACTATAAATCATATTAAAATAACATTAAGTTGAAGACGTTAGAATTGACAATAATTTTATCACTAAACTTACAACAATCAAACTTGTCAACTTTGAACTTACCTCCACTAGTCCACTATATATTATAAATTACTATAAGCCAAATTAAGTTAGATTAACCTAACCCAAATAGATACTACTTAGTACTTATAAAGTTATTCTTCAATAGATGGAGATTGATAATTCATTTTTAGACATAATATATATTATAAAATAATATTTTTTGTAATTATTACAGACGTCTGTATGTTTTATTATTGCATATGAACAAATTAAAAAATGTATGGACCATACCATAATTTTACCTACCTAAACTTATTTACTTTAATAGTATAAATAAACTTTTAGATATGCATGGACACCCGATGAATCTAAGTTGTAAATATATACCATCACTGGCATCACTATACAAGCACATGATTGTGAACAGAATACAGATAATAAGTGCGAGCCAAAAACGTAAATAATATAATATATATACAATTTAATTTACCTCTATATGGAAATGTTGATTCCAAATGTTTGACACCTGCAACGGCAAACATATACTATTATTTTGTTATTCATACAGCGTATATACTATACTGATGGTAGGGTATCTACGTGATAAACCAGTAAGATAAAAACTATAAATTTTATAGTTTTTATCTTTCCAGTATAAATCATAGATGAAAGAAATACACACGCATCTGCACAAAACCAAATAAAGCCGTAAAAACATGCATTATGGTAATTTGAGGATTTTAGGCGTCATATATATGACACAATACACAATAATGTCATGATAAATTATAATACCTAATATAGACGTCTTTTACGTATACTATATTTATTTATTTATTTTAATCATGATTATAGGTTAGGTAAACGTGTGGCAGAGAATTCGAACAAAAAATTAAAAAACCACAGAACCATGAAGTTCTTAAATGAATAACATTTTAATTTTTAACTCACTAATCGAAAATTTACAATCAATCACATTTTACTTGTAATTTGGAAACTAATAAATACCGAGTAGAATTTAGTAGATATAAGTACTATGTAAACATAAGAGACATTTTCTAATAACAATATTAATCATGGAGAAGTCCATCCTTCAATAAATTAATTTTTTTATTTTTACTATAAAATAACATTTATTTTTGTATACTTTACAACATTTAACTTAAACATGTTAACATTTTAACATTTAGTTTAACTTACCCTTGAAATGTAACAATTGTACCTTAAGTTAAAAAGTAAAGAACTAAACATTAAATAGAATATAATAATATATATATATATTATATTATTATAATTTATAAAGTTTACAGTACTTCAAATTTTAATAGGAATACATGAAAATAAAGTCAATGTAATCATATCATTTACACTAATTTCACTTCCATTATAAAAAAAAAGCTGTTTGTAAAAATGTAACATAATATTACCATTCACAACTATTACCAAGGACAAATATTTGGAGTGGAATTTTCAAAAATGTAAAATAATAAACAAGTTAACTTACTAAAATTGTCTTGATAATCCAGATAAATTATATCTTAATAATTAAAAATATGTATGCTGTAATAAGTATCGAATAATTTATCATTATATAAATCTTTTTTACTAGATATTAGATAATATAATAAAAATATAAAAAATATAAAACTTATCACTCAAAAAATGTGGATTTTAGTTTATCATTATTATTATTATACAAATTTAATTTACTTATAATTAACTGGAGTTAATGATGTTTTTCTTTGACATTTGTTGTTATCTGGCAGACTGAAAAAAAAAATATTAATTAAAAATAGAAGATCTAGTAAAAAATCAAAAGGGTTTAAATAACATTATCAAATTATAGACAATAGACATGTTATTCTTAAGTTATATTTTATTATAATGACTTTTAAAAACATGGAAATATCTATAAATTATAATTATTTCAAATTAGTTATTGATGTTAAATATAAAATTACAAACTTAATTGAATAGATAAAATTATTAATAGGTAGCTTTCAAAATTGTTTTTCATTTTAATCTTTCATTTAAAAATGTATGTGAAATCAAACATCAAGTGCTATAAAAATTGCACCACATTATTATATGTATTAACACAATGTGCATATTATGTATTATAAAGTCTAAAAATTGTACAAAAGTTTCTTACTAACATAAGAAGCAAGTAAAGTTTGGTATAAACTTTTTCATATGATTCTAAATCACTTTACCCACATCACTATTTCAACTCATGTAATTCCAAACTTTATTTCTGAAGAACCTTCTTGACATGTATTTGTCACAATTTGGATGAAAATATCATGCAAATATAAAACCATTAAATAATGAGAATCGTAAACCACACTACACTATTAATAATTCAAATTATATGTATAATAAGATCTACTTAGGACTTAAAAATTGTATAATATATACTAGCCATTTTAAATCTTAAAATAAATATAAACCAGAATCAAAACTTAAAGTTATTAAAAGTAATAATAGTTAAAAAAAACCAAACAGATGAAAACAAATTGGCTATTACCGTTTTCTAAGTTAATTGTGATGTAATATATTCAGTACTTTCTTATTAATTCATAGCCATATAGACAAAAAATTGTTTTTAAATAATATTATGATGATTAGACTTTAAATACTTTTTATAAAATGATAATATAAAACAGCAGTTTTTAAGCTTTTGAAATACTAAAATATGCAGACCCTAATAAAAGACTTTTAAACTTTTTCAAAGCATGGACCTCTTTTTAGTTTTAAATAAATAACTTTTATCTTAATACAATTCTTTACAATAAATCTCATGTTTAATAAAAATAAGATAAGCTATATGAGAAAAAAAGTTGAGATGACTCGAGTGTAAAATAATAATATTCAGTAAAACTTTCAAATAATTACCTTTTAACAAAATATTTTTGAGAATCAAACAAAATTAATTTAATTCTATTCTATTCAATGAACAAATTTCCTTAAAATACACATTTTTTTCATAATACAGAAATCTTCGGGTCTTCCTAATACTCTCAATTTTATACCAAACAACTGCATTCTTACACGTCATAATAATTATAATTTATGTTTTGAGTCCCTAGCCAAAACTCCTGATAGCACAACAGTTCACAGTTTAAAAAACCACTAATATAAAATATTTTATTTATAACCAAAATAATAATTAAAATGACATCAGCGATACTATAGAGTATAGGTATTATATCAACATTAATAAAACAATTAACTTATGTCTGATAGAAATATTTTTCTACTATTTCAATGTTTAATGTATATGGTAATTAATAGAAGATATAACAATGAAACTAATTAAACAACAGAATTAACACACAATATCAAAATTATAACTGATTCAAGATTAAATATAGATGCTATAAATTATAATTCATCAGTGATTGTATCATGTAGATTATCAGTAGATAATGCATTTTTCATGTAGGTACTTATGTTATTCACCCCTCCTCCCACATCCAAAAAAAAAAAATTATTTAACCTTTTCCACATAACAAGAACATATCGGAGCTTACTTTTCAGCGACCACTCGTTATCGTTATCTTTTTTAAAAGAAAAGTAAAAAAAATATTAACCAATTAATGATATTTTTCATTTTCATTAACAGAAGATAAGTTATGTAAAAATCTGATGCTTTCCCTATAAAAGTGCCGCCAGAGCCAATCATCCTCTATAGCCTAACCCTTAAGTATGTCACTGTAAAGTTGATGTATAACTTTGTCTTTTATTTAACATTCAACTAATCAAAAAACAATTCACATTATAAGATTTATAAACAAATGTATCATTATTCATAACATATTACATAAATTAAATTGTGAAATACTAAAATGTACTTATACTCGTAAATTACAATTACATATACATTATACATACGTAAATTAAATATTAATTATTATTAAATTTTATTTATCATTTATCAACACCTAATATTCGTTATGATTTTAATAATTCAAAATTATTTTATACATTTTTTAAAAATATTAATGCATGTTTTATGAATTTAAAATTGTATAACAATTTTGAACTATTAAAAAAAAAAAAATAGTTACAATCATTTATATTTTTATTTATTTCAACTGGAAAATGCTTTTAAACTAAAATAGCAATAGCAATTTGTGTTATATGGCAGGGGTGGCCAACTTTAAAATACTTGTGATCAACCTTTTAGGTTTTTTAGGTTCACGATCGACCAAAAAAAAAAAAATTATATCATATGTAATATGTTCACACATATTAAGTATAATTAACAGATATCAGTTTATAGACTCATTTTTCAGAATTATTTATTGCCTTTTTCTAAATCTAATTTTTATATAGTGAGATATATAAAGATACACTAATTTACAATAAAAAATATTTTATTTGTTTTCTGAAAAAAAAATTAAGAAAATGATAAATGGTATCGCGATCGACCTGTTGGCCACCCTTGTTATAAGGAAATAAAAAATACCTTATTAACTGTAAAACTAAGAAATAATTTTTGAATATATCTTAATCAATCAATACTAGACTTGTTAAATTAATAATATTTTTATCCAATTAAATGTTAGAAGGTACATTACTATAATTCATTAATCATTTTTATGAAAAAATATGCAGCTTTACTATAATTGAGTAAAATACTTATAAATTATAGTTGATTTTTATGAGCTTGGTAAAGATAACATGATAATAGAATAAACGTATATTACAGTAGCTAAGCAAAATATCACTACCTTTTGATTAATATACTATGGATAGACCACTAGGACACAGAACATATTATTGAATAATAATGTAAATCAATAGTGAAATAAAGTAAAAATGTATTTCAAACAAAAGTAAAATTTTAAATTAAATATTTTTAATACTTTTCAATATTCCTTAGCTTATCATACTAAAATTATTATATTATAAAAATATATTTAGTAATTCATAACATTATACCTGTTCTATTAATGAATCAGCTAAAATCTGTAAATCTTGTTCAGCTTTTACAAGCTAAAAAACAAAAAATAATTTTAACAAATAATATCATTAACATAATAATATATTAAGTTTAAATAAATTGAAATTAACCTTATGGATGTATTCTAATTTTGATTCTAAATTATTAGTATGAATCAAATTTTGTTTTTCTGTTAGTTCAAAAAATTCTTGTGGGGTCATTTTGATTGAGCCTTCATTATTTAATGGAGTAATCTTTTTGTCGTTAGAAATCTTAATACAATAATCAACTTCTTTTTTTATTGATATTAAGTCCATAAATTCTGAGTTTGAATCGGATGGTTGTTTCTAGAATAGTAAAATATATTTAATATATATTTTTTTGTGCTTGAATTTAATCAAAAGTTGTTATTATTTATTAGCAATATACAATATACCTACAATATATATTTTGATTATTTACATATTTGTTTCATTTTCATTACTTACCTCAGAATTTGAGGGAGATTTAAGATCATTATTTCCATCATGTTTTATTGGTTTATTAATAAACTTGATTAACTGGTCTGAAATTTCATCAATACTCTCACTGTTTTCATTTAATACAGTGTCAATTTTCAACTTTGAAATAAGTTCAGGAGGAAGATAATTTTTATTTTCAGCAGACTAAAAACACATAGTAAAAAAACAATGATTAAGTTTTATTAAATATTAAAATAATCTAAAATAATAAACAAGCACCAAAAAACATTGTATTAAGTGAAATACGATTAAGATATGTATCCGAATACATATTATATAGAATTTATATGTATAAGTAATGTATCTACACATTTCATTTTTATTTTAAATTTAACATACCAAAACATTTTACATGTTAATCTGCTCTACACTTTGAACAAAAAATACTAATAAGTAATATAACAAATTTATATTAGCTCTTACTCGAAAATAATTACTCTTTTCATAAATATCATTCATTAGTTCATCATATCTTGGATATTGAGTGGTGGCTGTTGTAGTTGGTATCAATGATTCAATAATTATTTTCCATGTAGCTATATGTAACTTTGTTGACATATTACCCTAAAAATAAAAATATATTTTGTAATAATTAAAAATGAATGTTAAAAAAAAATAATTGACTAGGAAGGTATCTCAAGAAAAAAAAATTCCCTAATTCCTATACTCAATATTTTTTTATTAACAATTAAAATACCCTTAAAAGATAATTCATCTACTAAGTAACCTCACTTACTTCTAAAAAATTTTGTGCAGTTTTTTTACTCAACAACCCAAATGACACAAGTATATATTCTAAATCTAAAAGAAATCATACATAACATTAGTAACAATGTATACCTCCAACTCACACATTATTTAATTAATAATTAATTAATACCATATGTTTTTGAATATTCAAACTCAGGATCAATATCCAACAACAATTTATACACCAAAACCTTTATAAATTCATCTCTGCTAGGTCCATTCTGAAATATCAATAATTGAAGATTTTCGTCATCAATATCAACTAAGTACATCAAATCGACTTTGGTGAAACGATCACGTACCCATTCCAAAAAAGCCTTCATAACGTAAAATTATGAAGTATAGGTGATGAACTGAAAAATAATAAAAATTATGTTAAGTACATAATTATTTAATTCAAAACTATACTACGCAGTGACAACCGAACAAAAAGACACAATTAATGCCTGTCAGCTTATAATTGTCTACATGAAAGAACAATTAATATTTAATTCAAATATTGGCTATGTTTGTAAATTATTTTAGATTAAAATATTCGACAAAGGTATTATTGAATTTAAAGACTAAATAAAAACAAAACAAATAGGTACTAAACTTTTATGACATATTACTTACTTGTTCAGTAGATTATTACAAGATACAAAATAAAAGGTTAAAATCGGAATCTAAAATGATGTTTACGACTAATTTATCAAAATAAGTTTAAACAACAAAATTATTTATTAATCTTAATGTAGGTAATAACACTAATAAGTAATAAAATAACTAATCAAACCTAGTATATAATAATATTATATTGTAACATATTAATATCATCATGAAGATTTTCAAAAAACGGTTATCACTCATTAATGTGCAAATATTATCAGTTGAGTTGCTGATTAGGATACAACCAATCGGGGGCGGCTAAACAGTAAACCGCCATGCACTGATCAACAATTGTAATACCCATCGAGATGTATTAAACTATTATGGAATAAGGAAACAAAATGTATACTTGACATACAGTGTTGTAAGATTTGAATTTGAATTGTTGAATTGTAAATATATTCATTATTTTAAAAATAGTTTGAGCATCATATACCATTTTTAAAAGTCTGAATGATAGTACACACAATACCTACTATCATAATGTTGATCAAGAGGATTTGTTTCAAACAACAAACTGAATTAATATTTTTGTCAATTAAAGCTATATCTTGATCAAAATCTTGGGTACCTACACGCATACACGCTAAATCTTGAGTGTTTTTGTATTGATCAAATAATTTAGACATAATAAGTTTTAGTATTGTAATTGATTGTTGCAGACCACGGACTAAGATATAATAATATCCAATTAGAGCAATATAATTAAATAAGCTGTTGTAAATTGAATAATTTAACAACTGAATTACTATCACTAATTATTGCCGATTCAATATGCAATAGAAGAGAATAAAATAAAGAGCAATAATAGCCAAAAACTCACTTCTGGATTAGCCACTTTTTTACGCAATTCCAATTAATTAGGTATACCTGAATTACGAAATAAATTCAGCCAAAAATAAGTTATAACCATAACATTTTGCTGTACACTTGACTGACCACAAATAAAAATATATTATTATTATTATTATAATATTATACATAGGTTTCAAGATATATTATATTATATATTTTTTTTTTTGGGCCATATCGAATGTTACGATTCTGCAACCAAACCACCAAACGAAGCCGGCCGAACACGACTTATTGTATCAAAGTGTTTATCTGTACGACTGTACAGTATATAATGGGTACCTTTATAATAATTATAATATTGTATAATGTATAATAAAGTCGTACACGTAGAAATAAATGAATACAGAATAATATAACATGTGAAACTAGACACACGAACATACATAAGGCATGTATACCTACCTAAATAAGTACATAATAATATATATTATTTAGATATATACAGAGTGAATAAACATTTGTGTTACAACCCATTAACCCATTAATCATAATTTTATTATTAATATCAAAACAAAAACCCTCCGTCTAACTCCGTGTAAAAATTAGCTAAGTAAAAAAAAGAAGAAAAAAATCAAAAAAAAAAATCATTGCATAACCAAAACTTTTTTCGCTTCATATAGAATTTATAAAACCAGTAATTTCAAAGCACTATAAAGATGTGATATCATAAATAAATGCTAATTAAACTGAATTTAAGTATATTTAGTCTGTTTCGATAATTTATTTACTTGGCGAGGAAATTTTAGTATTAATATAGAGTATACAGTGTAAAGTGTTATTATTGGTTGTAGAGTATTATTTTGATTAGTATAGAAATGTTAACTGTAATATTTTTAATTTATAATGTCTTATTGTCTAATTATTCATCCAGCGCCACGGTTCTTATATTGTATCATTGTATCGTATGAAGTAAAAAATTTCCTCGCCAAGTAAATAAATTATCGAAACAGACTAAATATACTTAAATTCAGTTAATTAGCATTTATTTATGATATCACATCTTTATAGTGCTTTGAAATTACTGGTTTTATAAATTCTATATGAAGCGAAAAAAGTTTTGGTTATACAATGATTTTTTTTTGATTTTTTTCTTTTTTTTTTACTTAGCTAATTTTTACACGGAGTTAGACGGAGGGTTTTTGTTTTGATATCACCAATTTTTATCATTTATACCTAAATAATAATAAATATATTAATTAATATTAATTATATTAATGTTTATTAACATATCATATATTAGTGTTTATTCCCGGTCGGCACGACAACGCGAGAAGCGGCCGCCGTGATTCCAGATTTCAATATAATTTTTCATTAAAAATGTTTCACGTTTCCTTTGATAACTTAATTTCTAACAGTACGATTTTTATGATTTTTACAAAAGGATCATCTGCATGATTTTCCTCATGTTTTGCAATTTACTAGGTATAAATTGATTCAGTAGATAATTAATTATCTCATTTGACAAAAAACACCGAAATTTACACGGTTTTAATGTGAAACTCCTGCTTCGAGATAATATACACTGTCGTGCCGCCGCTTTTATTTTTTTTACTTAGCTCGCGCCACGACCGTGGCGCTGGATTAAAAATAAAGAATAATACAATTTCTAAACACTTCATTCTAGAGCATAGAGTTGTGCATTAATGAATGTTGTTCAATCACTGAAATTTATTTTAAAAAAATGTCTTTAAATTATGTTTGCAAAAACAGTATAGGTTCCTATATTTGATTTTCCAAAGTTGATCTCCAACCCACACCCCCCCCCCCCTAAAATAAAATATATATATTAAACTTACAAATAATTTTAGATTTTTTTCTAAATAAAAAAAAACTTTCGTATCATACATTTTTATTTATTTTGAATATTTATGATATGATAAAACGGCTGTAGCATAAATTTTGAATCACCCTGTATACAAGTATCTACATTACAAATTATAAATCATACAATTAGGTACATAATATTAAAAGTATAGTGGAAAACCCACGACCGATGTAGACCAAGGTTTCTAGGTCAAGTGTTTCATGTAGCTCAAGACACTATAGGGTAGTCGGATACACGTAAATTATATACAATTATTGATAATGTTACAACGGTTACACGCTAAGTATTGCGTTGGTTATAATAATAATTGTTACGCGAAAAACATAAAAAAAAAACACCTCTAAATCGGCACAATTTTCGATATACTTCAAATTCGTTCCTTTCGATGTGGAAACGTAGCGAAAACACAAAAATCGCAAACGTTTTTTTTTTTCATGAACTCTTATAATATTTTAGATTACGCTCACACAATAAAATATTAAAAATGTCGAAAATCGACATAAGTAATTTTTCAGCACGTTATTATACATTGTTTGTATATTTAATTTTATTCAAATTTTCACTTAAAATGTTTATAAAATAAAATATAATCATCTTAATACATTTTTTAGATTTTATGATTTCAGTATGAACTATTAATTAAGAATCTTGTATTATATTTCCAAAACCTAGATGCAAAAAGAAAAATATTTATGAATTTTCAACTACAAAATAATTTGCAACTTTTATGAATTTCAACAAAATTCTTATTTCAAATGCATATAAAAAATAATTGTGCCTATGTATTCTCAATATTTTTTTACAGGTACAATAGGTACATGATAAGAATATGTATAAGAATAATTTTTTTGAGATTATATATTCAATTTTCAAGAATTTTTGACCAAACGAATAAGTTTTTGACATTAATATAAAAAAAAAAACTAAAAAAATGGTAATTCCTCGTGCTCAAAAATAATTAAAATATTTTGAAAACTATATCGTAAATACAGGGTGGAACATAAAACGGCCGGTTTTCAAAGATAGATAATAAAATAAAAAAACGAATAAAAATTAATTATTATTTATTATCATTAAGTACATAACTTACCATTTATTTTTTAAAAATGATGTCCTCGAGATGATGGATAAATTTAACAATCACATTTTTGTGTGTAGAACGTCTTGCAGGACTCAATGAGGCGGCCTTGACAGCAGCGACATTTTCAGGTGTATGAATGATATTTTTTCGTACAGGCTTCATTTTTAGTACAGAACTCGTTTTTTCAAAGTTGGTAGTCCATATTTTAATAGCCTTAACTTACAGTACCGAATCATGACGTTTCAGATTAAAATGAAAACGTATTAAACATTAGCGCCGTTCCTCAACGCTCACCATTCTACTGTTTGATATTTACTAAATGTCTGAATAATAAATAGGCGATAACATGTTGTTTTTAAAATAATATCATTATATGAGAATTCTTATCTTAATTACTATCTTATTTACTAAAGAAAATCTAATTTTAAAATCTGCCATTCCTGTACCCCACCCTATATAAATGGTATTATAAACACTTGGTTAAAATTTCAAGTTTCTACAGTTAATGGTTTTCGAGTTACATAAAAAAAAAAATAAATAAAATCGGTTTTGTTGAAAATTTTAATTTTTAATAGGAAAGTATCTATTGGAAAATAACGTATTTCTAACCATAGCATATATTTTTATTTGATGGGGAAAGCGAATGAATTTAAAAACTAACATCTTTAAAGTATAAACTAGATCTAATTTTCTATCTAAAATAACTTTGAAAGTTTAAAATCTTAACATTTTTCAACTACTAATCCTGTATAAATATACAAATAAACACATCATATAGTAAAATGAATACATTCATATTTCATTGCTCCTCTTAGAATTTAATATTTGAGGAACAATATTATTTAAGAATTATTAACTATATAATATTATACCAAAGTAAAACTTAATTTTAACACATTTTTGAATTTTTGAATTATAATCTTAATATTGTTAAATTAATTTTAACTCTTCCAGTATCTAGTTACTTAATAAGAAAATAAGTTCCTAACTTTAAAATAATTAAAACTAGATTATGATCCACAATGGAAGAAAAATGATTGAATATCTTATGATTATTTTCAGCAAAATATATTATATATTATTAACTAGTGCTCTATAGGCTATAGTTTGATTACCTATACTTCAATAATTTTAACAACTTACGTATAAGTAATTTTTACTTGTTATGTTTTATGTAAGAAATGAGAATTTTAATTTACTTTCACCAAAAAAAATTAATTTGGGAGCAAAGTGCAATTGAAAAGGAATTTTCGCCGTAGTGTGCAACTAGTATAGATACTGCTACACTGCCACTTAAATGAATCCAAAACCTGTATCACCTTCTTCAAACATGCAGTAAAGATGATAGTATGGTTTCAAAAATACGGTGTGAAAAAAAGATTAGTATATTTGCATAAATCCATTCACTGGTCACTTGGTATTTACACGATAAGTATATTTTGTGATGTAATCATCATTTAACGTGGTAGATAGAGTAGAGTGATATTTTACTTTAAGTTGAATATGTTCGTATTATAATATTCATACAATGACGAATATGAATTATTATTAAGAGATTAGACGAGTAAAAAAAATCATAATGTTACATGGAATACATATATTAACATTTAATATAACAAAATAATATAGTTTGTGTTTTCAAGTACGACTTTATATGTGATTTTTTTTTATGTGTTTAAATGCCATTTTCAGAACATTCATTCAGTCGTATACTCTTCTTACGAATCGTACTATACGTAATTATACTAAAAATAATTGTCTATCTTTATTAATATATTATATTAGAATTTAGTTATACATCTTTAAGTAAAATATCTCAAAATCAAACAAAGTGTATTATGGAATAGTCCATCTACGTAATGTTGATTCACGAGAAATCACTTAAAACTTGGATGAATCGATAAAATAATATTATGTAGACTATTTTATTTACAATTCTTTGAAAAAAAATTACTGCGTTTGAATAATTTTTAACAATAAAGTTTAGAACATGAATAATTCAGCACCCCTTATTATGACACTGCAGCTATTCTTGCCATAATGCCATACAATACAGTAAATTTATATTTATGTACAAAACACCCACAAATACATTCCTAATAACACAAACAGTGTTCATTTCACAGATATTCATGATTAAATTTAGATGATGAGTTTGATACGTTAACTATTTAAATCGTATTTAATGTTTTAAATAAAAAAAATCTAATCAGTTTTTTTTTATAATTTGATTGTGTACAAAAACGATAAAAATAGATTTACGCTAGATTAGGTGAAGAAACGTGATTTGACTAGAAAAAGTTCTCGAGGCCACTTTTAGACCACAGTCCACTACAACATTATAATAAACCAATATTACCATCACCAGACCCAGTATTCAGGGGTGGAGAAAAGGCTTTATTACAGTCATTATGTTCTTTTAAAACTTATGGTTTAATGGCGAGTTATTATGAAAAGGTTTTCTCTTCAGAAGCAATTATTGTTTATTGAGCATTACATTTTCTAATTATTACCATGAATACATTAAGTAAGGACATATCAATACTAATCAATTCTACAGCCGTTTACCCTTTACCCAGTTTGTGGATCCGACACCGAGATTCCGCGCTATCGTCACTGTTGCATAAAACCTATTGGGGATACATATAAATATATTGCACAACAAATAATGCTTCTACAGATAACCGTATGTTCAACACAAGCCACGTCATATCGTGTTTATTTATATTTTATGCCTAACGTTTTAACCTATATATCGGTACAGGTGGCATTGGAAATTATATATTAGATATACATTGGTTAGGAACGTGAATATAATCTATATATGAGTCAATATAACTATATAATAATAAATAATAATATATATATATATATAGGTACCTACTGCCGGTAAATAGTCAATATTGTAATGATATGATACGATTGTGGACCGTGTGACGAATTGACCGGCTGCACAATATTATAATAATTCAGATATCGCGTCCTCCGAAGGTCGCCGCCACTGATACGAACCGCCGCCATTGACTCCTTATAACGCCTGCACGCATTTTCCACCGCCGCCAACTCCATTAGTTCCCTCTTATTATGTTCGCTTTCTTCTCAGTAGGGGCCGACGTGCTCGCAATGTGGGAAAATCTGTACGGTTTCCAAACGCTCATACTCTATAATATGATACCAGCAGTGTGCGTATTGCAATAAAAAAAAAATACATATAATATTTATTATACAACTCGAATCGCCCTTGTAACACATTTGGGACGATCAACGACCCCGAAGGGTCCGGAGTGCGACGGCTTCACGGGAACGACTAAGAATGTACATAATTATACAAAATATGTAATACATAGATAGGTATGTCATTATTTCGACTCGCTGAGGTCGACAGTAATAATCGATATAAATTGATAAAAAAAATACACTTTTTCCCGGTACGTGTACAAATTTAATTCCGATAAAACTAAAAATACTTAATATATTTTTAAAATCAACGATTAGCTTAATTTATTTTAGCCCCGTCTAGGTAGGTGTGTGTTAAGAAAGCTAAATTTATGTTATATATATACCATCATTATATTTATGTTAGTGTTGAATCAGATAGTTTAAGAAATACCTAGGTAATTTATAAAATAACTAAAACATGTAAGTAATGTATATGTACTTCAACTAATTATTTTATACATTACTTGGTTAGTAAAAAATAACTTTGTATCGCATCTGAACTCCTTAAATGGCACAACATATCTAAGTTATTTAAAATATATTATGCTCTATACACCAATAAGTAATAGGTATGCTGTACTCATCTTAACCACATGGATTTAATGCAGCGGTGCGCGGTGTTTGTATTATATACAGAGTGACTCACCAAGTATGCCACCTCTTTCCCCTTTAAATTATGTGTTTATTATTCTAATACTGATTTCTAGTTTTTAAGTAAACTTTGGGATTATGTATATATATATATATATATATTGATGTATTCACAATATAATATACATAAAGTCAGGTTAAATAATATATAGTGTTACCTGTTGCAGTACATGATCATTAGAATTAAGACTATATTGACTATAATTGAATGAAAACATTTATATGTAATATAAAACATTAGTATTTAATCTTAGTCAGTAAGTTTTAATATACTAAATAATAGAATACATAACAAAATAAAAACTAAGTTATAATTTACAAGAGAACGGGATTTATAAAAGTGGACAAAAAGTTAGCTTCTTCTGCAGATATTACTTGATCATCTTCATGCATTGTAGAATAAAACAGTATGAGGAAGTGCTGTATTTTAATTGTGTGTGTTTATTTATGTACGTCGAAAGCAATCAACGTATATAACACTACATATTGTTTCACATACATATATACTTGAAACGCGCTAAGCACTCCAATCTACGGCCACTAACCTAACTCCAGACCACTGCGGAAGGTCATCAACATCACTGTTTCTACTAAGCGCTCCTCGAACCCGACAACTATTAGAGTATTCACAATTCATACTAGTGACGCATCGGCGATGATAGTTTTCATTTTAATATATTTTTCTTAAAGTTAATTTGGCTGTATAATGTACCCTCTGGCTTGTTTAAAATTTAAATACACGATAACGCGTACTGCATAGTTAATATAATTACAGATATGTGATATTGGTATCGTTATATAATAATCAATGAACAAGTTAAGAAAAACCCAATTTGCCCTTTTATATGATTTCTATACGCAGAAGTAAACTTACTATAATATTATTATATACATCATTTAAACTTGGCCAGCGTGACAACGTAATTATGTGGCCAATAGAATTTAGTAATACTACCTACTTACTACCGAACGGTAAATACATATTTGAACTTCACATGGTTTAATATTATCGTTGGCTTCCTGTAATAAAAAATATACGAAATGTAGTTAATTTAAATGATAATAATATGTCAACAAAACAATGAATACGAGCAGGACGTTTTCACTTGTTTTGCTAATGAGTAACGACTAATTACTAATGAGGCTTCGAATAGGTAATTATTAAGAATGAAATTTAACAACATTTATTAATCCAAGTACACGGGAATTATTTATTTGTGATATGAAAAAATAATTCATTTTGGATACAGCCCATCTGCTTCGAAATAAAAAAAGAAAGTTTTTTTACCACCCGTTTGTGCCAAATTTACCTGCGTTTACAGTAATTTAACATAGGTATTCAATAAACATGTTAGTTTAAAATATAAAAAATAGAAATGTATCCAAAAATCTTATTTGAAACTATAATAATCGATATCGATCGATGATTTAAAACTATTAAGTCTTATAGATCAGTTACACACACAATTCCAGTATTTGAGTTTTTCAAATTTTTTTTATTTTTACTATCCGCATAGTTACGTTATATCTTTGAAATTACTGTACAAATGATGTATAATATAGTTTTTAAGTTATATTATTATTATTATTACTATTGTCATCAGCCATCAACAAATATTTATAATGATACTTTTGCAAGCATAATATATTACACCTATTCTACAGCGAAACCTATAGGTATGGTTATAATATTTAGGTAATATCAATTTTCAAATGCGGATTTTGTTCCTCTGACGATTAAATGTTGAACACCTTGAATAATAATGCAGAAAACGCTTGAGGTTTTAACACGCATAGTTATTTTCTCCTATCCGCTCAATATAATATTATTATATTATGTAATAATAATAACGATAATACACAAAGAAACTGTCTATTGATTACAGTGATACTACATACTATTTGTACCTAAACACGGTAGTAATAAATTATACGATAAAATACAATGAAAATAAAAAATTTAAATAAATTGATGCACACACATTTTAATATTATTATATTATTTTACTTTTTAATGAACAGTGTACTAAACAATCATATTTAAATTATATAAGCTCGCTATTATAATATTATTCACTTGGCCCAACACGAAGTAGTCAAATTATTATGTTTTTCTTAAACGAACTAAACTTCAGAAATTTATTTTTGACAATAACAAAAAACAGAAACTACTAAAATTGAATTATTATTAATCATGTTAACATATGCATGCACGTTATTCTATAGAATAAAATTATTAATGTATGGATTACACAGATTTATTGTAGTTGAAAATTTGAACTTGAAATGTATACAAATATATATTAGCATAACGGTTAGATTTATGTTTATAACTATAGATCCGTAAAAAATATGTCATAATAAAACAACACGAGGTCAGTTCAGTATACGTACAAAAAACTTTATTTCATTCAGCAGTGTCTCATTTCAAGAAATTTCTTTTATAAAAAAAAAATTGATGGTTTGAACTAATTCTACTAAAAACATAGCATTTTTTTGGGGGGGGGGGCGTTCACCCAGCATTGAACTATGCAGAACATTTTCCAAATTTCCAATATAATAAAAAGCAAATAGTTTAAGATATAAGTTTTAAAAAAATTATAATTATACTTATATAATAATTACCTAAATATATTATATATTATTTTCATTTACATGTACCAATTGTTTGTGTATTTAAAGTACGTCAAGTCTAGATTATATGTCGTAAGAGCAGAAAATAGTAGACTGTTATCATCATTTGTCGAAAAAAAATTAAAAAGTAAAAAATCTTAAATGTCTAAAATTACACAGGAGGGAGCATATTTTATTAAGGTGTATAATTTATATTGTATACTACTATTATAGTACGTTTATAAAATGATGTCTCTTTATTTACACTGTGAAAAATACGTAAAACTAGTTTTTTTTTAGAAAAAACTGAGCAAAAATGGCTGTGGGCCTGATGAGAAAAATAAATTTGACATTTTTTACGTTTTTATGCATGCACATTCATAAGTCATCGCATTATAGATTAAATATAAGAAATTTTGAATTTGAAAACTTACTCCTTCGCTAGGTATTGTACATAATGTGATTTTTTCAAAAAAACGGTATTTCGTGGCCTTTAACATTAAACTCGGCGATATTCCATATTATTATTGTTCTAAAACACACTGCAATGTTTCCTTAATTATATCTAGAAAATGCCAATAAAAAATATGGTTGGCAAAAATCCAAGTCCCTAAAAAATAAAAAACAAAGATAATAAAGATAATTGTAATAAAAATCTACATATGTATATCTATTTTATTATTCAGTACGTGTCTTGTGTCTTTATATTTTCATATAATTTTTCTATGATACGATGTACTTATAAAGCTTTATAAAATTTTAAATCATATGATGTGGACTTTTCTCTGCTGCACATCAGAATATTATATATATTTATGTTTTTAAAATTATGATTAATATAAATGAATCAACCCAGTTTCTATGGTAACGTAATTATATTATTCATTGGTTACTAAGAGCATGAATTAAGATAGTTCATCTATCTTAGTTCATGCTAAGAGCAACATAGGTACTATAACATGGAATTATAACTTTATAACATTAATTACATAGTTGTTGTTATTTTGTTACCATGGCAACTGTAACGATAAGGAAAATTGCTCTTCATTATATTAAACATTGTATATTTTGTATTAAAGGTAGATAAATTAATGTGGAATATTGTATTACATTTTAAAATCTTTAATATATATAAAAAAAACATTTTCATGAATTTCTAACCACAAAAAAATGTATAACTATAAATTTCCAATATTTTTAATGGTTAAATGGAAAATTATGAGAAACCTGTCACTAAATATTCTAGCATTTTTAACTAGCAGTCAATTTTGATTGGCATTTAAAAAAAAATTATAATAACTCAAAAAAATTAAAAATATTTTTAAATTGTATTGTGTATAGGAAAGACAAACATAAAAATATAAATTATCTTAGATTATTCATTTTTTTGTTAATTACGCTAAAGAAACAAAATCAATTTTGTCGAAAATTAGTTTTTCGTGAAAATTCCTGTTTCACTACTTGCTTGATGTTACCTTCCATACTTTATTCTATCCACCTCAAACCTTCACCTATATTTTGAACTAACGCAGTCGTTGTCTATAGTTTTGTGTTTATTTTGTCCGATTATCTAGAAAATTACAGAGAATTTGACTTCTGTAAAGTACAAATACTAAATAAATCCAATTAGTTATTCATAACAATCATAACTATTATTACAATTGAAAACAGAATCATTTTTTGTATATAAAATGATATTTATATATATTTTATGTACATACTTATGTTGTAAACATACCCCCCCCCCCCATCAAAACAAAAAACAAAATTATAAAACCAATGTAGGTACTCATAGCTTCACTAACTCCTAATCAGAGTATACCTATCCACATTTTTATATACTTCTCAATTAATATATTTTTGATAAAATATTTTCCCCACATATATTCGTTAATGGTAAATTTAAAAAATATATATTCTACAATCTACATTATAATATTGTATTTAACAATTTTCAATACATTAACTAAAGTGCAAATATTAATTTATAAAATATTAAAATACATAGTTAATATTTGGAAATAATTAGTTGAAATATGTATTTTTTAATTTATTCAATACTTAAATAAAAATGCCGGATATTCTATAATAATAATATTAAATTTATTACCTAATAATAATAATCTTATATAGAAAAGCGGAATATTACTATTGCTAACATAAACGGCATTGAGATAAACTGGCGATGGCCATATACCCATATCACATATTATTATACTTTAATATTATGTTACGTAGGTACCATATGTGATAATATATTAACTTTTATACGCTTTAGTGAATTAATCATATATTGAAATATATTATAATAGGTAGGCATATAAATTGCAGAGTAGTTAATGGTTGTATAATAGGCAATAGACAAATACATATCAGGCAAATTTATGAGTAAATACTAAATAGCGATTGAATTGTTGATGTTGTTAAACTACGCGTGTGTTTATGTTTACTATTTTGTATATATAGATAGTTAACATAAATTATAATAATATATAGGAAGGTTTAAAGGAAGAAAATTCGTTTGATAATACATCGGAATGTCTTATATACTACAAATAGGAAGGGGAATATAAAAATAACAATAAATTAGAGTTGTTTATTATGCTAAAATATTTTTAAAACTATTACGTAAATAAATTACTCTTAATATATTATTATACGCTATACATTCAATACTTATTACTTAAAATATATAATACATTTATTTTATAATATATATGATATATCTATACATATACAGAATTGTATTTTATATATTTGGTATGGTATGTAAATATTTTATACTAATCATCACATTCGGAAAACACTTTTCTGAGCTCCAGAACCTGTTTCAGTGAAAAACGAATTCAGTTCTATAGATACTTCGTAAATAAAATAAAATATTGATACATGTCCAACGTTGAGGACTAACTTCATAGACATTTTTTTTACAATATTGCTTTAATTTCCTAGTACATATTTTAAGATTTTCTCAAAAATTATTCCTACTTTTATACATCCAAAAATAATATAATAATTTGTATTACCTGTACCATATACGATAGATATTGTAATAGGTGTTTTCTTGTTTTTCTTTAGGTATTTCAGATGATACGATCTTCTTGTGAATTTGTATAAAATACTATAAAGGAAATAGTGTTTTTATTTTTTTAATAACTCATATCTCGACGTGCGACGTCTAATTTTATCATTTTTATAGTTTGATGTCACTTAATTCAAACCACAAGGCCACACGTGCAATCTATAAATATAATTAATGAATACGTATAAGGAAGGACACACGAGTCTATACCATTAATCTAATGCTACCCTTTTACAGCACTTACACATCTATACGCCCAGAAGTTTACA
The DNA here is from genome assembly GCF_020184175.1 of Aphis gossypii. Lineage (NCBI taxonomy): Eukaryota > Metazoa > Arthropoda > Insecta > Hemiptera > Aphididae > Aphis > Aphis gossypii. Next base: position 55,474,257 of record NC_065531.1, on the reverse strand, counting down.
AACCAATTGTAAGAGTTTTATTTGATTCTAATTATGTTAAATAAAAACTGAACCATGTGCATTGTCCGTCTTGATCCTTGTAGCGTCTCCATCCTTAAATGGATTCTCAATAATTCGGGGTCAGGTAAACGTAACGTAAATACGCAAATACCCACAACCATCTCTATTACATTTAAAAATTGTATGTATTATGTTTATTTACAAACTCGACAATGTTAAAAAAATAAATATTGACACTGTCAATTATTACCATGATTGATCATTTTAAAACACTTTATAAACCGAGATTCAAGATGAATAACGAACACTGTTTATTAGACCTTTTTTAAAATAAATTTGGTAGTATAATAATTAATATTGATACAAAATATAATCCACTTAGCAACATGACAATTAATTTTGCCTATCAGATGGCGCATATAACCTGAATAATAAACTATTTCAAAAGATATTTTGAACTTTGAATTTTTTTTGGTCCACTTCAACATTGACTTTCCATTTAAATTATAATAATAACTTACAACCTAACAAAAATAAATAAATAATCACCTTAATTTTAAAAACAATTAAAGACATAAGTTTTAAGTGTCTTATTTGTAAATTCATAAACATATATGATATGTCTATAAAAAAATTAAAATCTTAACTCTAATTTTAATCAAAGAATTTGAAAACTTATACATAGGTACTATATCTTTGATCTTGATAAAGCAGAAGTGAAGTCCTTAAATAGTTAAATGGTAAATTTAGTAAACAGAATACATAAATTAAATATAAATAAGTAAATAAAAACAAAATAAATATTTTTTTTTTAATAATATGTACAAAGCCTAGAATCTAGACTCAACTAATAACTCAAGAGAAACCATCAAAACGCATAAAACTATAAATACCTGTACACTCTAATTTCGTTTCTATACGATCAAAATAATTTCTTATTCTTTACACTAACTTATGCGCATTTAAAGACTTATATATTCTTATAATATTGTAATTACTTGTTTTAATAAGAATCCCCAGGAGAACGTAGAATTACACTCTAGGCTCCAACACTGATAATTTAATAAATGGATAATATTAACTATTTGTTATTTAACTTGAAAAATGGTATCTTTTTCAGAGGTCGAATGACTGTTAAATATTATAATAACTAAAAATAAATCATAGGTGCGTGTTAAATGTTAATGACTAGGAAATCATTCTTGTGGTTCAAATTATGATTGTTATATGCTTTGTTTAACGGCATAATTAGTGCAAATAATTGTTGGTAATTAGTAATTATATTATGTACAATTTTGCATTATTCAAATAACAAAATTATAATTTCATTTATCACTTAAATTTACTTATGGATTATACACAACACTACATTTTTATTAAAACAATTTTATCATAAAGGTGAATAATGAATACGACAAGTATGCATAACCAGTAAAAAAAAATACTTGCACACCAGTGTGGCAGTTTGAAGCCGAAAAAAATTACTTTCATTAATATTGTTCTACGCAAGATTAATTATTTCCAATATTTTGTTAAGCAATTTGAATTTGAATGTATTGCCCAATTCAGTGCCAATATCATAATATTAGTGATGTTAAACCTACTTTTACATACTCGTATTGTGATTTGATTGTCGATGTTATCATGTTGTATGATACATTATACGAAGATATTGTTAAGCCACCAACTGTAATTACAATTTAAAGGAACAAGCACTGATGAGCAGTGCAAAATATTTTTTTCCAAAATTCTCATTTTTTTATATATATTTGTCTTAATCAGAATCAATTTATCTATCCACTTAAAATAATACATTTTTATTTATTATTTTATATATCATACTTATTTTCCCGTGGAGAACAATTTAAATATTATTCTAACTAGATTCGTTGTAAATTCAAGCATAACATTTTTTTTGATTTGTTGTAGAACATATTAAATATTTAATTTTGTTATTGTATAATATGGTACTAACTATTATTTAAAAATACACATGGTTTTTAGTAAAAACTATTATTATTACATTAATACTAAACAAACAGGAAAAAATAAGGATTAATTTCAAATTAATAAATATTTGAATACATATTCAATAATTATTAAATATTATACATTTATAAACAAGTAGAATTGTTATTTGATTTTGCATATTTAATGCACTTTGAACTTTTTATAACTGCAGTGATGCTTAATTTTACTGAATAATTTTGATTTTTATAATTGTATGGTTTTTACTAATGTTTATTATACAATCAAGTTACCTATACATCAATCTTATCACACTGTTTGACTGTTATAAAACATATAAAATTCCTAACTCTTAGTAAAATATTATTTTTATATTAAAGAATAAGTTAAATTTTAATATCTATTCGAATTAAAATTGTGTGATAATTAAATAAAACTGATAAGAAGTACTTTCCGTGGTCAACAGAAAAGCATGATATGAATTTTATTTAAAAATGATGTGTTTGACTTAATGATTATTTTCTGTGTATTTTAAATACCAAACATTAAGTTAATAACACCTAGCTATTCAAATTATAATTTTAACGCGTTCTTAAGTCTTAAATTCACTGGATTAAAAATAAAATATCAAATGACGAAAAACGAAAACATTATTAAAAACTGTGCTGTAATGATTGTATTGCGCAAGCAACTTTAAACACGTACCGCCAACAAAATTTTATAATATCCTTTTACAAGTAGAGATATCTAAAAAAATATTACATTTATAGTAAAAACATCAATCATATTAATGTGTCATATCGGGAAGAAATCTTGAGTAACACTTTTTTATGATAATTAATAAAAAAAAATCTTGAGGGCATTTGGTATATCATTCTATTTGCACCTAAAAATGAATGAGAATCAATTTGTACAACAATATTTATCATTGGTATTTTACTAGAGGCAATTCATTTTTTACTTATAACTAAATGTATTTTAATAACTGCTATACCGCAATATATATAAAATATTATCTCTGCAGTAAAACTATGTACTAAGATAAGGAAATAAATAATTAATTTAAAAATTTAAGAGATTGATTTATGAAGATTGGCGTTGATGTTATTCAATCCACTTTAATTGATTAGTTTAAACGATGTAATAACCAATAGGTGCGCCTATGATGATCATATCCACATGTACTACGCATTGCGTGCCTGTGGCCTGTCTTATTATGTCCTCATTATATATGATGGACAAATCATCCGAACCTATCTAAGCCAAACCGTCAATTCTTTCATTTTTCTATTCATTTTTTTCTCGGAAAGTTGAGAAATTGTTTAGGTACAACTTTGACGTCCAAAACAAAAAATATTCTGTCAGTCATTAATGCATAAATATAATATGCATTAGGTCATGCGTACTTTGATGCCTGACTTTCGCCTAATACAACGCCTATGGTCCTTATTATATAATATATTATATTATATACAATATGTCTTACTCACACACATTATAATCAAGATTTTTCATATGTAATAATTGTATATTCTAACGTGGAGTGTTAAATCAATAGTGTGAGAAATACTAAAAAAATAAACTCCACTATTCCTACATTCTTTGACGTCTGTTCAAAATAAATAAATAAGGAAAAATTTGTTTTTATAGACACGCTTCACAAATTAAAACATCAAAACATATTAATTGTTATTTGTATGTATGTATTTATTTATATTTTACAGTTTTAAAATAAAATTGAAAAGACTAGTGTATTAAAAAATAGATTAAAACTTTTTTAGACTATTAAAGTCTAAAAATTACTTACTAGACAATATATAAAATAAATACAAAATATGTAACAATTAATTTATCTACCCTCAATAATTTAAAGTGAAGCTTGTAGAAAGTTATTTAAGTACTTATATACTATAAATATGAAATAAATTTAATAATTGATATAATATACTTATACAATAACTAGACAAGTTGGTTTCACATTATTGAATTTCAAATAAATAAAAATTGCTTGAAGTTAAAAAAACCTAATAGTTATTCAAATAGAATAACTAATTCATTTTTAAGTATTTAAAAAGAATCTTAAAAGGTATTGATAGTGAACATTTTTAAATTTATCTTAACATTATATTATTTAAAAAAGTAAATACTATTCCTTATAAAATCATAACTCATAAATTCATAAGTTTTTAGCACATTTTGTTCATTAGACCTCAATTGTAGATTTCAATAATCATTTTTATAATTATATGTTTCAAATAAGTACCTACATGACTCTCATAAAAACTGCTTGTGATAACAAAAAGAGACAACTTCACTTGTAAAGTTTGGTTATATTAAATTGGTTGAAACCCGATTGAGCATGGTTCATAATTTTTAACAACCTGATTGAGTACAACCAAACAAATGAAATGTTGTCATTTTTTGTGAATATTGATAAAATATTTTTTTTGAACTAACGTGGTTGAAAGCTTTCATAGAAATACAACTCTCACGCACATATACACTTAATAATTATGGTTTTTTAAGAAACTCAAGTTGAAATAATGAAAATGTAGTCAAACTAAAGCTAACAGTTACAAAAATATGAGTTTTATTAAAAGACAAAATATTCATGTAAGTTGTAACCATTGTAACCATAATGGCTTAAGTTGAATATTTAAGAAATAAATATTGCAATGATTCACTTAAATATTAAATGAAATTGAGAAATACGTATTTAGAGATATCATTTTAAAATATATGATTTATTTATAATATATATACATATATATTATATGATATTTACAAATATAATTGTATATAATCTTCAAGGACAAAAACAGTAATATTATACATAAATGTATGAAAATTGAGAAATACGTAATTAGTAAGTAAAAAAAATAAAATATTGACATACCTATACTTATTTTATGAATAATATAAACGGAAATGTACGTTTCTGTGCTTAATCGTATTTTATTTTGATATATTATGGATTCCTATTTTTTGATTGCATCTGTGCTTAATCGGGATGTGAAAAAAGCAAATTGTGCTCAATTAGGCTGCAGCCGTTGAATTACGCCATTATATGTAATATTTATCTATGATGTTATTTTAAAGCATAAATCAATTATGCGAATCAATGACAAATAATAACAAAAAGTGACTAATGTTAATAAGTAGCGTGATAATTGATGAGATCTCAAATTATATGCCATTATTTATCATAATATATAATTATCTTAACTGAAGATGATTACCAATAAATCGTTTACTTAAGTTCAATATTATGCTTGGTCCTCACACTCTCAGTTCAACGATTTTCCCGATCCACTTACCCGACCTTTTATACCTTTTTACACTTTATGTGCCCCAATAACCCAAATTGGATTTAAAGGTTGTTTTTTTTTTTTAAAAAAAAATCCAATTTGAATTCCCAGAGTAAATATTAACTAACAACAAAATTAAAAATGTATATTATTAATGGTAAAATAATATAATATTCACCTAAATATAATTTATGTTAAAAATTATTTTTTTTCAAAAACATACATAGGTATAGCGACAGTAACATATTTTAGGTATGGGATTTCGATGTTTCACGATACAAATATTGATCATGAAATCATGAATAGAAATAAATGATTTATGCTTACATATTAATATATTATTATTGAAATTACAATACATGTTAGAGCTATTTGACACTTTTCAAGAGCACTTTAAATGAACCAAAAAGTTCTTTCAGAAAAAATAAACGATACAATAAGATCAATTAGATCTATTGAATTCAAAATATAGAAAATATATATCAAACCTAAATTTGAATCCAACAAAAGTATCTTATTTTTATTAAATATCTAAATACTTGAAAGCAAGATGATTTATTAATATATAAGTATTGGGTATGTATTACATGAATACATCATATTTTGCCTGTTATATTTTAAGATAAGATACTTGCACTTTAAACTATAAAAATAGATTATTATTGATATTAAGAAATATGTCAATTTTCCCAGATATTGCAAGTAAAATAAAAAAAATATATGGAATTCTAAGACATTATAATTAAATTGCATTGAAAGATACTAAGAATTGATATATTATTGTATAATTTAATTTTTTTCATTACTAAATAATTAATAATTATTTTTTATAGATGCAACATATTAAAGAAATAAGAATCCAACACTCAAATCCATTTATGGACTTCTCATGCCAAGAGAAAAACCTCCCTATGCGAAACATGTGGTACACAACTCACAGTAAAACATATCTTAACGAAATTCCAAGAGTATGAATAAGAGCAAATAAACCTCAACATGAACGAAACTCTTGACACCTCTCTTGGATCTACCAAAAAAAAAAAAATCCTTAAATTTTTAAAATTAACAAGTATAATCGACAATAAATATAATTGAATTGTAATATATATGAATGTAACATAATCTAAATACTTTATGACTAGTAATTATGACACTATAACCCTTGCTATCGAGTTGTAATAAAGATTAATAATAATAATAATAATAAAAGAATCAAAGAAATTTCTTATCATTTATTTTTAGTAAAACTAACTTTTAACAAACAAATATGTTCACTGTATTTTTTATACTAACCAAATAAAAAAAAAATTAAATTAAATATCTAAAAATATTATATCTACTATGTATATTTATGAATCTTGAATATTTTCAATTTGTGAATCGTTATGATATTTTTTGGACGTAATTGTGGTGTATCTATTTAATTCCTGATAAATGCACCGGCGCGGCGTAAACATGTAAATAACTCAGGCTGTCTAAAAATCGGCATTACTAACGAACACCGATATAAATGGCATTGGCCTGAAGACTACAGTTGTTACAATTTTATATGAAATATTTAACATAAAAATTCGTTTTTGCATAATGAAAAATTGTCTGTACACCTCTAATCAATTATAATTTAGTCACAAATCATAATATACTACCAATGCACTAAAAATAATGTATTGCGATGTATAATTTTCGTGTTATTATTTTACACAAGCGTACATCATATGACACAATATTGACACCCGTCGTTAGATATCGCAATAAATGTAATGAAACGACTATGGATAATAACAATAGTCCTCTCGACAATGCAACAGATCACTCTCTCAAAACATAATAATATAAGATACATAAATATATAATACATACACACACACACACACACACACGCACATGTTTATTGATTTGTACTATTTAAACAATATGTACCTACATGTCCTACATATAATATTATTTGGGATGTATATTGATTTAAAAATAAAAACCTTACACGTCTTGTTTTGTTCTAAATGAAAAGAGTATAAAAATCTCTTCTGGTTAGCTAATGATGAATACCTAAACATGAAACTCACCGTAACAGAATAACGAATGATGTCTATATTTATTAAGCAACGACGTACCTATATTTGCAACGCTAAATAACGAACAAAACGTTATTACGCGATTTACGATAAACGTACATCTGCTGTGGCTGATACCTCTGTTGGTAACATTATACATAATATAGACAAATACCTAATGGGAACATAATAATAAAATAAAATAAGCCGTCTATTTTAAACAAATAATTTCCTTTATAATTCAATTGTTCTGTAAATCTATACAGAAATCGATTGACGAAAAAATTATAAGTAGAGGTACGCCATTTGATGTTTAATTAACTCATGGCAGCATCTGGCCTTTTGTTTGATTTTTTTCTTTCGAATCATCATGTGATTTACTGTCGAATACCTACGTGACGCTAAAATTTGGTTGAAAAGTAATCAATCACAATCAACAACTCAACTCGTAGGAATTACCAAGACATACGCGATTATTTACCAATATCTCGAAATAATGAATCATCTAGTAATATTTCGTGTAAGACACGTCTTCCTACATGATAATATTATGTTCAGACGGTTCCGTTATTGTTTGTATGTTTTTTTTTAATTACAAAACCATTAAGCTCCTTATTAATGTTACGGACGTTGCAAAAACTGTTAAAACGTCAGTAAACCTCACTAGACGAGTTTTGACTTGGTGCATTAAATTTGGTAAATGTAAAACGTGCCTATGTATAAATGTACACATTTTAATCTAAAACTTATGAGTTTATGATTATGACATAATATTTATCCTTCGATAGATTAATTTAATAATTATAGGCATAGCTATTTTTTTTAGTAAATGCCAAAGTAGTGGAAAAATATGCTATCAAAAGACGATCATAAAACAATATAGGTAATTGTTTCTTTACAATTATTACATTCCCTACTTGTTTACGATTACGATTTGTAAATTAATCAATTAAAAACCTGTGTGGCTGTGCAAGTTACTTATTGCTATTGTTATTGTGTACAGCAGTGTTTCTAAGTCTTGTCGTTATGGCGATACACTATTAAAATATTTCATACTTGGCGACACACAATATAATAATAAGAATAATGGGTAAATGGGTAATATTTAAAATTTAATTTTAATTTTTTTTTTTTTTAATTAGAAACTTGGTGAGAACCATTAGCTTTGACAATTACAAAATATTAACTTTAATTAATAATAAAAAATATGCCAATAACAGATAATTTATTTGTAATCCTCATAACAATTATAATAAATACACATTAGTTATTATAAATCGTGGCAAAAATGTTTGTATATTTTGTGTCAATGTCATTTAAAATACTTCGTGACAAATTTGGACTTATTCCGCGACACATCAATGTGTTGACACAATGATTGAGAAACATTGATGTAGTGATGTATGAAGTACAGAATATGGACATAATTATTATGAATATTTTTAAATTAATCAACAACTCATCAATCAGTCTTTAAAAAAATTTTTATCATTATTATAATTTATTGATTATGTATTTACAGTAATAATTAAATTATAGCTTCAGAATAACTTGTATCATAAAACTGTTTTAAAATCTATTCTTTATTAGAATAATTTAGTAGATCTATTATATAATGATTACAATACACCAATATAAAATGGCATTAATATAATTAAAATCTAATTGCCAAAGTAATTTTGTAGTTTTGAATTTTATTTTTATAAAAACATTTATTATTTTTATATTTACTCAAACTTTACACATCATATTATTTTTAAGCTAAGATTTACTATTAATTTTCTGTGAAAGTCCTAATTATGTAATTATAATTATTTTATTATGTATTTTTAATTTATTTAATTAATTATGTCAACATATTTAATGTTTTTACGATGTTATAATCATTAATAATAATCTTTCAGGATATGAATACTTTATTCATTTCATTTACAAAGGTTATCGGTAAAAGTACAAAACTCTGACATTATTCAAAAATACTTAATATATTATATAACCTAGATAGTAGATATTGAAAAAACTTTAAAATACTTTTACTACATAACTAATTTGCAATAAAAGAGTAAATTGGTTACTGCCATTTCATCCGAAAACCAACACTGCTTAATTATTAATGTATTATATACAAATATTAATAATATTATGTATAATTATGCTGTACAATGTACATAGTACATAATATATAGGTAATAGAATATTAGAATGTATAAATTTTTAATAATATTATACAATATATTGATTTGGAAATGAGTAAGTTTAGTTTACGTATCCTTATTAGTTATTACTAATATAAGAATTTTATAAAGAACAATATAAAATCTTTAATAACCTTTAATATGTTGTTAGAGGTAAATAGTAAATTAGGAATTAGGATTATAATAATATGATAAACTCTTATAAAACCTAAATTAGAACATCTATTACAGGTTTTCTGCCTTACTGGATCCACCAATCAATATAAATATAAAATCAATTAAATTCGTCTATTATATTATAGTTATATATTAATTTATTAACAGTCATACCAAACATTCTAATTGGAACTATAGTTGTATATTGTTGACAATTCAATCACAGTTTACGTGGACAAACTGTGTCATTGAATTTAACAAGACAACTTGCAAGTGGTATTGAAATATTTAAACATTTTTAACCTAATCCAAGGTTAGGTTTAAAAGAATAATAAATTGTTATTTAATATCGAATACGATTGTGGAAACTGGAAATGTGTATTGAACATGGTCCGTACTATTGTTAATATTTAAAAAGTACCGGTGGTTTAAAATATATATAGGACAAGCGTGCATAACGATTATAATATGTAACATTGTAAACGTATTTTGTTGATATTGTTATGCAGGTTTTTGTACTCCAAACAAGTGCGGTGGAACCTATTCCATGATAAAGAAAATGGGTTAACCAGGCGATCATCCGAACAAATCCGCACGGTCTAAAACCTGTTATCCAACTATATTCGTTTGATTAAACCGTTTTAACGCGTATAATATTATCGGCCGGAAAATAGATACAAAACACAAACTTTTTTTGTTTTTGTTTTTTTACGTAAAATTTAATACGTCATATCATTATCATAACATGCTATGAGTTAATTCGATTTGTCGTTGCCATAACAACGCAGTAGTGAGATGATGTAAAACACAATATTTTGACGAAGTTGAGAATATGTATAAAAATAAAAAACCACATTTTTCAAACCTACCAAAATTATGTTCTCTGTATGTTGCGGAGGCGTATAAGTGTTGAATTTTAAAACATTCGTTTAAAAATGTGTTTACGATGATTTAGTCGAAGTCACGCAATGGTTTACTAATTTACAATGACGTAGTTGTTAGTTTCCCAGCATATACAATAATAAACAACCGATTTGTATAAGACTGGCACTGGCCGCACCGTCTGAAAGATGAGATTGCGATGACCCCGAGGTGACTGCAGGCGTAGCGTCTTTCGTGGTTATTTTCACGAGTAGTTCTACAGCCCGTCTACGAAAGATAAGAATGTTGAAGATGATGCAGTCTCTTTTTGAATTATTATTACACTGAGTAACTTTTAACTAGAATTCCGAAACGCGTAATCGAAACCCGCGCTGTGACTACCAAATTTCTATCAAAAACGAATATAGTAAGCCCTAAATGAAATAGACTGATCAGATACACGCGAGGCAGTTTCATTTAATATTATGCGTAATTGCGTAAATAAATCATACCTAGCTCCAGATACCTGCATACAAATCCAACACCAAACACAATGGTATATAATATGTTAATATACGTGCGCATGCATCATACTTTGGAAGTGCCGTATAACGTTTTAAAGTCCGTAAAATACTATTCCTATATGTATATATGAGTATATAATTTAATAGTATATACCAGATTTACGAGACATATTGGTTAAATCATCAGCCCCCCCCCCTTCCGATCAAAATCCTGGTTTCACTACTGATTGTATAATAAAAAATAATAATATTTATTATTCGCACAATTTTATATTTTATCGCAGTCTTAATATTAAAAAATATTCGTCGACTTAATGCAAATGACCACAAGGGCTCGCAAGAAAAATCATGGAAATTTGTTTTACTTTGAAATGTTATTATTATATCTGCATAAAATTATAATAACGTGTATTCAAAGTCGATAAATATATAGCAACTTGTTTGCATGAACTCGCCCAGTTATAATTTACAGCTTGGAGTTATTTATACTTACACAGCCACGACTTTGACGGCGTTTGGTCGCAATATTAACTTTAAAATTGAATGGAGATGACGTACATTTTATTCAATAACTTCATCTATACATTTCCAATAAGTGATATTTTAAATTCATTTATTTTTGAACTCTTTTATTGGTAATTATAATAAATAAGAGGAAATATAACCGGAGAGATTCAAGAATTCGAAGAAATATTTTAATGTAGTGAATTATAAATATATTTTGATTACGCTAAACAAACTGGCGTATGAGTAATTTTAGCAGGTAGGAACTCCATGGTGCGCTGAATTACTGAATTGCTTCTTAACATAACCGACCTGGGGACACGCCTTCTATAGTACCCGGGATCGTATGTGTTTTGAACGGCTGACAAGAAATTCATACGATTTCGGACGCGCCTTACGAAACACGCGACGTCGACAAAAAAAGCGAGTTTAGAGCCGGCGAACAATGCGTGTCTATAATATGGAACAAAACTAAATCATTCAATGAAAATATTATTATTATCATTGTCATTGTTATTATAGTTTCAATAGATTACATCAGAACCTCGTGTATGCGTATGCGCGCGTTTAATGAATGTCTATCGAAAAGTAAGAATTACGCTCAATTCGTGTGTACATACATTCATACACATATAATAATATAGACATATAATACTTATATTCAGATACGACTTTCCCACCGCATTTTGGAACCGCGTACTCCATTAAAAAGAACAATATCGGACAAACGTGTCAAAAGTAAATAAACAACAGTGTAAGTATACGACCGACGTAATGGCGTTTTGGATGAACGTCACCCGTCGATATTTCCGCGTCGTATTAATCATCTTCTCAGATACCTATTGACGTGCTGTACCTAGGCGTCATTATTTTCAAATGAATCTCGGTCAATGTCTCTACTGGAGCCTAACACGTTACAATAATTTAAGGTCGACCAGTCCTTAGGCGCGTAAGTACAGACGCATATATTAAGCTCTAGTAATATATATATAGTTTGATTGGTACACGTGTAGAACTGTGAAGTTCAGCGTATTTTTCCGTTTAATTGTGTTCACTCAAAAAAACTCCGAAGCCCACGAATATAAAATAACTATCTTATTTCAAATCTAAGGACGAAGTATAAACTTTTAAATATTTTTACCTAGAGAGCCTATATAAAGTATATAAAGGATCTCTATATAAATAATACCGATTAAAAAAATAACAATATAACCTCCCTGTATTTGTATGCCAGTTATAGTATCACGTTATATAAGCATTCTACTACGAAAGTGTTTAATAGGTATTTTAATACCTTTACGACCGTTCGAATTGTCATTAATCTATTAATCCACAATAGTATGATGCCAATGCTATCTCATAATGTCGCATAGCATTGTGTCTCGTATGCATCTCGTGAGAGTGTGATACGACAATATAGGTAGATCGGTAATATTATACACCTTCTGGCTTTCCTATTCCTAGAATAGCATTTCACTATTTCTTGATTCACTTTATAATATTTTAATTGATTTTTTAACCCATTTTTAGCGTATATTATATCCTAATAGGATCATTGTTGAAACCATTATTCGGACCTAAAAAATACATACACAAACTATTGTTTGTTCGTACTGCTGCGGCATTGATAAAAATAGTTATAAAAATCAAATGAATAATGTCGAAATGGCGTTATATCATAAGATAAATGAATACCTACGTACCTAAGTTACAATATAGGTAGGTACCTAATATTATTTCATGCTATCTGTTATATTCAGAGGAAACATAATGATATTAACATTTATACATCGTCATAATGCTATCCAAATATTCTTAAATATAATATTTATATTATATATAAATTTATAATATCATAGTGTGCTATACATTTATAACACATACATATACATATATATTACACAATAAACGTGCACATCGTACATGTGTGTACACTTTATACTACGCTTAAGATGTTGAATGACCATTTACTTTTTTGTGAATAGTTTCTATTTGAAATTCACCACATTAATCGATTACGATTTACTTATATGGTTATTATATAATCATAAATCATATATATGTGATATCTCTGCATAGCCTATTTGGAAAGATTTTCCTATACTTATATTATAAAACTAATTCTACGTATAACATATAAATTGCAATACATGGTAAAAATAAATTAAATGTAATTCTGTTTCTTTTAATTTCCAACGAGCACCTACTACCTTATCAATACGTTTATACTTATTACTTATTACCATTGATTATAAATAGTATTTATAATCAATTTTATTACTTATTAGTAAATATATTACATATCGCCAAATTCTCTTTACGTCTTAATGCCTTCTATTCTAATATAATATTATAATATAAGAACTGAATAAGTTTTCCAGAGAAGTAATTAGAGGATAAATAAAAATGCGTAGTATTATAGGTAGGTACCTACTCGTAATCGCAATCGACTATTTAAATGTATATTTTCAATAAAAATTTAAAATATTATTTACTTACTTCGGATCACTTTTTTCAGCTTCGTTTCATCTTATAAATTCTATAACAAAATATTTTATCACGTTAAACTTCTTATACCTATTACCTAACCTTCGTTAATATTACTCAAAACATCGAGTACTAATAGATATACATTTTTGGTCTTAAAATTAACCATGATAAGCAATACAAATTATCCGTCTCGGTCTTATTTGGTTTGGCTAAAACGATGACGGTAGTGAAAAAAATAGGAAGAGTGACCTGACTTAATATTTAATAGTATAATAAGTACTTATATATTACCTAGAAATACAAGCGGAAGCATATAAGAATATATATTATACCGCCGAGTCATTTATAAAACGGTATGATACTGCGACTATATTATCTTATATTGTATAGTATATAACTAGTAAATCTATACATCAAACGATTACCAAATATACTCCCTTCCTTTTTTTCCTTGCTAATTTTTTCAAATTCTGATTTTTGAATTTATTAAAAATATTTAAGAACTATTTTTAAATGATTAGAATTTTTTATACCATAAAAAAAAGGTAAAGGGTTAAGAAGTGCACTATGGTGATACTATCTTTTTAATGAGAACCAAGCTTTATCCTGTAAATTATTTTGCTGATGATTTTTTTAAAGGTTGATACATATTATATCTAAATCGAAATTGTTGAGTAAACAACTTGTATTATGGTCTGTGGATAATATATCCATAGACCATAATATAATATAGATAAATAATTAGTACCTAATTAGTAATTAATATTAATCTATGAACATTTAAAATTTGTAAAAATTATCCAAGTATATAATAACTAATGAGACATAAAAAGATACCTCTAGATAAAATATTATTACATGCATTTTATAGGATATTAAGGATTTTTATTGTTATAATACACATTTGAATAACTTTAAAACTACTCATTTAATTTGTAAATTAGATACCTACTTTAAAATGTCAAATACATCATTTGATTAACAATTTATAGCAAAAATGTTGGTTTTCAACCGAAAAAAAAGAAAAGTCTAAATCGACTATATCGTTACTGTACAGTGTACACTTTTTAAATGGTATAAAAATAATCGAAACGTTTAAAAATAGTTATGATTCTTAAGTTATGATCCTTAAAATTTCAAAAATCAGATATTAAATAAATTCATTATTATGGTTGTTGAATCGCAAAATGTATTCATGAATACCTATATATTATAAACCTACGCACACAATACGAGCCGTATCCGTGTGTGTTCTATTCCGAAACATGTTATACGACGTCAGTATAGGTTGGGTAAAAGCGACGGTTGTGCGTAACAAAATAATATCATTTGTGTAGTCATGGTCACCGCGGGTGCCGACCTGCTGAACACAAACATTATACGCAGTCGCCACTCGCCAGACGACGGAGACGATTATTTTCGAAAAATTATCTAAAAGCTAATTCGATTTTAAAACAATAAAGTACATACGTACACGGACGTGATTTCAGATATATACAATATACATAAATATATATATATTATATAATTTTAATTATTATTATTCTTTTCTATATTACGAAAACCGACGAAATCGGACAATTTTTAAGAATACAAAAAAATTTTAACTTATTAAAGTTAAAAAAATAAATAAATAATACTCTTCATACACGAATAACAAAATGATAATATAGGTAGAATAATAATACAGTTTATTATATTATATGCGCGTCTTGTTCGGGCAAAGACGTTCACGATTGCGGAACAGTATAATATATTGTCCTAGCCACAGCGATGTGTAGTTATAAATTTAATCATTCGTACATAATATTATGTGTGTATACATATATACCTGCAGTACATCCGTAATTTAATATGCAAGCACTATGCGATGCGATGGTTTTTGTGAGATATAAAGTCATGATGGAAACGTGTTGACCAAGGGTACGTGTGTGCTTTTCGAAAATCGCGCACTGTTCGGATTGTCACGAGCCTTCGTATATGGAAAACAAAAACGCCCTTGGATTCGCTGTTTGTGTATCTTAAACGAGGCAACTTGAAATAATTATTTACACGCACACTTCATATTATTTCCGTACCGTCCGACGGTCGGTCGTATTGCGCGCATTACGATGGTTACCCTCGACCATAACCGTCCACGATACCGGGTAAGTGGTAACAGCTTACGGCGGGTACTTAATAATAATATGGTGCATAGAATAATACACCTGTACCGATTGCATACTTACCCTAACGCGGTCACGAGATAGATTATTCGTAATTATTATTAATGGACTTACGGGCGAGACCGTAGTCGCGATAATTTTTATTACGGTAAAAAATATTCTGTGGGATAATCCCAATAACAAACTGTTAATTTCGGGAAAAACCGATGAAGCCACAACCGGAACCGCGGGAGGTTCGCATACCGCGAACGGAGTGGTGGTCGCGGCATACCAGTAGCGGCGGCGGCGCCCCGGCCCGAGATCCGACGAGCCCAGAACTCGGACGGACAGACGGCCTCGCCTCCCTCTGCTCGCGCCGGTTTGCGCGCGCAAAACAAAAATCGCCGCGGATACACGAAGCGGTGGCTAACCAACAGCCGCCGCCCGTTTACAGATCTCTGACCATACGCGATCGGGCCATGCGTCGCGTGTCAGTCTGCCGATACGTCTGACGCGGCACGGTCGTCGTAGCGCTCAGCGATAAATGATATAATATTGTATCGACGATACATCGATTTACATATTATAATATTTTATATCGCGTAGCGTATACGCTCATACGAAGTGCCGTCATTGGCGATCTGCACGATAAATTAATATTGTCATTTGATTAGCACGCGCCGCGAGTCGGTGTTTACACGCACACGAAATCGCACGCGATGAAAACGTTACTGTGGTCCTGCTGCTGGGCGCTGATGTTCGCGTCGATGGCTCTGTCCACCGCGCCGACAAACAGCTCGTCCTCCGCGGAACGGCACGACGTCGTCGGGACGTCACGAAACTCCACGGCCGTCGTCGCGACGTCGTCTCCGGCGGACGACGGTGACGACGGCGATCGAGCGGCCGATTCGGGTGAGTTGATCGGTGCGGGTGACCGCGGTGAAGACGACGGCGGCGGCGGCGGAAGCTCCGACGGAAGCGCCGCCGCGGGAGGCCGAGTGGCCGAACTCTACGAGGATCTCGAGGACTCTGTGGTGTTCGAAGACGCGGACGGCCACGGCGACGGTGGCGGTAGATCTGCGGCGGACGACTTCGCCGCCGATGACCATCAGCCGCCGTTGACCGACGACGCGGCGCCGAGATCGGCCGCGGTCGGCGAATCGTCCGCGTCCGCCGAGGAGTACGACGCGGCCGCGGACGACGCTTCGCCGGCCGGCACCAGTCCGGTGGGCCACGTCCTCCAGCGGTCCGTCAAGTATCCCGAGTACGTGCGGTCGTCCAGCTACCGCCGAGGGTGGCCGGGAGGCAACGTCACCCGTCCCGAAGACGTGTTCCGGTTTTGGGACGCGTACGAGTGGACGGCCACGCCGGCCGTATCGCCGCTGTGCGTCGACCAAATGCAACTCTACCAGGCGGCCCTGCGCAACGGCAAGATGTGGGCGTTCAAAAGTGAGTGATGATCGTTGCTAATTATAATTCTTAAAAATATTAGGTATCGATCGGAATAAATAAACCGACAGTTTTCGATTTTAAGTAGGTACTCGGATACTGCGTTTATAGACGATAAGTTTTTTGAAATGTAAGAGAGCAATAATATTTGTTTTAGTAATTTATTTTTTTATGCACAATGAAATAGAGGTTCTATGTACCCTTTTTTTTTCAATAGCTGTGTAAAGTACTTTAAATACTTACATAATCCCATCTCTTGTGTACGTGCTAAAATTTCTTTTGACGAGCTTTGTAATAAGCTCCAAGTCACGCGTAAGACGTAATATAACACTTTCAATAAAAAGCAAATATTTAGTTTCTTTAGTTTTAACTTTTAATACTGGGGCAAATTAATCTGTTATCAACTACAGTAAAGCATTATCTGTGTTGGATTAAAATTTTTTTTTTAAGTTTATGTATAAATACTGTTAAGGCGTCCTCTTATAATATTGTGTTGTAACGTATAAGCGTAACACGGTAAAATAATCGCTGGTTTACTTTTGATAAGATATTATTGACAACAAAACCAAATAAAAAATATTTATTCGAATAACCTATCGAGTATTTATGTAATAAATTTATTAGATTTATGAATCAATATAAGATTGTGTCTATTAGTTTTCAATTCCAAATTCTCACTAATGCATTGTTTTTTAAGCACACCATCAAACGATAAAAATTATATTTCACTCTTCATACTTAATTACAAATTATGACCATACAATAAAGTCATTTACAAAAATAAAGTATAACCATCCTATTCAAAACTCATTTATAATTCTTCATTTTAGTCTCGATTTAACTATAGTAGAAAGTTTTTGACTACCTACATTAACTTTTAATAACAACTTAATGAACCAATCGATGGTTGTTTAAAGATTTATTTATAAAACGTTTAATGAACCTTTATTGTCATTTGCATAAGCCTCGAAGTAAATAAATAAAAAGTATAAATGTGTTGTCAATAAACATAATATTTATATTACCTACAGGTATTATTTAATTTAGTTAGTGCTTTCATTTAAAATAGTATAGATTTTTATATTATTATAGTAGTAGTAAATTTTTGCTCAAAATTGATAACAAGTGTTAAGTATTTTAAATTGTGAAATCTGTAAAAATAATAATAATAATAATAATTCAATCAATAACTATTCTATTAAGTATAGTTTATATCTATGTGACATGTTATTGAAAAAGTATAATTATATCTTTGTTTTGTCAAAACTTTGGTTAAAAATGTAGGTTGTTTACCTTGATAAATAAAATACAAAACATTAATACTACGATGTAATAAAAAACAATAATCAAATTAAATAAATAAAACTATTATATAGTCATTTTAACAGTTACTATAATATAACTACTATTTATTAATAAGAATAAGACATTTTAATAAAAAGATAATTACATAAAAAGTGCAAAAACCTAGTTAATAGAAAATTATTGGTATTTCAAGAAAACCTAAACTTATTCAAAAGTTAAAAAAATATTAACCCATTTAATACGAGACTTGAACCCCTTTTTAGAATACGTAATTCACAGGTATAAGCTAATATAGCTATAATACTAGATCATAGTATAGTAGCCAAAACCACAATAATAATTATCCAAATACAATTTTTAATATTTTACCAATTTTTCATTTGTGTATTTATTTATTTTAATTGTCTTATCTTGGCTGTATTAACACACTTTCATCAATCGCATTCATCAAACAAGATGAATGACCTATACGAAAAATAGAACATAATTTTAAATAAATCTACCGCTATATGAATTATATAGCAATACATATAGGATAAAATTTAACAGCAGTGTGGTTAATATGGATTTATTTTGAACTCTAATAATCGTTACTGGATTAATTGTATACTCCCATACAATGATTATTGTAATTGTTAGTTTTAAAATCGATATCTCGAGGTATGAATCACTTTTCTTTCATCCTCCCGCCAATGTTATGTTAACTTTAATCATTTCAAGTGCCACTAATTTTTCTAGTCTAAGAGTCCCACTTCTTTCATTTTTTTCAATTCGAGCGCTATACCTATATAATTATAATTAGGTCGTCGGCCAATGCGGCCTTGTGTAATATAGTATAATAAGCATTAAGCATACTGCAATACAATATGAGTTATTATAATGCAGTTGGATCTCTCATAATAAAATAATAGATTAGATAATATTAGCATTGTACATCTGTTGTGTCATACACATAAGGCCTCATAATATGATGTTCGGAACCCCGGACAGAATCAAATGGGCATAATGTACCAACACGTCATTTGGTCTTGAAATATAAATGTGATTAAAATCCCACCTAATGCGTAATTTTTTTTAAAAAATATTTACAATAACTACATTCAAATGTATACGATTTACTAAAACAACTTATTTATAATTTATAATCTTCGGCGTAAAATTATGAAACTTTAAAGTTTCTATAAAAATTATTGCTAATCTATTATTTTATAAAACATATTTTGAAATGTACTAATGTATTTTTTTCGAAATGTATAAGCTAAGATACTTATTGCCCTGTCTCAAATCGCATGTATAGGATAATATCAGTGGCGCTCAGACCAAATAATACTACAATTGCATTTGCTCTCAAAGGGGTGAATGTAAACTTCTATGTTGTCACAAGACAGATATATATAATATGATGTTGACTAAAATAATTTATTTACGTGGAATATAATAGTTTACTGATTTTTCTAAATATTTGAAATAATTAATATTTTTTTATATATTTTTCGTAAGCATGGTATAAGAAAATATTCTTAAGAGTAAAAAGGGTGGGTGGATGTGAATATTTTTATTGACTGCGTGTGTTTTCAAAAGTCCCCTGTGCGCCACTAAATATTATATAGTGTTGCAACTCGAAGAATGGTATAAAAATGTGTCCTAAAGGAACAATTAATAAGTTGTCGTCCTGAAATATTTTAATTTCCCTATAGTCGTCGTCCCACAAAGGTAGATAGGTACATATTATTGTTTAATAACTATACGCGTCTGCACGGAAACCGCGTGCAATATCATCGTTGCATCCATGGGTACACTTCGCAGAACTGCGAGTGTTGTGTGCGCGTTGTGTCGGAAAATCTAAAATGAATTTTTTAAAAAAAAAAAAAAGCGACAAAAACAAACTGACGCCGTTTAATCGCGGATGTTATACCTAATGATAATAATATATAATATGGAAACAATTCCGGCAAAACCGATCGCGCACTTCGACACTTAGATACTATTGCGTGTGACCGCCCGCGATCCGTCGCCGTGGGTAATTCGATTTTCGTGGGCCGGGCGGGTTGGGAAATCGAAAGTGTGGCCAATTAACAAGGACCCCGTTTCAAATGGCGCGTGTCACCGTCGTCATCACGGTCAGTGCGTATAATGTACTTATATATTGTGTTGTTTTTTTATGTGCTGCAGCGGCGCCGTTCTGTATGCGACGTATATATATATATATTCGACGCGAATCGAACGCAATTCGACATACGATAATATACATTATGTCTTATATGTATATACTATATATTATAAGACAATATATATATATATGTATATTAGTACATAGGTAATGCATTTATTGTATATTATTAATAATACGTACATAGCATAATAATACCCCAATATACCGGGTGATCCATTTATAGTACAAGACACTCCTTGTATTTGAAAAATTAATTATACGATTTTGTAAATTTTTTTCCACACAATTTGAAGTTGTTAACAAAATTTTTCCAGTATTTTTATCTAGTATCGTTTTTTTTTTATTTATTTTTAACGACACGTGCGTTTTTAATTCCTTATTTTTTTTTTTTTGAAATATTAATACTTTTAAAACTTAAATATTTTATAATGACAGCGATTACTACTAAAAATGTTACCCTGTATATATTATCTACGGTGCGCATAAATAGTATTAAATTTTTATATACGTCTTATATCTGAATGTTTTTTACGTATTTTTCCAAGTAAACACGCTCGGACAATAAATAATTCCTATTCACGAAATTTACCCGTAACGTGTGTATAGGATATAGATATATTTTATTTTTTACGCGTAATATATAAATGCATGTATTTCGTTTAAACGTATTCAAATAAACACAATGAGTAAACAGATTTTCCGGCCAATCGCGTTTGCTGGTTGCAGAACGAACTCGAACCGAATAATAATATATACTATACTGTCTACTGCTATGTAAACACTGCTCGCCTGAACTGCGATAAACGATCGCGGATCAATCAGCAGAATGATGATAGCAAATTCCTAAATAATATAATAATATAATAATATATTCAGCTGCTAGTAAAAATAATACGACATGTGGTATTAGGAAAAATATCATATACTGAAATATCCAATGGATAAAATATTCAAGTTGAAAATTGAGAGTTGCATCACTTTTAAAAATTATAATTCATAAAGTATACCTATAAATTATAATGAATAATATTATATAGGAATTAATTTTTCATAGAATTATCATATCTTCAAATTTCCTTAACAATCATGCTCAAATTAGTATTATTATTATTTTATTATTGATGTCCTATTATCTGTTAATTATCTTAATCTTGGGTTTTTTGACTTAGACGTTTGAATACTGGATACATTTTAGTTTTTTGACTTAATTTATGAGACTCGTATTAATTATATTATATAAAAAAAAAATAGAGCCAAAAGGTCACAACAATTTTTATTTAAATTAAATACCACCTATACGAAAATAAAAATGGAAAAATACATCATTTTCATTAGTCAGTATCGTGAAAACAGTTCTTTTTCATATTATTGAGCATATTATATTGTATTTACAATACGCATATTATATGAATTATTAACTTATATTGGTTCTGTGAAGGTAAAATGAGGAATTTTATAAAATCAAATCTACTCGTAATACTTATCGTTCAAATTGTGTATGCCTATAAATACTGTAAATATAAATTCACCTTAAAAAATGTTAAATATATATTCAAAATAATTTCGTTAATTAACGTCGTTCGCGAGCCAAATATATTACACCGTGTGGGTTCATCACTTATGGTACCAGATAAATATTACGTAATCATGCAAACAATGCAATAATGGTATATAAACAATCCGCATCCCCATGTATAAAAACCGTTCGAAAATCTTTCTTTCGAACACTGTTCGCAAATATACAGTGTGAATAAATCAGCTCATTTCCATGAAACCGTTACCAATAAATTGGTACTGAAACACAATCTACCACGTGTTAACGTGTCGTATATGAGGTAATACTGTTATATAAATCAAACCGTTAACCGCGTAACGTATATTTATGTTAAATTATGTTTGTTTTAATTGCATACTCCGTGGTTGATGGACGATGGTCATACGCTACTATCGCGGTGGCCATAATAAGTCCTATAAGAATCCGATCTGCCGCCGTAATAATAATGAATTGTTCACGATCGAATCTATACGTCGAAAGATCTAGGTACCTACTATAAAATATGTTAATATATATTATAATACAGGGTGGGGCAAATCAAACAGTGCAGTTTTGAAAGGTTGGTACTTCACGTGTGATGGGGATAGTACGATTATGGTGGTTTCATTTCGTCAGGCAGGCCATGCCGTTATTAGTCATTACCATGGTTTGGTCTGGTGAACAACGTGGCTTTGCCGTCCATACGTTTTTTGAAAATGGCCGATCGTTCGTCGCAACTCAGCGAGCGTTCCGGCTGCAGTCTGGTGGCCTGCGCGCTCACCAGACTTGAGCATTTGTGATTTTTTCTTGTGGGGCTACCTGAAGGAAAAGGTTTTTAAACATCGGCCTCACACGTTGGAAGAACTCAAAGACCGAATTAGGGAGGAAATTGGCGCTATACCAGTCGAAATGTGTCAAAATGCGGCAGAAAATTTCAGAAATCGCCTTCATCAGTGTATCGCTGCTGGCGGCCATCATCTTTCTGATGTCATTTTTAAAACTTGATATATAAAACGGCATGATGTACTGAAAAAAATTAAATAAATATAATTTCTGTAAATTGCATAGTTTTTTTTTAATAGCCTTTCAAAACTGCACTGCCTGTTTCGCCCCACCCTGTATAATATCGCATCATTCGACGACGGAAAAAGTGAATGATAGAAGTTAGTGTGTCTCGTCTCAAAAGTAAACTCAATCGACACGGCCACATCGATTTTACTTGGGGTGTAGTACCCCTACGTATACATATTATAATACTATGATACATTTTTCCGTTACTCTGGCTCACCCTGAATATTATCTAAAAATAACACGACGAGACGAATCAATCAATATAAATAGTATACGAATAATAACAACTATTCACAATAATAAAATTATGCTATGGTATAATAATTATTATTAAGGTGTGTAGCCGCGAGGAACCGTATAATACCTACCTAGAAAATACGACGATTACCTATAATTTATTTATTTATGTATGTTACAATACAAGTGCACGCGAGTAGACGACCTCGAACTTGACTCCTTTGTGTTTCTCAATAATAATAAGTCGGAAACAAGTTTAGAAATGCAATGAGGTTTCGTATCGGATTCTCCGTTTGCTTATTTATTTTACGACGACACTGTCATCTCTCTTAAAAACGCTATGTATTTTGTTCTGAGACAAAAACAGAAATACATATTAAATTGACGGATTTTGAATTGACCACAAACTGCCCAGCGTTCGATGTAGTACGGTTTTGGGACACACGGCGATTGTTAATCGCTTTCAAATTTAAAATAATAAAACGACATGGCGTACACCTACTATCTAACGGTTTGCGACGAGATAACGTCTGCTGCGACTTCCGCACGTGGCCTCTGTATAGGCCTATTATTGGTAATTATACTACTGGATATACTTCCCGTGGTTGTCGATAAACAATGTTTATAAACTTGTTTTTTGTTTGGATGCTGATATATACATATAAAATATGTACAATTTCAACAGTAGTAAAATAATCATTAATTATGTTCATAATTAAAACGTGAAAAATAGATTATATCTCAAAAAATAATCTATCGCCGTTTTCTTGTTGATCATTATTATTATTGCATACTACAGTTGTGTATCCAACGCTAAGTATAATAGGCGTGCACAGACTTCAAAATATGTAGAACACTGTCAGCACGCATCCCGAACATAAGATGAAATTGTTCACTCTAATATTGAAGTTTACTATACTAACTCTAATAAAAAATGTATTAACACGACAACATACCTATAGTATGTAGTAACCTTATAATATTAAATATTAAGATTATATCTGTAATCTGTGACTGTTTTCTAAAGTAGTAACCATACAAACATTTTGGTGGTTGGGGCACTACTTAATCCTTCTATAAAGGTTAGTCACTTGTTATCTATATAAAAATAAAAAAATACTACACTAACAAAGTTCTAAGATTATTATTTTTAATATATACTGAGTGTATTTAACTCAATAAATCAAAAATTATTTCAATAAAAACTAATGAAAAATATTACTTGAATTAAGTAGGTAAGTTCCAGACAAGTGTACATGTTGTTAATGCATTATTCTACGATGTCTGAAATTATTAGAAAACATAATTATACAAACTATAACAATATTGCAAAATAGGTTAATTGATTACTTTAAAATTAAAAATAACTCATGTCCATGTCTTTAGTGTACACACGATTCAATGATAATAATTATAACTTACTTATTAACACGCATAGTTATAATAAATACATAATATTATATTCGTATTACATTAAAATCTGAAAATATCCATTCTAAAGCCTATAAAACTTATTTGAATATTATTTAATTAAAAATGTTAAAATGTATTTATAGTCTTATAGATAAGTCTGTAATGTTCATTGAATTTTATTTTTTTTTATTTTTTATTATGCAACTCTTGTATATAATTTCTGTAAGATTACATAAATGTATAATTAAATAACAATAATCAAGCTAATGGTTTTTAGACATAGACTACATAGCTCAAGTTAAATAATAAAAAAAATATATTTATGTGGTTATTAAGTTAAACAAGTTATTAAACAAGAAACAGGTAGAATAATACCATAGAGTAAAATATTATTTTCAAAAGTATTATTCAATAAATTTAAATGTTATGTTATCCCGATTGGTTATTTTTATATATATTATATTAACTATAAAAATATAAACATATTTTTTTATCGGTTTATGGTTAAATAACTACTTAATAAATTAGACGTAGATACAAAAATATTGTGTTCACACGGACACAATTAAAAACAACATTGATTAAACGACATACAACAACATTACAGTAAGGTCAAATGTCTATTCGTTTAATTCTTTACTAGTTACTACAGATTAAAAACGTAAAAAAATCATGATTCCTTAATATATGAAAATTGAAACTATTTTAAAATGTATTTATTGTATGTGAGCCAACAGTCAATGAGCATAAGCAAATACGCAATAATACTCATATTCATTGTTGTAGTAGGGCAGCAGAATACACAGGTGCACTCATCAACAGTATAAAAACACGTTTGAGCTCTTCAACTGAAGTTTCTTTTGTAATCATTTTGAGAACAAAACATATTGAAATATTTTTTTAAATAATACGCTTACTTTTGGGCGTAAAGATGCTTAGTTAGAAAAAATAATTTTTAAACATTTATATTAAATTTATTTTGTACCATATTATGTCAGGCATCATCAAACTTTTAACAGTTTAATATAATAAGACGTATTATACATCATATTTTTGGAAAATTATAATGGATGACGTGCACTTGCAGTAACCACATTAAATGACTTATTATACTATGTAAAATATGATACTACTTGTTTTTTCGAGTTCTTTGTGATTTAAATTTTAAATATATATATTTATATTGAAAGAATAGGTATATTTTATTGTTTATAACATACAAGTAGTAACAAAGAGCCAATTTCTCATTTAGGAAATCACTTTTTTAACAGTGCCAATTTAATTTGAATAATTAATACCTTTAGTCTTTATTTTGTTTTAGATTGTTTTCTGAATAATATTTAAATGGGTGCATGTAAATTCCGATAGATTTTTTCGATCTGCAAAAAAAAATATAAACTCCGTTGGTACTAAAATATGAACTCCACACACACACATTATTGAAAAAAAAATCCAAAACTAAAATTAATTTCTAAACTATAGATATATTGTTAAAATAATTTAGTATTATACTTTTTAAGCTTTATCAAAACAACTTTAACGTCAACTATAACATACCAAATCTTTTACTAAACCAATGTGAACTCTAGAGAAATATTAAAAAATTTAAATAAAATAAAATAAAATGTAAGCTGGGCTGTAAGTACATAGTGATATAAAGAGATTGAGGTATTTACGGTTACATGAAATCTATTTCCAAGAATAATTAATTTTACATAATGTATGCATACGCAATCATTCCACTATTTTTATTCCCTAAAATGTTTGTTTAATTGTATCAGACAGTCCGTTTCATTCGCTTATCCAATACATTTTGACACTTATAACTTTGTTTAACTATATTGTTAAATATATAACATTTCAGACTGATTTACTGCTTAAACCGCAATAGTAATTGAATTTTTTAACTTTTTATATAAACACAAAACATTTTGTGGTTTTTCAACTACAAAATAACTTGCAAATTTTCAAGTTTAGACATATTTATATAAAATTAAAAATATATATCAACATTTATCACATTTTATGCATTAATATTTTATAAATTATTATAAATAATTAATAATTTTTATTTATTAACTATTATTTATTGTTATTATTATTATTATATATTATTCATTTGAACTAGTACATCTTCGGATTTTCTAGATGTTAGATACTAATGGGAATAGCTAATAATATAAATTTATTTATGATGACTGATGAGTAATGGATCTTAATAGAAATTAGGTAGAAGAAAATGGGAAACTAAAGTTTAAAATGTACAACCAATTTTTGTTAATTGTTTCGTATTGGTTTTATTTTTTAGTTTTAACATCAAAATAAAATATATACTCGTATTTCACTTTCTTTAGAAACTTTTTAATGTAGCCTTAAACTTCGTTTATTATTAAGTTTTATATTTAAACTTAAAAGGAAGCATGTATACATCATCATATCTAATATATTATTGTTATTTTTATTATTTGAATTTCACATGAATATTAAGAAAATTAAATGCATATTGTACTTATATATATACTTTTTTTATATATAGTGGCAGATGCTAGTGGACATTACAGCAGTGGTTATTTCTGGGGAAATACGTTCTGGTTAGGATCAAAAAGTTTGTGTACAGAAATATCAGAATATGATGAAGAAGTACCTTTCAAACTAGGATTTAATATAATAAAAACATACATCGCCTTAAAAGCACCTATTAATTATACGGTAAATATGATTTTACTTAATTTACAAAATATAAATTTGGAAAACTGTATTTTAATTATATTTAGTATAGGTACCTAAATAGTATAATATACAACAGTACTTATGCCTTTGATAATTATTATAGAATCAATAGGTATAAAACCAAATGATAGTATAAATGATTATAAATATTTTTTTAAATTACTAATTACGCGATATTGTTTATATTTTACTAATTTTGTAAGCAGGAGAGGTATCAGCACTTGGGATTGTGTATGCCCTACTCATGTTCCAAAGAAGACGTAGACGTGATGGTCAATCAAACGCTACATCAAGACATCCCGGAAAGAAACGTCAAAGTTGCCAAAGTGAAATCACCTCACGATTACTATGACTTATTTGGTGATAGAGTTTTCTGGCTCCTCGTGTAAGTGCCCCCCCTCCCGCTCCACATAACTCAACCGTCGATTACATTCTATTCAAACTATAATATTTTCCCGTCTATAGGATAATATCAGCCACGACTGCGGTATTCCTGATAATCGGAACAAGCTTGGACGTGTACTTAGAAAAAAACAGCCGTAACAAAATGAACGGGTTCATGTTTGACAATTATAGGTACGCTGTTAGCAGTGCCAAGTTACAGCCGCTTTCCGAGCATTCCAAAATCGATTTGGAGTCTGGTAAGATTGAATTTTTAAATATTTAAATGAATTTTGTTTTATTCGAACGTGTTTCTATAATATGTGATGCAGAAAGTTCAAAGAGTTCCGAGACGTTGTCTAAAGAGCCACCAATGACTTGTAAGTGTATGCCGAAAATCTTCATCGCATAATGACGAATCATAATGGTTTATAATTGTGTTTTCAGGTACAGCAGTGAACATGTTGCTGGCGTTTTCAGTGCGAAGAAACTTAAGACAAATATGCGATAAGTCTATTGGTGAAGACACGATATCCACGGTACACGGTCTTCGATCATTGAGCATGGTTTGGATCGTTTTGGGTCACGTGTGCATCGTTTCATTTAAATACTCGGGTAAATAATTTCAGTTAATCTTCTTCACGATTTACTTCATAAATGCAAGTTTGACATTTCTCATACAATAAATATTTGTTTCAGACAACATGGAATTCCGTACCACGGCCGAACGGCATATGCTATTTCAATTGATCAACAAAGCAACCTTTTCAGTAGACACTTTCTTTTTCATCAGGTAAATTCAGTTAATTATTTGTTACTAAAATGTAGGTATACAATAAAACTATAACTTGTCAAAAAAACTTGAGTATTTTAGACTTTATTTCCCATTACTAAAATAATATCCAATATGAATATTTATTTAAGTATTTTTTAAAAATGTGTTCGAGTAGTAGTATACATTTTCAACGTATTTTCTTCAGGACACTAATGGTTACTGGTTAAATGGTATAAATATAACTATAATAACAACGATCGACTTATCATTAAATCATAACGAAAACTCTAAAAGTATTATTAATGAGTATTAATTAAACTTTTGTGTCTTGTGTTTACAGCGGACTATTAGTTTCATTCCTTTACTTCAGGACCACGGCAAAAGTAGACGTTAACAAACTGACGAAAACCACGGGATTTTTATCTAATTTTATCGAGTTCATTGGACTGCTGATTTACCGATTCTGCAGGTTAATAGCACGCAAAAAATTATGTGCGATCTGTAGTAATTTGTTATTCGTTTTAATAATAAAATGTTCAAATGTTTACTCAGACTTACTGCACCGTATTTCTTTGCTTTGGGCGTCGTACAGCTGACAATGAAATGGTTCCATTATAATTCCGTATTTGACCCACCGACAGACGACCACTTAAATTGCCCAAAATATTGGTGGAGAAATCTGTTGTACATCAATACCCTGTTCCCCGTTCAGGACATGGTGAGTAAAGAGTAACCTAGTAAAATGCTTCAATTTAGTCGCTCCAAGCAACAATAATATTATGATGTTTGTTACAGTGCATGCTTTGGAGTTGGTACTTGGCAGACGACACACAATTCTACATACTGGGAGTTATTCTTCTCATACTATCTGTTCGGTGAGAGATCAAACGATTAATTAAACATAAACGACCAAAAATAATCTAATAAGACGTGTAATAGACTACGTACAGGTATACACTGTCAGTATATTATTATATTGACGTTACGTCATTGAACAAATTGAAGTTCCATTTTAAAAAGTAGATTTTTGAATGATAAACATTTAAAAGTTTTAATGTTCATTAAAGAAAAATCTATAATCAATTAAAATAAAATATGCCGTTATTACCTATATTAAGTACAGAGTAATAAAAAATTTGAAAACTACATACATTTAAACCGTTTAATTTAAATTATTAATACCTACTGTATAAGTAAGGATTAGGTTAAATACACCTGTTGTGACATCAACAAAATATATAAATTGACAATTGACGAAGCTATCAACTGACATATTTTATTATTTGTATCTTAACGACTTAGACTACATAGTAGTATTGTAATTAACGAAGGTTTTGAAAACTCACGATCCCGATTGGCTGTTTAGGTATTTCAAAGCAGCAGCAGTTATTTTAGTTTTTTGTACGGTCGCCTCGTGGTTCACTACCGGATACATAGCATACACTAACAAGCACATGCCAAAGTAAGTAATTGATATAAATTGTTTTATTCTTTCGTATTTTTTTATTCCAATAAAAAAAAAAAAATTAAATATATCATGATGAACAATGTACGCTTTCCAACAGTATTGACGACCCGTTGGCGCTATTCGACAAAATCTACGATAAACCGTGGACGAGGCTCGGACCGTATTTCGTGGGCATGTCTATCGGATGGTTGCTATTCAAAACCGAATGCAAAATCAAGATGAACACGGTGAGTGGGTGCTGAAAGCGGTGTTTTTTCCGATTTATAATTCGACAACGACATCACATTCGCGTTTTATTATTTGCAGCTAGTCGTGATTACCGGATGGACCGTTTCGTCGGCGGTGCTTTGCAGTCTGATATTCGGTCTCCATCAAATGGATTTACATCCGGTCGCGGCAGCCGCGTACTCTTCGTTGAGTCACACCCTGTGGGCCCTGTGCTTATCGTGGACTGTGATCGCTTGCGCTACCGGACACGGAGGTAAGTCGCAATTTCTAATGTCCAACAGTGCAAACACATACAAATATACAATTAGTCCTTTTCTTAACAACAATTGTTTCACTTTCACACGTTTAATTCATCATTCAACACCATTAACACTTGCTGTAACTACCTGTATACGACGGAAAACACTCTTAATCGACAGCTACCTATTACAATAAATTTAATAATTTATTAATGCTCAACGATGATAATATAATCTCGTCCACAGGTTACATAAACAAATTGTTGTCCTGTAAAATCTTAATACCGTTCAGTCGGACAACCTATTGCGCCTACCTAGTTCATCCGATCATCATCAGGTATGTGGTAATGAAGAGAGACACTCCACTTCATCTGACCGTGGAGACTGTGGTACGTATATAATATAATACTTTATCAACTATATTATAACTAATAAATAATAATAGTACATTAATATCTATAATAACTATATACAAGTAGGTGGTTAAAAACTGAGTAAAAGTAGGTACTAATAATACTATTGTACTAATTATATTATTTAGTTCTATAGTTAAAATGTGTATTTTAAACTTATAACTTTTAAGTAGCGTTTCATTAACGTATATTGACTAAACACAAGTACATACGACCATTACGACGTGGTGAATCTTTTAACTATAGGCATTTAATATTATTTAAGACTTGTGTAAAAAACAAACAAATATTAAGTTATGGTTTCGATTTAGGTGAATAAATTATTTTGATTCACCTAATTTAGGCTAGGTTCACACGGACGCGCGTATGACCATTCAGATAGCTGCGTTTTACGCGCGTCGAACAAAGCAGTGTAAGTAATAGCTGGTAAATAAAAGATATCAAAGTAAAAAATTGTTTAATACAGTTCAGACGTGCACCGAGAATGGACGAAGTAGATGCTGTGTGTTTATGGGTTGTCCACCGAAGGATAAGAAGACGAAAGTAAAAAAGGGAAAGGAAATATTGGGTTCATCAAATTTTAAAATCAAGACTTTCTTTTAATCTTTATATTACAATATTACATTATATCCAAAACTTAGAGATCACGATGATATTATTACCCGGTTACAAAACTAGATTGTCCAGCCTTACATAATAGGTATGGCGAAGTGGTAAGTGATAACTGCCAACTTGTAAATTATAATAGGCAGATTGGCATATAGTATGAATAGGTATCTAGGTAGATAGGTACTACCTATAATAGAGTCTATTATTAAAAAGACAAAAGTACCACAAGTAGGTGCATCTACTTGACCACCTACACTGTATGGTTAGATCTTAGATGTAGTTATATGTGAATACATACTTAAATACATTTGGTTTTCAGGCAATTTTGTTTTTGGGACAAATCGTAGTGTCTTACTTTTTTGCGTTTATCCTATCGATCGCATTCGAAGCACCGATCGTGTCGCTGCTGAAACTCGTGTCGCCCACCAAACGGAACAACCACTGATCAATTATATTCCCTGTATTTCATTTAATCAACGTCTGTGCGACAAAACCTATTATTTTATTTTATTATTGATTATTGTATTATGTTACTCGTGAGTCATGACTCGTCCACCGACGCGAAGCACTCGAAAATACGTTCTTCTCATCACGTCAACAGACTATACAAATTCGCAAATTAAAATAATATTAATAATAGTACTTTATTACGTATTATAGTGGCGACTGGCGAGTGAACAGAGTATTTATAATTTAATTTATAATATGTTTATATGTTGATTATTGTTTTAATAATATAACATATTATTATATTATATGTTAATAATTGTTGTTATGTTAATAAATAAATGATTTTTGTTTTAAGCAATTATATTTTTACGTACTTAACTAAATATTATTGATTCATGAAG
This sequence comes from Aphis gossypii, assembly GCF_020184175.1. Classification (NCBI taxonomy): domain Eukaryota; kingdom Metazoa; phylum Arthropoda; class Insecta; order Hemiptera; family Aphididae; genus Aphis; species Aphis gossypii. The sequence continues at coordinate 55,441,180 of NC_065531.1, read as the reverse complement.
TACCTATGTTGTAACTATTATTTACGAATTAGGTTATTACTATAATTTACATCTTTTTATATAGGTATACGTTGTATTAATTTAATGTAACAAATTAATTATAATTTGATTTTGATAGATGTTAAAGTATATAATGATGCACTGCTTCCTAAATCATGAGATATTGTTAGATATAATTTCATTATGTATCTATTTGTAACATTTAAAAAAATATACATAAAATGTTATTTAACGTTTTGAATTATTTTAATGAATCCTAACATAATACCATAATGAGATATTATTATTTTTTTTTTTTTTTAACTAGTTTTTAACATTTTAAAATGTACACATTTACAATGATAGCATATTTTCTCACGACATGGTAGATGACTTATTTTGAACTATTTTTGACACTTGAAATTACTTAGTTATCTAGTTTTTGCTACAAAATATGTTGAAAACAATAGGTTACTAGGTTACAGTCAAAAACGTAATACAAGTATATTAATAATAACTATTTATTACTATTGATTTTAAAATATGCTACAAAGTACTCTATTCTATAATCAATTGTATTACTTATTAATTATTATATCTCTATCAATATAGGGTTCCTTTTAAATTAATTATATCCATGTTAAAAGGACTAAAGTTAGTTAAGCATACTACCTATATCACTACTAATAACATAAATATAAATATAATACAAAATAAAATATTTTCAGAAATATAGGTCAGAATCTTTTTTTCTATACAATGATTTAAAATTTAACACAACTGTTATAGTGACTTACTGAATGATAAAGTACAGTAGATTGACTTATCTAGTCTTATGAGATTTGAACAATTCTTATGATTTAGAAAGTAGAAACTAATAATTATCAAAGTAAATTTAGTTTTATGATTAATATCTATTCAAATAATTATTTTTAGTAGATATTTAAGTATTTGGATTATTTGATAAATGGAAAAACTAACTGATCATATTAGATAAAATAATAACTCATTAATGTAAAATCAAAATATATTTAAAATTATACTTTTACAACTTTTTTTACCCTCCAATGAATTACGTATTCAGTCTTTATTTTACTTTATAAAATAAATATAATACCAAGTTTATAATATATTTCATTGGTAATAATACAAATTAAGCTTAATTTGTTGATTGAAAAATTATTTTTTTTTTAATTATTCTTCAAACATAAATGGTTAATCATTTATATAATATTAAAATCAAGAAAAAATTATGAAATTAATTTGACTACTTCTAACTTACAACCAGTAATAAAATACTAAAATAAAAAAATATTATTGAGTTATATAAATACACCATTTTGTATAATTTAATATGAGTAATAACTTTTATAGTGATAAATTAACTTAATAACTAAATGGCCATATTTTCTACTAACACATCAGGTTGAGGTGAATGTACGTTTGATTTTATGACATCATTATTTTGAATTCGCAATAAAAGCTCTTCACTTAAAGTGGTTTTAGAAGTATCAGACTCTAATAGAGTTTTAATAATCATTTTTTTTAAATTTTTTACTATAATTTGATCTGTTGGGCAGTCCTTAAATAAAAGATCCATTAATGCTGAAATTAGAACAAATTGGCATTAAAAAATATGTATAAGTTAAAAGATTTCATAGAAACTTAAAAATAATAAACTAATATACTAATTATATTTACGTGCACATGTAACAATTTCTTCTTGACCCCATGGTTGTTCAGCAAGTTTCAAGAACATTTCAAATCCAGCTTGCTGTATGTTCAAAAAAGGTAAAATACATGATGCATGGACAATATTTTTTATTGGGTTATCTTTCAATTGCTTGTACCATTTTTTCGTTCGCTCAATCATATCATGTCTGGAAGAAAGTTCACCTTTCTAAAAGACAGTAATTAAATAAATATGAAAATAAAAACCAATTACTTTAATTTGTAAGTTAAAAGCAAACTAAATATTAATGAAAAAAAAATCTTTAATTTGTATCATATATTTAAAAGGCGGGGAACGCTGTAATATACATTTTGTATTAAAAATGCTTATTTTTAATAACATATTAAAGATATATCTAATTTAGTATGTGTTGCAAATTTAGATATTTCCCAAAATATGAACTAATTCTAATTAAATATATTTAAATTTAAGGTCATTAGATAAATAACAATTTCATACTACCTTTAACTTAGGGGATACAGTATATAATATAGTAATAAAAATGAAAATTACCTCTACTTGAATAATATTTGTTATCGCTTGAATAGCTCCTGCTTTTAATTCAGTTTTGGTACTAGAAGCAATACGACTTAGCTCAATCATGAATATACTCCACATATCTAATTGATCACCGTCTATTTATAATATTATATAATTAGTTAATATGATCGATAAAAAAACCAGTAAAAAATAAATCAATGTAGAATATATTATATTAAATATTAGTTAAGCCAAAATACTTTACCTTCATAATTTAAAATCACACTAGCTGTAGGATTATCTAACAACATTTTGCACTCCCATGAAGATGCCAAATTAGTGATTGCATTTATAGCCACTCCTAAAAGTGAATCATCTTCTTCTTTTAACATTTCATAAATTACAACAAACACTTTAGGATATGATGTAAATATAAAAAATGGTCTGACTTGAGTAATTTGTATGAAAAAGTCCAACACAACTATAAACACATAATTTTTAATATTAATTAATTGTAACTTTAAATACATACAAATTATTAAACCAGTACATACTAGGGTTAAGTATAACAACCGAAGGGTTATCCAATTCTATTGGACTAGAACTCAGTAAATGATATAACCCACTTATAATTCCAAGAGAATCCAAATAATCAAAACCATATTCAGTGATGCTCAAAGGAATTAACATTTGAACAGTTACCACCTGCATTATTACATCTGGATATTTGATGTCAGTAACCAAATTAGAAAAGAGACCTTTGGAACTTATTAATGCTAAAGCATCAACAGATTTAGCCCAATGAATTAAAATCTGTAAAAAAATAAAGTTTATAATAAAAAAATAATACCCAAAATAATTTAAGAATTAATAACTTTAGTAAAAAAACTCACATCATAGACACGTGTACGTATTTTTGTATTAATTGCCATTATAGTTTCTAACTTTGATATTATAGAAGTAGATGAAAGGATTTCACCACTTCGAAAATGTTTAACACATTTAACTGCATTGTATGAAATAGACATATCGCTGTTTGTTAAACAATCAATAATAGTGCATGCCAAATCCACTTGAATATCCACATTATTATCATCGGCTAATAATTTTTCCAGCTAATTTAAAAAAATTAAATTAATAATATAAAAAATAAACACTAACATATAATAAATATGACATTAACAATAATATTATTTACCAGTGATAAAACTGTAGATTTAACTGTATCATCTGGGTGACGAATAGAACGTTCAATACTGACTGAATACTTATTAAATACATCATTTGACTGTAAAACACTTAAAACTGTCCGGAGCAATGCACAGACATCTCTAATTAGTAATCTAATAAAAAAAATGCAATACAATAATTGATACTCAAAATAATAACAAATTATTTTGCTTACATATCTGCGGTATTCAAGCAATCAAAAATAAGATTCAAATCCATGAGCTTAGCTGCTTTTAATACATCAGAACGGTTCTTTTTAATGAAATACATGTTTAATTCGTTCACTGCCAATCGTGTGCCGGTGGCGGTTGATAGTCTATGCATTACTGTTAGAATAAAATCTGTATCAACTAAAACATAATAAATTCACGTTATATTAAATGTAATGTCTATATAATATATCGATTATCTATAAAAAATTATTAAAAACCAAACATGGACTTAAATCTGTAAAATTCAAATTTAATTTTTAAATTCAAAATATATCTGATAAACAATATTGAATAATTCAACTTTGTTTTATGTAATTTATTGCAGCGATCGTGTGATCTTATGTGAATAATACATAATATGTATTTACATATTATGTTTAATGGTAAAAATATCATTTGTTAAAATAATATATATTTATTTATTTGATCTAACCACACCCCATCAACAAATCTTTGTTGTAATAGAACTTAAGTTTTAAACAAAATATATTAAAACCTCGTTTGTCAGTCTGTCTCAGAACCAGAGCCTTGATGAGTAATTAAAAAGACTGTTAAATGAGAAACAATCTTTTTTAAACATACTTAAACACCAGTTGCATGCAGTGATATTTTATACTTGGTAAACCCTAAAATAAAATTTTTAGCTAACATTTAAATAAAAGGTATTTTATTGATAAAAATTAGTCTACAATTAATTAATAGATAAAATCCATTTGTCTTTCATATTTCAAAAATTTGTTTTTAACTTTATCATAAAATTTTGGAAAATGTTTTTCTTTGGGCAGATCTTTTTTTTGGTTGAAATTATTGATAAAGGATTAAATCTTTCTTATCCTTGTTTAGTTTTTCGATATTCATAATTAAAAAAAAAAAAAAGAAAAAGAAATTCTATCATTTTTATTACTGTCACTTATAAGGTGTTACCACTGGGTATCCTCCCTAACCTCACGATTCATGTTATTTTACTTTCATTGCCACTTATCATACTTAGGTACTTCTTATTATACAGAATATATTGTATAGATTGTAGATTTCAATAAGTAAACAAAACAAAATGTTAAAGTAAAAAAAAAAAGTTCCTCGATACAATTTGATTTGTTTTAACGTCGAAAAAGATCATTCAACTGAGCTGTAGTACTAGGAATAGTTAAAATTAATTGATTGATTTTAAATACTTCTTGGAACGCCGATATTAAATCATTCATCTTAATTTTTTTGACTAAATCATATAGGCTAGAATTTCAACATTTTTCAGGTGTATATAATACAATCAATAACTAATTATTAATTTGGTAATCTAATAAAATCATATGTATTTCTGAAATTTGATTCTGATAAGTTTTCTGACGCAGAATTTGAAATTCTATAATTTAGTAAGTTTGAATATTTAAATGATATAATATAATAAGAGTATTGATATTTGATGATGAGAATAATTCGATATGCCACGCAAAATAATGGAATAAATTACGTTTTTAAAATATCGATAAGCGCTTGGCACTGCGCTTTCAACCGTCACATAAAAACATAGATATTCCCTTCTATCCCAACCGGTCATTCCTATCATAACGATACGAGGAGCAATCTAAAATACGATCACCTCAGTAAAGATATTGCCTAAACTGAAAAAAATTAATTTAATTACTTTCAAAAAAACCTGATAAAATTTAATTCTCAAATAAGAGTTAATAGTGTAGTAATTTTAATATACCTCGCATTAACATTTAATATAATAAATATTAAACTTTCTTTCTTTCCTTTTTGTTCGAGTTTTCGCCGCTTACCTAGCTACTTCTGACTGCACGCCACTGCTATATATACATGATTTATATTTTTTTTCTATAATATTATGAGTTATGACATTCATGTTTATGAAATAAGTATAACTTATTAATACAATATACATTGTTTATTATTATTTTTAAATTTACTATACATTTTCTACATTTATTTACTACCCACACATTCATATATTTGACTATTATTCATTATATATTATACATTTACTATAATTGTTTTTGAAAAAAACAATTAACTTTTTTTGATTGGCTGTACAACGTAATATTTCTTGGTAAGTTTTGGTTAAACCAGGTGATTAAGATTTTATTGCAAAGCGCGAATAGTGGTGGTTAATCGAAGTAGATGGTAGTTAATGGGAGAATAATCGAGGTTCTATTGTACTTATACTATCTATTAAATTCTATTATATTTGCTGTATTATCATTATTAATTTCTAGAGCTCATGATATGATTATAACAGTATATTTTTTTAGCACAATCAGAATTATGCCAAATACCAAAATATGACTTAAATTCGATTGATTTAAAATTTGCTTACTTATTTTGAATAAGTTTGAACATATGTTTACAAATTACATTGTTATTATTTCTGGATATTTATTATTTTCTTATTATAAATTATTAAAAACACTCCATTTTATTATTATTATTTAGAACATTTAAGAGAACGATTCAAGATAATATTGTCAATAATCGTTTACAAATATGACTAGGTAAATAAACAATTATACAATTTGTAAAATATTTTTTGTGAATTTAAAACATACTCACAGGCCAGTGGGTTTTACTTTCCGATTATGTAGATACAATAAATTAATAAATGCTTTTTAGTAGCACAATCAGTGGCATAACTACGGGAGTGTTAAAGGTATTTAACCCTATTCATACTATTATTGTTTTAGTGAAATACCATAAAACTCGGAAAAATTATGTTGATTTAAAATGTGTAATATATTATTATCTATTAATATGATAATGAAATTGAAAAGTTACTCTATTTCTCTGAGGGATTAACAGTTTTAGCACCCCATGTTTTAGAGGTCTAGTTGCGCCAATGCGCACAATACATTTTTCACATTTTAATATACTGACATATTGTATGTTTCATGTAGGTATACATGTAATTTAAATAATGTATGTAATACATTATTTTGGATTTTAAATAATATTTACCAATTTTTTTACATAAATTTGTGAAAGAACAATTAATAAACATTAATCATACTTTATAAATTTAAAGGCACATATCTGTATATTTTAACATTTTCAAATGCACATTTTAATAAATTTATGGCAATTTATATCCAAGCACTAATCATTACCATAAAATAATATAAAATTAGTTAATTTTGTATCTATGCATCTAATTGGTTATCAGTAACACACATGTACATTAATAAAATGTATAAGTTATAAAATGAAAACAAAATTAGTAAATAAAGATAGTATAAATTTCTTATATCCTAACAACAAAATTTTGAAAAGTTAACAGCATATCAATATTTATCACAAATCCTAGAGAACCATATCTTAGAAATGTTTTATCGAACATACCGTGAAATGTGTAAGAGGAATTTTTAACATTTTATTCAATTTAGTTTTTCATACATGTTGTGCCTACAGTAGAGTGCTCCTTAAACAACTTAGAGTTATATTATATCACTGTAAAAAGTCAGCAGAAAAAACTCAACAATTAATTGACGAGCCTCAATTGTTGATTAGAAATTAGTAATACTGTGCCAATAAAGAGTTTTTCCTAAGTGACTTTTTTGTGTTTAGATATTTTTAGATGACTATTCATTAATCTACCTAGTATTAATTGTGATATAGCTTAATAATAGTTTCAGTTTATACATTCTAAATAAAGTTTAAACTTTAAACATTTTGCTGTTTAATCCAAGACATTTTTTACTATGTTATTTATTTTATACACACATTGATATGATTAATATTATGAACATGATAGTATATTTTTAAGCATAATATTTAAAATTTTGGGAAGTAGTTTAGTACTTAGTAAAAATGCATACAAATAAGGGGAACCTAAATGAGTTTTGTATAATTTTTAATCAGGCTCTACTAAACATGCAATGCATATTGCTTGTAGAGGTCATAAAAAGTATGTACCAATATAAAATTTGGTTTGGACAAAACAATTAACAATGTTACCAGATAGTTAGAAATGGATAAAACCTGGTTCAAATTACATTGTTTTAAATTGTGTTCAATATTATACTGAATATTAAGTAGTTAACAAAAAGTGGGTATGTTACCTATAAGTTAAATATAATATTCAACTCTACACAACAAAGTAAAGTGGGAACCCAGGTTGAACAAATTCATTCATATTAGTCAAGTTGCCACTAGATTTCAATGATGAAAGAACCCAGAATTTTTTTATTTAGATATGTGGATGCTTAACAAAATATAGTCTCATGTAGACAATATATTTTACATATTATGATTAAGTAATAATAACTATAGGTATTGTTACCGTCGACCGGCGTTAGTTCCTCAGACATGACTACCGATTTTGTAATAAGCTTTTGGCAGAATTCGCGATGTCGAAAATTCGAAGCCGATACGACTGAACGGCAAGTGTACGAGCAAACAAAAAAAAATCGATGAATTATTACTTAGAAAAATGTTTTATTGCGAAAAATAACGAAAACGTATAACGAATTCGATCACAGGTCTGTATTGGATACTGATTACGGAAAATGTTCAGTCAAAAGTCACTATACAGATGTAGTCACCTCGTCACAATTCGTCGTACTCAGCGGGTACCGGGATACACAGTAATGTTTGTTATTGTTTATGTTTATATTCTGCAGAATCATTCAGAGCATTACGACCAACGTGACGATAAATTACAGTCGATCAGTGGTTACAGATGGTGGGAATTACGACGATCGCTGACGATCTTAAAACGTTTTAATTTCGTTATATTATTACGGAAAAAAACGTGAACATTACTTTTTGAACTTATTAGCAAAATAATACCTGCTTGACGATTGCTTTAAGACACGATTATTAATTTTTTTATAATCGTACTTTGAAATCAGATGTTATCTATGGTGATAACACATTGGTTTTTTACTGAGAGTGTCACATAGATGGCGGAACAAAATACCACAAACACATTCAATTTATTGTTCGTGTAATCGTAATTATAGTATAACATCGACACATAGCGTCGTGCCTTTGTGGAGATAAATTTGGGTTTTAGGGGGGTCAGCAGATCCACTATTTTTCTGACAAATATTATGTAGTTTACATGAAGACATAATATTAATTAATATTATTTTTATATGAACAAATATATGCAATAAATTACAAAAATAATAATCATTATCCATTTTAATATTGTTTTAGTATAAAAAAATAATTGTACCTAAGTATTACAAAAAAACATCACCTACACTTCAATATTAATATTAAAGATGTTCGTAATTGTATGTGGATTTGTCTTTTTTATGTGTTTTTAGATATATAGCTTTAACAATAATTATTCTACCTCTATAATTCCTAGAAGGCTAAAAAGGCAATGGAAAAGAGATCTCCTCAACACCTAATTAAAAAAATAAAAAAAACATTAATTAAATAAACTCAAACCCTAATTTCTGATCAGGTGGCACTGCTGGGAGCCTTCCTTCTCTTGTTATTGTTATATTATGTTACTTATTTACTCTGTCACCATACTTACTCATTATACACTTATGCATAGATTGTAAATATACTTATTTTTAATAAAAAAAAAATAATAATAATAATAATTTCAAAAGAACTTAGTATCTATAACATTTTCAAATTTTTTGTATGGCAAAAAAATGTATCACGCCTATAAATAACAGTCAAAATATTTTAGAAATATGACGTATAGACTGTAAAAATTATAATATCTTCGAATTCATATTATTCATTTTTAAATAACACAAAAAAAAAAATCAATTTCCTCAAATACTGGTTTTGTGTAAAAATTCCCGTTTATCAATAATATTTTTTTTCCGTGTATTTAGAAAATTATTGCGAATTTCTTATTTTTCATACATCAAAGTACTAACTAGATCCAGTTTTCTATCAAAAGCGACCCCCGAAGTTGAAAATCTAAAAATGTTTATTTCTCAAATAGTGAAGACACACACCAAAATAAATAATAAAAAAGTCGGTAAGTGGGTACCGCCCTGCTGTACATTAGGAGGTGGGGTGGACTCGGACTAGGGTAGGTTACATTTGAATGCAATGATAGGTATCATTGTATACGAAAAACGATTCTGAACGGAGATGATTTGTCAGTCTAGGATGTATTATATTTAAATATTGTCGTATATTCTATTTTGAAACAAATATTTTATTTTTCAATTAGGACGCATTCGCAAAAGGCATGGTTAATCAATTTTAACTTAGACTTTAGGTATAAATACAAACAATTTTATGAATTTTGAACTACAAAATAATTTGCAAATATTCTTGATTTTGACGAATTTTTATCAAAATTTGAACTTCAAATGCTAATAAAAAAAAAATTGTGCCTATGTATTCTTATAATTTTTTAATCACTATAAGAATAACATATGAGAAACTTTGTATAAAATTTTTAAGTATTTTGATATGGCCAAAAAAATTTTATCGACACTTCAAAAAAATTTTTTCAGAAAAATTGAAAATTTCAATTGTCTATAAATAGCTCAAAAAAACTCAAAATATTTTGAAAATTAAATCATGTAAAGAAAATGCCAATCTCAATAATTGGTAAAATTTTCAAGTATCTACGACTTATACTTCTTGAATAATAACAAATATTTAAAATCGTTTGAGGCTAAACCATTATTTAACGCGGTTTTGTAAAAATTTAAATTTCAAACACTCATAAAAATTTTTTGTCTGAATCCGGTAGAGTTTTTTTTTACAGGTATTTGAAGAAAAATTTATGGAGAACCTTGTACCAAATTTTCAAAATTTAGTTATAAAAGAAAAAATTTTACGATTTTCCAACCACAAAATTACTTGCAAATTTTCGCAATTTCGACATATTTCGTATAAATTCAAACTTTAAGCACTTATAAAAAAAAATTGTGACTAACGATTTCGGATTTTTTTTTATCACTTTAAGAACAATTTATAAGAAACCTTGTATTAAATTTTCAAGATTTTCTGGTCAACCAAAAAATTTTTATCGTTATTTAAAAAAAAAATACTTAGAAAAATTGAAAATTTCAATTGTCTATAAATAGTTCAAAAAAAGTCAAAATTCTTTGAAAATTTAGCTGTGTATGGAAAACGCTAATATAAACATTTGGTGAAAATTTCAAGTATTTACATCGATTAGTTTTTGAGTTATAGCAAAATAAAAAATTCGATTTTGACGAAAACTAGTTTTGGGTAAAAAATCCCGTTTTCCCTCTTTTTTTTAGGGTTTTTCCAGATTCATTAAAAAAATATTGAAAATTTTTAACTTTTGACCCCCTAAAGTACCAACTAGATTCAATTTCCTTTTCAAAGAGGGGCTGAAGTCAAAAATCGAAGCATTTTACTGCTCCAAATGTTGTCGACAGACACAAAAAAAAAAAAAAACACACATCATTGTAAATTCAATACATTCATCACTCCGTTCAGAATCTAAAACGTATCTTTGTAAAATCAATACATTCATTGCTCCGTTCGGAATCTAAAAGAATAGAATGAACTGGATTTTTCTGATTATTAAGTTTGTATGTCATGACGTGTTAGTAAGAACTATAGACATATATAAACAACCGTTGTTTATACATGTCTATGGTAAGGATGGAGATAACAAGTCATGTAGATACAAAGACTGTCTTATATTTTCGTACATAAATTTACATTAATAATATAATATAATAATATAACCCAAGTCCTAAATAACCTACTGGCTACAATTGGCTACTGATTATTACCTAATAGAAATCCAACAAGTAAAAATTATCTTTTTAAATTTCACTTAAAATTACCAAAAAAATATTTTAATTAAATAACTGCTTAAAATTTTTATTTTTAGGTGACTTTTCAATACATTATCCTAGTGAGTTGATCCTATACGAACGACTGCCTCTTATAGCTATAGGTTCCTAAGTACGACGCAACTGCGTATTAAGTAGGTTGTAGGTGTATACCTAATTAACATTAATTTAAAATTTCAAAACTTTTAAATCAATAAGATGAATAGACATAGACACAGTTTACATTATAATTTTGTTCTTTCATTTATAAAGCATTAGGGTATACCATTTAGGCATAATATTTTCAAAATAAATGTTTTAAAAATCGATTTATCTTTTGGATTTTAATCAAACTACAATAGTTGTTATATACCTACTCTGTGAGTAGATATTAGCACAATATCAAGTCAATATCTATTCATTAACGTTTTAAATGTACCTATACAATAAAATATCGATAGGTATTGAAAAAAAATCGTTCACTTATATTAAATCATATAGTAAAATATATAATATGTACAAGTTTGAAATATCTATAGTAACAGATCTCATCAAACCGACAATCTAAATAATGTATTTAATAATTCAATACATTTCGATTTAAGATACAAAAATATTAATAATTAATTTTACTTTCTTTAACACAAAACAAATAAGTTATTACTTATGAGTTAAGACGTTTTTCTAGTATATTTTACTAATTAATAAAATAAATATATATATCAACTGAATGAAGACTGTGCAATTTTATTCCGACAACATTAAAATACTTATTTCAAAACTATGTAGTTGACAATAGTTACAGTAGATGATTATAGTTTTTGTAATGGAAATAGATTTTTTGATAACCATATGAAAAATTTTTTTAAAGTTAATTTTGTGTAAATATACCACTTCTTAGAGAATAATATACCTATGTAGATGCTTACAGAATATAAATGATTAGGCAAAACGATATAATATACAGCTTTTAGTTTAAATTGAATTCATATTGAATGTGTCGAATATTATGTATTATCCATTTAATATAATATAATATGCCCTACTATAACTACCTTCCTACAATTTAAAACAATGTTAAAATATACATAAATCATTAGTTATTTATAAATTATAGTACATAAGTATCAGCACAGAATAGAATTCATCTATTCTATAGTATTAGGAAGTTTATGAATAAGACATGTATAACATTTCGAATCTTAAAAATAAAAATAATGATGTTAAAATTACCATCACTCCACGGTAAGACCTGTAGTTTTAAAGAACCTAATGTCAAAAAATATTTCTGTAATTCAATATCATAAACATATTTACACATAGTAAATATAATAGATGTTTTACCTGAATTATTACCTGTATTCATTTATAGTTCATTCATATGTAATATGTTATAACTTATAAATATAGATAAATATTAGATAATAGTTAACATAATATACACTATAATATAGTACCTACCCACATACGTCCATCGTATTATAACCTTACACAGATAAAGCTAGCAAAATACGCTTATCGTAAACGCAATAATTATATCAATAAAGAACAAGTCCACTTTTTCAATTTTCGAGAAAGAAGGTAATTGAAAAATTCATATTCTGACTACATGAAAGTATTACGTTAAATTTAAATTATAAGAATGGACACATAGAAAATTGTCCTGTATTTTTTAAAATGTAAAATTACCTGTAGAACAAACTACAGATTGTAACTTGTATTTATTTACTAACAAGTATTTAAAGGCAATAATTTATCTATGTATAATATAACTACATAAATTATATACGTATATATACATTGTGTATAAAGTTCAGGACAAGCCGACAAGGTACCTATTATAATCACAATTTAGTTAATAATTTCGGCATACATTTATTTTCTTTAGTATTTATGTTCTTATCTCTTAATATCTCTAAAAAATATATGAATATTAAAATGTCCCTGAGATACCAAAAAATATGATGAATCATTAATTAATGTCCATCGTAGACAAGGCAAAAGCTAAAAATACTATACAATCGATTCTTGGTAAATCAAAAGTTCAAGGTGGACAATTTGGAGAATATATATTTAAACACATTTTGAGATATCAATAACTAATAAGTAATATTCAGCGATTTTAAACAGAATTTTTTATACTTAAGATATTGAGAATTTTGAGTTACCACTTAACACCGACAGTCGACAGCGTTATAATTTGTAAATTTATAATATACCAATATAACCTTGAAAATATTTTACTTTTAATTTATCTGTAGGTATGATTAATTAATTTTATACTTGATTTGAGTTTAAATTTCGTTGAAAAATAATTTAAGAAACTTAAATACCAGATATTCGATAACCGTAATGTCAGTTCTTGTATAATAGTCCTCATAAGCAGTTAAAAATACCTTTTTAATACTTTAAATTGGAAATTACAGAATACAGACACAATAATAATATTTACAATAGTAGTGGTCGGACGACGATAAGAATTAAAAAGGAAGTTAATTAGTTTTTTTGTCGATGTCAAATAGGTACCTGAAAACGGGAATGGCATTTTAAATAAGTACAGTTTTCTATAACACACAAAAATGTACAACTAAACGAATAAGCATGCTTATAATATTATGCAAATATTTTAATAAGATTTATGGGTTGGAATAATATTTGTACTAGATCACACGTCTACATTAAATTTTTTTTTAAGTTGTGTAAATATTTATAGTATAGTGTTTGATTTTTATTCCATATCTAATTTATTATAAATAGGCATATTATACATTATTATATTAATTTCTTCGACACATTTTGTTGAGAACATAATATCATAGGCTACGCAGTATACTCTATTCTGATTTATTTCACATCTACTGTACAATAATAGGTACAATATTATGTGCGACGAAAAAAATCTATTTTTCATAATACCTGCAGTACCATAGTCATTTGGCCGCTAGGTACACCTATACTTAAACTAATTAACTCATCCTTTAAAATTAATCTCTGTACTCTGTAGATCCAACCCAGTAGGCCTAAGAAAAGTATACATATTTTATATTATATTTATACCCAGCAAGCAAGTCCATTATTTCTTCAGGTCGTAGAGCTGTTGATATATCATTATAACGAAAAAAACTTTGTAACCACCCGCATATTTTAAAGTAACTACGAAGTACACATACTTAAATTTTTAAAATACAATTAAATATTTCTATCTTCCTCGTGCAATCGTACTACGAACAAGTATAGGCGTAAATAATAACGATGAATTCCAAAATGCACAAGGATCGTCCAATCAACAATTTTAATTTTATAACACTGGAAAAATACAAAACGTCTGTTGTATTAGACGTGGAAAAAATTATGACTTAGTCTGAAATCCAAATCATTTCACATTTTGTATCGTTTATATATATATTATAATGATAAGAATAATAAAATGTATTATCCGAAAGTGGATTTAAGGATATTTCGTCCGACTGGAAAGAAACTATGTGCTATTGAAATCTGAACACACCATAATAATTTATAGACTTAGTTTTTAGATGCTCAGCATCATTGAGTCAACACTCATTTTTCGATGTCGATAATACATAATAGGTATTATAGATCCACGCGGTAGTGAGGATCACGTAGTTACACGACGATAACAACGATACGTTCTTTGATCGTGCCACCGCGTGCCCGGCTTTTAAGTACACGTCACAGTGGATAAAAACATAATATAATAACGAATATGGTCCGGGTCTAGTGTGTGGTCCAGATTTATACACAGCGCCGGTCTCAGTACAATAGCCCACAAGTATAACTAAAAAGAAAACCGCACACACTACAAGTCAAACCATGGGTATTACGAATAAGATTAACTGCAGCTTATTCGTTTGTTTATAGTACACATGCCGATACGCAGGTACTCAGTGTATAGTTAAAATGTTAAATGAACAATGAATTTTTTGTTGGCATATGAGCCTGTATATTATGTTTACACACACATATATATATTACATATAATGTATAGAGATTTATTTAAAAAAATTGTCCGGAAATCTTTTGGTTTACCGACAAAAAATTATTTGAAAATAATTTTCGGAGAAAAAAAAGATTTACCGTTGTCTGTTTATTCTTTAAATCTTCAAGTAATTTTGAGGCGGCTTCAGTCGTTTAGTGGGTGATGCGATCGTAAAAAAAAAAAGTGGATGTACGCCAGTTTGTTTCATTATTATCATTCAACTCAAAAAAACTAAAAAAAAAAGATAAAAATACCCAACATTTTGAATAAAGCATGAAAGAATATAAATCTTAAATGACGCTATATAAATTAAGTTATTTTAAAATTGTATACACTGGTTTAAATTTTATAGTTAAATATAACAATTAATAATATCTACCTTTAAATTTGCAATATTTTACTAGAAAATTATAAAAAACATTTTTTTTTAAACAACGTTTAGTACTTAAAAGTTAAAATTGTTAAATAATATAAGTAGGAATTCAAATATATTGTGTGCAATGTACATACAAACGACATAAATAATATTATATAATTAAGAGACTACAGAACGATATTTTAAACTTAATTTAGCCAGACTTAAACTGTCCGTTTTTTTAAGTAGAAATCATTTTACGTTTAAATAAATACACATTTTCTGATATCCGTTATAAAAGAAACTCGGTAATTAAAATGTCAATTATCGGCGCAGTTACTGCAGAACCAACTTTGGCAAATTACCTATTATAATATATACCTACCATGAAAATGCCGTGTCTGCGATAACTGCCGTTCGCATTTTAACGATTACAAATACATATTGTCATATATTATCGTATAGTAGGCATGCGTCACATATTACAACAAGTATAAATAAATGTATAATATAAAAGACTTAGGCCCGTATAACGAGCGAGTCGAAATCGCGTAAATCGCGACAGACGGACGGCCCGCGTCCAGAATCTCGTCGAGGTCTTGATCCCCCGTGCCCGTTTGACGGACAAACGTCAAGTGCGGAACGAATACACGCGTATAACATTATTGCAAGGTACGCTTCAAAAGGGGGGAACGCCGAGAAAAAAAAAATCATAATAATAAAAATACTGAAAAAAACATCGAATATAATGGACAGGCATGTAATAATAGTAATAATAATAATAATATAAAAAAAGATACCCAGCGCACGTACGCGTTTCTCTGCTTCCCTCGTCGTTGAGATCCTAATCTCCATCGTCGCGGGACCGACTATAATATATTATAATATAATACAATATTATCTATATATATATATTTACCATGCCTGCCTACCGACGCGCACGCGCGCGCGCACACATCTTTATTTAACATCTTTACACCTGGACGGCGGCGCACGGGACCGCTGTGTGTGTTGTAATCCTCCTCTCGTCTTATCGGTTGCGGTTTTTAAACCAATACCTACCTACCGTTTTCAAGACATTGTACGGATTATATTATTATTGTTGTGCGTAGTGCGTGTATATTAAAAAAAAAAAGGAATAATAATAATAAAAAAAAATCCTACATGCGATACGCGATCTGAAATTTGTTTTTCTTTTCGCCTCCGATTGAGTCTCATCGCTATAATACTCCCTTTCTTGGTCCATCGATCTCTTCATCGGTTTTCGTCTTAATCTCGTCTTCCGGCGAAACGAAAAACTTAAAAAAACCACAGCACGCATGTACAATAATATTATTCGATTTATTCGTCGGACGTGTTTTATACTTGTATTTTACCAAGTATTTTTATACGAATCATTTGTATTTGGTTTGCGATAATTTAATTGACACTCGTTTAGTTAAAACATTAATTTAAATCGTCCAGTTTCGACGCCATATCGGCGAGCTATATTTTGTTTGTTCCGGTTTAGGCGTAAAAAATTCTTAAAATACTTAATCAATATTTATTTTATAGATTAGACGTACTTATTAAACAAATAATCACGTATAAAACTACCCATATTTTAAACCATTATTGATCTATAAATTATAATAGGATACAATAAAACACAAATTTATAACGATTCAATAATAATGTTTAGAGTAATAAATTTGCATAAAATTACTGTCATTATAACATAACGTGTCTCTTTGTTCGATAGAAATTTACTTCTGTCTTAAATTTTTTTCGATAGTTTTAGTTAATATATTATAATATATTATATATTTATGGCATTTTAGACTATAAATAGTGGAGTATTTTGTCTTTGTTTTTAAGTAGCTCCACAGGCGTATCCGGCGGAAATCCATTCTAAGAAACTACAAGTACATATATTATAGAACTGTAGGTTTTTACAACAGTAAAGAACTCTGGTAAAAGTTTAAAAATAAATATTTTACTGAGAAAATATCTTATAGATCACAGAGGTAATAATAATATTATACAGATTTTTTTCCATGAACCGGGTAACATCTAGCATAGGCGATAATAACGATTTCTATTTTCTATTTCTTTAAACTTTTCTATATTCGTTTATAATTTAAGTATTTTGACTGTGAAATATTTGTAAAACCAAATTAAAAGTCGTAATTTGTATGGATAAGAACAGATCGTATCGTTTCCAAGAAAAAGTCAGTTTGTATATTATTATTTAACCGTAATAATGTATAATAACTGATAATATTAAATAAAGTACTATAATATTGACATAATAATTTAACTACAATTCCCAGTGTTCACGAATCAAAATATTAATATTGAATGTCGTCGAAATAAAAATAAAATGTTTTTCTAAATCCATTTATTATTAAAAGGGAATTATGAAATTTCTTACGTTTATTTAACATCTAAGCCCTAAGGTATAAGGTAAATTGGGATTTTCGACTTTAAAAATACAAAACATAAATATTAACCAACTTAATTATAAACTATTTGTTCAGGTATAAATTATTCATTTTGAACGTTTCTATTATGAATGTTATTCACCAAGAACACCGCCTATGTCTCTAAATAAAAATTCCCTATACATTTTATTACACTTATTTAATAATAGTATAATAATATTAGCAGCACACAGCGTTTACGTATTCATTGTAAACAAACTCCATTAGTGTTGAGAAAAAGGTTTAAAGTATAAAATGTAAATTTCTTTTACTAAATACATTTTACAAAAACCCGATGTATGTTCATATGCCTAATTATTTTGAATAAAAAATAATGAATGAATTAATGTCACTGATTTTTCTTAAATTCCTATAAAATAATACAGATTTTTATCTATTCTTAAACATATATGTTATCCTCTCAGCTCTCTTTTTTAAAGGATGCTAAACTCTAATTTTTTAGTTAAACGTCTAATGCAGTAATGTGCAAGAGAAACCTTAAAATTCGTGCAGTTTTTTTGTCAATTGTCTAACGTTAAAAAATAAATAAATACCTTTAATATTATTTCCGTTTACTTGTTTTTCATTTTTGTGTAGGAATACCACGAATTTAAGATCAAATCATAAGAGCATCAAAGTATTTTATATTTCAATCGAAAACCTTCATCGGTATAGGGTAAAAAAGGTCATATTCTGTAGGTAAAATGTTATAGTTATACTAGTCGGTAAACATCAAACGTGTAAATAAAAGCAACTGATTTGGATAAAATAATTGTGAAAAAAATTCAGCGTGATATAAACTCCCAAGAAGACTAGTGTTGTGTAAATATTTCAAATATATTCAATAAAATACCAACAGTATACAAATACAACTACAAAAATATAAAATACATAATAATAATATGTAGATAATAATATTAACTAATAAATAATAATTATAAATTTTAAGCATAAAATCAATTAATTTATACATGCGTTTTTTATTTAAATTTCTCCTATTTATTATAAAGATAAATTTAATAAGTAATAATTTTTAACCACAGATATTTACTTAATATATCAATTAATTATTCGTCTATTTAGACGTAGATAACTATGATGCTTATAACTGAGACCCGGATGTGAATTCAAACAGCTGTTTTTAAATACAATATTCAATTCACACGTAGGTATCAATAAATATTTAAAACTATATTACTTTGAATTTATGCGTTTGTATTTCAATTGATTCATTTTAACAAGAAAATTTAATGTTTATACACATTTTATAAGTATATAAATATACAATTTCCATGAAGCAAAATAAATCTGTAAAACTGTAATTTAAAATATTATTTTGAGTTTGCTAACAGACCACTAAATAAACAAATACAATCATACTATTTCCAACATTTATTTTTATACAATATTTAATACATTTTGTAATGATTAATTTAAATTAAATGATTAACAATATGTCAACGTATCTATGATCTATATATCTAATTTATTATTATGAATGTTCTTTGACTTAAATAATTCGTAGATAATTGTTAAGGTCCCTTCTATTGTTGGATTCATTTATAATATATTTTTCAGTGTTACTTAAGGAAATTAAAATTTCGATTATCGTTATAATATTGATGCAGGGCAATAAAAAATAATCGGATTATTGATACCTATTGTATTTTTATTGACCAGGAAATATCGATGATGGTTCGATAAAAAAACGATGCAATGTCCATGATATTAGACGGCTGTTTATACAATTCACTTATTAAAGTATATAGTATTATAATACTGGTATCCCTCACTATATTATGCTCAGACATACGTAAATTATACGAATCGAGATAACTGTACAACATCACGCATAAGGCCATAAGGGTAGAAAAGTGAAGTATAAAAAAAGGGAAAGGAAGAACTCAATGGCGAACGTGCCGCATCGTACCTATATAAATATTTAAACGGAAAAAAACTTATATTAGTAAGATACTCGTTGCATCTATTAGTGGAAAAACACAAAAGCATGGCAAGGCAAAAAAAAACATAACTGTATTGATATAGGCGGCGGCGGTGGCGGCAGTCGATTTTTGAAGGGTCCAAAAATATGTATAAAAAAAACAGCTGCCCGCCAAATGTCCCATAACCCATCCAGGTGCATCTTGACCACACCGTCTCCCTATATTATATTATTTTATTTTTTTTTTTACTTTTTTGTTGCCTTATAAACCTGGTCAGTAGTGGGTGACATATTACTTTTTGCGGGCCTTTTGTGTCTGCTAAATCTACCCCTAAATAACCGGAGAATGTTTTTAAGTCGCACCGGCCGATATATGTTCTCTTCACCGTGAATGGGACGAAACGAATAAAAAAAACTGTTAAAAAACGTCGATGCGTCGTCCGCGTTTGCACCAGTGCACCACACAATAAATAATAATGTATAATATACGCCTGGTACATAAAGAAATGCATAATAATAATATGTATATATATAATATATTGTATACTTATATTTTTAAGCGTTCGGCGTATATTGCCCTGTTCAAAAGACATGACGACTTTTGTTCGAATCGACACCGAACACACGTCGCCAGGTTCTTATATGCACCGGTTTCTTAAAATACGAAATTTATAAAGACTAATGTTTCCGGTTAAAATAATGTATATAGCCATATAGAATATAGATGCTTCATATGTATGTGATTTATGTACATTGTGTACTATTGCGACTTGCAAGAAGGAATGGCCAAACGAATTGTGATTAGATGATCGTGTTGGTCTTTTAAGAGCTTAACGTGCCTTCAAGCTATAGCAGAAATGTTTTTTCAAAACATTGTTATTACTATACAAATACAAGATAGTAGGTACTTCCATGATACCCATATTACCAAACGTCCGTAGTCTATACAGCTGACGGGGTAGAAATGGATTATTTTGATTTGTTTAATGTATCTAGTAAATACATAAAAAGTATATACACATTTGATTATAAAACAAGTATTAATACAATAATTACAATAACTTACTCAAATATATAATTTTACCGTTGATAATAGAAAATTAGTTTCAACAATGATTTGCTGGTATACATCCACCTGATATATATTATTATACATATTTTTGTGCTTTCTCTACAATGAGTTTTTAAGATAGGTATGCTAATTGATTTTTAAGTAAATTCATTGTTCAGAATACTGTAATGCTATGTACGTATTTATTACATTCTAGAAATAAATTAAGGTTATTTTAAATTGATTTTTAAAAGCGTATTTATATATTTATATATTTTACGTGGTGTTGCATTATGTTTCATAATTATTTCATTCTTCATAATATTTAATACATTATATAAATATAAAATAAGATATGTATTATGAAGGTTGTTTTAAATTAAAAAACATTTTTTTTATTAATACCTACTTTCAATCGATGCATGATGTATTGATGTTATAAAATAAGTTAAAGAAATAAAAATGCCTGTGTTCCTTTAGTTTTGAACGATTTGTCCTTAATTAAAAACATATAATAATTATAAGTCATACATCTGCTATCTGCAAATAAAATGCACTTACAAACATTAAAAGATATATATTAACATAGTTTTCTATCGAGCACTGTGCAGCGCAGTATACTATTGTATGATACTAATATATGTATATAGGCACATAAATACATAATATTCATCGTCACTGCACCTGATGTGCACGCACGATTCCATCGTCACTCTGCAGATAAAGACCACCCGATCGAGGGGTTAACATAATAATCGATAACCGTTGGACCATCGACCGTTCGATTACAATCAAAATTCAAGTTTTTTTCATCGGACCAAACACTTCAATGATTCCGCTTTAAAACGTATTAAGGTATTTCACAAAAAAATAACGAATCATACGTAGCTCAACTGCCTTAACTCACTATTTTTACACAAATGTATACCGTGATGATGGACATTACAAGACTAATTACATATTATTGGTGAAATTATTTAAATACCGAGTAACAAGTAAGAATTTAATACTCGACAAAATACCGCATATAAATGTATATTATTATGTTATTTATTTTAAATGTAGTTATCGTTAAATATTATAAAAATAAACCGTACAAGAAATGCCTACCAATATTATATTATGTATACTATAATATTATATATTATGTCATTTGTAAAAAAAAAAAATTTGAAATAATAAATCTTAAAAAATACAGATTGTATACTTACATATAGTATTATATAGTAGATAAAATATTATAGTACCTTAGTATATGTTGTTCGAATTATACGGTAGGTATATACAAATGAGTGTAAATGAACTTGTACATGAGAATTATGAGATTCATGAAATTATGTTAATTTATTATTGCCACCTACATTGTAATAACGATTATTTATTTTAGATTCTGAAACGAAATAATGAATGAATTGATTTTATAATAATGTGTTTTTTTTAAAATATATATTTTGACAAAAAAAAAAAATTAATATGCTACTTATAAAATACACATATTACATGATAAAATTTTAAACTATGTATATGCGTATACACTAGGTATCTATAGTCTATCTTAAAATTATACTATTAACAAGTATTATTGTATTATAATTTTGATATTTAGACATTAATTATCATCAAAATCAATGTTATAATAATATTATAATATCCACCTTGAGACAAATGATCGAATCTATAGTTATTTTTGCGTTCAAATGTGGTTAAAATTAAATTAAAACACATGAAAATATGGTCGCTGATCAGCGCAAAAGAAATAAATAATACGAAAAAGTTTAAAACGCGAAAACTAAATATTTTTTCAATTAATTGAAATCTCGATTGCTTTTTGTTTTTTTTTATTATTCTGCGTATATTTCTGTAAACTTTCTACACTTCTCTTATACAAAACAATAATAATATATTTATGTTTTCACCAAGAAAACATCTATCCATATACCTTGTATAATATACATCTAATACCGAAACACGAGTAAAAGCCGCATGAACAGTAAACATTAGTTTACCGAGAGTGTGCATACATGATACATGATACATACACACATACATATATACAGAGGGTAAAAATAGTTTTCTTCCCTTGTAACACACCCCGTCATACATATATATATATAAATATATATACAACCGTTACTATATTATACGTACGCACGCACGTACACATACATATATAGATTCTTTACTGTACATACATCTATACTCCTACAGCTATGTTATTGTTGTTGCAGTGCCCATTTTTTTCTTCTTTTCGTACACACGCGCAAACAGTTCGATCTCGTGGGTAAACACACGCTGTTTATTATAAAAATTTTATTGGCTTATTGTCACGAAAACAACGGCAAGATGCCCGCCACGCACTTTCTCTCGGCCCATAACTCTTGCGCGTAAATTCCGTAACGAATCGCCGTACACACCTCGCAGTCGTGATACGGGCCGTATTATACACAATATAATAGGAGCGTAGACAATGTAAGGTTGTAAAGATTGCGCAAAAATCTAGATGATGAGCCCCGGCACCGACATGAGGTCCTCGGCGAAATGGGTATTATTTATATTATATTATTATGTAACGTCTCCAGAGGAATTGTCCGGCCCATAGATACCGACATTTCTCTGCTGCATTTCTGTGTCCAGCGAGTGTACATCATATGTGCTGCAACACGATCATCATCGAAACCTACATAATAATATAAAGTGTTACGGTTTTATACGTATATATGGAATATATATATATATATACATTATAAATACACGGCGTGTACTGCGCAAGACGGCGATTTCGGGCTATTCAATAATGCTCGTTTACCATTTTCCCATAAATATGTGTGTGTGCGTGTGCGTGTGAGTTATATCCTTTTATTGTCGATGTCGTTTTTAAATCGGGTTTCGACGCCGCAGGCCGAAAAAATATATTATATCAAACGATATTGTACGCGTGTAGGTGTATATAATACAAATGGTCATCGAAGGTTGGACGACGGGTGAAAAAAATGTTCGCACACAAACACAACGATCTCCGACCGTGCAAAATATGATTGTGACAAAAAGAATCGGTTAAATTTAGACCATCTATTATGTTTGCACAAACCTATGTAGTGACTAGTTATGGACTTATCGATATCTCACGAGCACCTTTTTTCGTTCCGGCCAATTTCAAAACATCGCGGCGAGGATTTTTAAAGTTATTATCATTTTTTTCCTCTCACCCTTCACAATTTCATAATACACGCGTATAATGGATTTTTTCGATATATTTTTCCTATAGAAATATAAATGGGTTCAGCACCACGTTTCTCAAAACTCGTTTGTACAACGACCGCGGGGGTACAGTGTTAAAATTTGGACCAGAAATGTTTTGTATACTTAATGTTTTTCTGGTACACGTATTACAGTGCATATATATTATACGAGGTAGTAAATTGACTAATGATATTTTATGTACTAAATATATTATACAACTTCATTAATCATTAATTTTGTTGAGTTTGAGAAAAAAACTGACTGCACTACACATTGTATAAGTATATATAGTGTAATGGTTTCAAAAAAGGATTAGAGTTGTTCGTGTGAATATTCATGTTTACATAATGACATAATGTTAAAAATTTCCATTTACTAAATGCACCTACAATAATAGGTAATGTGGTTAAAAACGCAAGTATATCAATCCGATAAATCATCTAAAAGCTATATTTACACGTTGTTTTTTGCTCACCGGTAAGCATTATTACTAATAAAAATCATTTCCTTTGAAGTTTACTATAATGTTGAATTTTTTATGTAATATATTGCTTTAGCAAAATACTTAATATAGACAATATACTAGTATGTATTTCATATTATGGGACATAGACGGTAAACGTAAAGGTATGTACATCAGAAATAATATATTAATTCAAAATTACATAATCATATATTCTATAGGTTGTATATATGTAGTTATTTATTCACGTAAAAAGAACGTAAGTACAAAACTATTTATTATTTTCGGAAACCTAACAACTATTTAAGTGGTTTTTAATATATTATGTAGTCATATTAAATAACAAACAATGTTACAAGTGTTACAGCGTTTCACAAAATTTATAAAAGAATCAAAATATGTAAAATGTTCGCACCACGTTAAATTACAGTTGTTAACAATAACATGTTAAGCCAAAATCATTTATGTATTAGAATAATTAATACGTATAATATTTTTATACCGTTGAACTTATTGTACTTACATAGAAACACAACGAATAATAATAATTGATTGAAACGAGTATAATTTTCAAGAGAAAATAGAAAACCAAAAAAGTTATCTATAGGTATTCTATATTTGTAAACCAGGTACAGGGCTATGCGCTATTTGAAATTAAATTGTTAAATAGTAAATACCACAATACCAGTCCAGAAAATACAACATTTAAGTATAAATTCAAAATTAATTTTGATTTAATTTTTTTTTGTATCTAATAATTTCAATACGACAAATATTACCAATGACATAGTATAATATTATAATATTATGTAGTTTTCTTACATGGTAACATTGGTAACATATACGATATACGAACAGTAAGCATTTAACACTTATGAAAAAACAATACACGGATAGAGTCTTTCTCTTGGAAGTTATAATATACATAATTTTACACAAGAAACATTGAATTCGCCAAATAACAACCCTTCCCTTCCCCTGATCAAAAAATTACTAGCCAAAATCTTTATCGAATCTATAAGCTGCGCAGAACTTCGATAGTCAAAACTTAAAATCATCTATAGGGACTAGCGTTAATGCACGGATGTAAGCTTTATGTCGATCAAGTGACCTGGGAAGGCTTCATCAGCTTCATCCTCTAATTCCATACCTCCATTGGAAAATATTATAATTATTTATAATAAAATAATCGTAATCTACTATTAAGTCTTCGT
Organism: Aphis gossypii; assembly: GCF_020184175.1. Taxonomy (NCBI): domain Eukaryota; kingdom Metazoa; phylum Arthropoda; class Insecta; order Hemiptera; family Aphididae; genus Aphis; species Aphis gossypii. Next base: position 55,415,063 of record NC_065531.1, on the reverse strand, counting down.
CAGTTGTTTTTAATACATAATTTCTTAATGTAACGAAGTATTTATTATTATTAAAAACAAACAAAATTTTAGAAATAAAAGTAAACGTATGTATAACATAATGTATCCAATAAAAATATGTCAAGACAATAAAAAATTTGTCCCAAACACTCCCAAATCAAAAATAATATTATGTTTGTATTCGTAATAAATTAAAAATATTTTCAGTTTTCAAATCACCCCACCCGGCACCCACATCAAATAATATTATAGTGATTTAATTATAATATACTATCGATGTCATCACCGATGATGCCGTTTATAATATGGGAAAGCTATGGAAAAGAGTCGTACGTGTGTCACACCACACACAGCAATAATATTTCTACAAAACATATAATATTATATTGTACATATGCATCGTAACGGCTATATTATATAGCAGCAGATGACCGGGTCCGGGTGTTCCAAAATCGGACTCGCTCTCGGATTTCACTATAGGTTAGCCGGCGGCGTCGACAGTTTCCCATAACATTATATCGAAGCGCTGCGCCAACCCTATCCCCTGCAGCCGCAGTTCAATCCCGTACACACGTCACACGCACACCATAAAGCACTTTTTCGCATAATAACGACTACGTTGCAAAAGGCCAATCGTATGCGGCATTATACAATATACACATGCGTTTTATTATATATATATGTATAGTTTATAGCCAAATGTGGCGAAATCATTGAAATCGCGGGGGTGTTATACAGTGGTCGTGGGGAGCTGAGCGACGCGCGTAAACTGACGGTACATATGTATTATGTATAATGTAATCGCGACACGCACACAATCGGACGGGATTTATATACATTTTCAGTATTAAAAATAATTCGGATTGCGGCGACCGGCCGATGGACAATTCGGACAACAAACGACACGTACACACACACAAAAAAAAAAAATATATATATAATAATAATAAATAAATAATCAAACCCAAAATATAAAAGTGTAGTGTACCTATACGTATACGCTAGCCAATATTACACTGTTGTAATATAAGTGTCGTAATACCGTTATTGTCCTTTTTTTTCGAACAAAATAATCAAAAACGGCGCGGCGTGTGCGCATATCTCGTTCAGACCTAACGGTTTTCGTGCTGTGCGTACCAATTATTACGCAATGCAATACAATAAAAACTCGGCATGATTTGTGTCCGCGCACAAGATCTTAGGAACCGGTGGATTAGTGTCCCACGACGATTTTCGTATAGTGCCAGTTGCGGGGGATGAGGAGAAAAAAATAAGTCCAGCTACCTAAGGGTGTGTGTAGTATACTACTCTCTCTTCTCGGGGACCCGAAGAATCGATATTGCAGGATACGCCATATATATAATATTATATATATAAATGTATTACAAACTTGAAAATACAAATAATATAATATATTATATATGTATACTAAAATCGTGTGTGTGCCGTGTGGTACAAAATTGGAAAGTGTGCAATATTTCACGATTTTCCGCATTATTCAAAACTCTCGGTTTAATTTTATAGCTTTATAAATCTTGTTATGCAAGTGTGCGTCTCTATTGTCGTGTGGGAAACAACGTTATAATATCGACGAGACGGCTATGGTTTATAAAGAAACTTGTGCGATCACTGTCTCTCATAGATTCACGAAGAGCCAAGGTATTTTTACGTAGTTGACTTAGAATATAGCACTCCCTTGATCTAAAGGTAGACGCATTAGCAGAGTTTTTGGGCACGCAAAAATATTATTTTATTGCAAAACCGTGCATTTTATGAAAAATATCATTATTATTCCTATAATGTATGTTTTTAGTACGTTTGGGATACACTATAGGTATTGAATTTTAGCTTTTAAGATTTTACACTACATTATATTTATATGAATCGCGATTCTTGGATAAAACTTATTTTGAACATCTAGATAGTAGATTATTATTGTATTGAAGTAATAAAGTGTTTCTATAGAAGGATTAAATGGGTAGAATTAATTAATTTAACATATGACCTTAAAACGATTGGATTCTACTACCTATAGTATATGTTATATGTAATACACTATGGGAACATTGTAGTAAGTACTCTGTTTACTAACAGCAAAATTCAGTCAATCATAGTGCCAAATCATTTCTTAGAAATCACGATTCAAATCTCGGCAAAATGTAAGTCATCTTTATTCCGCATTTTTAATATTGGCGTCAATTGACAGTTGTCAAAGTTCATGATGAATGCGATCATTCATCATTGCAATAAAATCTAACCAGAGACATAGACACATTAGTGTTGTTAGTTATTCATAAAAATTTAAAAATACAAACTCGATAAATTAGTTATAATATTATATAAATATAATATAATCGTATGATAAAAAGGAAAACAAATTACATTCAAAATATAATAAAGTATAGGTGCAAATAAGATGTCAATTAAAATATAGATACCTAGTAAAATATTCTTGAGATGTATTGATATCGTATACCTATATTAACTACACAATTATTATTATCGATAATTAATAATTATACATTTTATACATTATACATGGGTACTTGCACTCGCAATGTACATAGTTCATAGCTACAGTTGTACGTACGGCAGAACAACGCAATTTTGATATTTTATAAGTTATAGGTTTTTCGTCTAGTATATTATTAAAATGGTTTTTGAAACGGCTGAATTACTAAAACCGTACAACGGAGGTCGTAGTGTTAAACGATCCGATTATTTAAACGACCCATACGAAGTATTTTAAAGTATACACAGCAGCAACCAGCCAAAAACCCTCGGACGGTTCACATTTTACTTTTTCATCCGTTATTTAAATAACAACGTTTTTTTTCAACCCGGGTGTTGCGCGACTATATTTTTACTCGTGTCAAGCAATCTCGGCGTTTTATTACGGTACTATAAAATGATGTACAATTATAATATACATATCACGTTTATAGGTAAAGAAGGAATCACAATATTTACAATACACCATCATCAATATAGTTTTTACTTAGCATCCCCGTATAATGATATAATTTATGATGTAATACAAATTTAAATATATAAGATTCCGTAATGACAATTCTACTAGTTACTAAATTTGTGTGTTAATTTCCAGTTCGGCTATCAAAATGAATAAAATTTTATTTATGTTACTTGTGAGTAGAGGATAATACGAAACGCATATCCGGGTTGCTGCCGTGCTGCTACAATGTAATTAGAAATTTAATATTTTAACTTTCTACATTTAAACAATTTAACTATTTTCGGATAAATGTATTTTTGTATTATTTGAGTTAATTAATTTGCTTAGATTTTTTTTCATAAATCGACTGAAATTCTTGAAAATTCCCCATATAATTAGGTATATAATATAAATAAAATCTGCTTGGAAGTTAATAATAAAATAAATAGTCACATTATGCGTACAAGAGAAGGTGAAGAATATCGTAATATTATAATATTGATGCCTGATTGAGGTTTATTTATTTATAAATTTGTGTTGTTACAAAACGTATTTTTTTTCGTAGCCTATTTTGAAAATGTGTAGGTACAACGACCATAACCCATTTTTATACTAGTACATGACATATCGACGGGACATTTTATTTGTATAGATATTTTTTTTTCGAAAAAGATTTAATGGTTTTTAAGATTTTGACATTTGACCATTCGAGTAGAAAAAAAGGATTATTCAGTGACCATTGTGGGAATTGGGTCGTCAGATGCAGGTCAATGTGTGTTCACGACCACACAATAATATTTAATCCAAAATCAAAACATATATTGTAACATTATAAATAATAAATGGGTTTTTTTTTAAGGCAAAAGGTAAAACCCTACAGACGTACACAAACGGACATTCCGTATTTTACAACAAAAAAAGTATACAACAATACATACATACAACTAGAAATAACGATTATTTATACTCCGACGGATGAAGTGTGCGGAATACATTTCTTTTTGAGCGACTGTACAACGAAAATATGGCAAAATTATTGCCAACTCAACGATCACCGCCCGTCACACCACCCCCGTCCGGAGGACCGAACCCGCTAGAAGCACAATGACATGCAAAAATCCGGATATTTGTTTGTGACAATATTTTTAAAAATCCATACGCATAATGCATTTTTTACGACCCTTTTAGAAGACCCAAACGTCTTTTAATGAAGTCGCCGTCGACGTTTTTACTTTTCCACCACCGCCCCCGTGTCCACCAGTATTTTTTTCTTTCTTTAGCCACAAAATATTGATTGATCGTATCCTCTGCAGAAATACGTATTACAAAAAGGTCATTGTCACGACGCACACAGACCGCCGTTTCCCCATTTTGTGGCACACAATAAACACAAAAATACATATATGCACACAGTGTACACTATAAACCTTCGGTCTAATCACCTCGCAGACTTATATTTATTTAATGCGTTTCAAATACTCACTCTTCGTCTTCTCAACCGTCGTCTTCGTTCGTCTTATTGCAATCGAACCGCATACACAGTTGAAAACCATATTATGTTCCGCGCCGTTTTTATGTCACAAATCGCAAAAACCTGAAATCAAACAGCTCGGAATATTTAACAGTTTAATTTTACATAGTGTGATATTATGGTATACTGTAGGTATATTAGGTAACTTACTATTAATCCTGTTACACAACGTAACCGTTCCAATAATGGACTTTTTTACATTTTAACGTTGATCCAACAGTCAAATGTTACTATTTTATGTATATTATAAGTTAATAACAATTCAGGAGTCTATTCGTAACATTTTCAAATTTATTTTTATTTTTCCTATTTATATTTTTATATACATTACCTATCGTCGGGTCATATACTATGGCTATGTCTGTAAAATTGTAAATGTAATTCTTACCAATAAAACAATAAAATCGATTGAAACACAAAGTTTATTTTTTACGTTGTCTTGCCATTTTTTTTTTTTAACTAAATATTATGGTTTTTGTTTTTTTTTCGTTCCTATATCTGTATATACTTCGAGGTAGCCGCTGCGAGTAGTCGTTGTTTTATTTTGCGACCAGATGTTTACAGAAATATTTCGACTCCATGGTAAACGCGCGTTTTTGACCGATCGAGCTCATTTTACACGAGGGACCTTGCACCTGCGTGTTTAATGAAAAACAAGGTACAGCAACTGATTAATTACAATGAACACTGAACACCAAGAATGGAAAAAAATGTTATTGGAAGAAAATGTTCAATGTACTATTTATAACCAATACTATTATTTATTATATTAAATTCATATAATAATTAATTATATTAAGTATTTATAAAAAAATATTTTCTAATATATATGATTTACAATTTCATTACTCACTATTATTCAAAAATATATCCCAAAATAGTTATTATAAGCATAACCAAAACCGTGTGTTTTTCATACCCTAAACAACAGTTTATTGTCTTTGGAGGTTTGACATCATTAAAATATTAACAAGACAAGGCAATGTAAAAAGTAACTGGTTCTTAAACATAATTAAATACTAATACCTTATATAATATATATCATATATATATATACTACCTACTTATTGTGCTCGACGATTATCTTCAGATGGTAATCGTTAACGATAATTGGATAAGCTAATTTGGTGTTAGGTAATGTTTATAACAATAATAATTGTCGGTTAGCAGCGTTTTAACCAAGGTTTATTATGGGTAGTAAACTGGTAAAGCGTGCGGTATTTATTTTTCAGTGTTTGGAGATCAAAAACGAACAAACGTCTTGGGGGCGTTATGTTATAATATCATATACGGCGAATATGTAACCAGAAGTGCAGGACCTGACCAGTTCATTATTGATAGCGATATCATCAACTCGATATAATAATATAAAAGACAATTTCGGTGTGTACGTGCCGCAATCGGTAAGCGGCACATTATTTCGTCAAGAGTGTCTACGTATATAATAATAAATAAACACTATTATACATGTATAATGCACCTAAGATTCTATCATTCGTTATGGCAGCCGGCAGGTCTCTGGAATTAAAATTTATGACACGATTAACTCGCTACACTTGCTCCTTAGTATTATTAGATATTATTATTAAACGTCCGCACAAGCGTGCACAACACAATGTTACGTTTTATTATTAATTATTTCAGACATATTATTTAATTATTGTCGTTTCCTGTCGCTATTATGATCCGACCAAAACGAACGATTAACGTTTGAAATATTTATAAATAATAAAATCGAATATGTTTGGCGAGAATGTGAGATAGACGAGAGGGACCAGATTTCATTAAAAATACAAAATACTATACACGCGTATTATATAATATTTAATCACATAATATTATTATAATATATTATATTATATTCCGTGGCACTTAGGTGTTACGTTTTACTGTGCCTTTATCGCTGTCGCGATTTTAGTAAAACGCACCATCGCACAGGCGCGGATAAGTCGTATATTTACACAATTAATATAAGTGTGTGCGTGTAATATTATGTATCGTACCGAGGGCGATAGTCTCTCGCCCGCCGGCGTTCGGCAAACCATAATATTTTATAATACGTGATTTTTTACGAAAGAAGGAAAAGACCTGGGAAACTCGCAATGGGCCCCGCCGTCGTGTCGGGTATATTATAAAAATAATAATAAATACACACATGAGGCAGCAACGATTCTCCGAAATTAGACGAAAATTATACGGGCGGACGAGCGCGCTGCGTCTCCGATTTCTGGCTAAAAAGCCCATAAATCTCTTACTCGGTACAGCGCAGTAGTAAAGGTTAAAAAGACTGTATGTCGCAGCAGCAGTAGTAAAATACCAAACACACGTGTGGCGGTTTTTCGGATATTGCTTGCACGTTTCACACCGCGACCGGGGAAAGGAAAAACGTCGTTTTCGAAACCGTTTTGCCCGCCGCCGCGCGTCATTATTAATAGGTACACCTACCTACCGCCTATAATGTGAATACATGTATACGTATATAATATATATATATATTGTGCATATTATATGCATATGGAGCGTATGACGTGCGCGCTGGTTGAACCTCTCGATGACCTCGAGGGGAAAAACGCGCGTGACACGGGGGGTGAAAAAAACTCGAAAAAAATAAATAAATATTTTATGCGGTGTGCGTGTGTACGTAAAAAGGGCGATCGGAGAAAAAATAATAACACGCGCGCACCCCAAAACGGAATTCCGTAAAAGAAAATGTGTATAAAAAAAAAACCGTTTTCTGCCGCCGGAACGGTATTATATACGCACCGGAGGCGGCGACGGCCGGAGAGGGGTCGACCGACGAGAGCAGCACACGCGCGCGCGCCGCGCTTTTGAAACGCGCGCACGCGCTCGACGTTTCCGACCCCTTAACGAACGGGCGGGCGGGCGGGAGGTAAGCGGTTTTTTTCCGTCGATTTTTTTTTTTCCTTTTTTGCTGCGGGCCCCGTCGCACGCGCAACATCCGAAGGGGGAAAAAAACGAGATTCGGTTTTGTTCGCGTCCGCGTTTTTTCATTGTACGGTTATACGGACGGTTTGTTATTATTATTACTATACCTATTATGTTGCTATACATTATTTTTTTTTTACGCGTAACGCGGTGGCACGAGACACGCGAACGTCGTCTTGTTATTGGCCCCGGTACAGCCATTTTCGAGTGCGGTTTTTTTTTTAACACTTAAAAAAACAAGTCCACACGCTCCCCTCGCCTTAACCCATTTTCCTCGGCCGCCATTTTGCCGAGGGGATTTTTTACATCCGGACGTTGTTTTTTTTACGCTTGCGATGAATCTATGCATAAAAAAAAAAACAGTTCCCCCAAAATATCGCTGCTCGGCATTTTATTAATACCGGAGATGACTAGAGCGACCAATCACGTGCGCCGAATGGAGGCGTCGACAATAATAAAAAATTAAAAACATGACGGGAATAAAAATTTTCCAGTCGGAAAAAATGTATCACGGAGACTGAGATGAAAAAACGATGTGTGAGCGACGGTATCACGAATTCACGGCCAACGCCGTCGTCATCGCAGCCATAGTAACGGGCCGAACGAATTCCAATTGATTTAAACACTGATATAGTATAATATTATTATGCATCGACTAAAATATAAATCGTCGCGACGGTCGGACGAAGTAATATATTGTTACCTAAATAAATTACCTAAAACCGCTGAAACACGATTGTAACCGAATCGTTTCTTTCCACCATAATTAAATACAGGTTCGATTCTATAATTATAATTTACAAAATATAATCGCCGTATCGGCTATAAACGCTATAATGCTATATTATGGTTCTAAATATGACTGTTACGACCAAAACAACAAAAATCGTCTAAATAGTATAAAAATGTTTTGTCATAAAATTGTAAATTTGAATGTTGTACACCAACTATATGATAAATTATATTATAATTTTTTTAATATCTACTTATTATTTTAATTATAAATTTTCAAAGGGATTATTTTTTAAGGGGTAAAAATTTATTATGGGTTATAAAAGGTAAAAGGCTTGTTTTATTACTACTACATTATTAACATTTCTCATCAATTAATTATCTTCTATATTAAATCATTATCCAATCTTAACTTATAAATTATAATAAAAACATCATTAGGCCGTGAAGTTTAATTATGCTATGAACACAGAAAAATAACTAAATTAAAAATATGATATTACAATATTATGATGAGAGATCCATTTGGAAGTTTAAGTTATATTTAAATAACACTAAGAAAATACTTTTACATTGTAAGTGGTTTTAATTAATTTTTTTCAAGCAAAAAGCAAATAAAACAATTAAATAACTTGTCTAGTAGTCACAGGGCAATAAGATATAAAGTATGCTTAATAAATATAACGATTTAAGTAAGTTCTGTTACAATACATTAATATAAGTATAATTAGTATTAAAAACTAAATCGCTTATAACTAACTAAATTACCCATATTTTATTTTGGTAATATTATTCTCCGAATAATTTTGAAGTTTATATTATAATATCATGTACCTACTATATTATTATAGCCTACATTTAAAGACCATTAAATAAAACGGAATATTGTACTGCTGTTCCTAGAAATAAGTTTTGTTAAAATATTAATGAATGACAATTTTTGAATATAATTACGTTTTTGATCAAGTAATCACATGTAATAATTAATAACCGAACCGTAATTAATAAAATACTGAAGTCATATCAGTTGTCTATAAAAACGTCTAATGTTTAATTTTTCGCAAAAATGATGTATTGAAAAAATATTCATTATACTTGATTTTAATTGCCTACTAATCATAAAAATAGAGGCATGAATTATTTCTTGATATTTTAATGCCGTTAATTCCAAATTATCGGAAAAACATACAATATAATCAGTTGTTGATTTAAAGAGACTTACCATCAACAACTGTTCAATATTAAAAATTCCGTTATCTTGAACACAGTACACAATATATCGAGTACGTTTGCAGTAGAAAATATACAATTACTATATAATACAAAATAGTGACAAGTTTCGTAAACCGACATAAACCCGAGATTTCAGTTCGATTTTCGATATTGGTTTAAAATACATCATAATACATCACAAATGTGAAGATGCATAAAAATGTGGCATACACAAGGTAGTAGGCGCGGACTATGGTTATTGTTGGGCGTACAGGTATTTATTTATTTCCCATCACAAAATGTAAACGCGAAACTTATATTTCAGAATTCTGCGTATTTCTTCATACGCCTGATACACGCATAACAATATAAAATAATGCATACGTCTTCTACTCCGTTCCTCTTTGAGACCACCGTACATATTTTATTATGAAAATAATACGCGATCACAAAACCCGGCCCGAGTAGGACGTCGTCGTCCTCTTTTAAACCCCTTTTAACTCGGAAATCGTTTTGTTTACGCGTTCTCGGGTCGGTGCACGCATCGAACACTCGTTTTACACGGTAACTGACAGCCATGGTTCGCCATTGACAACCGTCAGGTACATGAAATATTTATCACACGCACAGGTAGTCGCGCGACATCAGAACAACCCTCGACATGGCCTTATGGATTTCGTAGTTTCGTACACAATGTTATTTTCGTTCGGTTTACGATCGCCAGCAAAATCCGTTCTCGCATCCCTACAATACACAATAGTAGTTGATAAATACGTTAACAGGAGAAAACACTTTTACGAGAGACTATGAAATGACATTGGCCGTCTTAATTTTTTTTCATTTAAACTAGTCTATACATCTATATTTATTTAAGTCCGCTAAAAAAAAGTACTTGGGATATGGTATGTTTTGTAAGGAATAAAACAAAATTACTATTATAGTCATAGAAATAAGCATTATTGAGAACTACCCGTACAAAAGCCACTACACAATACTGTATAATCGTTCCATGAACAATCAGGCAGTAATATAACAATAGGAAACAACATGTAGGTTAAAAATCGTAAATATAATAAAATAAAAAAACATTTTTTTTATTGGTAAACGTAAAGACGTTTATTCTCTTCAAACAAATATTATATGATAAGTATGATAATTATTAAACTTTGGCACATAATATTTTTATTATACATCAATGTAGTATTTTTCAACTATATAAATAAAATTAAATAATCTAAATAAAAGAATGAAAAAACCTTTTAAACCTATATTTGCATAGAGATATTTATTTACATAGTAAAACATTTTTTTAATAAGAGTACCTAAACATAATATAATGAACTATATATTAAATATGTATACATATATATATATATAATATGTCATATAAAATAAGACGATCTGATGACAAAAACGTTAGAATGCTATACAAAGATCAGACTTTAGGTCTCTACACACACACGGTATATTATATATATATAATATGTTACATGAAAACGCAATCTCGTAAAAGATGTATATTAATTATTACATAATATTATACGATAGTTTGTTACAATTAATTATTATTATTCAAGACGGCATTTTCAAGAAATTTTTAGTCTTAATTAAAATCACAGTATGAGGGAGAATAGGGTTAATTACGAACAATCTAATCACAAAAACAATAAAAATTTAGTTATAATTAATAATATTATATTGGTTATAACAAATATTATATCATTGTTGATGTATTTAATTTAAAATAAATTATTATTATGTAGTGTATTAACGTACATACTATGAAATTAATATTTACAGACTATTATATTTTTACATTTCTAAGAATTAGTCCTGATGCATGTGAAGACATGTGCGCGAGAGTTTTAACACAAATTTCAAAAGTTATCCAAGATCGAGCAAAATTCCGCGCACACCCCATACAGACGGGCATATTTTGGAGAGACATGAGGTTATAAAAGATTGACTAGATCTTCCATTAATGCCGTGATTGAGATTTTATTTATACAAGACATTCAAGCACCAACAATAAAATTCATAACTTTAAACATTTACAATTTAAAAAACTAAAAAAAAAAAAAAATTGCCTACTCGGCAGATCAGTTTAATTTAACTTATACTTATATAATTTGACGATATTCCGTCATAAAACAACCTTATCACAACAAATATATAAACCAATAAGTTTTTTTTTAATTTTAAATTTTACATAGTATCTATCATTAGTGCATAAATATACACGATACTAACTATAGTATACGAGGAGAAATAGGGGACGACTAGATAAAACAATAAAAATAATTGGGAAGATGAGGTATTACGGTATTTAAACGTAAAAAATTCAAAATTGTTATTATTACGTTATTCTTAAGTTGGTTATTTAAAAAAGTTGTATTAAGGATAATTAAAATGTATTAAAATTACTAATAATTTTTACTTAACAATGAAAACACGAGTTAAATATTTTTAAATCGTTAAACTTTTGTTATTTCTCGAAAAGAAAATTAAAAAATGATTAAAATTTTATCTCCGAGAAATATGTGACGAAAAAAAAATATTTAAAACGATAAACAATTAAACAACTATTATTATTTAAAACGATATACGTCTACAACTATAAGTCAGCGATAAATGCGCAATCACGATTTGAAGTCACGGTTGCCGATTCTTAAAAGTTGATAAATTGTCAACGTTTAAGAACCGGAACCGGCTTTACAACACCGTGAACACATTGACACTGGGAAACGCATATACGAATGAAAATCTTTTTGAGCTCGATGCCCAAAAAAATTTTCATTTGTACAAAGCGTTAAGTGCTATGCAACTGCGCATTTAAAAGTGATTATAGTAGTTAGAAAGAAAGAAGTGTGTAATATTACTTTATACTTTTAATCTGTTTTCATTTTTCTTACGATAAATCCTATATTATATACCTAAAGGGTTAATTGTCATAAAATTTGTACTCTATTAAAATATTATATCTTATCGTGACTGCAGCAGCTGGGCGGTGCGGTGTTCCTCCTCGTCGCAGTCTTAACTGTGTGGTACGCGCGCTATGTGAGCGAAAAACGAAAACTTGTCGGCCGTTATCTCGCCGCAAAGGTTGCACGCGAACGGGTCCCTGAAGCTGTGGAATCCCATGTGCATCGAGTACATAATGTTCTCCTTGAATATTATGTCACAGTGGTGGCACACGTGCGTCTCGTCTTCCTTGTCTTCTTTTTCGGGAGTCGAAGACGACGACGTCTGCAGCTGCTGCTGTTGCTGATGATGATGATAGTGCGGGTAAAATTCTTCCTTTATCGGCGGCGAAATCTGGTCCATTGCAGTTCCCCGCGGTTCGGTGGTACAGCAATCCATCGGAACCGCCGGCGGTGACGGAACCATCACCACTGGCACCGACTTGGGTTGAGATTCGGTTGCCGGCCGCTCGAGCTTGCAAGCGATCCCCTTGCGCCGACTGCTGCCAGCGGCGCGAGGCGTAACCGAATCTTTGCTCAAGTTCAACGGTCCCGACTCGACGACGGACAACAAAGCGGGCGGAGGCGACGGGACGGCGACGGCCAGTACGGGCGGCGGCGCCTGCGGTTCAGGCGTCCGATCGCCGCCGCTGGCCAATTCCGCACTGACCACGTCGTCCGGATGGTATTGATGACCGCGTTTATGATGATGGTGATTGTGGTTGTGTTGTGGTTGGTGATGGTGGTGGAGGTGGTGCTGCTGCTGTACGTCCATCTTGTCGTCCACCGACGAAGTGTTGTTATTGTTGTTGTTCTTGATGGCCATGTATTCGGCGGCCTGGTAGTCGACCATCTCCATGGAGCGCTTGGTGATCATCGAGTACATGAACGACTCGGCCGAGGTCGAGTAGGAGACATTTGAAGACGGCATTTGCAACAGCTGTTGCATAGAGTACGGCGACGGATGTCCGCCACTGCTGCTGCCGCCGTCGTCCTGCGACGAGCACACCGTCTGCTGCGGCTGTTGCTGATGCTGTTGCTGATACGGATTGTGGCGGTTCTGCTTCTTGTTTTGCCGAGGACCTCGCCGGTTGCCCACCACGTCGATGACAATGTCCGGGTTCGGCGTGCCATCCGGGTTGAGCGGCGTGGCCGGTCGGTGGTCGCGCTTCTTTAAGTGCTGCTTGAGGCTGTGCATGTATTTGGATGCGTACCCGCAGTCGTAACACTGGAATTGAAATACGTTCGAGTGCGACTTGAGGTGCGACTGGAGCATCGACTTGCTCACGCACTTGTAGTCGCAGTCCGGGCACGTGAACGGCTTGGCGCCCGTGTGGTTCAGCAGGTGGTATTCGTAATGGTGTTTCAGGTCGGTGGCGAACTCGCAGTTCGGACACTCCAACAACTGTTCGGGTTTGATGTGCGTGCGGATGTGCTTCCAGTATTGCACCTTTTCCGTGCACTCGAGTCCGCAGTGTTTGCACTTGTGCTTTTTCGGTTTTTGTTCCTTGTTGTTGTTATTGTTGTTGTGGCTGTTGTTGTTGTTGTTACCACCGGTGCCGGACCCGGGACCGGACGGTTTCGGGATTTTCAGGTCAAAATCTTCGCACCCGGACAGGTCGCGATAGCTGGACGTCGGAGAGCTGGCCGAACTCCGGCCTTCCGAGTCGTCTTGCAGGTGATCGGTACTCGACTGCAGGTGATTGGACGCGGCGTGATGATTGAGGTGATGATGATGATGGTGCTCAAGCGGACGTGCGAGGTCGTATTGCGAATGGCTAATGATTGGCTGGTGTTCGTTTTCCAAAAACATTTTTCTGCAAAAAGACAAAACAACAAAACTTTTTAATACATCCTATACGCGTTTGTCTTTATGAAGTATAGTGGTACAACGTGCATGGCAGGCGTTATATTTCGTCGGATCGATTTTTAAGGGACGCGAAGAAAAAAAATAGAATAAAAGAGAAGAAGAAAGAAAAAAGCCTCGGCGAAGTTTTAGGGCGCATGACGTTGTCGTGTGTGTATATATATATGAACATCGAGGAGAGAGAAACGATGATTGCCGGTATTGATTGGACCGGGGGGCGCAGTGTGAAAGAAGGCCAAGCGAGCGGGTAAAAAATCGTTTTCGCCGCAAGGGTCGAGTTTTTCATTTTTGTTTTCACCGCCGCGGTGTGCGCGACGTGTGCGACGGCGGTGCGCGGAGGGCGGAAAAATGGCCGACCGTTCCCTGGACAAAACAAAAAGCCATAAAATAAATGCCTCTTCAAGCACGGGGCCCCTCTTTCTAATGAATAAGAGAAGGGGATGATCGGGATAGAGACCACCGCCGCCGTGCACACTTTTTTCCTTCTTTTTTTTCCACTACTGCTACCGCCTCCACTTCACCGCCCGGTACATCCTATTCCGCGTGTCTTACCCTTATTTCATCCTCGGAATCGTCTGTGTGATTTTGAAGAAAATGGTTTTCATTTGGGGCGAAAGAAAAAGAGATGGACGATAAAGTGAGTGAGTAGAGGATAAATACGAGCGGGAGGGAATGAAAAAAATAAGTAAAGAAAAGTGAGAGCTTTCTCGCTGAAAATTGAACATTATTTTTATGACTTATATTTTCGGTTGGAAATTGGAATCTTTACCATACATAAAAGTATATATATATATGCACTTAAAATCACAAATAAAAACTTTTTAAACCGTAGATAAGTTATTTATGAACCAAACGAAAAAATTGTCACATTTAATTTCGTCGTCTTTGAAATAAATTACTAGGTGTCGATATGCGTAATCGTGAATACATAAAATATAAAATAAATGAAATCTGTATTAGCTATTATTTATTATTAATTATTGATAAAACTCAATGAATGCCGTGTAAGTAATCAATTATTTATTACCTAACTTATTATGTTTTAAAGGCTTAAAAATTTAGATATTTATAACGGCTATAATCTATATATAATTATTGATACCTATATTTGTTAATGTTATTTAATATACGATTTCTAAAAATAAAAATTGGTAGGTAATAACGTTATTTAAGATAATTTTATTATTATGTCTGTTAAATTGTATTAATCAGGTAAGTACATTCAATTTAGTTATTAATATAATTAGGTATATACTGTGTATTACAAATAAGTAATACACAATGGTATAGTTTTACATTAGTCAGCAATTATCATTCAATTCATAAATCGTCAATAGTTTCAATCAACCATCTGTTTGAAAAAATGGGGATGTTAACATACAAAAATTATTGTTTCAACAAACACTTAAATTATTACATTCATATTTAATATGTTTTTGTATTAAAAACGACAATTATTATCAATCATAAGAGATCATCCCGGTGGTTGTTCAACAACTATAACATTACAATATAATTTACCTTATTATAAACTATAGTATGTTAATTTATGTCAAAATATTCCATTTCTCTCTTCTTCACCCTCAAAAACAAAATAGGGAGTAGACTGAATCGTCTATTATATAGAGGGTTACTCAGATTTCATAACAATTTATAAACATACTTTAATAGGTATATTAAGTGTACGCAGCTATAACTAAAATATATTCTTATATAATACAGGTATATATACTTATTATAAGCCACAATTGGTTAAAAATTTAAAATCAAAACCTCGATAAGATATTACTTATCATTTAGTATATAGGTACTTTTTTTTTTTAAAAACAATCATCCCATTTGATATCAAACAAAATACGTCGTTAATGAGGTGCTTAAAATAAACATTTTGTTAACTTATCAGTGATGTTTATTGAAAAAATACGTTTGAACCAGTGTTTGGGTAGCTTTTTTATCTATATATAAATTAAACGATCGCACAGGCATGAAAGAATTTTTCAATTAAATTGGTTATTCTTTATCCACCGGGAATTTCGCAATTATTAAAAATAAATTGTACAAGTTGATTTTTAATTAACATTATACACAGTGATAGAAATAAGTATAAGAAAACGAACAAATTGTAAAATACTGCGTAATGAACAAGAAAAATATTTTTTTAAGTAACATAAATAAAATAAATAAATATTACTCAATTACAAACCAATCATATTTTCAATTGAATAAAATATATTAGTATTACAAGCCCACCTAAAAATTCTAATGGAGAATTGACAAAGGGTGAGCGTACTTAGAAAGGGTTTATTTTATTCGGGAAACCCTTTCTGTTTAATCAACTCCATTCATACAATGATCAATTTAAGGTTTATCTGAAATGGGTGTTATTAAAAGGGGGTCCCGTCACTGGTTGAAGTTTAATTACGGTTTCATATAGGAATTAATTTTTATCAATACTTGAATTGATGTAGGTACGTAGTTAAGTTCACCCGCACCAAAAAAACATTAAGCAAGCAAAGGAGTGGGTACACGTACAGATGACGGTTCCAAAATAATAATTGCAATTCAAATCATAAAATATGTCGTTAACTTACTGTTTAAGCTCGAGTTTTCTCTGATGGTCGATCAACAATAAGTCATTTGTAAGTCGAGCCGGTTGGTAAAAATGTGTGGCGAGTCTCGGAGAGTGAAGTGTACGACTTTCTTCGAGGTTTAAATCGTCGATGATGCCGTGATCGGTGATAGAGACGACGACGGTGTGCGATTCGTGATAATTAACAGCATTTCAACGACGATGAAAAAAAATTGATGTTAATATCAACCGAGTCGGACGAGCGCTATAAGTCTCTCGGAACACTTTATATATTAAAAATTATACGCGAACGACGAGCATCGATAAAACAGGTACCGATATTGTTTCTATCGGTGTACACACTGCGGTGCGGCAATATAGTGCGTAAAGGCGATTACAGAAATACGAAGTGCAAAAAAAAAAAAAACAAACGAAACCCGCACGTGATCGACACACAAAAAGCGCACAAGTACAACTGCGAGAGGCGAGACACTGCGCGGACCGGTCTGTGTGCGTCGCGTCGGTGGCGGCAGCGGCGATTATTGCAGGTTCATCTGGTGCCGCGGGCTCGGTTAACCTACCCCAACGGATGGACGGCGTTTGCCCCTCCGCCGCGACCACCGAGACTACGGTCGCCGACGGCGCACGACGGTACACGAACGCGATACACGCCCACCGAAATGCGCTCTCGCGTGCGTGTCGGTTTTTTTTCTCCTTTACCACTTTTTTTTTTTTATTTTTATTTTTATCCGTCCGCACGAAAGGATTGGACCGGGCCCCGTAATTGGGAGTGTTTTTTCCGCCGCCTCTCTGTCAATAGAAAAACGCCGCCGTGAACGCGATATTACCATAATAATATAACGCGCCGCGGTACCTATATACGTATATACAACCGTATAATAATAATAATTAACGACAGTATGTACCTATGTGCCCCATTATCGGCGGCATTATACGATTTTTATTTTTAGTCGAAGAGCGTCTGAACGAAACTAGACGAATAGAATTCGTTTAAAAATACACGGCTCGTCGCCGGCATTCGTAGACGAACAACTCGTAAAAAAAATTACTTATCGTAATTACACGATATTATATTAATATTGACATATAAACATAGGCATTTAACATAAGCATTTTCAAGAGCAGTAAAAAAGTGAAAGGCTTTGACGCCCCAACTCATTTAGTCACATTATATAAATTGTTAAAATTTTATTGTTTAATTATTAATTATTATAGTGTATATTAAATTTTGGTTGTGTATATAAAACAAATAACAAAAACGTGATACTGTGGTAATTAAATGGTAATTAATTAAATGATTAAAATATTACGAAGTATTATTTTAGATAAAAATTCAATTTTAATTTTCTTAAAATATAAATGAAATCAAAAGGATTTTTAAAGGTAACATTATAATAATTAATACACTAGTCATTACGATATAAGCCTCCACTCGCAGTATTAAAAAATGTATTTAAATGTCTTCTTTATTTAGAACATTTGATAAATCTCATTCAATAGCTATCATAGATGTATCTTTGAGAAACGATTTGGTAACATAGTTAACCTTACGTAAGTATTTATGCGACGCATTGCTGAAAATGTTCTTTGCAAGATGCAGAGCTTGTTGGAACGGAAAGTCCGAAAGTGCTAAATGTAGCATTTCATTTAAATTTGGAAAAACTGATTTTCGAATTATACTCTATAGGCCTATTTCACATGGATGCGTATCATACGCGACATATTTTGCGTTTTTAGTCCGTTCCCTTGCCGGTATAGCGTGTATGAACTTAATCAATGTAAATTAAAAACGTGCGCGTATACGATACACGTTTATGTGAAACTGGCTGTTTCAAATGCTCCAAATGATTGTTAGTCTTTTCTGAATATCGTTACCGATAATCGTTATCACCGATTATACTGATTGTTTAATGATTAATGATACAAAGATAAAACCACGCGTCTTTTCTTCTGAGTTCTGAAAAACGAGTGACGATTATTTTTGTATTAACTTTAATATCTTCTATTAAGTATTTATGTTGAAAAAACTACACTTCATGATTTTACATAGGGTCATTATATTATTATACTTTGTATTACGTACCTATACTGTAATATTATAGTTTGGAAATAACAAAAAAAAAAATAAAATAAAATATATTTTCCAAAATATTAATAAAAAAATTAAATGTTATTTTAAATTTATATTTAAAAATTAACTACCGTTGGTAGGACTAGGAATTATAAAGGGAACTAAAATCAAAATTGGGGAACTTAGTCCCCCGAATACCCTCTAGTTACACCTATGAATATATAATATAAACCTATAACTTACACACAACTATACATCATCAGGACATCAGATATAAAGCGTGCCTATCTATATGTGAATATAATATGATTATAATATAATTATATGAATGAGAAAGATAATTCATATTATGATGTATTGATATCTCGTGACGATGTAAGAGACTGTAAAATAATGAGCGTAGGTGCCAAGGGTACAATCGAAACGCAGATCACTGTCCATCGATAAACTAATTCGTTTTTAGATTTTGTTTTAGCTTTAATAATAATTATTATTTAAAATAAATGGAAGATGATAATATATACAATAAAATTATTTTTTATATATTAGAGAAATTATTATGATTAAAAACAAGTTGAGTAATTGGAATTTCCTAATAATAAATATTCGTTATAACATTTATACCTGTGGGCAATTGGCTATTAATTAGTTTTTAAATAATATTATAAAATGTGTTAAAAAATTGTTAATAGTAGGGATACTAGTATTATATAATGGTTGTTACTTGTTAGTACTTAGTAGGAATGTAGGATGACTCTAGATCTAACATGTTGTAGCAACTGCAGGGCAATTACAATTTTTGAAAGTAATTTATTTTGTTAATTAAATACACCAATGGTCTACCTGACCAATATAATATATAGGTTTAAAATACTTAGTAATATTAAAACGTTTTTAATGTTGGTAAGTAACTTATATTATTTGTGAAAAATATATTGTAATAATTTAATGATATAATATTCAAATAAATATGTAATATTTACAAAATAGTTAAATTATAGCTCTATAAAGTGTTGTCCTTTATAGACGTAAAGAGTGTGATTGTGTAAATGTTATTGATAAAGAACAAAACTGTACATTAATTATTACATATGGACAAAAGCAATCGCTATAATGTCATCATAAAGCCCATAAAGCTTGATGTATATTTTTAAAAAATCGTATATTATACATACAATTGAATTGGTTAAGGATCTTTTCATTGTAATTCATTTGATAAAAAATAAATAAAAAATATAAAAGATTGTAAAATAAATAGTTTGATACCTACATAAATAATCTAGGTACTAAATTTAATTATAAAATTGGTTTAGTATCCATTTAAAAATTAATGTAAAACATTTCACAAACATTTATTTAGAAAAAATATAAATATTAACATTTGGATAGTTATTTTACAATCCAAAGTAATATTAATATTACTTTTAGAATATAATATAGCATTTATATAATACGTTTCCCTTCATTTTATAAAGTATATCAAAGTTATTTATTTAAATGAATAATTTTTTTTTATATAAATATATATTATCTACAATTATAAATCTTAAAAATAATAATTATGTATTTTTTTATTATATTAAATAAAAATGCAAATTAAGAATGAATAATTAAAAGAATAATTAACATTGCTATTCATTGTTTAAATATGTAATTTGTCCAAACTGAGACCCAATAGTGTTTACAGTTTTTTAGATTTTTTAGTTCTATGTATAATGCACATAAGAACTTATGAAGAACAAGGTAGTAGCCAGGGGGAGGGTTTTAGGGTTCAATCCCCCCAAAATTGTTTATAAAATAAGATTAAATAGTTGGAATTTCATATTTTATTACATAATATAACATATTTATACTCTAACTCCCCCCAAAATATTTTTCTGGCTACGGCCTTGATCAAGAATCTTGTATTATTTTTTAAATCTTATATATAAACAGAATTTATTTATACATTTCTAACTAAGAATATGTATTGTTTAGAATGTTAAATTCAAATGGTTATCAAAAAAATTGTGATTATAAGTTTTTAATATTTGTATACTAAAATAAGAACATCTAATATAGCATAATACCATATCATACTTTCAAACTTTCAAACTTGTTGACCAAGAGAAAATTTTTTGGCATTTTAAAAAAACTAAAAAGTCGTAAATTTCAATTGTCTATAAATAGCTTAAAAAAAAAATTAAATACTTTGAAAATTATACCATGTAGGATAATATGATAACATCATTATTTTGTGTTCATGGTTATTTGTTATTGAATTGAACAAAATCTAATAATCAATTATGTCAATAACTATATAGTTAGGTAAGCTGTTTAGCATAAAATTCCAGTTCTCTTTAAATTTTTTATGGTTTTTTGATTACAAAAAAAAATAAAAAATACTGGAAAGTTGTAACTTTTGATCTCCCACCCGAAAGTATCAACTATATAGATAAAATTATCTACTGGAAAACCACTTCAAAACGACTTAAGATAAACTATGTGCTATCAAATTGTCTATTTCTCTCCTACAAAAATTGCAAGAACGTCACTGCCTCGTATTATAAATATAATATACTCAATACTATGAACAGTGAAATTTTAATGACACATAAAACACATTTTAGTTTTAAGAATCAATGCAATACATATAATTAATAGTTTTTCTAAAGTAAACATTAAATACTATGGCAGTCAATTTGTTAATAGGTTTGTTATTGATACGCTCTTAAGTGTTAGCAGGTATTTTATTTTGTAATTAACAAAAAAAAAAAAAAAAATAGTAATTAAACATCATGAAATAAAACATTAAAATTCAAATGAATTAATATATAGGTATTAATGGTATTATACTAATATTACAATACAATAGAAGGTATGTAAGTATACGTATTTTACTATTATTAACTAATAATAATACATAATATACGTACTAGGTTGAATCAATAATATTATAATAATTATAGCTGACTTTTATTTAAACCTACAAATCCTAATAATACAAGTAACATTAACCGACTTTAATTATTTCAAACTTTTTTATTTGAGAGCCTGGCTAAAATATTTATAACTTCATTTACAGTTTTTAGTTAAATAATAAATATAAGTATATAAAAAAAAAATATAAATGCAATAAGCATACATAAATAACCGTAAATTTTTAGTAGTTTTCACGACACTTCGTTGTATAGTATAATTTAAATTTGTAGAGTTAATTTTCCCCAAACTTTCAAATTATTATAGTTTTGTTTAATTACAAAATCTCTCCAGTCTTCACTATATGAAAAAAATACCTTAATTAATTGATTAATTTTAGTTAACGAACTGTCATCTATCTGGTTATAAAATCACCATATTAATTTTATAAAAATCAAACACGGAGTTTGAAAAATCCTTATCTAGATGTACCTAGATTAAAGAATCAATGCCATTATATAACACATATTATAATTGAATGTTTTAATAAATGCATTAAACAATAAAAATCCAATGTGACAGTTAAATCTGATACATCACAAACATACGCACAATCCAGAACAAAAATAAAAGTCATTTTGCTATTTGTTTCATAGTTAGTTGTATAGTTTTCTCATGAAAACTGTGTACAAATTTACAGTCTACAGTCCAATAATACAAGTATATAACATATATATATATATCATAAGTCATTCCAAAACCTCCAAAAGTCTTTCCAAAAAAATCTTACCTCTCTAAACACGGCCAAGAAATAAAAAAACTAAAGTGAAATGGTCCGTGATTTATTATAAGCTCGTTGCCAAAAAAAAAAAAAAAAAATAAGCACCATTAAGTAATAAATAATAATGTATATTTTAATGATAGGTGGTGACTTGGTGTGTAGTGTGTACTTAGTAAAATCATATTGTTCTAAATTTCTTTTTCTTATTACTATATACAATTATTATATCGCGTATAAATATTCAATATTTAAAATAAATAACAATACAATATAATATGTGTTATATATTTTTATGTAAATTGTCTGTTCAGTAATTTGAGTTATTAATATGAATAATTTATTTAAACAATACAATTATTATCAAGTATAAATATAATATTTAAATAAAAATAAAACTTCTTTTGAATGAAATAATATTTTTGTTGTTATTATGAAATGTAATAAATTGATAAATCCTAATAGTTGAGATTATTAAGATTGACTAATAGGTAGGAAATATTTTAAAATTAGAATTCATTTAAAATAATATATTTTTGTTAGTAAAGTTGTCAGTTTGGGTACTTGTTTATTTTTATTTTAAAATTAATTAAATAAAAGTTAAAATTTCTTATTGTAATGTACCTAAATTATCCGAGTTGTTTATTAAATACTGAACATACATTTATTAGTTATAGACATTAAGGAAGATTAAAATACAATATTATCAATATTCAATTTAGACAATTTAGTAGATAATAATATTAAGTCTATGGCATTTTAAACCATATTATATGTATTTACCTATAATATACACGGTAACACAATTATTATGATTTATAGTTCAGTGTTCAACTTTAAAAATATTATAACTTATTTCTTATAATTTATAAATTATCAGTTTTATATACTATATTATGTAAACTTAATTCGATAGAATTTCAGTATGAAATAAAATAATACTAAATATAACTCCAACTGGCAATCCTTTAACATCGCATACCGCAATATATACATCTAAGTTGTAAATTCCTCCTTTCTTTTCTTATATTCAATACAAAACAAATCTTTATCGTACTCAGCAAGAAACCGTGAATAAGGGTGTTTATTTTATTTATATATTATATTCATTATTACTTTATTTTTGACCACGTGTACCTATAACTAAACGTTTTTGACAGGTTCCGCTTGTAATGCAATAAAATCATATAAATGGGTGTACCGTACATAAACGATTATGAAAAAAAAAATGAAGGACTGAGTAAAAAAAACATCCCGGGCATGTAAAAAAAATAAAGCATCAGTCCCCCTCGACCTTGTATTCTTTCATTCCCATTGGTTGTAACCCACATTTTATTATAGAAGGGTTGTTTTTTTCTTTCTCAACCTGCATAATGAACTCGGGGACCTAAAAAAACTATACACCAATCAACGTTTCTTTTTCACTCCCATAGTCATAAAATATATCTACTTCATAAAAAGGGTTTGAACAAAAAAAAAGTAGAACACCGTCATTATGAAACAACTTATAACAGGGTGCGTGTATTCATATAGAGAAATCGTTTTGAAGCACATGTACGCATCGTGTAATATAATAATATATGTAATTATTGGACTATTAGAATCGCATTTGCTGTATTTTTAATTGATAAACACGCATACGTATACAATATATTCATTTATCATTTATATATGTATATACTATATAATAGTTTTAAGTTATATGCGTGTGCAAATCGTTTTTACCGTTTTTGTGCTAATGTTACCAGAATCTAATAAAAGAAATAAAAATCCACTAACGTAACGATGGGTAATTACTAATTTACTAAATTACTAATGAGCTAGTTCGAAAAAATATTAAGAAACCAAAGTCGTAATAATCGACTATAATGCTGTATTTTGTGAGCTAATATTACCGTAGAACCGTTGTACAGGTAAAATTTATTGTTTAAGACCAAGACACGGCACTATAGCAATAACCTGAATTTAGATAACAATTTTAAAAATTAGGTAAATGATAATATTTTTGTTGTAACTTATTATTTATTAATCATATAGAAGTAAAATTATTTACTGTATGTACTATTTATAGGCCTAAACTGCACTTAATTGCTATACTAATAATTAATAAAGTCAAATTGCTTGGTTTTCAGAGTATTTATAATTATTTATTATAAGATATAATTTAGATGTTTTTTGTCAAAATATTTTTTTAATACACAGCGTGATATGGTTTTGGGTAACACTTAATTTCTTAACTGGATTACTTTGGATTGAATAACAATTTTTTTTATAAGCTACCACCTAGGTGTATTAATGATTATATCATATTGTACTATATTTTAAATGACTTGAAATTTCTTTTGTTTTATCTCATATGTATAATTATTCTGTTGTTCAGTCAAAATTACTGTAAAAAATAGGCTTAGCTAGATATAGTATCAAAAATAGACATTGCTATTTATAAAAATACAAACTTTACTCCCCATGTACATTCTAAGAGAATTATATATTTATTTTAAATGTTCCTATATTGTTTAACATCTATACATAAATGGGTAATTCTTATTTTAATACTTATTTGTAAAAAAAAAAATCGCAATCGAATTAAGAAATTTAATGTTGTCTAAAGTATGATTTTAGACAGTTACTGTATAGTCTGTAAGACAATTATGACTGTTAATTAGGTTTGGGTATGTTGTATAGTAAATTAATAAATAAATATTCAAATATAAATACTATCAATTAATTCCGTCATTTTTACGTGTTTTCATCATATATTAAGTACGAAAATAAACTTATGTAAACTTATTTTATAAATTATACTATAGGTATTAGGTACTATTTATTAATTATAAGTTTGTATAAATATAAATATAATATTAAAATGTAAATAAAAAAAGATATATTATATTAACTATAAATAGTAAGTACTTACCTATGTTTTGTTCGACTACAGTCTATAATGTATTGTTGTAGTGTTCAGTGTTCATTCAATATAAATTAATATAAATAATATTTCTCTTCAATAATATGAATAGATTGATACGTCATACGTATTACGTATATAAGTATATTTAAGTATTTAGTTATTTGAATCAACTATCGATGTTTTGGACTAACAGTTTTATTCAAAGTATAATTTATTATTCAAGAATAGCTGCAAAGAAAAAAGAAATTTCTAGATGACCTGGTGCTGGGCTGGGTGGGTGGCCAATCCTTTTATTTTATATATTATTATTTATTTAGGATATTATAGAATATGCATTAAAAATTAGTTTATATTAAAAACCTTTCAATAACATGTAATGAATTTTTTGTTTATAATACTGCGCGAGATAGCACCAGGTAAAAAATATAACATAAATATAAACATAAAATTTAATGTAAAACAAAAATTAACTTATGCGTTTATAAGTTTCTAAGAAGTCGCGACGAACGTGAAAATACGGCCGGCCGCAGCTGGCTGATTGTTTTTATAAAACTGATATATATAAAATATTGTGGTTAAACGGTAGGTGGTATAAACCTATTGAACTTCATACAGTTCAATGTAAAACCACGGTCTTCTCAGAATACAAACCATTTCATAATATTAATCAACACTTATCAATATTGATAAAAGTCACCTTATCAACGTTTATACCGCGGTTGTCGCTTGTGTTTCGTAGATTTATAATTTTCACGAAAATTGCAAGAGATTGGTCAAGGTGACAACCGCTATGCACACAGAAATATTCAATATAAACCTAGCACTATTAATATTTTCTGTTTTTCAGTCTTCATCAGGAGTCGGACGTTTATTCTTTGATTGTGTTTAAATCGTATAGGTCACGTGACCGTAATTTCAATGAAAAATTTGAGCGTGCTATGTCAAATAGTTGTTTTGTTCTTGAAGATAAGTTGGTAAGTTCCACTTCTACTTAACCACAATATATTCGAATAGTTCATATACTTATAACCTTAAGGTTCCAATATCCAGTACATTTATCATATAGGTATCAATGGTGTCATAGGTAGATGCCTATAATATTAATTGTCTTGTTTAGTTGTTTAAACATTTCAATAAATTATCATAACGGCTTTTTTTTTTTTTTTTGTAAAGTGCAAAAGGCTATAATTTTTATAACAACTAGAAAAAGTGCTTACATTTTAAATGATAATGAACACAACTGTAAAAGTTATAATTATTCTTAAATTATTATTTCTATTACCTAACAATAGTTTTATAGAACTATATTAGAACTTTATTTGTCGGTGTGCGGAAAAATTTCTACTTATGTGAAAAAACCCAAAAAATAAACATATACTCCACGAACTTTAACTTCGTGATAGACAATAACCTGTGAGCCCGGATATTTTATTATTATATAACAGGTAAATTAACATATCAATTATCAACAATACTTTGCTGAAATATAATTTGTTCGTATCAAATTGTTTATATATTTAATAATATTAATAAATTAAATAGATATACTTTGGTATCTACCAGATCTACCATCTAGTTACAATTTTACTTAATTATAATAATTATTAATAGTAAAGATTCAGTAATTTTACAATTAGAATATTAGTCTAAAACTTATAATATCTTTAATTCTATTTAACATAATAGTACATTGTTTATATAGCTGGACTCGGTTCATGAATTAGCTCGTACACGTTTGGCATTAATTAAATAGCATTGATTAAATAAAATAAAGGTTGTAAAAAATTATTTTACAATGGTTATAAAGCATATTGGTAAATCAAAAATAACTTGGAGATGTTCAAACTGCTTCAAAGCCTGAATCGAAATCCAATCATAACTGTATGACGTAAGAGATAAATGATAATGATGGAGTAAATGTAGAAAAACCTTACGTATTATTATATTGTAGTAAGTCAGTACCCATAATTAACAAAATATTAAATAGAAAAATTATATGTCACTCGCATGAACTTTTATTTCCGTGGATTTTTTTTCCGGTGTATGCTTATTTTTTTGAGTTATTTCACTAAATTATTGTTTCCACACACCAACGACGCCGCATACAATTTTTTATGTTCAATTATTGTGTTGTTAAAAATGAAATGTATACGCTCAATTATGTTTTATCGAATTTTTTTACCTTAAAATTACAATTGGTCATTTGAGCGTCGATTTTTATTGATTCTTCATTCTAGTAACCAGTTTTTGTGCAGTTTTAGAGTTTTA
Source organism: Aphis gossypii (assembly GCF_020184175.1). Lineage (NCBI taxonomy): Eukaryota > Metazoa > Arthropoda > Insecta > Hemiptera > Aphididae > Aphis > Aphis gossypii. Next base: position 55,387,346 of record NC_065531.1, on the reverse strand, counting down.
GACACAATATATATATTTAATGTTATCGTTTATCAAAAATGTATTAGATCATTATTCGAGGTAAGTCATAATGTTTTCATTAGTTCTATTTAATTAAAATTTAATAATAATCATCAAAATTAACACAATTATCTTGTCAGTGTAATGTCATTTTTTTAGTCGTCAATCGTCAAAGTGAGTCTTTGATGTACACACGAACATTGGTATAATTATTCAGTTGTCATAATTATAGCTAGTCATCACTGATAAATTTTACCGAAGTCGTATCGTAAAAATAAGAATAATGTTACAATAACAATGGAGAACCGTCATTCGTTAAGTGCCCGGGTATTATTTTTTTTGGCTATAACACGATTGAGCATAAAAACTTCTGCGGTGTTACTATTTGCAATTTTAAACTATAATATTATATTAAATGGAAATATAAATAATTATACGATTTACCGCGGCAATAAGCGCTGCCGTGTGTTATTACGCGCGATGCAGATTATGCAAGCGGAATGGTTTTAGAACATCATCATTACGGTCGTCGCGGGGCAGCGAAGGCTAACGGGGCGGGCGCGGGTGCAGCGGGTAATTAACGTCGCGGAAGGTGTTACCCAACAGATCCCGTCGACCCGGGCGCTAGAGCCATCGCCAGCGCGCGCGCGCGCCGTATAATATAATGAGACGCAGACGCGTGCCACAGGAAATATTATTATTATTACGTTACATTTTCCCCCTCCCACCACACAGACACACACCTCTCGCCCGTCCGACCGTCAACCGCGCCGTTTCCCCACACCCGACGGTAAGCGAAATCATATATAATATACCGAGGTATGATATTGTACATACACACTCACACTCACCCTGTGCCGCCGCCGCCGCCGTCGCGTTTTACCATCTGCTCGCCGCCCTGAGGTTGCAGACGCACCACTACCACACTGTGCGCACACCTCGTCCCCGCGACGTGCATTGTTCGGCGGCGGTGCGCGGTGCGTTGGCCCGTGCTGCACGCGCGTATATTATTATTATTATTATTAATATTTATATTATTACTATTATTATTATATATATATAGGTACGCACTTATGTACGAAAACATTGTGGGGACTGTATGTCCGCCTACGATTTTCGCAGCGGTGTAGTGGCGGCGGACACGCGAACGGTCCGCGAGCAGTAGGTATCTATTATGACGTGTGCGCTGCGCGATATACCTATATTATTGTTAATACAATACGTTTTATATACATTTTATAATAACAGCTTTTGCGTTAGGAATAATTTATGTATTATGCCGACTACCACTGATAAAGTATATGAGTAAAGGTACAATTTATTATAATATTATAATATGCATTTACGTTTTTATCGTGTGCTAACTTTAAAAAAAAATTCTCATTATAAACCTATAAGCGCAATGTATAATACAACTACATCAATCGTATTTCAACGGGTAGCCTGAATTATAAAATAATAAAAATTTATTTTAATCACATTAATACATTGTCACTTAAATGTAAAATTTTTGAATTTTAATTTTATCTATAAAGGCTCGCGGTGATATTATTAGGCTTCACTCCATAAACTGCTCATCCAATCCCTCCAACTCGTATAAGTAATTTATTGTTGGTTATCTTTTTAACAGTTGTACACTTTAAAATTCGATTATGCACGTCGAGTCGCATTTCACTACAATTAATACTACATACATAAATAAAGGCTATTACAGATTAATATTATATTAATCAAACTGTTACTCTTTTTACATTTTAAATTTAAATTTATATTAAAGAATTTCACCATACATCCTAGCTAGAAGGTACGAAACTTAATTAATTATTAAATGCGTAGTTTCTATTTTTTTTCCATTTGTAGTGTACGATTTGTTTCACTTTTATTAACTACTCGTAAATTGATATAATATTATCACAGAGTTTGAAATAACATTATAGAACTAATTATTACGAGTTATTAATTATTATGAACTGTAGTATTTGATTTGTTAATCATTAATAAATGTAATCATTATATTAATATTATTTACATAAACAGTGTAATCTCTGTATCCGAAACATATTAAAGGACCAGAGTGTGTATTTTTTTTTCTTTACTTAAAGATTAGCTATAAAAATCAATAGGTTTCAATTAAAAAAAAAATCAATAATGAATCATAATATGTATAACAAATAATATACTAATATACATATACAAATTTAATTGTATAAAATATAAATAGTATAAAATTATTTTTTAAAAGTCGCGATTAGGTATGATAAATTACAATATTGATAATAATGTTTGAACCGTTTAGATTGAATGGTTTTTATTACTTTTATAGTTCTATATTCTATAGCCTTATCTTAATTTGAAAAATCCAATTTGGTATTATTCTGATGGAATTCGTCTAGGATTTAAAAAAAAATGAGTTTTTACCAGACTTCGATGGCTTGAAAAGTCATTAAGTGATGAAATCACACAGACGACAGGCGCCCAGATAAATAAATGTTAGATTTTAGTTGTAACTATAAGCATTGTGTATTGTGTTTCCCGATTTTCGGTCAAACACTAGTGTATATTGTAAATTATAGGAAATTTAAAGAATTATTTTAAAAGTTTTATTAAACTTAAATCATATAATATTATGACTGTATATATAATAATAATGTAATATACTAACATATTATATATTTCTAAAATATTATCTTTAAATTCATAATAAACAGAGCATAATACTATAGGTAGGTACTTAATTATATTATTAAATAACTAAAATGTTATAAATTACAGTGCTTTAAAGTATTTAGTTATACATTTTTGTTTATTTTATAAGATAATATTTAAAATAAGCTTCTACTGTGCGTAGTTGGAAAAATAATAATAAAATAGAAAAAGATTTTTCGAATAATAAATAGCAGCAAGAACAAAAAAATATCCAAGTATTCGCCCTTAAAGAATAATTTCTCTAACTTGCAAAACTTTTATTTGGTATTTTATTGGAATTTATAAAAGTACTATTCATTATACAATAAATATACTTCAATAAAACAAATTTGTAAATCCACCGCACTCAAACTCAATGCATGGGTATTAAAATGTTTTTATTTGTTTCCTTAAAATGTATGATTAAAACTGAATAAGAATTTATATTTTATAATTTTTAATAAATTATAAAATTCATTAAATCAACTACCGTATCGTATTTACTTTATACGAATACAAATATACATATATATAAGTAATGACGTCTGACGTAGGTACTGAGTATTTATTGGTATTATTATGTATAATGTACCTATGTATTATAGAATACTATATAGATCAAGGAAGGCCAACCTTTTAATGGATATTATCTTACATCATACAACAAAAGTCAAAATTAGAGTATTATTAATATTTTAGTAATGGAAAATGTTGTTTTAGTATCCATTAGTCATTAGTGTATGTTGAACTTGGCTAGATTATTAGATACCAAGCCAAATTTAAACACTAACGAAATCTGTAAGCGTTTAAATTTAAATAGAATTTGAATGATGATTTAAATACCTAATATATATATACCAGATATGGAATTATTTTGTTTTTGACCACATGATACACACCGCCGATTTAGATTAAATTATTTAGTCAATATTTTAAGGGCCCATAGTGTTGTCAGCTTAACGTTTATAAAGTGATGGTCATTAGTACTTCAATGATTAAAAATATAATTAACATAAAAAACAAATTAAAGAAATAAAAAAAGTCATTATACAATATTCTTCTAAGTGCAAATATTGTTGTACCATGTCCAGACGATACTTTCGACTACTTTTAAAATATTAATACTATATCTTCCCCGAAAGATGACGAGTACCAACAATAATAATTGTTTCAAACATTTTTATCATTGATATTATTTTAGACATTTAATCAAAATTATTCAAGCAAAATTTTAATCATAAATGCTTATACGAGTAGTCAAATATGCATGTTAAAAAATATTTAAGTATGGAGGGTACCCATAGATAGTCACGCGATAGTTATGTCTGAAACAAACACACGCTTTAGTGAAGCAGAGCAAAGAAATAAGAAGGAATACATGAATATCTTTGTTAAAGAATATGGGATTGTTATGATTTAAAAATTTAACAAAAAAAAAAAAATTAACACATTAAATCATACTTTCATTTTGTTTTTTTTAGTAATTTTAAAATTAAATTAATTTTTATTTATTTAGTTGTTATAATATTTATACTTTTTGCAAGTTTCAACTTTTAAATTATAATATTTTATTTTAATTAATAATATAACGAAGATAGCAGTATTATATATATAATTTAAAAATATTAAATATAAGAGTATATTTTGTTAAGCGCAAGTTTTGTGCCATTATATATTAATGTTTTTACTTTTTAGATAGCTATGATTTTTTTTTTAAAGTAATAATAAACTGTTCAAACTATTAAGTTAAATTATTTTATAAAAAATTAATATTTTAATTTAAATTTATTAAGAGTATATCATTAATTAATTTTACATGATTTATTAATTTGTATAGTTACACACTAATTAATCAATGAGAATAACTGAATACTGATATTATTCCAATAAGTTATGTGTACGCCAATGAAGCCATTATTAAAGCTTATCTTCAAACATGGTCACAAGGATTAAACAAAACTGTTTTTTTCCTGACAATAATAAGGTGCCATAACAAAATATCGGACCATCTAAACTTTTATAGTCACGGACAATATTGATGTAAACCGGGGCAAGAAACTATTAATATTATCTTAAGGTAACTTCTACAAATTGTTTCATATTAGTAAGTATATTTATATAACTTTATATTTTAGTATGAGCGGAATGTGAATGTCAAATAGGCGAATAAAAGCCGAAATTTATAATATAAAGTGTATATTTAAATTATATGGAATTTGTAAATCGTTTTTAATTTTTTAATGAATGAAACCAAAAAAAACGTAATTAAGAATGTATGTACATTATAAACATATGTATATAAATTAGGAGGTTAATAGTCTTCCTGCAGCATTGTGAAAAATGTATAGAATTGTCTCATAGATATTTTTAATTCGATGGATAGTAAAAATTATTTTATCAGATATATTTTCCAGACTCCCAATCGTGTTAGTCTGTTAGTGTTGTATATAGTGTTGTATTGGAAGAACATTAAAGTTTATTTATATAGGTATATATGTGTATCGTGTGTGGTGTATGTAGGTTATGCTTTGTATTATATTGTGTATTTTTATACTTCTGCTCAATATCTGGTTCAGAATACGATAAACGTGTTATGTGTGTTGTACTGTTGTCTCCATCTTAAAAGTGAAAAATATAGTAATTTACATTCAACAGTTATCATTGGCATCATTTTTACTTATTGACAGACTTAAAAAAAAGAGATGAAAGTAACAAAATATTCTATGATTTGTTGTAAGTGTTTTTTGGATATTTTAATTTTGAAACAAGTTTTGATAATTTTAAAATTGTATAATTTTATACGCTAATATAATTCGTTTCGAAATTATTAATTAAAATATAAAAATCACACTTTTAATAAATCACAGAGTATTGTTACTTTTAACTTTAATAAATAATAATACGTAAATCCATTCAATGAAGAGAAATGACAATTGCTCAACGTTAATTTGCTATGTTACAGTGTTACACACACTTGTAAGACAGAGACAACACATGCGGGTGAGAGACGTTCTAACTTCACGCAGTGCAACGTTTGGGAAAAATCCGGAAAGTGGTATCCTATAGCAGTTATATTCGGCGTGTGTGTTACGCACACGCATTGTATATATGTGTGTATAAACATATATATATAATGAAAAAAACGAGACGGACGGAATTATGATAATTGCATATCGCAGCACACGAGGAGGGCGCGGGTTCGCGGCGGCCGATCGGTGGATTTAATGTGTTTGTGCGTGGGGCAGCGATGGCAGAATAACATTTGTTGTCCGAGCCATTAAGTATTGATGGAAAAAATACAGCTAGAGAGAGAAAGAAAGATATAGAGGGAAAGTGAGTGAGAGAAGAAAAAAGAAGAGTGGAATTTATGATTTTTCGGGGGCACCGAGTGAAAAACGAGAAGAAAACGATATCCAAGCGGGGGACTGTGGCGGCGTGGTCCGGTGGTAGTGCAAAGGGACCGCAATATTTCAAACCTACTCCCCCGCCACCCGCGCACCACCCTGATGCCCAATGGTCATTCGTTATTTTTCCCGAATGTCCACGCAAACACCCCGTTTACGTACCCCCTTCCGATTGCTACCAAATTCACCCTCAGCCTTGGAATAAAAATAAGGGTAGTTGCAGCGACCCGGCCGTTTGGGGTCACGTTTATGAGAAACTGAGTCATCCGTTGGAAACAATTATTGGTACTGAAAAGGAAACCCGGTACCGTCATCGCAGCTTCCGATGAAATGTTGTTGGACAATATCTGGACAGATATAAAAGAGAAAATAATCGTTGGGAAAATATATACATAATTAGGTTATCTAATTAATTGTACTTTATACATCAACAATATGATAGAAATTTCGAGTCTAGGTAAAAAAATTTAAAAAATGTAGATTATAATTTATATATCTATTAGGTTTAATCACAAATCAAAATCAATTTTTTTCATAGTTGTACACAAATCACGAGAAAAGATTTCAGTCTCGTTTTAAGGTAATGTAAGTGCATGAAGCATATAATTAAATAAATATATAAATAATAAAATAATACACTGTACATGTAATTAATTAAAATTTTTTTAATCTTATTAATCTATATTCCTAAATATACATAATTATTTCAGAGCATTTAAATTGTATTGATTTCAGTCTAACACTATTATATTACACTATTGAAGTATTCAGTGTCGGTCGAGATTTCATCGCTTATATAAAATCTTAACATTAATCTATGGGCAATAGGCTTGTTGAATTGACGAAATATATTTAAATCTTTCCATTTTATTTTGACACATGTAGTATAATATATAATTTAATAATGGATTATGTTTACATAATTTTCAAATATGCTGACCGCAGATAATATTTTTTCAAACGAGATAATTTTTATTGTTAAAATAGTGATTACTATTCAATCAATTTAAAAATTAAAGAACAATATACGGTTCTAAAATATTTTAATTAAGTACAAATCAAATTTGAAATGAGTGAAAGAAAATTGTATAATTTGCATCAGATATAAGTACCTAACCTAACCTAACACCATTTGAATATACGAAATAAATCGTAAATAATTAATGAATATAATATATGTATCATAATATGAAGAATGCATTTAATAATTTTTAATTTATTTATTTAAATAATTATTAAATGTTTTAATAAAAGAATAATTTATAATTACATATTTATAACGTATTATACTTTTTCAAATTTATCTTATATGTTATATTGATTTATTAATATTTGAGTTACTTGTGCGTATAATATATTAGTATTTATTTTAAAATAAGTTTTATTTTTACATTATATATCTCTATCTAATAGTGTAGTAAAATATAATTTATCATCTTCTACATTAATCGATTTTAAATTACCATTAATACTTAATAATTATTTTCCCCAAGATATAGTTTAGGTTTTGACTAAAATCAATAGAGTATCAAATACATAGTATTATGTCGAAATCATCCAGTCAATTATTTGCAAATTTTTATACATTTGGAAAATTCACCTAAAATAATTTTCATTGAAATATGAACATATAATAAAAATAATATATTATCTAATAAAATATTTATAAATTATTTTTATATATATATAAATAGTTTCTTTTGAAATAATTGTTATGATGGCTTACTATATGGGTTTTAGAAATATATTTCGTTTAACATTTATTCATCGAAAAAGAGAATTACTGAATCGTTTTTATACACTATACATATTTTCAATAAGAACCGCAAACCACAGGGAGTAACCATTTATGATATTGAGAATAAAAGGTAAAAAATAAATATTCAAGAAGTGTGGAAAAAATCGGTGAATTCATCAAAAACATGAATATTCTGAAAAAAGGGTATTTTCAGCATATTTGTCCTTTATATTTATGTGCAGCTGTTCGCGTAAAAATGCAAACCCTTTTTAAAACCGAGAAAAACAAGGACCGGATGGATACACCAGGGTGTTCGTTATATTTGGACCGGCCATTTTGTTACAAACCATAACCCTTCTGAAAAATAGTTATTTTCGATCGATCCTTTCATAAAAGACACACTGTCACGTACAATAGGGTTTTTTCCACTACCTCCTCATCTCCTTCTATGTGCACATAACGCGCGTTACCGATCGATCGAATCCTGTATAGAGCCCCTGTCCTTCGCACAACACCATTGTTAAATTTATTTCTACCTCTTTCCCCCTCAATACTTTATTTTTTTGCCTTACGTTTTTGCCAGTGAACGTATTATTTCCTTTTATTTATTCTATATATCGAATTTTATTACTTTAATGGTCGTATAGAATACTTCACCTGAAGTACTTTAAAAGTTTAGTATCAAAAGTTTGAAATATATAACCTAATATAAACTTATTAATAAATTATAAAATATATAAGAACAAAATACAGACTAGGTATATGCTCATCGTGGCGGTTGTATGCAGTTATTATGTTTAATACACTCACACTCGTTCGCTTCATTTGCGTTGATTCGACCCAATGTTACATAATTACTTACTTCGAATAATAATTTATTATTTAGGAATGTCATAAACATAGCCAATAAGTTTATTTATGAATATTCTTATTTGGAATTTAGATAAAAGGAGTATTGAAAAGTTTCATGCAACATGCCAACATCAAAATATGAAATATAAAAAATCGAGATTATAAGTTCGACTTAAAGCCTTAAAATCATTTTTAACGACCATTTGTGATTTGTCATTGCTTTCAAATTCAATGTAACAACTCATCGTAGTATTGTGGCGAGAGAAATGATACAAGTAACCTACCTACCTACTATCTAAATCTAACACCCAGGTTATGCTAGTCATCATTTTTATTTTTCATGAATATTATATCTTAAGGTATTCTTTCGACAGAGACTTTAACTGAAATGTATAAAATGCTTTAAGACGTCATTCATTATTATTATAAATTAATTTTTAAATAAAAAAAATGTTATGATAATAAAATGGTCAAATGGTGCAGTATTTGAAACGAACGCGTTCATGTTCCCATTGTTTGAACAACACGTGAACGTCACTCATTTATTTCAAATAGAACATGATTCGTGGACGTGAACAAAATTCATATTTCTAAGTTAAAGTTGAAAGTGTTATTACGTCTAATAAAAGTGACATATAAGTACCTATGTTATATAATAATATACAATGTATGTACTTTATTTCTTCATGATAAATTAACCGTTAATATTTGATTTTAAAAAATAAAATCACTTATAAATTATAATTAAACTGATAAATGACAATAGTTGAATAGTGACTAATAAATAGTAGGTTAAGTTGTAGTTATGTATTTTCGAAATAATATCAAAGACTTGTTTGCGATGTATTGCAAATTGCAATTATTTGCAATGACCATATGATGGGATCAATAGTAATATAGTATTGTCTAATATTGTTTATATTATTTAATCTGTTTGTTGAGAAATGGTAAGAATGATAAAGGAAAAAAATTATCTCTTTAGCTTCTCTTAGTTTTTGGAACAGAACTTAAAAGTGTAAAGTAAATACTTACTATATTTATTATAACTACTGCAGATAATGCCTAAGCCCTAAATACGCAATGGATGTTAGTGTTCATGTCTTTCTCAATGAAAGAAAAGTTGTGATTTTTTTATTCAAAAACAATCCATATAGTAATAATTATATAATCATAATTAATTAAAGAATCAAATCGAAAAAAAATATAATACTCTAATACCTTAAATAGATTATTTTCTCCATTTATGATAAACCTATATTGGTTGCTGCTATAGTCACGGTAATTTTCTTTTTTTTCAAAATTTATCCCGTTACAGATTTTGTTCAGATTTTCCCTCTTTTTTGAAAAGAAAAAAAACAGTTGGTATTTTTATTTGTAAATTGCTATTATTATTACGCCAACGGGGGTCAATTTAGATGGTCAAAAGGGGGTTAAAGGGTGTCAAAGGGCAGCTGTATAAAACAGTGGTACGACATTGACCCCTAAAATATACAGAGTCCAGCAGCCGTGTGACCCGTCCGGCAAAAGAAATAAAAATTCGGAAGTCCTATTGTCCAAAACCCATTAATCGACCGGACATGTCAGAGGTCAAACAATTGAGCCTTTTTATGTAAAACAGCGAAAAGTCCATAAATTTTTAAACTTGTCATCGAATTATTTGGGGTACATTTTTAAAACGTGAACGATTTCATTTTGTACAGATTTTTTCCCCGAAAAATGAATAGATTTCTGAGCTTCCCATATTTAAAGAATCTTCTACATTTTATTAGTAAATTCAAACAGAAGGGTCAGAACAATAGTACGTAATATATATTATCCAGCATATATTACGCAGTATGTATGTTAATAAAAGGTTCACCTATTGGTAATTCAATATTATATTTAAAATACAAATTCCCATGTAAAATTAGTCGATAGATTTTTTAATACAAATGTAGAAACTATAGGTACATTAAATTTTAATAAAAATGTTTTTTGTTTTTATATGTTATGAATTTATTTCGCAATATTTAAATAAAACTTAATATTTTCACAAAATATATTATTTTAATTATAATTTTCTTAATTTTTATTGAAAAATATATACTTATTTATTCCAGCAAATAATTTACTAAAATCCATTATCAAATGCTTATAGACTATAGCTCAAAAGTAATTAAAGTATTTTGAAAATGTTATCATGCATAAAAAGCAAATACAAATATAAACAATTGGTGAAAATAATAAGTATTTAATATTATTCGTATTTACTACTTATTGAGTTTTGCCAAAAATCAAAATTAATTTTGTTGAATATTAGTTTTGGGTAAAAATTCCTGTTTTTCCTTAATTTTCGGTCATTTTTAAAACTATAAAGAACTATAGGTGAAAATCAAAACATTTTTAATGCTCCAAGAACTAGTTACAAACATAAAAAAAAATAAAAATAACATGTACGATTTGTAAAAATAAATGCATTTTTCACTCCTCTCAGAATCTAAAAATGTACATCAGAAAGTATATTACAATTAATTACATTAATTTATAGAAAAATAAATTATTAAATTATACAATATTAAATAAAAATTGTTATTTATCTCTGGAGTTAAGATAATTATTGTATATATAAGCAAGTAAAATCTAGAAGGAATGAAATTACATTTAAGTATTTAACATATGTAATTATAATTTTTAACTATTTATAATTTTACTGAATAATATATTTTGAATTCATCTTATACATAGTAATATCGTTTAAAAGTTCCTTAACCATTTGCATTTTTATTGCTGAACTTAGTTATTCACTTTCACACACACATATTTAGTTATTTTTATAATATTCGATTCTTTCATTATTAATATACTCAAGTCCATTGATTTATAAATAGTAATAGTTTAAATTTTTACAATTACTATTTATAAATTATAATCAATTCTAAATCTTACTTGCAACATATAAAAACCCATAATACTTATTTATCGTGTATTACACTATATACTGCATTACTGCAGACACATCAGTAAAATGTTAAATGTTTTTCTACGTCTCGTTACACACGTGTAATATATTATGTATTTCAAACCACAGGTAGTCCTAAGGTATTCACTATTCAATGGCCAATGTCTGCAGCAGTCGTAAACATAAAAGTAAAATATTTAAGTTATTTATATTAGCTCATTACATTTTACTATAAAAAAGTATCTATAGATTTGGATCATTTTATCACACTATCACAGCTTCATTAAAACCAAATATTTATCATTTTCATAGTTATTGTTACATACCTATTACAGGCTACAGCTGTCTCATGTTAATATGTACGATTTTAACTACCGAGCTACTAAAATGTATTAAAATCTAAAAATGTATACAAATAAAACTATTTTATACTTATTCCAATTAAATATTAATTTCAAAATAGGTACTATAATATATTTATTTAACTTGAACATTATTGTACAGCAATAATATTGGGTATAACACTACTTTACCGAGCGAACTTATTTTTTCAATTTTTTTTTTTTTTTGATGAGGGGTGTTATAACGAGTTAAGAGGAATGGTGCTAAAATAAATTGGCGGAAATCATTAGTTATTAAGTTATGACGACTTATATTTATTACTGTATATTGTATATGTTAAATACCTCAGTAACCACATGGTTCGAAAATTCATTGTTATAGGTAGTCTAGTGGTAACTAACACTTACTAGTGCCGAGCAGTACATGCTAGGTGATGTTAAATATTTTCCCTACATTAACCAATTTATTTTGTTAATAAACTTTTTATAGGGTATTTTATTATAAAAATTAATTTTATGCATACTTTTAAAAATTATTCAAAAATAATGTGATGTATGAAAAAATCAAAAATATTTTCAAATTTAATAATTTACTATTAAAAAATACATTGGTACCTATCCATGAATAATTACGTCAACAATAATAAATTATAATATACATTATACACATTACAGTATTACACATTCATTGTTACTTTAATTTGTATTGTATCAATTGAACGGTGGGCGGGAATAACGTGCTATGTAACATTTTTTCGAATTTCATGTTTTTGCGGAATAACGTGCTATGAAGCATTCCTCCCGATGTATTTTAAGAATTGAATAATTTCTAGAATATTTTTATCGTACAGAATCATCGAGTACAAACTAAGAAACATAATACAATTACACATATACTTTTTTCGTTTTTAGATGTTGCTGAACAATTTCCGAATTTCTACATAGCACGTTATTCCTGCCCACCCTTCAATTTAAGAAATTTAAAAATAAGTAATTTAATGAAATCACCAATAAAATACATACTATTAATAGTGTATAATATTCGATAATATTAAAAATATTGAAGGGTAAAGCTACACGTCATTTAAACGCATCTCAGTGTGTAATAAAATAATATATTTTATTATGTGCGGGTTCGTTTATAAGAATTCAGGCACAAAAAAGTCTGTTGTTAGCAATTATGACAGAAATTGTAGGAAATGGTACAAAGGGTCAGAACGATTGTGGACTGTGGTAGCGCGGTGCGTCGGTTCGTGTTTTTTCTCTTTCTCCTTTTTTTCGCGATTCTCGGAAACGGTCAGCTGCACACGTTTTTGGGTTATTTATTTTTATGGATTTGAAAGAGGAGACGGGGTTGAAAAAGGAAGAAAAATACACACTCACAATATAATATGTGAGAAAGTATAATATGTAACTATCTCTCTCTCTCCCATATACATACTGGATAAGAAACGAGGGAAAAGGGACAAAAAAATATAAAATGTGTATCGACTTCTTTGAACATAAGAATCCGATGACCACGGTCTGTAACCGCATATGTTTACCTAAAAAAATATTCATCTGTGGCATTAAAAAGAATATACTATTACTTATATAAACATAATTTATAATATTAAAAATACCATTTTCGATCCGACATAAGGTATCTATTAAAATAAAAATATAAAATTGTAGTTGGAATATGTAAACTCTGGGCATTATATTATAATATTCAATATTAACAAATAAATTTGTATTGTAATGCAATATTTAACTAGAGTTTTTTAAATAATCAGACAAAACAGTTCACAATAAATTGTGATAATATCTGAATGATGTTTATATTAAATAGTAAAAATGTCAAAACTGAAATCTTATTAAAATGTTTAATTGTATTAATAAAATAGTTACTTAACTAAAATTATACTAGTATATTTTTAATTTTAGTAATATCAATATTATATTATTATATAGTATAGACACGATAAAAATAATGCTGCAGAAACAACAATCGGAAAAACACGAATATTTAAAAATAGTTTAAAAATAACGAGAGTGATCATTGATAATAAATTATAAAAATAAGTGGCTCTTTAATTAATTTTTTTTTTTAATGAAAAAAAAACCCAACAAGTAGAAAATAGTTCAAAAATATAAAAAAATCTTAAAAGAAAATTTTTAATTTTGCCCATTTCTATCACAAATATTTCTTACCTATAAACTATAATGACGTCTTAATGTTACAAAAGTATATAGATCCTAAAAAATCTGTTTAGATAAAAATTACCAACCTAGGTATTTATGATACATTTTGTAATATGTATACAATTTAGTGTTGTATATCAATCAGTTAATATGATATTATGAAACATCCAAAACATCTTGCCTGACACTTAGTGACCATGAACGTCTTTGTTGAATTACGAGGGTTAATTGTGTGTTGCGTTACAACGGCCATAATTCAAAATAGGGTGCAGAAGAAAAAACTAATTTTATACCCACTAATTAAGCATTTAACCATTGATGTGTTAAATTCAAATGTTAGCTAATTGAAACAGATGAGTAAAAAAATCATTTATCTACTTGAATTTCATGTCCTAAAATATTATGTTTGCCGTTATGGTTCATATGTCATAATATAATATATTTACAAAATGTTTACAAAATACTTCGATTTTTTTTATTTAATTTTTTCTACCTTTATGGCCTCGCATAAAAGTATAAAACGACCGAAAATAAAAACACTACACAATGTTACATAATACTTAGTTGTATGGATATTTTCAATATGTAACGGTAACCGTGCTTTTTTGATGTTTTCACACGTATGGCACGTTTATACATTTATAATACCTACATAATATAAGGAAGCAAAAAATTTTCCATTTTATTCTTAATCATATAATAGGTATTGCTGCTTATAGTGCTTGAATAAAAAAAATGTTATGACCTGCTTTTTTTCCACATTACAACAATGTAATTTCTTTACTGTTATTGTACGTCTTTTGTTCATAAAATGACCCGGAGAAAAATGACGCAACCATAATTTCTTAAGGAGAGAGCAAAAAAAAAGAACAAAAAAAATGGTTAGACCTGAAAACTATCCTTGGGTTTAGTTCTTGCGCAATTGCCTTTGGCGGATGTCAAGTGTAGCTAACGGTTCACAATTTCACAAAGCAGCAAAAAAAAGTTTTTTTCATCCAACAACCGCTATCTTTTTGTCTTCTTTTAACAGAACATGTCAATACTCAAATACTATAACAGTTTACCTCAATATATCATGATATTGTATCCTTTATAATTCTTACATTTTATTTAATCTTGGCCAGCCTGATATTCTTACATTTTATTTTAAAATATTATTTAATTGTTATTACTTTTTAGTAGTATCCTATTTTTCGTTTACTTCAGTTTATTTAGATTATTGGTAATTGGTCCAAACGTCTCGAACCAAATACTGATTTTTGATTATTCTTATTTTTATAATTATTTAATATATTTTATAATTATTAAACTAGTTTACATATTATTTGAATGAAATAAAGTAAATACAAATTCCCGAGTTCTATATATTTTATTGGGGTTTATTGTTAAATCAGTTAATAGTCTTCGACCTTATTAGACTAACACTAGTGAGTATTATTGACTCTTTGTCCATTTTATTAATATTTATTTTTCCTATCCACATTTGGAAAAAAAAAAGAAAAACTGATTTATAAATTAATATGTAAAAGTAATTCTTGTTGTTATTAATTAGACGTTTAGTATTATTATTTTTAATATGTAAAATTTCTTTGATTTGTACGATTACGATTACATGATATATAGTTACAAAGTAATTAGTGATTAAATTTTTTTAATCATTAAATATTTAAAAACCACAACCTATTTCTGAAACTAACAGAGTTTAAAATTAAATTGCAACCACTGCTGTACAGTATAATATATATAAATAGTGTATTTTAAATTAATGTTAAATTTAAGATTTATTTTGATACAGCTAGTATTTAAAACTATCATATTATTTTCTCAGGTAATTTACAATAAGGCAATATATATTATATCCATCGACAATCATTTAACTCGTATAAATTATAATAATTATAATAGTAAAGACTACATTATAAATTATCATAGAGTACCTATATAGTATATACCAACACGTATTATCTAACTAATCTACAATATATTGTGCATGGCGTATATGTTTTCATTAATTTTCCGTCAATAATTTGTAACTTGCAAAATAAGAGCTTTATTAAATAGGTAAACACAATTATTATAACTTTAAAGTACTTTTTGGTTTATTAATTGTATTTAAAAAAAAAATCAACATTTATGTATTCGTGTCCATATAATATCTTGGAAATTGTCTTTGTTAAATACTAAAATAAATTACACATTTAATAATTGATACATAATGTTAATACAATGTTGCATATTACGTATCTATAATATTCGGCAGTCGTTTTTAAAATTATAGAGTATAGGTTAGGTTACACGCATATGTTGTCTCCGTCTATTTAAAATATTAAAAAAATTCTACCTAAGACTGGATACAATATTCTTTACCAGAGTTTGCTACATTGCGACGTAGTATACTTATGGTCGCCTTAAATAGGTGATCTTAATCCTATAGAATATCTTTATGCAGATTACCCAAGTCAAAATCCAAAGGTACTGCGTGGCTCGTCACATAATCACATGCGTTCACGAACCATAGGGAAGCTTTTATGTGTTAGTAAAACAGACAACACATGCGGGTACGAGTATACGACGCACTTAATTAATTACGAATTTAAATGGCAGAGAGGCAGGACAACGACGTAGAAAAGATGCAGGCATATTATCACGATCGTAGTTATAACAATTTTTGAAAAAAAAAAACAATAATTTCGACCATTTTCCTTCATTACCAAAATAAAAATTGTCATCTACTAATTCATTTTAATAAGTACCTACGTAATTGGTATTTTGGCTAAGAAAGTTTTTTTATATATTTTTCTGTATACCTATAACTTGTACATTAAATATGAAATTAAATTAAATTAAAAATCAATACTCATTTTAAATATACAATTTTACTAACTACCTAATTTAATATTACATACGATTTTTATGATACCTGTAAAAGAAAAAAATGAGTCTTTATTTTATACATAATACACATAAAATAATTTTGATATTAATTGAAGGTAAACGGTCCTACCCTATATAGCACGTCATGTAACATGTCTACATAAACCTATAAATACATATTAGATATAGCCATATAGGTAATTCACTAATAGATATTCACTACACATATACATGTACCTATGATGTGTTAAAAATTACAAGTTATAAGGCCATAACGTATACCTAATGGTAATATAACATAATATTATAATCTATAGACTATAGGTGCTTTCTGTAGTCTATACCGACTTCTTAGAGAATATTTTATACAAATAGTATAAATAAAATAATACAAATACAAAACGTATTTGTAAAATATTTGAATACGGTTTAATAAATGATTAGTATTTTTAGTGGTTCTAAGTTTTAATAAGTATTAGAAAGAAATCGTGTAATCATCTATGTTCGTTAAATATCCTTACGTTAATATTTTTTGTATTATTAAAGATTAAAAAAAAAATATTATCTCGATGTTTCAATATAATTATTGTATCATAGTCGCATACTATAAATTATTATACATAATATGTTATAGTTATTTATTTTAATTATACTTTTTTTACACATTAAAATTAGTATTAAATAACCACGGTTATCTACTAATAAAAATAATTTTTTACTATCCAGTTACTATGTATATTTAAAACTTGAATATATTTTGTATGTACATATTAATGTTCTAAGAATTAGATATTTGTATGAATAATGCATGAATACACTACATATTTTTTAGTTATTTTTTGTCACTCCCACTTTCTATAGAGGAGGGTACAAATATAGGGTAGTATATAGTAAGAGGGTAAGGAAGTGATAAATATCAGAAACGTCCGCGAGGGCGTTGCTAGGATACCCGTGGACTGTCAATCCGTTGCCGGTGGCTTTAGCCTCTGGGCTATGTCGTTGTTCACCACCCCTTTCGTTTCGGCATTTTTATATTAAAAATAGAAAAACCGTTTCACACGTTTCTTTGAATAAAACATATTATTACTACTACTATACAGTACAATTTTAAAAATTCTGTCTTAGGATCTTTTGTCGGAGTGAGTAGATTTCTTTTTTTTTTTACCTGAAACCTACCAATGTAATCCCCTGCAGGGCTGCAGTGTATACAAAATAAACGGGTTGTATTGTTGAGGAATACAAAAAACCTTAAGAAATATTGTATACGCTATATTTAAGATTAAATGATTCAGAATACGATGGAAAATCTCAGATAAATCGATGATGAAATATTATTATTATTATTATTATTATTATTTGATCATTTGATTTACCTATATATATACATCGTGAAAAATATTACAGATTTACTTTAAAAAAATAATACCATTCTATGAAATTATTATTAATAATTAAAACATTAATATAAATTATAAGTTACAATTTATAAATTATATAATATTCTAACTAAATGTATTGTTTTTGAATTTGTCTTATGTAAGATCAGTAAGTAATAATTTAAATAACTTATATAGGTATTATATAGATAATTTTAATTTTGAATATCGTGATTTTTTTATATCTGAGGAGTATATAATATCTTGTCCATGTGGCATATACTATTTTTTCATAGTTACATTTTATAAAAAATTATAATCATAAATAAAATGATAAAGCAATCGACCAATTTATTTTTACTTCGAGAATAAGATGGATAGCTGATAGATTTAAAAATTTTAATCATTGCACAAAATAATCACTTATTGCTTGAATAAATAAAAATATTTTTATCTTAGAAAAATTTCTGTATAATGTAATGTTAAAATAGTTTTCAAATCTTAAAAGTTCTTTAAAGTTTTATTAAATATTTCAACAAAAATAGGTACTCGTGAATCGTGGTTAAACCAACAACTTATGTTCAAATAAGAAGAAGCTGTCTGCCAATGACATGCTTTTAGCCTTTAGGCTGTTATAGTGAATGTCACTTGGGGAGTTTCTTCATAAACAATATAGTATACCTTAACTAATATAGAAGGGTGGACAGTTTCACATACTTAATAATATATATATAAACATTATATACTCCACAGTCCAGATATTTACAACAAATAAAATAGTATTGGATTAAAGTACATTTAATATTGGAATATATATTATCATTTACCATTATTAATACTTAAAATTCACGAAAAAAGTATTTTTCTTCGAATATATGAGACATTTATAATAAACTCAGCAATATGTTAACCCACGTGTACACAAATGTGTAATGTGTATAATGTAGGTATTATATAATATTAGTATACAGTATGGTAATCGACTAGCCTGAAAAAACAAATAACTAAAGCTACAATGGAAAACTAAATGGTTTCATAAATTATAGTACGCCTAAGAATGAAATAAACAGTAAAAATCATAAATTATTTGTTAAGCTATTGCATAGCTTTTATCGCAGGCGTGGTGACTGAAAATATATTTTTCGTAACGAAAAAGCGTGACCGTTACCCGTTAATTGTTACCATGGTTACCGAAAATAAAATAATAATAATAATAATCGTTATCATTTATTTATTATTTTAGTTTAATATTATTCACTGTTATCTACCAACAAAACAAATGCATTTTGTCAAATCTTGAGATATGCGGTGTTGCAGTTTCAGCGACGATATACAGTATAATAATAAAAATAATATAATAATATAATAATATTATATTATATTATTATTATTATTTTTTTTATTAAATTTTATTACTTCTTATTTCGTGTTAATATGTAATACTGCAATAGCTTTATCGCGGCAGTCCCCGAGTGCCACTTGACTTTTTTTATTTAAGAGTAATCTCCCTATAATATTTGGACAAAAATTCAAAACTACCTATCTATAACTTCATGCTTATAGGTATTTAATTTAAAAATGTCAACTTTTTTTTAATAATTACCTATATTAATGTTCAATAACAGGTAAATAAATAAAAAATAATTTCATTACGGTATAGCTTAAAAATTATTGTTAAATAAATATCTACAGTTTACAGATATATTATTTAAATACATAATTAATGATTTTTACTTTAAATTCACGAATGTCTTGTGTTATTCTACGTTCGGTTCACCCATTTATTTCGACCATCTTCCGTCTGTGAACTAACGAGTAAAAAAAACCTCACATGGTTGTGCAAATTATTAATAATAATTATCCGTTTGTTTCTATTCACCGAGTTTAAAAATCATGTTGTACCGGTCTCTAACGACGTCTGTTCTCGAGGATGTCCCGCGACCCCTCCAAGACCTTTTCGCGCTTCCTGTTAGACCCTTTGGCCCTTAACTACCGGACATGTCAAAATGTTAAAAATCTTTCCGTGTATGTATATACGTAGGAGGATTTTAATATACCTCTACAGTAGGCTCACGCACGTTTGACAAAATGCACATGCGGTACACGTTGATTTAATGTCGACGACGGGAGACCCGAAGGGAGTACACAAAAATAAAATTAAAAAAAATAGAGAAGAAGGAAAACTTAAATATAGGCTACCCTATTAAAAGAGGGACCCTAGCATTAACCTTATGTGCATGTACAAGTACAAACTCTGAATTTATTGTGCGCAGGCTGTGACAAAATATCACAGGTTTAAACTAATTAAAAAAATACTTAGGGTCTTCCGTGATGATAAATGTATTGAACTCTGCCACAGCGAAAGTTATTTCACTATTATTGTTATACTTTAGTGATCTGTGGAATTCAACTAGATACATAAAATTACTGTATTAGTAAATAGTAATAATAGTAATAGCTATTGGCTAACTGTTATAACAACTAATAATAGTGTACACCGGATTTATAGAAACTTGAAATTGAATAGCAATAAATCCTAAAAAATACATTGTAGGAAATGGTATAATTTTTTACCTATAATAAATATTATAAAATAGAAATATATATTTGGAATAATACATAATACATTAGTACATATTATACTATAAATATTTAAAAATTGTTCAATTTTTAAAATATTTCTATTTAATCTTGTATAAAAACGACACTTTAAAGTGACTCGTTCTAATAATAAATATTAGAAGGAGAAGTTGTGTTCATGTCGTATATTATTCTTTCTTACCGTTCTTCTATTTTCTATTCCAAATGGCAGATTTATGGGAGAGTGAATTACAGCATAGTAAAAGAGGTGGATCAATTATAATTTATAATAGCTTTTAACTAACGTTCGATTTAATGTTTATCTAATTAAAATGTTTTAGTATGTAATAATATTAAGATAAAAAGAAAATGTTTATTTATATATTCAATTTCTACCCAGTAAGTACTTATTGTTGATGAATTTATCAATTGTAAATATTAATAATAATTTAATAATATTATCAGAATTTATCAGTTATAGGCTATAGCCTATAGGTATATATCTCGAAGGAATTCATTCATAATTTTCATACATATTTTATTTCATTTGCTTTTATAACTCACACATAACATAAACATCAGTATTTTTAGCTTTTATCAACTTTTTAATTTTTATCCAATAGGCAGGTAGGTAGGTACTATAACTATAGGTAATATATTATAACATTACTGTCTATTGATAAGAGTTTCTAGTTATATTATTTATAAAAATCATCAAGGATGAAGGATTAATAATTATTGATTTTTATTTGGCCGATATACAGGTACAAGCGTACAATACAACTATTACGTCATACATATTTCATATAAACGTAAATATAATATAATGTATTATTCATTTGACTTTTTGGACTACCAACTATTATATTGAGCTATAGATATAAGTTACGATACGACTTGTACGACAGAAATACCTAGCCCAATGTCTATTCAATAGCCCGTGTTATGTATAAATAAATAGAAATGTATTATTTAGTTTTTGTACAAAAACCACTAAACCAAGAGCGTATACTGCAGTAGTATATATTATATTATGTGTGTAGACCGGCCGCCGGCGCAGCAATACACAGCGGATAACTAACCGACTCGGAGGTTGTGTAAGGGCGGTTGGTGGTGGGGTGGTTGGGGGGCAGTTCGGTGGTGCGGATTGTAAGGCTTGCTTTAGAGCTACTTGCAAAATATTGACAAGCCGAGATGTGTGGTGGTCCCGTAAAACCATTCATAACGTTATTTCCGTGTTTTTACCAGAAACATTGCGGGACTTTAATTCCTCTGGGGTCGGTGGAATGGAAGGGAGTTGTTTTTAAGGGAATTGATTTTTGGGGGGTGAGTGGCGGTAGACTTGACCGGACTAAGAAGCGGGAGGGAGATGCGCCGGAGAATTGATTGGATTTGGTCAGCTCCTTTTTTTTCCCCTTTTCTCTCTATTTTTTTTTCTCTACTACTTTCCCCGCACACATACACACACACACTCACACACACACACGCTCGACCGTTTCTTTTTCAGCTCGAGAAAACCCGGGGAATTTGGACAATACATAAAACATACACACGCACGCACGGCCGCTGCCGTCCACCGTTCCTGCAATCAGCTTTCTGGAGAATTAATGGTGTGCAGTGCGTATACATATATACATATATAGATATATACTTATATCGAAGTGGGTTTTTTTTCTTCCAACTCCCCGGGGGAGAGAACCGTCGTGTACGGTTTGTATCAGTGTGTGTGTGTGTGTGTGAGGGGGGAGGGTGGATGAATTCACACATTAGGAAAGTATTTTATAGTATAAAAAAAATATATTTTTACACTTGGAATACATAATATAATAATTACACATCGACAGATATCGTACGAGTACCTGTACATAAATCAGTCAACAGGCGTATAGAAAATATGGTCGTGAATATTATATAATATAATTCGTCAACTTGGAAAAATACAATAAAATATGGTATTAAATATTAATTACAAATCATTATAACTATATGTGATATCTGCTAATCGATAATTGTACCTATACGTTATTTTTTCTCTAAAGTATATAGTATATTAATTTATTAACGAGTAAACATTTTTAAAAAAAAAATGTTTGAATACCACATGCGCGAGTTCGTGAAAAACACAACATTTTTTTTTAATTTTTATCTAGCCACTACGCCCTTTTTACTACACATCTCCGGGCTGTTATATACGACTTTATGCATGTTATACTCAGATATTGCATATTATACTTGTATAGTTATATAAGTAAGAATAGCATACTAATATAAAATTTTACACTGGTAACGCAGTTTTTAAATCATTGATGAGAGCTACACTCTACTTAATTGTTCTCAATACGAACACACCCATAACACTATACCTAACCTGGCTATAATTTACATTATAACTTCCGTTAATGGGTTACGGTCTATATTAACGATGCATTAAAACATTTCAAAGCAACAATTATTCGTCGCGGATTCCATTTTGCATTACGAAATACATCACATTTTTAACACAAGTAATCACTAATCATATTATTGATACCTATAGATATGATGTAAATAACATAAAGTTCAATATTTTAATATTTCGGTATTTACCTGAGATTTGTGTGAGCCGTGTAAATCAATGCTGTTGCCATCTCCAAACAGTTTGCGCACGTGTAGAGGGGTGCTAACCCCACCCCTCTACGGTATTATTATTATTATTTGTTTCATATTTATGAAATTCAAACTAAATAGTAAACAAGGACGTGTATTCGTATATACGTCTTATTAGTTATTAGTTTAGGTAACACCTACATACGTGATACATAAAAAAATGAATTATTGGCAAAAGTTTAAGTTGTACAAACATTTTCAAATACATATAATAGCTAAACGTCTGCAACTGTTAGACTGGAAAAAATCAAAATCAAATTTGTATTTCATTAACTTTTATTTTTATGATAAATCTTAAATGTTAAAGAATTTTTTATTTTATGTTTCACAAATCAGTAAGAACTATGCAACGAAAGTACCTACTTCATTTTACTAATCTATTAAGTCTTGTGATAACCGACCGATTATTTATTTTTGAGCACTATTTCACCTCCCCGCCCCGTTGAAAAATCATGCGTATACGCAGTACGCCAATGTCTCCAGATCTGTATAGATATTTACAAATAAAAGCAATACGCATGTACAAATTGTACACAATTCGAGTGACGTGAACATTTACAATATCAGTTGAATAGTATTTTACGCGGAAATTTAAGCATCCGTCTAGAAACGGCAAGAACCTTGTTAATTAGTGTCCGAACTTATATAGAGATGAATCGTCTAATTGTGTTCCGACTGCTTTCGAATATATTAATAGGTACCAAATATCTATCTACATATAATAAAATTCAATTTTAATTAGTTTATTTTAATAGGTTACAATATTATGTTATTTGTAACGACGCGCACCTACAACTCAAATAAGTTAATAATTGTCACGTTTAATTCTATACAAAAAAAATACGGAAAACAGTAAAAATAGTCGTTAGTTACCTATCGATGTTGAGAATTTAAATAATGAACAATTTAAATAACAGTGAATGATGGATAAACCTACTCAGTATTCTACCTGCCTACCGTTTTCCAAATTTATATTGAGTGTGCATTTTTGAAAACATTTTTAAATTAAAATGTCGTGATGAACTATAATTATGAGGCAATTGATATGGGACTATAATATTGTAAACGATAGCTCATAGATTAATTATTTATATACTCTGTGCGCTAACTATACACTCGTAGATGCAGCAATGTAGCGTTGAAACAGGGTTTTTATTTGAAAAGTTAATTTTAAATTTCTTATCGTCAGATACCTGTGAAATTATTTTTAGCGCAAAATTATCCATAAAATGTATTAAATCTGAACTTCTAGCTTTTCCCTACTAAAGCCTATTGAGATAATATATTCATTTATTATAATAATATACTATAATGCATATTATCTATATGTATAATGGTATGACATATAAAATTATTTTATTTTATTTATCTTGTTTTTAACGAGTCTTTGTCTGGTGGAGATTGACCACGGTCCGCCAATGGAAAATTTCACGGAGTTATCGAGTAGGTATTTACGAACAAAATGTGCTTACAGACAGCCGTCGGGTAAAATAAGAGAAATAAAAAGTTTGTTGTATCTACTCGAGTTCTCGACAATATCCTAAATGTATTTTGACATGACATTTCAAAATTAAATATATGTTTTTGCCAATATTGGTCTGACGAAAAACCACTGATACGGATTTTTGGAATATTACGTTCAATTTGTAATGATTATTAGTTATTACATATTATTATTGGGAGTAAATAAATCCTATTTTATAATCTTGCTTCTCGGGCCTAGATAAAATTGCAAGTGTAGGAAGTATAGTCAATTAAACAAACGTCAGCAGATATTATTTATTGTCATTTATCGGATAGACAGGACTAGACGAGACATAATAAGTAGGCGTAGGCGTAGAGTGATATTTTTATGGGGAGAGGGACTAAACTAGGGTGACCATACGTCCTGTTTTTTACTGGTTTGTCCTTTATTTCAGCTCTGTGTCCTGTTGTCCTGACAAACTTCTTTCAGGACGCTTTTTGTCCTGTTTTTTTATCAAATTTTTTCTTATAATTATTTCCTATTATATTATGTACATTTTAAATATTATACTGTACAGTGTACATAATACGAAAATAACAATATGTTTTGTTTTCATGTGTTAAACCATGAAAATCTATTTATATCACTGAAAATACGCTTTGTGAATATGATTATACAATATAGCGGATGGCCTGAACATCAGAACAAACGTCATCAAAATGAATCATCAAGTTTTTTTAAAAAGTAAAGTTCATGAATTTAATCTTATACAGTGTTATCAAAAATTATGTTTTTTCACAATATTATTAATCAATAAAAAATATATATTTATATTAAGGCATTAAGTATTAATTTAAAAAAATTATTATTATTATTATAATTAATTTTATCCTGTATTACTTTTTTTAAATATGGTCACCCTAGGCTATACTATATAATTATTCGGGTACACAAATGATTACATGAACGTATATAACTGATATAAAATAGTACATTTTTTCACTGGGGGGGGGGGGCTGAACAGAATTCCGACAGGGATATAGTCCCCTTAGCCTCCCGTTCCTACGCCTATATATAATATATATATATGAAACTGATAACTATATAAGTATTGCTATATTGGTACTTTGGTACTATATGTGTGTAATCTAAAGTATAACTTGTAAGTATAAAATAGGTACCTAACCTACGCACTAGTAAAGTAATTTGATCATCAATCATCATGATTCATACTACTGAAGCATCAAAATAATAATAATTTTTTGCCTTCACTGTTTTAGATGATTAATATCAGTAAATAAAACTTAATGTCTTATAGAATATCAAAATGATTATCAGGTCCACCTACACTGACCTGCTTTACTTGACATTTTTTAAATAGACACACTTTAAGAAAATATGTATACAAATATAATATTGTGATCTGAAAAAGTCTTATTGGATTTGATATCATCTTGTCCCAAATAACATTAGCTCTTTAATACATATATTATTACAATTCGAACGTTTAGCCATTAACTTTTATGTCTTATACCTGTATAAAGTATATTATCGAGAAAAGATACAGAGAATAGGTATTTGATCAAAGGATTGGCATTATGTGTTTAAACTTTAATTGAATTCGTTAACAAAATGCATTTTAGCCAGTTAACTGAGTTTAGAAAATCTAGGAACTAAATATTTATGGATATTTAAAATTAAATAGTTAAAAGTATAACTCATATACATTAATCAATAAATAGGTACTGATTAGTGATTATTCTTCAATTAGTGATTTTAAGTTGAAGGTTGTTGCTAATTAAAATACGATTTTTAAATTTCATAATAATTTAAATTAACTTCTTTATTAAATTAAAAGTACACACAAAAAAATAATTGATAATGGAAATTTAATTTTTAAAATAAGGAGATCTATTACATTAATAATAAGATAAAACATAAAATTATAATAGTTTTTGACTAGTAAAATAAATTAAAATTAAAAACATTAGATTAAATAATAAATAAATGTATTATAAATATAAAATTTTAAGGATCATCTTCACTAATTAAACTGTCAGTGTCTACAGATGAGCCATCCATACTTCTGGGTAATGCAATTCTAGCATAATCATCAGTGTCAATTGATTTACAAAAATGAATAGCATACTTAAGTTTCTCATTCATTATATCCTATAATTTAGTAAAAAAATATTATTGTAAAAACAATTTTCCATATCATTAAATAATAAATATACTTACTTTATTACTGTAGCGAGGAATCTTCAAAAGAAAAAAGCATGTATAGCTTTCAGGCAAAAAATTATCTGCCGGTGAATAACGATCAATAACCTACAACAAAAATATAATTTTAAATAAAAAAAAGTAGTTATATAATAATAAATATAATTTACTGACATGTAAAACAAAATCTCGGCCACGAAAATCTTCAATAGTTCTTGGTAGTCTTGTACGCCCCCAAACAAACCGTAAAAACAATGACCGCTCTTGATTAGTAAATTCACTCAAAATTTCCCAAAACCATTGAACTAGCTTATCATGAGCTTCAACACCTATTTTAAAAATTGTTATTTAAACTCAAATTTAATTATGTTTTTTAGCTGCTATTATGATGTACCTTTATATGTAACAATACTGAGTAGCATATTTATAGGTATTTCTGGTGATCCACAAACCATGGCTTCTAATTCACTGCTTGTGAATATAGATAATAATGGTACAGGTATAACTCTAGCCATACCATCACGAACAATTTTTACTTGTTCGTCAAACTCATGTAGCCTATATAAATATGTGTAAGGTTAAAAATTATTTTTTGGAAGTTATAATAAATAATTAATACCTAAAGTTTAAACAAGCTTGAATGTATTCGTGTTTATTATTCAGTGTAACATGTTTATGTTGACTGCTCAAAACAACTGTATGTCCTGTGGAAGATGTTGTACAAAATGATATATCAAGGTTTGTAAATTCATCTTCTGCTTCTAAATCTCGGACATATAGCAATCCTGTAGGGTGTAAAATGTATAGTTATTACAATTAAAATGAATATTGTATTAAAATATTAAAAATATTTAATTACCAGGAACATAATCTTTATCAATTTCAATCAAATCGGCAGGTACAAGCTTCATGCCACACAATAATTTCCACATTGGTTCAGCAAGATTTAAACTCAATGGACTACAGGTTCGTACTGCTATTCCAATTAATATACCTATTCATAAATAATTAAAATTAGAAATAATAATTAATATTTAAAAATTAAAATAATACAAGTAGCTAATTTTACTTTATCTATAATTATCATATTATTTATCATAAGTTATAACTTATAACAATCGATATAATGCATTAATGCTTACACAAATCAATTAAAATATACATTATTAAGAACAATTATAATAATTGTATGAACTATTGTTTTGTTTTGTTTTGTTTGTCAAGATCTCAAAAATATAATTATTCTTTTAAGTATTAATTATTATTGGTAACATAATACAAAAATTAAATTCTTACCAAGAAATTCGAACATTCTCTTATGAAGTTTGGTTGTAGCTGATGGGTTTAGTATGAAACAATCTCGACTTGTTCCAGTATCTTCTCGGCCATTTGGAGTTTGTATTAATATTGGTAAAGATCCATTTTGTAGCTCTTCACACATTTCAGCTATGCTTTCACTATATCCACCACCATAATCATCTACACTCTCACCTATAAATATATGAGAGTTAAGATTATTTTTTTACAATTTTTTAAATTAGTATTCATAAATATATTAAACTAACCAACAAATTGAACTTTCCATACACGATGACACAAAAATAAAGAATCTTCATCTAGAAAGTCCATATTGTTCACCATTTGTCCAAATACTGTATGCATATAATCATTACATGTTGATTTTCGTGTTTTACGTGTTCTAATTCTATTTAATTCGAACATTGGTCCATGTCGCTGTTCTCTAACCATTGATAATTGAAGTACCTGAACACAAATTAAATATATTATTATCTCTATACTTTTTATAAAAGCTACAGTAATATTTTTCATACTTTTTTAAAGATGCTTTCTTTAACTGAATATACCATGTATGGTCGTATTGCATTTAAACTAATTTCTCCGTGTATAGGCATAAATAATAATGCAGTTTGATTGATTATGGTTGAAAAATGATGTAAAAATAGTAACCGATTTTTTAATTCATGCACACTGAATTCTTGTAATAAGTCATATTCTAGTGGTATTGTAGTTGGAGTCGAATTATCTGTATGACAAGCCTCTTCACTAGCCCATGCAAATGAATGAGCAGATCCACAACTCACTTGTTGAATGCGTTTTCCCTAAGATATTTAAATCATGAAATAATGTTAATAAATAAGTTGTGTATTAAAATAGAAGTAATAATAGCAAACAAAATTGTACATATTTAATCAAATTTTAATTCACCTTAAGAGCTGCAATAGGACGAGGTCTTGAAATTGGATGTGATGTACCATCACCCAGTTGACCTTCATCATTATCTCCCCAGGCATATACCTCTCCATCATCAGTCAATGCTAGCACATGAAGTGATCCTAAATAACAAGGTGAATTATATTTATGAGCCTTTGATAAAATACAATTTGTTTATACCTGTGGAAAATTGAATAATTTTTTTGCCCTGTAGCCCTTGAACTGGTTTAGGCTTACGTACATGATCACTAAATCCATGGCCAAGTCTAAAATAATCTCCTTTACCCCTAAAAATAAAAATGTATATTTATAAATAATATTAAAAGTTTTAATTATTTACCACGTGTATAGTGTTCCGTTTGCTGACAATGCAACTGAGAACTGTGATCCACAATCAATTTGAATGATTCCTTTGCCCGAAAGTGATTCAATTTTACAAGGTAACTAATACATATAAATATTAATGATACATTATTATTATTTATTAGTTTTTACCAGTATTTTTAGTTATAATTGTACATACTTTACATGCATCTGAAATATTGTGTCCAAGTTTTCCATAATCTCCATCACCCCATGACCAAACATTATCATCTGAAGTGATACACATTGTTTGGGCATCTCCACTACCACAAGCGACTCTCACAACATGATAGTTAGCTAAAGCTTGAACCTGAAAAAACAATATTGTGCAGCAATTCTTTTATTTTTATGAATATTTATATTTTAGTTTTTATACTATAATAAATAATATTATTATATTTAAACTGAACTAAAAGCGTATACCAATCATAATTAATTAATGTAAATAGTTTACTATTTTTGGGTATAGATAATCTTCATAATCGCCATGGCCTAAACGTCCATATCGACCTTTTCCCCAAGTATACAAATGACCATAGCGAGAAATTGCAGCAGAATGGAAACCACCACAAGCAATGTCAATAATACATTTATCATTTAAGCTTTGTACTGGTTGAGGTTTTGAATGTGAACTATAAAATTGTAAATATGTATGTTATTGAAAAAAAAGTGAAATTGTTATACAAAAAATTCATTTACATTCTATTTCCAAGTCCCAGTTTGCCATCATCTCCATCTCCCCACGCAAAAACTTCCCCAGTACTTGATAAAGCTAAACAATGACGACCCCCAGAATTGACAGCAACCTTAACAAAAATAATTATAAATTGTAAATAAATAACTATGTAAATATTTTATAAAAAAAATAGTACCTTAATTATGTTATTAAGGCCTAGGACAAGTTGAGGAGTAACTACAAAAGGGTTTCTTGGATTATATGGACTGATACCAAGACGTCCACTTTCAGTATATCCTGTATGTACAAATATATTTATAAGCTATTGTGCTAATATGCATATTATTTAATTAAGGCAATCATATTGTTAATTTATATACCTGAAGCGTATACTTTTCCATATGAAGTAACTGCAAACATAGTTTGCTCTCCTCCAATGACTTGAACGGGCTTCAAAATAGACAATGAATCACATGCCAACGGTTTTTTAACTTGACTAGAATCCATGCATGCCAGTTGACCTCTATGATTGTGACCCCAAACATATACTACTTGACCATTTCCTCCCCAAGTCATATTCCAATCGTCAGGTTTACTTAAAAAAACAACAACATAGTTTTGGTTAGAATAAATTAAATTATAATTATTAATTTACATTATATTTATGTTAACTACCTATTTAACCACTGTAAAAGTTGTTCATCGTGCTCTTTTGTGAATTTTGAATTATTGATGAATATATGTTCAGCATCTCTATCATAACTTTTATCAATGCATTTTATTTTTTTGTGGACTTGATTAATAAATTCTTTTGGCATTTGTTTTCGATTAATCAAAGCCCAAGCCACATCAATACCAAAACAGTAATCTACAAACCAAGACGCATCAAAGTGCCAGATAGGTAAACTACTGTTTAAGCATTTCATCATATATACTAAAGACTATCAAAAAATAAAATAAAAAATATTAATATTTATCAAATTTTAGTTTAAGTTTGGTAGTAAAATAAATACCTTGAAATATTCTGAATAACAAAGTTGTTTTCCGCATAATACAGCTGTTTCTTCATATTCAAATTGCTTAAGCATCAAATCTTCAGTACGGATAAGTATATCACTTACCTTCATCACATTACCTTCTCCATATTGTAAGATAAATAAATCACAAACCATTTCTCGGTCACGTTTGATTAGTACACTTAAATTTTTAATACACCAAATTTTTTCTTCAAGAGCTATTTCATAATGTTTCAAAAATTAATAAAGATAATTCATTTAAAAATTAAATATATTTCATACTTAGTGCAGTTAAATGTAATGTCAATACTAATGTAGCAGTAAGTCGTTTATTAAGTGATGGATTGTTTAGACGTTTTAGACATTCTTGTAGTAAACTACGAACAACTGGTAAACACGGTCTTGAAAGAACTTCACGGTCAGTACCACTTTGTCTTGTAAAAGGCATAATTGGATACACAACAAAACGCCAGCCCCAACCATTACAAGATTTGTCACTCATAAATTTCCAATGAAGTTCATTACCTTATTAACATATAATAAATTCAATTGTATTTACTATTAAGTATTAAATATTGAATAAAAATTACTAACGTTGAATGAATAATGGTATAGTCCATTCTGTATCTCTTCCTGATAGTACACTGATGACATTTTCAGCACCATCCATTAATGTTAGAGTATCTTTGAGTTTTTCAGTTGCACAGTTTTGATTAAAATCAATATATAAAGCAATTGCACCTAAAGATAAAATATTTTTAAATTTGAAATAATTTATAAATAGTACATAGTGTTTTAAATATTTTTAAAATAAATTCTCTAAATGAAGAAATTTAATTATAAAAAATAAATTTGTTGAAATACCAGGTACAGATACATATCCAGATAGATAGGTATCATCTTGATAAGGATGAGAACTCTCCTGAACTGTATGTTTTGAAGGCGGTGATACAAAGAATGAACAATGTGTGTAAATAGTTTCCATCTCTGACACACAATACTCCAATAATAGTTGTATATGTTTGTTAGAGTATATAAATGCTATAAAATGAATAATTTGTACATTATTATTCAGTTTATTTTTATTATTTATCATTGAAAAGATTATTTC
This sequence comes from Aphis gossypii, assembly GCF_020184175.1. Lineage (NCBI taxonomy): Eukaryota > Metazoa > Arthropoda > Insecta > Hemiptera > Aphididae > Aphis > Aphis gossypii. The sequence goes on along the minus strand of NC_065531.1, from coordinate 55,354,642 downwards.
TCTTACAAATAAATGTATTTATTAAAATAGACTCTGCAGTTGGGCCAAGCCTATAAACAGATGCTAATTTTGCCAAGTCCAATAATAGTCTGATGTTTTTTTCATCTAATGTAATTAAAAAACTATCAACTGTTTTATTGGCAAGCAATGATGTGTCATTTAATCCAATCACCTGTAAAATACGTTTCAATTTTAGCATACATTTACAATAATTGAAGCCAGTGGCGTATACAGTGGGATATAGGGGATAGATCCCCCCTTAGTCTTTTTTTTTATTACCTAGTAAGTTTAATAATGTTGGTAAGTGTACCCCCCCTCCCCATTGAGGAAATTATGTTTTCTAACGTATATCTCACCCCCAGACAAAAACCTAAATACGCCACTGATTGAAACAATCATTTACTTGATTTTTTGATTTTATAGTAGCAGCAACAATTGACATAGTGTTGGTTGCCTTTGAAGACAATGTACTCGTTGATGTGGTAAGTGAGGATGGAACATGTAATGAATTTTCTAAACTGTCTGGGGTTACCACATTACTCTAAAATTTTAAACAAATAAAAGTATTGTCATTTAAAATGCCAAATTTATTTACGTACTAAATGTAAGAGATTAATATCTAAAACTGGAGCAGGTGCTTCGCCACCCCCTTGATCTGATTGAATTATCTCGGGGTTTATGTTCACATCTAAAAACGTATGAAAATGAATTAAGAATTTTTTCAAAAATAATTAACAAATACAATTCTACCATCATTAGAAGGTGAGACAAGAGCAGCAAGTACAATTTCACGAGCTAAAGTAATTCGTAAAGCATTTAAGACATGCTGAAGAGCATTTTGTTTCGCAGCAGCTGAGTCTAATGATAATATGGTCCTTGATAAAGAATCCTTTTCAAAATTATTTTGATCTTCTTCAATTTTCATTTTGGTTTCAACATTCTCATCTAATATTGAAATATTTAATAATAGAAACTAATACTAAGATAAATATTAAATACATACATAAAGCTGTAGCTCCCATTGAATCTTTCATTCGAGTAAATTTCACACATTCACGAGACACTAGCACTGGTAATGCAGGGCATTTCCAGGCAATAGATTGGGAAGAACCACAACCGACACGATTTATTTTGTTGTTATTGAAATTAGTAACCATCCTAGGTTCCTTGCTAGGAATTGTTGCACCATTACCTTGTTGACCATGATCATTATCACCCCAACAATAGACCTGAAATTATACTTAATAAGATTAAAAATAGGAAAATGTAGTAAATATAAATATCATAAATATTAAAAATTAAAATTAAAGTATAAATATTTGAACTTAAATACAACTTACATCTCCTTGTCTAGATACAGCAATACAATGTAATGTACCAACAGCAATATATTTAATTGGATTTGATTTGAATTGAGTAACTAAAGTTGGTATTCTTACATGTTCGTTACTACCTAATCCTAATCTGTAATAATCGCCTTTGCCCCAAGTCCACACCTTATAAATGGAAATAAAATTATAAATATTTAAAAATATGAAAAAATATAAATAATAATTTTTACTTGGCCGTTTGATGTCAATGCAACAGAAAATTGGGCACCACATTCTATTTGTGTAACTACGTGTCCATCTAATCTTTCTATTTGTCGTGGAGTAAAACAACTATCACTTCCACCTCTACCAAGTTTACCAAAATCTCCATCACCCCATGAATAGATATTACCTGCACCGTCTAAGGCAAGAGTTTGAGCATCTCGACTTCCACATGCCACTTGAATAATGTTTATTCCTATAAACGCTTTGACCTGTGATGGATAAAGAAATATATTAAATCATATTATTATGTTAGTAAATTATTTACATAATAATAGGGCTATAGCTAGGGAGTGGCACTAAAGCTCTTACCAGAGGTATAATATTACTAGACAAAATCTTGAGAATAATAATGAAAAAAAAAAAATTAAAAATATACATATACAAATAAGTAAATTATATTATTAAGATAAGCAAAATATTTTTTATAGATATAGTTATAAATCAAAACTAATAATATTATAAAAAAAAATAATATTGTGAAAATAGCATTTAACTATGTTATTATCTGATAATAATTATTAACTGCAAGGTATAGCTATAATAGTAAAAAATATAATAAATGGTGTGATAAAATAGGGAAAAACAAGGTATTAATGTAATAAATAGAGCAAAATATATGGCAAAATGATTAAACATTTTATTGGAATAGGCTGCTGAAAAACGTAAACGAAAAATTCCACTAAAGGATTAGGAAACTATCAATTGTGATTTTGGATTGGTTACAGAATAAAATAATGACCCTGTATAATTAATAAAAATTTAATAATTTACAAGTTTTGGAGTGTATTGAGAGACTTCATCACCGTGTCCTAATCGACCATATTGTCCTTGACCCCAAGTATAAAGTTCTCCTTCAGAGGTAATTGCAGCACTATGAGCACCACCACAAGCTATATAAAATATTCTTTTGGACAACAACGAGTCAATTAGTTTTGGTGTGTCCAAAGTAAGAGTATCACCATGACCAAGTTTACCATCTTCACCATCACCCCAAGATAAAATCTGTATAACAAAATTAAAAAATATGTATCATTTAGGCTTGAATATTGATAAATAATAAACAAAGACAATTTTTTGACAAACATAAACATATTAATTTAATATGGTTCAAAATCAAGCGTACAGCAATATTTCATGTGCAATAATTCACATTTTTCAATTTTTGGTAGAGTAATTATCGTTAATTATTTTTTCTATCTTTGATAATTTTTATATCAAGCAATAAAAAATTACTTACTTTTCCATCAAATGATAATGCTATTGCATGTTTTCCACCAGAATGTACAGCTACATTTTTAATAACAAATTGGCTGAGACCCGGAATTTGTCGTGGTGAACAAACTTTACCACAAAATGGTATACCTAGTCGACCACCACTGCTATCTCCACACACAAACACCTAAATTAACGATTTTAATAAGTAAATTAATATTGAAAAAAAAATTACTTTAGTTTAGCTATAGTAAGTTTACCTTTCCCTCGTTTGAAACAATAAATAATGATTTTGATCCTCCAACAATTTCAATTGGCTTAAGTGCAGTTAATGCTTCATTAAAAGTGGGTTTTTTTATCTTGGATCCATTCAATCCTCCTAGTTGTCCCTTATCATTTAAACCCCAAACATAAACAGCGTATTCAGAATCCACTCTGGTTTTTGATTCTACTTCTGGCTGAGGTGGAAATTCCTAAACATGTTTGAAATAATAAAATATTAAAATCAACTAATTAATGATTAAAAATAAAAATATTTATAATTATTAATAACAAGGTTATTGGTTACTTGAACAGCATCAAATTGAGGCGTTAATGAGTTTGATACAAATTCTTGACTTGTTATCATCACATCAACTTTCAATCCAGTTAAAATACAAGTTGTATTATTAGTACGCATTGTTATTTCTATACATTTATGGCACTGAAATAAAATTTTCTAATTGAAGATTTTGTCATATTCAAATACATATATGAATGCATTTTTAGTTACTAACTTCTGAGCTCTATATGACTATACTATACTCTATTCAGTTTAAGTTAACCCACTTACACTTTTCACTTTTCACACATTACTTAAACGTTGAAACAATTGAACTCTCTGATTGTTACAGGTAATCCATGATTTGTTGCTGATGTTGCTGACCGTTGTTAACTATCACAGTCTGACAAGTAGATCAACTTATTCAACTTAAACTGAATAGAGTATAATAAGAGTATAACCTAACCTAATTTATGATTTTACCTACTGGGTAGTTTATTGGTAACTTAAAACTTATCCAGGATATGATAAATTAGAGTCATAACTTATTCCCGGTTTATAGCTATAATTTTCTATCTTTTCCAATAAGTTAAAGTAAAATAATATATTTATTATAATATTTCAAATTACTTTATTCACTGAATGCAAAAGTTCTAAACATCGATCCAAAGAATTTATTACAACGCGATTAACTTCTTCCATCATATTAAAATTTACACCAGCATTCACAATTACAAATAATGGTCTACAGTTATCATTTTCTTCATCTAATTTTATTAGCAAAGAACAAATTGCTATATTTGGCCGAAGTTCCAGTTTTATCCAATGCTAAAAAAAATCCAATAATAAATGCATTAAAAAAATATGTATTAGGACATCAGCATTTATGCCATTCCTAATTAATTTTCTTAAAGTCAGTTTTTTCATTTTATTCTCATAATACACATATAGCTCCAATATCAACAATATAAAATGGAATGAAATTGCCTATTACTTTAATTTTATTATTTAATTGTAAAGATTTTAAAAACCATAATTATCTACACTCATAACATGGAATCTTGGAAGTCATATTAAATGATTGATTAAAATATTGTGTTATGTAGATTAATCAACAAGCACCAGGCACAGTAGAACTCATGACAAACATCATAAAAAAATGTGCAAGTAGCAGTTCTCAATATTTGAAGGAAATTTTATTTAGTTTAATTTTGATGTGCTTTCACCCACATGTGTTGTCCAGCGCCGTAGCTAGGCACCTTAAGGGCATTTACTAGGGGCGAAATTTCGTCAAGTGGTATTCTCAATTCATACATGATAACTTACAAAAATAAAAATATGTTATTTATCTTGTCCTCTTATCGTAAAGCAATCGCATGTTGAAAACCAAGATATGGTATTTATTTATATAGCACTGCCCTAGTACTCCCGACTGTTGGAAACCATACACATTTTTTTTAAAATAAAGAGCATTTTATATTTTTATGGTAGTAGAAAAAAAATTGGATGAGGGGGCGCAGATATAGTATTCTACCAGGGGCGCTACTGGTTCTTGCTACGTCCCTTGTGTTATCTCCGTTTTACAAGTTCGTAATATAGTAAATTTACGCTCAGTAGATCACGTGTAGCTCCATTAGTAAATTTAGAGTGAATCAACCTATTATGAAGCTTGATGGTAAGAAAATTATCTGTGTTGGTATGTTGATTTTTTATGATCACCTAGATTTTAAGTGAGTAATGAGTATTTTTAATTTATACTATATAATATATGCATAGCTAGCTAATAGATTGAACAATCGTCAATTCACTATAACTTTTAAATTAATGGAGCTATTAGTGATCTGCTGAGTGCAATTTGTCATGTTACGATTGTTACGTACTTGTAACTTGTAAGACAGAGATATGCTGGATGGCGTCTTTATAATACTAACATTTTTTCTTTTATTAACTGTAAAATTGTATTTTCATTGTGTATATGAATTTAATTAAGAACATTTTAAAATTTCTTTTATTATCCTAATTATTATGTATTAAAAATTAATTATAAATATAAGTATAGTAAAACTTCATTAATCCGGACAGCCGTTTTTAATACATAAATTACGCTCGTTTTTGCTAAAACCTAGAAAAGTACAAGAAGGTGTGCTTTAATACTATATGTAAGTATATTTAACGATTATAATACAACATTATGTACTATTTTAGATTCTGAACGGAATGATGAATGTATTGATTTTACAATGATGTATGTTTTAGATTCTGAACGAAGTGATGAATGTATTGATTTTACAATGATGTGTGTTTTTTTTTTTTTTTTTTTTTTTTTTTGTGTCTGTGTACAGCATAACTAGTCGAAATAATGCTCCAATTTCAAACTATGGGGGTGGTTTCCGATGTAAAAGTGAATATCCTGGTGCATTATAGAGGTAAAAAGTTAACATTTTCCAACAGTTTTCAAAAAAATCGAGAAAAACAAAAAAAAATGACGAAAAAACGGCAATTTTAAGCAAAACCAGTTTTCGACCAATCGATTTTTTTTTATGGTTGTAATTCAAAAACTAATCACTGAAAATACTTGAAATTTTCACCAATGTTATGTCAGTGGTATCCGTATATAGTTAAATTTTCAAAAAATTTTGACTTTTTTTGAGTTATTTATAGACCACTGAATTTCGATTTTTTTGAAAAATTTTTTTTAAAGTGTCGATAAAAAATTTTGATGACCAAAAAGTTTTGAAAATTTAATACAAGGTTCCTTATGAGTTGTTTTTAATGTAGCTAAAAAAAATTAAAAATCGTTAGTCACAATTTTTTTATAAGCGTTTTTAGTTCAAATTTTTACGAAATCTGTCGAAAACGCGAAAATTTGCAAGTAATTTTGAAGTTGAAAAATCATAAAATTTCTTTTATAACTAAGTTTTGAAAATTTGGTACAAGGTTCTCCATACATTTTTCTTCAAATATCTGTAAAAAAAACTCTACCGGATTCAGGCAAAAAATTTTTATGAGTGTTTGAAATTTAAATTTTTACAAAAACCGCGTTAATAACAGTTTAGCCTCAAACGATTTTTGATATTTGTTATTATTCGAAAAGTATAGTCGTAGATACTTGAAAATTTTACCAGTTATTAAGATTCGCGTTTTCTTTACGTGATTTAAATTTCAAAATATTTTGACTTTTTTTGAGCTATTTATAGACAACTGAAATTTTCAATTTTTCTGAAAAAATATTTTTGAAGTGTCGATAAAATTTTTTTGGCCCTATCAAAATACTTGAAAATTTAATACAAAGTTCCTCATAAGTTATTCTTATAGTGATTAAAAAATTATAAGAATACATAGGCACAATTTTTTTTTATTAGCATTTGAAGTTCAAATTTTGACGAAAATTCGTCAAAAGCATGAATATTTGCAAATTATTTGAAGTTGAAAAATCATAAAATTTTTTGTGTTTATAACTAAGGATTAAAAATACAACACTAAGTTTTCCATAAGTTTACCTTCAAGTATCTATAGAGAAAACTCGAAGCATCATTATAGGAAAAATTTTAAGTGCGTTTGAATTTTAAATTTTAACGAAATAGCGTAACGATAACGATTTATCCTCAAACGATTTTAAATATTTGTTATTAATTATTATTCAAAAAGTATAAGTCGTAGATACTTGAAAATTTTACCAGTTATTAAGATTCGCGTTTTCTTTACGTGATTAAATTTTCAAAATATTTTTTAATATAAGCTGGTTTTTTAAACCACTTTTTTTACCAACCACTAGAAATTTATCCTAGGCTGACAAATCATCTTCGTTCAGAATCGTTTTTCGTATACAATGATAACTATCATTGGATTCAAATTTAACACTCCTATAATATATAATAATGATCCATACAGCACCTAATGTACAGCAGAGCGGTACTCACTTGCCCACTTTTTTTTTTTTGTGTCTGTGTACAGCATAACTAGTCGAAATAATGCTTCAATTTCAAACTTCGGAGGTGATTTCCGATGGAAAAGTGAATATCCTTGGTGAATTATAGAGGTAAAAAGTAAACATTTTCCAACAGTTTTCAAAAAAATCGAGAAAAACAAAAAAAAAATGACGGAAAAACGGAAATTTTTACGCAAAACCAGTTTTCGACCGAATCGATTTTTTATATGGTTGTAATTCAAAAACTAATCACTGTAAATACTTGAAATTTTCACCAAATGTTTATGTTAGTGTTATCTAAATACAGTTAAATTTTCAAAAATTGTTGACTTTTTTTGAGTTATTTATAGACCACTGAAAATTTCGATTTTTATGCGAATTTTTTTTTGAAGTGTCGGTAAAAAAATTTTGGATGACCAAAAAAACTTGAAAATTTAATGCAAGGTTCCTTATGAGTTGTTCTTATTGTAGCTAAAAAAAATTAAAAATCGTTAGTCACAATTTTTTTTTATAAGCGTTTATAGTTCAAATGTTTACGAAATCTTTTTGAAGTTGAAAAATTATAAAAATTTTTTGTGTTTATAACTAAGGATTAAAAATACAACACTAAGTTTTCCATAGGGTTTTCTTCACGAAGCTATAGAGAAAACTCGAAGCATCATTATAGGAAAAATTTTAAATGCGTTTAAATTTAAAATTTTTACGAAATCGCGTAACGATAACGGTTTATCCTCAAACGATTTTAAGTATTTGTTATTATTCAAAAAGTATAAGTCGTAGAAACTTAAAAATTTTACCAGTTATTTAGATTGTCATTTGCTTTTTCAAAATTTTCAAAACATTTTGAGTTTTTTTGAGCATTTATAGACAAATGAAATTTTCAATTCTTCTGAAAAAATTTTTTTGAAGTGTCGATAAAATTTTTTTGGTCAAAACAAAATACTTGAAAATTGTATACAAAGTTCCTCATATGTTATTCTTATAGTGATTAAAAAATCATAAGAATACATAGGCACAATTTTTTTTATTAGCATTTGAAGTTCAAATTTTGCCAAAAATTCGTCAAAATCATGAATATTTGCACATTATTTTGTAGTTCAAAAATCATAAAAATGTTTGTATATGTAGCTAAGAGTTGAAAATTTAATACAAGATTTTTCATAAGTTTAGCTTACAATAATTATAAAAGAACTTAAATTTTGGTGTATTCAGGCCATTAAAACATAAACCACCTTTTTCACCAACAACTGGAAATTATATCCTAGGCTGACAAATCATCTTCGTTCAGAATCGTTTTTTGTATACAATGATACCTATCATTGCATTCAAATTTAACCTACCCTAGTCCGAGGTCCACCCCACCCCCTAATGTACAGCAGAACGGTACCCACTTGCCCGCTTTTTTTTTCTTTTATGTTCGAACTGTTCGAAGTGACTTCTATTATCTGTACACATAGTTTAAGCTTTTAGGACCTAAGCATTCTTAGTATTTCTTAATTTCCTAATTTTTTTTTATCTTTCTTAAAGATAAGATATTAGTATATTACTAATAATTAGATATTTACAGATCGCCATCGGGTTCTTGTCTAGATTGATAAAATCATGCAATTCATGTTTTGCTAAGTGACATAATTATTATTTTTAGAAATTAAAAAACATAATTTGCTCTAACTTTAATTCAATTTTAATATATATATAATATATATTTTGAACCATTTTAATAAATAATAAGATCAAAAAATAGTTATTTTGAAAATTTAAAAACTTATTGCATACATTTTTTTTTTTAAATGTTTGAAAAAAAAATCGAATTTTATGCCATTTAATCAGAATTTTTATACTAATTACTGTAAAAAAAAAACCACCTAAGGGTGAACAGGACTGTTGGGACATACTGTGTAGTACCTAAATAACATTATTTTTCAATTTATTTTTAATAGTAAATATTTAAATAGCTAATGCAAAATAAGCCTTATGATGAGATTAATTCATGCTAAAGTAGTCATGCAGTTTTCCAAGATCAATTTATTAAAAATATTTATTTCTTACAACTCCTTTAGGATTTTCACTAGTCCAGCGACTATCTGATTTCCAATCGAATAAATTTGTGAGTAAACTTTCTTCAGCAGAAGAAGTGCATTTTGTAATGAATTTAGAAATTTGTTCTTTATTTGGATAATTGGATAGTATTTGGTACTTGGTATATTTTTCTGAAAAAAAATCAATCATATATTTTTTACTATATTCTGATTTCTGATCAAAAATAACATTGAATATTTAATTAATATTTACCATCATTAGATCCTTGAGGTAAATTTGTTTTCTCATTGGATTTATTGTTGTCTACCGAATCACATTCATTGGGTAAAGTACCACTATCAATTATTTCAATATGAATATATCGTACCCAATGTGCAACACCAATAGATTTCCAGTCCACCTATAAATGTATTAATAATATAATTATTAAGTATGTTTGAATATTTTAACTTTGGTCATAAATTAATATTATATAAAATGCATAAATTCAAAAATACCTCGATATTAAGATCATGCAGTCCGCCTTCTTTCTTAATTTTGATAACTTTACCTTCATATCCAACATCGATATTATCATACTTTCTACAACAACGTACTATCATACCTAAATCAATAGAATATTTCACATAGTTTGCATATCCATCAGCACTGTCAAAATCATTCCGTTTTTTAAATGTTACTTTTTCTTCACTGATAGGCTATACATATATATAAAAAAAAATCATTTAAATAATTTGAATGTCAAATTAGTACAAAAACTTACATTTTCATGACATTCTTCTGTTGCTGATGATTCATCTCTATCTGAAATATCTTCATATGATGATAAAGTGTCAGTCACATCAGATAAACATTCATTTTTTCCTTCCATTAATAAGGCAACTAATGCATCTAATGAAGTGTAACCATGTGCTTCAATAGCACTAAACACGCATTGCTTATTGAAACCCAAATCAGATAATTGAGCTAATAGCATATTTAATGTACTTTTTGAAAAATATTTTGACCATTTAAAATGCCGTATAGAACTAGATTGAACGTCAACTGTTAAGTACTGAGTTAAATTGATGGCCGCTTCTTCTAATTCTTTTTTTGAGTATTCTGGTTTTATTGGGGAAGGTTGAACAGCTTTTGACAATATTAATTGAAATAGGTTTTCAGATTTTCCATCATTTGTTGTTAATTGTGTAAGTATTTTACGAAGCAGTATTTGATTTTTTAACACAGCATTAACAACTTTTATACCAGCTAATAATGCTTTTTGATAGCAAAGAAGAGACTCGTTGACTAATTCTCCTAAGAGTTAATAATAAGAAAAAGAATATAAAATTTTAAATAAATTTTAATTTGATTTAACTATATTTTACCTGTAACAGTTTTAAAATTTTGATTAGCAATGACTGCAGAAAACATTGTTGTCCATGTATAAAGCATAGATTCTGATATAAAGTCTAAAGAAATTGTACAACTTGGAATATGTTCTATGTCTTTGATGAAAAAGCTTTCTGTTTTCCCAGTGTTGTGTATTAGTACTTTGAGTTTTCCTTTTTTCTCAATGCTCATCACAGTAGCTTCAATTAAATTAAAATAATATTAAAAATATACTAATGTAAATACACTAAAAATACATTATGTGTTATCATATAGTATAATTATTACTTATATTAAGTACAAAATATACTTGTATAGTTGTACATGAAATAACCAAGTAAACAAGAAAAAAAATATTATTCAAGATTTTATGCTTTAAATCGAACCTCTTAGTTTTAAATAATTAACTTAACTCAAACTTAAAAGTTTACATACTGTTATAATATATAATTAACTAAAATATAATTTATTTTTCCTTATATAGATAATATTCAATATTGTCTTCTTCTTAACAAACAAGTACAGTGAAAACTCTTTATAACAAAAAACTCTATATAACATTAACATTACATAATAATGTTTGGTTAGCTATATAACTCATAAATGGATTTATTCTCTTAGCATATTAGTTATTCCTAATAACGAAATAATATTTTATGTTTTATGATACAATATACGTATTATCGTAATATAAATTATAAAAGTTAATCGGCATAAATGCCGAAATTCACAAGTAGGATTATATTCTTTCATTATCTAACTTTTTGGACTTTTCTCTTTTGATGGCTCATCTGTACACCGAGTACTTGCGTTAGGAAAAGAAATTATGAAAATCGATCCAGTAGAACTTTAAATATAATTGTCATAAGAAATCACCTCAAGTTTTAACAATGTAGTATAAAGATAAAAAATAATAATTATAATATATTTAAAAAAAATAATAAATAGTATGTAATTAACTTCTCATGTAATTTAAAAATAATAATGTGTATCATAAATAATAAATAATAATACATAGATTTATACATAAATAATTACAATTTTGATCTTTTTAAACTCTCTATATTACGATAACTTTGTACAACAAAAGAAATCTCTTGGTCCTTTTAGATTTGTTAAAAAGAGTTTTCACTGTGTTTAAATTTGCAGATATAAAATACAATTTAAATGTTTAAGAATTTTTTAATTAATTTCTTTAATTCTATAATATACAATAATGAGAAGTGTAAGGTAATATACCTTAATGTAAGGTATATTTGAGTATTTTATAATAAAAATAAAAATGAATTAGATTACTAACCTTCAGTTTCTTCTTTAATCAAAACATTTCCTCCAATTCTAGGTCGGTTATCAAAACCCCCAATTATCATTAATGATGCCATCGCACTAAACGACAAACTTTGTAGTTTCTATAAAATGACAAAAAATTATTTGAGTACAGGTTAAAATAAATATTTTTACTTACAAATACATCTTTTTCAAAGGTGGGGTTTGCTAAATAATCAGTTGCTGATATTATATTCAAAACAATCAAAGAATCAAGATAAGAAGGTAAATCAGTAGTTTTTTTTGATTTTATACTTTTGTTGTTATTATATAAGGTACGTAACAAAAGAATACATTCTTCAGCAATGGTATTCGAACATGAAGCAGTTAAAGGCACTGTTGGTTTACCATCTTTATAAACAGAAGTATGTTAATATACATTTAATAAACAAAAATGATATAAAAACAAATATATTTACCGATTACATCATATTTGGAGTTACTTTGTAATACTGAAGATCCAATAATTTCCATAAGAGTTTCTACTATAGATGAAATGATGGATGAATCAGTCATTTTAAGAGTAACCAAAAGTTTGATTAACTGTATGGTTTGCACCTAGTATAAATTTGATATTTGATATGAATAATGTAAGATAAATTTAAAAATACTATAAATAGTATGATTTTGTAAATCAACCTGGGTAGTCAGAGTAGAAGATACTGTTGGAGAATGAGAAATAATTGATAAAAGCATGTCAATCCACTGTTTGCATGCAAATTGCTCTTTATAATGATCAGATATTTTAGAAATGATTTTTAATAAAGAAATGTTGATCCATTCTGAATGAAAAAGAGTGGTATTTGAAATATTAGAACTTAACCAACCCTTCTAAAAACAAAGATAATATCATAAATTATACAAACATACACATCCAGATAAAGATAAGAAACAATTAATTTTACCTCTAAAGTACTATAATAATATTTAGAGAGAATTTGAATTGAATTTTCATTTTTATTAGAATGTACAGCACTCGATAATGAAAGACAATTAAGAAATTTTATCATGACACACTTTAATATATCAAATGGATTTTCTGTTGAGTTTTCATGTATTTCTGAAAATTAATTCACAACTTTATTTTTAAAAAATAAAAAACTAACAAAAAAACTTACCGCCATTATTTGTACAAGAAACATTACAATCTGATTCTTCATCATCTCCTGCATCTAATCCGGATGCTAGTTTTAGATCATATTTTTCTTCTTTACCCATCCTATAAGAATTAGATACTCCATGATCCCAAAGAACTCTAATCCAACCATCATCTCCTATTTTGCTAACAATTTGCCCTTCACCAGGAGGTATACCATCCTATAAAAATTAAAATTTGACATAATATAAATTAAAATATAGGAAAATTGATTTTATACTTGATTTTCCCATTTCCAATCTTCACCACGAACAACTCTAGCACCTAATTTTAAATAAGGTATGATCTCTGCTCCTCTTAAACACTTAATTTTATTTAAATCCTCTTCATAAATAATCTGCTTTGTATTTATTTTTTCAATTGGTCGCTTTGCAGCAAGGTCTAAGGTGTTAATAATAGAGTTAATAGCTGATAATATACTAGAGTTAATTAACAGACTACATTCTTTGTCATTTAAAATTTGTGTTATTGATCCAAATGTTGCAATAGCAAATCTAAAAATACATTGTTATAGAACACATAATTAAATTAATTAACATTTTGAATAATTAAATTACCGGCACCAAGTCATTTTTTTTATAGTTGTTATTTTATCTCGAAGCCCTACTGATTTGTGAATTTCTCCTATTTGAGATACAAGCATTTTAATTTGTTCTAAAGCACATCTCATGAAATCACATTTAGCTATTAAAAGCTTAAGTTTATAAGTCACTGATACGAGTTCTACTTCATTATTGTTTCTATAATAGCAGTATAAGTTTGAAATTAGTATATAAATATTTTAAAGACATATTATAACATAATACCTTGATGAAGAACTATTTGGTAATACAGATAGCCAACCTGATATAATACTATATTTTACAGAACTTATTGATGTAGGATTTTTAAATAATTTATAAATAAGTTCATAACCAGTTTGTATCATATTACTTCTATCTATCTAATTTAACAAAATATAAAAAGATATTAATAAATAGTAAATACAGACCAAAGCCATGCCAATAAAAAAATCTTTTACTTACTTCTGAGTGTAATAATTTTCTTATTTCACGGATGTTAACGTCTGACAGAAGAAACGATAAAATCATTTTACTAATTTCTATTCGATTATGTTTATTAAATATTAATTCAGTATCATTTGTATCTTTAATTTGTTCAGAAACACCTTATAATAAAACATAATAATTAGAATCAAACTAAAAGTGTAAGATTATATTATACCATTTTGTAAATTATTTGATGCTGGTACATATTTTTTTTTATTGGGTATTGTAACAATCATGTCTTCCTATAAAAATATCACAAAAATTACAAATGTTATTAAATACCAAAATTATATATTAAGTAAATTACTAACTTCATCATTTAAAATACTTTGTAATTGATTTCGAGCTTTATGGTTCCTAACATTTTTCTTAGTTTTTATACTAGAAACGACAGAGTTAATCACTGTTTTCCATCGAGATTCAGCTTTCAAAATAGGTAATTTTTTAGCAGCAGTTATTTTAGAAGACAAAATTGGACTTAGTTCATTTAGTAAAAACCTAAATAGTTCCATAATATTTTAGATAGAAATATTAATTATTAAACTTATAAACGTTTATTATAACAGACCTGCATCGATCCAAAATAGGGGAACATGTTTCTTTATAGTTTAAATTCAAATCCTGTTTCATTTTGAGAATTTGTATCTTAACTTGACCAAACTGTTTAAAAATGATATCTAACGGTATTGATTTTTCTGTAAAATCAATATATAAATTATAAATAATTATTAGATAAAAAATATATAATAAGAGTCTATAATAGCAACTATAGTATGTTAATTTAAATTTTAAATGTTATACTTTTTTTTTTTTTTAATTGAAATAAAGCAGATGTTTCCACTTTAATATATCTTTAGTGTAATAATGAGATGAAATTTGTTTTTAATTATGTATATCTTTTTATTATGTTTATGTTTATTTGTTTTTTGTGATAATTTTTTTTTTAACTACCTTTTTTATTAATTTCGGTTTTATTCAAATTTAAATGTTTAACTAGCACTTTAGCTAAATTTTGAATAATTTCTTCAACAGGGTGATCGGGTCCATATTGTATTTGACTATCAACTGATTTACAACTTTCTTTATATATTAATACTAACATTTTTGCACATTCGTCCTAATTAAAAAAAAAAATAGTATTAAATACAGATTTATTTTTAATTTAAATTCTTACTCACATAGTTATTATTTTTACTATCATCAATACCAGCGCGTAATAAAGGAAACCAAACATTAAAACATTGATAACTAGAATGAGATTGAGATAAAGTAGTAAGCCAATGTGCATGGAGCCCCAACAAGTAACCAAGAGTTCGATGAATGTCTAAAAGCAGCGGTTCTGTCAAATTTGATTCAATAGGCTATACAAAATAAGTAATGATATTATATATACTGAAATAAATAAATTAAAAGCTCACTAATTACTTACTTCAACTATACCCTCATCTGGATCCAAATAATTTCCAACAAAACAAGATTGCAAAGTTTCTTTAGGCATTTCAGCTAATACATGTTCATAAATAGATGACGAGTGTAACATAGTGACAAATGAATAATTCATTTCACTAGACCTAAAACGTGTAAACAATAATTTTAGTAAGAATAATGAAATAGAAATAACCTAAAAATACCTAGTTTCTTGAACATCATACACTTTTTTATTAAACACTACCCAGTGTCCTCCATTTCTATTATGATTTTCTAAATCAGGTTTTCGAATCAACATAACATCTTCAACATTTTTATACCATGTATTACAAGTATAGCCTGTTAATATGTTATAATTTTTTAAAATAATTATTAAAGAACCACCATAAACTAGAAGTAATGTTTAGTTTTATGCTCTTACTAGAAAATCCAGGCCAGGACAAATTATCATCTTCTTCACGTTCTAAATTTGGAGTCATTAGATTAAATGCATCTAAAGCATTAAGTAAAGGTAAGAAAAGATTAAACCAATCAGTATTCTGTAAAAACAGAGGGGTCTTTTGATGGACCATAATTAAGCTTATTAAAAGTTCCATAAACAACTTATCTAAAAAAAGGTTAACATTGAAAACAAATATTAAAAAAATTAAATTAATTTAATTTAACAACATACCAAATCCAGTCACACTTATAACTTTTGTAATAATTTGATAATGCTTAGAACTTCGAGATGCTACATGATTTGCTAGTTTTATAGTTTGACAGGAACCCTTAACAAACTGACTTATATATTTTGAAAGCAATATTTCAGCACCTTGATCGTCCATATCTTAAATATACATTAAATAAAAAATACTCATATTAAAATATCATCTCAAGCTATGCCATACATTTTGCTATAATTATATTTAAATAAAAATTCAGGTTTATTTTATTATTTTGTTCATAATGAAATGTATAAACAAAAGAATAAGATAATACATAAAATAATAGCAATAATTAATGTATATATATATATATTATAATTACCCAGTTCACAGTGGCATTTATCATTTTTATTTTTTTTTTGACGATATATTGACATTATTAAAAGTCTTTGGAAAGTCATTATAAATTTTAAACTGGGAGATTGGTTGAAATCATTTGAAGGCACTTTTACTGTATGGATTTGTGTTGAAAGACTTGTAAAGTAATTGCTTTAATTAAAAAAAGTTATCCTTACATTATTACAACTCATAAACTTCAATAATATAAAGTATTACTAAAATTTACATACTTAAGTAACTGAGAAACTATAAAACAAAGAGATATGTTTGTTCCATCAAAACTGTATTTGAAGCTTTCAAAATTTTGAATTTTTTCATCTAAAAATTAAATAAATATAGAACAAAAAAAACATTAAATATATACTCTGTCCAGAGAGAGAACACGCCGCGAGCCGACCAAAATCGGATTTTCTGCGCATCACCAAACGTCATCCTGTCATAGGGAACCCGGTTTTGATAGCAGGAAGGATGCGCAGAATCGGCTCTTGCTGGACAGACTATATATAATTTCAATACACAGTATTGACATAAATGTAATATAATAAATAGTATTATCTAAAATAATAAACTTACCTTGAATAGCTTTTTGTAAAAATGTATAAAGAATATTGTCACCTAATAAACTATTTGTAATAAGATTTATCATAAATTCTTGATTATCATTTACTGATTGGGATTCATCTAAATCATTAAAATAGTTTTAAATAATTGGAACAATATTAATTATTAATAATTTCATACCATTTGGTGAAGTCAAAGGTTGTAATATAGTACATAACATATTAGCTCTTTCATTTGGCGTTTGAAACAGTATAAGCCATCCAACTTCCAAAGTTTTTTGAGCCGCTAACTTAACAGTATTTATTACTTTTGTGCTTGATGCCAAGTCAGTAACTGTTTTACGTATACTTAATAATAACTTTGAGCTTCCGATAAGTCCAACAGAGTCAGCACTCACATGATTGTTAATCATAGAGTGAAACTATACATAGAAATAATGTATTAAAAATAATTTAACAATTTATTTAAAAACTTATATTTACCTGCAAAGTAAGTAAATGTAATACAGATATTAATACACATTCTTGCTGTTGAGATGGTGGCCAATCAATATATGTTTTATATTCTTTAAATTCATTTGATAAAAGTTGTTCTAAATAGTTTAATGTTTGGATTTGTAAGTCTGTTACAAATGGTGTAGTTGTTCCGACATTAAATTCTTCACAATCATACCAAGCAAAACACTTAACAAATAACAAAGTAAAATTATTTATGGTTATTATTGAAATAACCTGATTAATAAATGATAATTTATTTATATTTATTAATGTTTTTTTAAAATATTTATATCATAAATTAATAATTTTAAAACAATAAATTAGTAATTTCAATTCACTAAAATTTTTAGATTATAAATACAATTCATAAGTCAGTATTTTAATTATTATATGTGATTTACTAAATAGTTACTATAATTAAAAACATAGATATTTTCATAAAATTATAAATTTTATTTTAGCAACTATATTTACTTGATTTGGACTACAAGCTATTTTTTTCACTTGTCTATTCATTAAACACTTGACAGGTCTACATTGTGTGGTGATTTCATTGTCTAACTGACCCCAACAATAGACTTGGCCAGTAGCAGTCAATGCTAGTATATAATTATCTGCCAATGAAAGAGATGTAACTTGTTTGCCTGTTTGTAATAATAATTTTATAGATTAATTATAACATAAAAAACCCATTATAATATGTAATAGCAATTTACCACTTAAAAATTTGACTTCCTTAGGTCGATTTACACAAAATGAGTTATTGTGACCTAACATATTATTGTTACCTCTTCCCCAAGTAAACACATTGTTAGCACAATCAATAACAGCATTTACATCATTATGACAATACACTGATACAATTTCATAATCAAATACAATCATGCTTGGTATTACATTTAAAGATTTATCATCACAACCTAATAAAAAATATATAATAATAATAATAGTAAAAAAATAGAACAGATTTGAAAAACATACCTCGTTCAGAGTTTCTATATTCAAATGAAAATACATATCCTTCACGGGATAAAGCCAGTGTATTATTAATAGATGCTCCACAAGAAACTTTTGATATATGCCATTCTATCAAAAATAAGTAAATACATGTGTGTTATAAGTAACTATGAATTTGGTTATTATTATAGATTGCGGATTTACATACATTAAAAAAGTTTAAACATGCATACTGTATAGAATATATTATGCTCTTAAAAAGTTCAAATATACACTAAAAAATTATCAAAAAATATATATATTTATTTTTCATTTATCATGATTAAAAACATTTATTTATAATAATAATTCATATAATAATTTTTTTCCTGAGAAAATTTTAGAAAACACTTAAATTTGCAGTAAAAGATGAAATATGCATTTAAAGATAAAAATATTTAAAATTAAATATACAAAAAGATATTTTGACATTAATAATTCCATGTATGATGTAATCAATATTTATGTTAAAAAACAAATGTTATGTTTACTTAGTATATCATATAATCAACTAGAATAAAAATATAATTGCATAGAAATCCACATCTACCTATTAATATGTAAGTAATTACCTGAAATAGATTTAACTAATTCTGGAGTATAGCAATTACTACTGTGTAATATTTTACCCCACATGTACAATTTACCATCCTCAGTAACAGCAGCACTAAAATAATTTTAAATCTTATATTATTCTCTAGCTAGACTATTTCATATTTATATATCTTAATTTTAATCATAAATTAGAACATTTAAAAGTTTATAGAAAAAAATTATTAGTAATTTAGTTATTAATAGTTACCAGAAATCTTTTCCACATGAAACCATAACTACTATAATTTTTGAAAATGCTAAAATTGGTTCTGGAGCAGAAAAAGAAGAGTATTTTTGACCATGGCCTAAAGCACCAAATTCATTTACGCCCCAAGAATAAACTTCTCCTTTTTGAGTAACTACTAAGTATGTTTCATCATAAACATCAACAGATTTTATAGGTACATTCATCATTTGTTTTTCTTCAAAATTCTAATCATATAATTATTATTTTTTCAATTATTTGAAACAATATTAAAAATTAAGTATAAAAATTCAAATTACCAATGAGTCAATTGAATAACTAATAAAATGTAGATTTCCACTAGTTGTTACCACCAATATCTCGTTTCTTGAACACACTACAGACTCAACATGCAAACGCTCAAGAGTTGATATTACTTTTTTTTTGGTTTCAGGATAAAATTGTTTACCCCAATACTGTACAATATTTTTTTTATTCTTAATATCATACATTTTTTGCTATCATTCAAAAATTTAAATACTATTAAGTAACTGTAATAGAAATAATATTATATAGAGCTTATATTACCTGAAGAGTTAAATAAGTGATAGCTATTTGGTCTAAAAATGCTAAAATCATTACAGCTGTTTGTTTCATGGCAGTAGGTTGTAGATTATCAGCATCGCAATTTAATCTTAAAAAACTTTTTGTAACATTGCCCTAAAATAGTTTAAGTAAAAATTAGTATAATATAGAAAAATTCAATAAATACAGAATACTTTGCTTAAATGATTCGCATCATAGTTGAAATTGTTTTGAATTCTTGATACTACCCAATTTAAACGACCAAGTGTTATTGTTAATAAATTCTGTAAATGTCTACTGTAAATTCTAAAAATAAAAAATATATGTTATATTATTTAAAAATTGAATATATAAAACTAAGATAATTACTTGTCACAGTGTAATCCCAATTCAAAAAACATTAACACACATTGTAATATTTGACTCAGTGACTTTTTTTGTAATCCTAGTTCTAATGAAAGGCATAAAGCAAATTGTCTGTCAGTATTTGGAATGTGATTTATAAGAGTATTTTCATTTTTGGATTCATTGATGTTTCTAAAATTGCAATATAAAATAAATATTAAAATAATATTGTTATTATTAAAAATAAATATGTATATACAGTGGATGCCGCTATAAGACTCAGTCACTTACTAGACTCAAAATCGTCCGGAACGATCCAGATGTATCAAATTACATAAGACAATATTTGATTATAAGACTCTAACTATGTAAAAGAAATGGTAGAAAATAAACATTTTTTGTTAAAATTTAGAAATAAATTGGTTTTGAAAAGATACATATTTTTGTTATCAAAATTTATCGCGATAAATAAGTTTTATCGTATATCACATTTATTGCAATTATTGTAATATCTGATTTCATTTACTTCCTAATAAGTAGAGCTCAGGTTTATATGCATTAAAAACCAACCAAATATGCATAAATATATGTACTAAAATGTTAAAATATATAAAGTAAATAAAAATATGCAAAAAAAAGTTTTTGAACAATAGTGAAATAATTTCAGTATTAAATATTGGTCGTAACCGATATTTTATCTTAGTTTACGTATTTTATTTCCCCGAATATTGATATAAGCCCTAAGTCCATATTTGGAAAAACCGTTTATTCCTACAACTAACTATAAAAATATAAAAAATTTTCTTATATTATAATAGACAATAGTATACATTAAAAGTCTAAAAAAAAACATGGAAATATGCACTAAAAGATGAATTATGTAATTAAAATGTTTAAATATAAAAACGTCAAACTATGCACTAATAAGTTTCATTTTTTAAATTGTTATGTAATGAAACAAATTTTGTGCTCATTTAGCATATCATACGATCAACCAGAATAAATATGTAAACGTATACAATTCCAGGCTTTACTAATAACTAATTAGACTTACTAGACACAGCAGCGTCTACCATATATACATATATATAATATTTATACATAAATTAATTTTATAATACCCATTGACTACTTGAAATAGGAACTTTGATGATTTTTCTAAAGTTTCAATCCAGAAAGTAGGAACATTGCTTTCATCAACAAGAAAATCTTCTGGAATACATTGCAGTGCTTCTAGTGAATCTTTAAGCATTTGTGTGCATAAATCAGTATTATTGCCTGATCGCCAAGTACTGACTAGAAATCCAAATGAGAAGTTTAATGCTATTTGTGTACCAATTTTAGCAAATAAAGTCATTTTCTCTTCATCATTAGTATTGCTAATAAATGAAAAAACAATTAATTAATAAATAAAATTAAACATTGTTAAATATTATTTACTTTCTTATTTTAATGGAATTTTTACAACTTTGGTGCATCATTATAGATGACTGGGTTTGATTATTAGATTTAGATTGAAAAAAAGAATCTCTATAAAAAGCACCAAAGTAGCGAGAAGCAATAGCCATCCGAAGTTGAGTTCGATTAAAAAATAGTGTTGAATAACATATATCTTCACATAGTTTCCTTTGTTCAGCTGCAAATACAGATATCAACGATTTCACATCTTCTTTACCTAAATAAAAGATATTAAATTAAAGTAGATGTAAATCATACTATTATGTATATTAGAAAACTTACTACAATTAGGTTTCCACATTAGAGATTCAAAAATTTGTTTAGACTTGAGTGTTTCGCTGACATCATCTGGCTTACAAGAATTACAATTACATACCTTGTCAGATGGATCATCTTTACACGGGCAGTTTACTGCCCACAGACCAATATAATAACGTCCAGGTGATTCTAATAAAAAAAAAAGTTGATTTTTAATTAAAATTTATTTATTTCATTACAGAGGACATGTTAAACCTTTTTTTAAATGCTGTAAATTGCTATTATCCACAGGGATCAGTTCAGAATCTTCTATCATCTCGTTCCAATAATTGTTAAGTTGGCTTTCGCTCAATGCTTCATGAAGTTCTATCGCAAGCCACTTGGGATCAAAAGCAGTTTTTTGCTTTATGGTAAATTCAACTTTAGTACTCATTTTGATTTTGGTTCTATTAATGGAATAAATTTATGCAAAATCACTGTTAATCAATTAATTGCTTAAACAGTTCAATCAGTCGTAGATTTAACATTTTTTTTTTTAACAATCATATTTTTGGACGGTTGTTGAAATAATTAATTAATGGAAACAAATTTATTTAATAAAACGATATTTCATTTTAGGATTTAAAATGTATATCTTATATTTAGATCCTTTTAAATGTTTTTACTTTTGGGCTTTAGTGTTTTAGTCAATTGGCTTTGAAATCACAAACAATATAATATTATATATTTGTATACATTTAAAATAAAATAACACGACGAATTGACGTCTGACGAAGCATAAAGCAGTGCTTGCCGCTTGGAATAACCGATTAACCGAATAAGTTTAGTTTGTCATCACTCATCGCCTAAAATCAATATTTTATTATCAAACATTTTAAACTGATAACAATAACACCAACATTACACTATCATAGCCGAACAGCCTGACTATCACGGTTTAAACCACAGTCTTAGAACTAATATGAATCGTGATGGTAGCACAGAATAAATTCTTTTCTATTCTGTGGATCAACTATGAGATCTCTACATCGTAATAATAGGAATGTGAGCGGGAATTTATTAGAACTGAAGTAAACTTTTGCCAATAATAATAAACGTACAATCATGGATAAATAAACATCAATAATATTTTTTCTAACCACCCCGCTTTTCTCTATCAATCACCCAGGTTTTTACCTCGCATAGGTAAAAATAATTTCACTCGACCAAACGGACTATTATTTTTGTTTTCAAAATTATTACCTTCCCCCAAACGACCATCGCCATATTAACTAGGCAGTTAGAGAAAATTAAGTCTATTACCTATGGAATATCTTGACGAAAGTTTACAATAGGGAGATCTAGCAGGTTTATAAAACTATTTTTAAGAATTTCATAAATAGGTTAAGGTTTAGTGTTGAATTATTTTTAACCCGAGACTAAATTAAAATCTCCAATAATAAAGATTTTCAAATTTGAGTACAATAATCCAACGATTTCAACTAATTCACAAAACTTAGAATACACATTAATATGAGAATTAGGGGGGAACACAAACCAATAATACATTATAACTTTTAAATTTTACTAAAATAAAGACTTGTTCAATGTCACATTCATTTTGAGTAGGAATACGCATACAACAATACTTCTGATGAATAGCTAATAAAACTCCTCCTCCTCTAACTTGATGACTATTTACTCTATCTGATCTAAAAACATCTATATTAAAATTAAATAATCCTAATTCTGCGTCAAAAATATATACATTCAACCAGGTCTCCGTTAAAAATAAAAAATCACATTTTAAATCAATAACAGTATTACGAAAATAATTTAATTTAGTTCTAAGACTTCTAACATTTTTGTAAATACTAAATAAAGTGGAAATTAAAAAAATGGTTTTTATTTTGAGAAGAAATATCAACAAACTCAGATTTATTTATAATTTTGGATACATATTTGACATATTTAATTATAACACAATATTTGCATTGATTATTGTGCAGGTTTAAAAATGTTCCTTCATAAAATCATTTTTTCAGTTTCTGTGATTTTGTAACAACCCAAAGATCAATTACTTTAATGTGTTATATTTCTAATTATTTTTATACTTACGATTTAAATAAAAATCTGTTAAATAATTCATTTGTAGCAGTTAAATAAATGTTTTATTTTTAATCGGGGCCATTTAATCAATTTTATTTCTGTTGAACATTGATTTTAATATTACCCAAGAAGCTGCGAGTAACGGGTTTCCGTCAAAGGTATCCTAGCAAAGCTCGCCCTTACGGACGTTTCTGACATTTTATCACTTCCTTACCTTATATATCGATTGTCGGGGGTGACCAAATTGAGGCTCTCATCATAGTTAGATGTGTTTCGCGTCTGTTATTTAAAAAATCTAAATTTACTATTTTTATAAATTTTAATTTTTTGGTAAGCGTTTATAAAAATTTATCAAATTATATAGTGTATTTATGAATATTTCGGCTCTTGGCATAATTGCAAATATTCATACTAGGTACTGAACAAAATAATTTATTTATACCTACCATATTTCATATTATTTATTATATAAATATGGTATGAGGAAACAGATTAGATAATAACAGTTTAAAATTATTATCACAGTTATAGACAGAATCATATCTATTAATCATCACTCATTAGTGAAGTCACCAGATCAAAATTCTGTAAATTGAGACAAGTACTCAAAAGGAATTGGTGGAAGAGGGGTGTCTCCTCAAGAAGTAATACTTGTGTGAGGGGTTAACAGTTAACCTCCATTTATAATTGGTTTTGGTTACACCTTTGTTTCCCCAAGCTAAAATTAGACATAACAAAAATAAAACATAATTTTATAGTTATAAATTAGATGTATAATTACTATTATTTTAAAGAACTTCAACATTATTGATAAAAATAGTCTTTATCCTCTTGAAAAAAAAAATTATAATGTCAAAATATGATAAAAACAAAATTTAAATCTATTATAGTACAAATGAACATCAAATATTTATATAATATAGAATAACAAAATGTAATATAAAAAATAATATTCCATATTTCCATGTATAAACTTATAATCATAATCAAAATAGGAAAAGTAGCAAAGACATTTTTTATAATAGCTAAACTATTAGTCCTTGTACAGTGAAATTTAGGTAATTAAGTTCAAAGTATTGTTTTGTTAGCATTGATGTTGATATTACGAACCTCTAGCTATTTCTAAGTATTTAAATAAAAGCATTGCAGTTAAAACTATAGCCATTGATTTATAAGTAGAAGCAACATAATCATGTAATCAGCAGATTTGTGTTTTTAGATTTTAAATGTTTTTCAATATTATTTACACCTCCTGTGTTTTTCTAAAGTAGTGATATTTGTAGTTATTTAAAAATTTACATCTGAAAAACAATCGGTGTTTTTTTATACATAGATATTTTTTGGTTATATAATTAAAAAATATATACAGCCATTTTGGTTTTGCATATTTTAAAATAATAATATTGAACATTTAAGAAAATACAATTAATTATTGTAACATAATAAAAGGATGAAAATTATTTGAAATCACGTCAAAAATAGGACATAAAACAGGTATATTTTACTATCCCGACTTGATTATAATAATTAGTGGGATACCTATTTGAAAATTGACACTCCAGCCAAAAACAGGATAACAAGTCACATTACTCATCACTCATCATTTCATAAATCATTAATATGTATAGATGTGTAAAGATCAATCTTAAAAACATGAATAAGGCATTTACATATGAAGGAATTATCTATAGAGGTATATTGATTATTAGTTATTGTTTCTTATAAAATTCAACAATTTAATCAAGTATTCAAGTGGGCATTATTTTTGATAAAAAGGCATCACTAACACTAATAAAAAATGTTTTTGTAATTTTATGCGTCTTTAACTGGAGCTGTAATGAATTCAAACATTCAATTGTAGCTGAACCATGGTATGCTAATAATCTGATTCAGTGATTTCAACGTTCAAGAAGACCAAACATATATAAATTAAAATTATACCAATGAATCTGATAAACATGCATTCAAATGTAATAGCTGATTTTTACACTGTGATCAGTTTACAGAATTTAGTATAAAAAAATTATATATATATATTATAATATATATAAACAAATTATTTTTACAAATATTTGTGTAATCTATTTTTTTCTTCAGTGTTTGAATAACTATAATACATAGTCCAGCAATGGGTAAGCGATCTTCAGGACGATTGTCCACACTGGGAAGATGATCAGTCACCAGTGGCTTAAGAATGGTTCACCAAACATCTAACGGTCTAGAAACTAACATTGAGGATTTTTTAAACAAAACTAAATTCAATAAATATAATAACTAATAACTATAATCATTTAAAATTGTTCTTATACAGTATTAAATGTAACCTTATCATCTGGTTTGCTCTCTAGTGAAAATGGAGGGATTCGGCAATCAAATAAATGTCCATCTTCACGTTCCATTCGAAATGTTCCCCTATAAATAACAAAATCAATTATACTTTTTGGTTTAATACAGAATATATTGGCGTATTGTATTCAGCTGTAATTAGTGGTTAGTAAAATTTAAATTCTTAATACATATTTAATTGTCAATTGAAAAACGCTGTATACCTGTGAGTAATATTTTGGTATTCAAAATTAATAACAAGTTAAAAGTTTAAAATGTTATGAAACCGAATATATTTATAGTTGAGAATATAAAACTACCACATAAGCAAAAAAATTAACTTTAGTTGGAATTTATTTGTGTACCACTCATAATTACATCATTGTTTCTATTGTAGATTTTTTTTTCTAAATCTAGTTTTGATAATTTAGGCCATTTACTTTATGATTCTTTATATGTTTTTTACTGTTTTGTACTGGTATTGTTGGTTTTTAGAACATGTATTCCCGTGTAGGTATAAGACTTGGTTTTGTTAAACCAGGATAGTCATTTGTCCGAGAGCAAGCAACACTGGGCAGTGTTTAACCACAGTAAAATTTAGTGACTGCAACCAAACACTACACCACACTAGGCCCTTACTGTAGTTTTAATTATAAAATGTTTGAAACTGAATACAGCTTCTAAGCCTTTTAATTCAGATGAAAATAATGGTGTAAGGACCTTAACAAAATACTTATATAGTATTATTATCACTTAATTAATAAATATATAGATATAAAATAATATAATATTATGTTTAAGTAAACAACTAACCACATGTGTCCACTAGGAGCTTGTAAGCTCACGTGACTACTGTATTGAAATGCTGGTGATTTTTTTGAAAGTACAGGTTCTTGGCCTACCACTCCTCTTCCACGTACAGTCTCTAATGTTCCAGATAAGCTAAATATTCTCCAATGTCTTTCTCTCAATTGAACACTTTGTTCACCTAAATTTTCTAATCGTATACAATATCTCCACTAAACATAAATTAATTAATTGATCACTACTAAATAACACATATGATTAAAAGCTATCATATTTTTCTCACCCAATACACAGAATTGGTTTGAGACTCCCTATAACCCATGTAGAATGGTATTACTGTGACTCTAACATTTTCTGTGGTTTCTTTATGAACATCTGACAACTCTAGCCAAGGATGATTTTTTTTTTGCCACGATCGTAATGTTTCTTGTGCCCCAAATGGTGGATCTACAATAAAATAAGATTATATCATGAACATTATGTAAATTAAAAAAAAAACAATTAATGAAATACTTTA
Source organism: Aphis gossypii (assembly GCF_020184175.1). Lineage (NCBI taxonomy): Eukaryota > Metazoa > Arthropoda > Insecta > Hemiptera > Aphididae > Aphis > Aphis gossypii. The sequence continues at coordinate 55,326,735 of NC_065531.1, read as the reverse complement.
AAATCGTTAACAGAAGGGAAAGATTAACTTTATTATTACAAATAATAAATTAAATTCTTAAAATAAATTTACCTATAACAGTTTTAAATTATAATAGTATAATAATTATTTACCTTTATTGGGATAATACATGAGAAATTTATCAAAAAGCTCATGTTGTAACGGTTGTTTTTCAGTTGCTGTATACGGTAGTATATCTTCTTGAGCTACATAATCCAGACCAGGTATCGCATACAAACTGCGACTGGTATCTTGATTTCCAAGAAAAGTAACAGCTTCTGTTTGTGCTCTCTAAATTTTTTATAAAAACAATAGGCTGTTAATGCTAATTTAAATAAGAATTTTAAATTAAATTACAATAAATGGACAATCTCTTTCATCTATCAATGTTTGGTAATACGTATGTGTTTTTCCTTTGACATCTTTTCCTGCGGCACTGAAATAAAAAAAAAATAGTTTGAGTTGGTTTAGTTCTTAATAAGCAATACTATAATAGCCAAATAGTTAGTAGTACAATTGTAACAAATACACAAATCTAGTTAAATATTTCAATAAGTATTACTTTTCTGCTTTGACAACAACATCACGGTCGTATACTCTGGCTAACCATGGAAACAATATCACCCCTCTGTATCCAAATATCCGATGAAAAAATAACTGACCAGTTTCATATTTTTCAATATGCTTTACTGGATTTATCAGACCCACTTCGACTAATCTAATAATAATAAATGCAACCACAATATCAATAAGGAACACATTTGTTATTAATTATTACAATTTTTAACACTCGCAACATATAAATATATAATTCAGAGGCTAAAATGTATCAAATTTTAAATTGCAATGATAAACCTAAATAAAATGAAATAATTTACAGTACACAAAACACTGTTAAGATATAATTACGCTTTTAAGTTTGTATTGAAGTCTTCAAATGATTCGGTACTGTATTAGTAATGTTGTATGTATAGTATTAGGCTCTGATGTATAATATATTATATACCTATATATGCAGCTATGTATATTAAATACATTATTTATAGAAAAAATATTTTACCTGACATAAGAGCGTTTACATATACACAATATATTGCTTCTTCCAAAATGTTTGAACATTTTTTGATTAATAGGTATTAGCTCAAAACAATCGATTGTATTATTTTACAAAATTGAAAATATGATAGGGGATACACATTATTATTAATTTACAGAGATCTTGTATGTTCATTTCCTCTTATTTGTCATATTATAATTTAAAGATATCAGATACCTACAATCAGTTTTAATATTATCACAGTTAGATAAACAAAAAAAATCAAAGGTGTTTAATTGGTAGTTGATCACATGTAATTTACGGTTTGATACCATTGGGGCATAGACATGATCTATAGACCTATTGATATGGTGGTCACCGGTCGGTGTTTTTTCTATATATGATCTATATATATAATATATATATTCCAATTCCATCTTGTCTATAGACTTCGTTCTTCGTTCATAATTACTTCATATTATTTATATTATATAAATATAATTATAATGAACTTTATACGATTTAAGATTATAACCATAAATTATAGGTCTGGGATTGATAGTTGATACCCAATTAAATATAACACGTAAGCGCGATTATACA